>NC_090646.1:43341633-44022883 GCF_040937935.1 Hyperolius riggenbachi | reverse complement strand
GGCATGGCCTTGTCTTTTGTGTTCAACAGTTGTCCGAAGAGAACCCCAGATAGCCAGGTAGATTAATCTCTCTCTCTCTCTCTCTAGAGAGAGAGAGAGAGAGAGAGAGAGAGAGAGAGAGAGAGAGAGAGAGAGAGAGAGAGAGAGAGAGAGAGAGAGAGAGAGAGAGAGAGAGAGAGAGAGAGAGAGAGAGAGAGAGAGAGAGAGAGAGAGAGAGAGAGAGAGAGAGAGAGAGAGAGAGAGAGAGAGAGAGAGGTTTCAGAGGTTTAGCAATTCCATTCAGACAATGGGAATTGACCTAATTACGGCCGGAATCACGGAATTAGGAATTTCGCGGAATCCAGCCAGCATCCCTACTTAAAAATCAATAGGTGGATTTCGATTGGCTTTTTTACGCTCCACCCACCTTTCTGAATATTAATCCCAGTCACCCAGAGACCAACTGTGAAAAGTTTGAGAACCCTACCATTAACAGTGTAAGAATGGCTGCAGTTTACATTTTCCCAATTAAATTTGTATTTTTCTCCACCCACTGATTTCCTGACATTGTTCGGGTATGTATTTGGCTGTGTTGGCTCCGCCTACTTTTTCTAACCCTAACACACAATTACTCAATGACCAAGTTTGTGCGCTTTGCCGGTCTTTGGCATCAATAATTGCATTGAGATTAAACAAATCTGATTGGCTGCTTGTAACTCCACCACTTTGTGTAATTTGAACCCCAGTCACCCAATGACCAACTGTACCAGGTTTAAAGGCATGCGCCATTACAGTGTAAGAAAGGCAGCAATTACATATTCCCCTTAAAAATCAATAGGTGAATTTTGATTGTATTTTGTATGCTCCACCCCACTTTTCTGAATATTAATCCCAGTCACCCACTGACCAATTGTGCAAAGTTTGAGAACCCTACCATTAACAGTGTAAGAATGGCTGCAGTTTACATTTTCTCAGTGATTAATCCCAGTCACTTAGTAATTAACTGTGCAAAGTTGAGAACCTTACATTAATAGTGTAAGAATGGCTGCTGTTTACATTTTCCCAGTAAAATTTGTATTTGTCTCCGCCTACTTATGACCCTGTGTTGCCCAGTTATGTATTTGGCTGGTGTTGGCTGTGCCCACTTTTATAACTCTCACACACAATTAATCAATTACTCAATTACCAAGTTTGTGAGCTTTGCGGTGTTTGGCATCAATAATTTGCATTGGAATTAAACAAATCTAATTGGCTGTTTGTGGCTCCACCCCCTTTCTGAAATTGAACCCCAGTCACCCAATGATCAACTGTACCAGGTTTGAGGCTTGTGCCATTAACAGTGCAAGAATGGCAGCAATGTAAATAATCCCCTTAAAAATCAATAGGTGAATTATGATTGGCTTTTGTAGGCTCCTCCTACCTTTCTGAATATTAATCCCAGTCACCCAGTGACCAACTGTGCAAAGTTTGAGAACCCTACCATTATTTGTGTAAGAATGGCTGCAGTTTACATTTTCTCAGTGAAATTTGTATTTGTCTCCGCCCCCTTTTTGGTTATGGGAATAAAAAGTATCCTATACTTTATTCCAGGTAATGTACTATGTGTGTACCAAATCTCATTCAAATCCGTTCAGCCATTTTTGCGTGATCGAGTAACAAACATCCAAACATCCAAACATCCAAACATCCGAACTTTCCCATTTATTATATTAGTAGGATTACAGCTCTGCATTTAATACCATAATACCATCCCTGCTACACAGCAAGCTCTCCCAGCTACACATACCTGAATCCATCTGCAAATGGATAACTGATTTCTTAACCGACAAGAGACAGCAGGTAGAGATGTCCCTAATGGTTCGCCGGCGAACGGTTCCAGGCGAACTTCGGGTGGTTCGCGTTCGCCTGCGAAGTTCGATTCAGCCCATAATGCTCTATTGAGCAAAACTTTGCCCCTCTACATCACAGTCAGCAAGCACATTGATGCCAATCAGACTACACTCACTCTTGGAGCCCCACCCCCCTTATACAAAGCAAGGCCCTTGTGCCATTTTACTCATTCGTCTGCCTGCACTAATTAGTTAAGGGACAGCTGCTGACAGACTCTGCTAGGGAGAGTTTAGTTAGGCTCTTATAGGCTTTTTCCTAGCTAATTGTTGTTCCCTCTCTCCCTCCTCCCGGAGGGTCTCATCTTCCAGGGAATTGTAGAATTTTAAAAGTCAGCTTACATACCTTGGCCAAGAATTGAACCCAGGTCTTGGCTGGGAATTGAACCCAGGTCTGAGTGCTTGGTAGTCAGCTCTTTTAACCACTATACCACCACCAACACTACATGCTGAAGGCAGCCTAGCATGTACCATTATGATATATCCTAGAGAAAAATGAGCTTGCTTAAAGATTTGTAGGCTTTTTAAAAGCCAGCTTACATACCTTGGCCAGGAATTGAACCCAGGTCTGAGTGCATGGTAGATAGCTCTCTTAACCGCTATACCACCACCAACACTACATTCTAAAACCAGCCTAGCATGTACCATTATGATATATCCTAGAGAAAAATTAGCTTTCTTAAGGATGTGTAGTATGTCAAAAGCCAACTCACATTGGCCAGGAATAGAACACAGTCTCTGTGGCACAATTGGTTAGCGTGTTTGGCTGTTAACTAAAAGGTTGGTGGTTCAACCCCACCCAGGCATGGCCTTGCCTTTTGTGTTCAACAGTTGTCCAAAGAGAACCCCAGATAGACATGTAGATTCATCTCTCTCTCTCTCTCTCTAGTAGGGATGGTCACCGCTTTCGCGGAATTGTATTTTCCGCAATTTTGGGTGGAAATTGGTAATTCCATTCTGTTTGGTCGGAACGGAATTGCTTTTTCAATCCGGCAGAATTTGGAAATTGTCTGTGAAATTCTGCTGGTATCCATTGATGCCATTGAAGTGAATTTTCAGCTTAAAACCATCAAGTCCTAGAGAGAGAGAGAGCAAGCTCATTTTTCTCTTGGGTATATCACAATGGTACATGCTAGGCTGGCTTCAGCATGTAGTGTTGGTGGTGTTATAGTGGTTAAGAGAGCTGACTACCAAGCACTCGGACCTGGGTTCAATTCCCAGCCAAGACCTAGGTTCAATTCCCAGCCAAGGTATGTAAGATAGCTTTTAAAAGCCTACAAATCTTTAAGCAAGCTCATTTTTCTGTAGGATATATCATAATGGTATATGCTAGGCTGCCTTCAGCATGTAGTGTTGGTGGCGGTATAGTGGTTAAGAGAGCTGACTACCAAGCACCCAGAACCGGGTTAAATTCCCAGGCAAGGTATGTAAGCTGGCTTTTAAAAGCCTACAAATCTTTAAGCAAGCTCATTTTTCTCTAGGGTATATCATAATGGTACATTCTAGGCTGCCTTCAGCATGTAGTGTTGGTGGTGGTATAGTGGTTAAGAGAGCTGATTACCAAGCATTCAGATCTGGGTTCAATTCCCGGCCAAGGTATGTAAGCTGGCTTTTAAAAGCCTACAAATCATTAAGCAAGCTCATTTTTCTCTAGGATATATCATAATGGTACATGCTAGGCTGCCTTCAGCATGTAGTGTTGGTGGTGGTATAGCGGTTAAGAGAGCTGACTACCAAGCACTCAGACCTGGGTTAAATTCCCGTCCAAGGTATATAAGCTGGCTTTTGAAATTCTACAATTCCCTGGAAGATGAACAGGAGGAGGAGGGAGTGACACTGTCTGATGATGTAGGCCTGTAATTAAACAATGATTGAGATTTGTAAACATAAAATAGGGGTTTATGTGAAATGTAGATTTTTGCCTGGGACTTTTGATGTGTATTTCACTCAATCATGTCTGCCATTAGGAGTTAGACCACTTGAAACATGTTTTCCATCACTTTTCTGGCCAGCATAAGTGTTTCTAGTTTTCCAAGTTCGCCTCCCCATTGAATTATATTGCGGTTCGCAAACTTTTTCGTAAACCGTACCTTCCATGGAGGTTCGCGAACAGGGTTCGCAAACTGAAAATCGGAGGTTCGCGACATCACTAACAGCAGGTCAGACTTGGGAAGCACACATCAAGCTCTCTGACAGTCAGTACTGGCGCACCCCAGGGCTGCGTGCTTTCCCCACTGCTCTACTCACTGTACACCAACGTCTGCATCTCCACAGATCCATCTGTTAAGATTCTAAAGTTTGCAGATGACACAACAGTAGTTGGTCTCATACAAAACGGGGACGAGTCTGCATACAGGCATATGGTGGGACAGCTTTCCTCCTGGTGCAGCAGCAACAACTTGGAACTAAATGCTCTCAAAATCATGGAGATGATAATAGACTTTAGGAGATCTCCCCCCCCCCCAGCACCTCCCCTTAACCATAAATGGATCCACAATAACCCAGGTAGAGTAATTCAAGTTTCTTGGGTCCAAAATCTCACACAACATAAAATGGGACAACAACACTGCCACTATTGTCAAGGAAGCGCAACAGAGGATGTACCATCTACGCCAGCTGAAAAAGTTTGGCCTACCTCAATATTTAATGGTGCAGTTGTACACTGCAATCATTGAATCCACCATAACATCATCTATGACTGTATGGTTCAGCTCCTGCTCAGCATTAGAAAAGGTGAGGCTGCAGCGCATCATCCGATCAGCAGAAAGGATAATTGGCTGTAGCTTACCTTCCCTGCAGGATCTTTACGCTAGCAGGTGTAGAAAGAGAGCAACCAAAATTGCCTCTGACCCCTCTCACCCAGCTCACTCCATCTTACAGCTCTTGCCTTCAGGAGTAACATTCCGGTCAATCGCTATCGAAACCTCCAGACACAGGAACAGCTTTTTTCCTCAAGCGGTAGCCATACTAATTGCAGAAACCCGCTAGAGCTGCTAGGACTTGAAAGTAATCAGCACAGAACTGTAAATGAACAATTCTCACATTGCTTACTGTCACTATACTTGCATAATGTCTTTGACTTGTAATATACACACTGTCTGTCCTTGTATTGTTTTTGTTTGTGTTTGTTAAACAACTGCCAAGACAAATTCCTTGTAGGTGCAAACTTACTTGGCGAAAAAAAATTGATTCTGATTACTGATACAAACCTCGAAAAATGGTATTACACAATGGGTAGTACCCGCAGCGTATTGGGGTTTAATGTTGCAACATGCTCATGATGCCCTGACAACTGGTCATCAAGGAGAGAAAATAACGTGTGAGTTATTGAGGGACTACGCTTACTGGCTACAAATGTTACAGGATGTCAGGACATATTGTCAAGGGTGTCTGATATGTCCTCAATTCCAGCCACAAGGTCCCACTCACAGGGCACCTCTGATGAAAAGAGGAATATTCATGCCATGGTCAGACATCCAGATCGATTTCATTGGACCGGTAAGAACGTCCTCAAAGGGAAATCGATACATGCTAACTGTGACTTGTTTATTCAACAAATGGGTAGAATATCTGCCAAGTAAGACATGCAGTTGTAGTGTGTGCGCATCACTGCTCTTTAACTACATATTCTCCCGATTTGGTCTTTCCCATCCCCAGAGTATTGAATCCGATCGCGGAAGTCGCTTCACAAGTGAAGTAATGACCAAAATGTGAGAAATACCAGGCGTAAAACAGAAGCTACACATAGCTTACCGGCCAGCCCCTAGTGGTGGAGTAGAGAGTTACAATTAATCTATTGTAAATATTCTAAAAAAAATTGTTAGCAAATCAAGTAAAGACTGGGACATCAAGCTGCCACTAGTTCTCATAGCTATCAGAGCTCACAGGTAGAAAGATGGTGTTACCCCAGCATTTTCTTACAAGACCACGGATCACAACTTGATGAACGCAACTGCTGCACATCAATACATGGAGAACTTATGTAAGCACCTCCAGCATGCCTTTGCATTTGCTCAATGAAACATTGAGAAAGCCGCAGCCAGAACAAAAACATACTACAATCTAAAAACTACACAAAAGGAGTACCAGGTTGAGGACAAAGTTTCTGTATAACTTTGCCAGGGATCAGGTAAAGGAAAGGAAGTTTTTACCTTCATGGAAAGGTCCCTATATAATCACCGATAAATTATCTCATGTAGTTTATAGGTTTAAAATCCCAAAGGGGGATGACTTTGTTTAAAAATAGGTGTATATTAACCAAGTATGCATTTGTCACCCTAGTTCACAGCTGCGGAGAATTGAGCAATCTGGAAATAAATGCTAACAAAATTTTCTTCCTGACAGGTATATTTAATCATGTCCTCCATCCATTCATTAGGCATCCATTATTGACAAAGGCTTCATAACAGGCGCAAAGATGCCCCACCTGATGATTGCATCCTCTACACAGTCATAATTGTAATAGAACGCGGAAAAGCCGCCACGTGTACTGACAGTAAGGTGGCTGATTCCGCGTCCAGCGTGGCGGTTTGCACGCAGCAGTGTGCGTCTGGTGTGGCTGGGTCTGTTAGTTCACACAGATTGAGGAATACGCACGCGCGCACTGAGAGGCAGAACCTTTATGACAACCGAGGAGGGATCAGCTGACCAGGTTGGTCAGCTGACCTCAGAGCAAGTGACTATTGGTTGATCACTGATGGGTGACGCCGGAGAGCACCGCTCTATATATAGTTACTGCTGGTCAGTCTCAGGTTGTCTGCCGTTGCGAACACTTATGTGGAAGCACTCAGACCTTAGTCAGATCCTACAGTGTGTTAGAACCAGGAGGACCTGGGAATTCACACTGAGCCAGATTACTTCTGTGTATCATTGTGTTATACTTCAGACTAGTTCCAGGGTGTCGAGACCACGGACCTCACACCCAAGACTAGGGTGTGTACCATTATATTATACTCCAGACTAGTTCCAGGGTGTTGAGACCACAGACCTCACACCCAAGACTAGGCATTGTTTTGATATCTGTTATGACCTATTGCATTTCTGACTATCCCTCTGCTTTCTGATTCGGTACCTACGCATATCTGATTATCTGTTGCCAACCCTGCCTGCCTTTGGATACCGAATCAGCCTTCTGTCTCTGTACCCTGGCTTGCCCGACCTTGAGAGCTATATCTCCCCATTAAGAGATAGTCTCCAGACCTGCTAGTGACATCCACCTTTCAGGTGTCACTCACTCACAGGTTCTTCCTACTTTCAGCCTGGGGTTCCACCCCTTTGGAGGTCTCAGGCTGCTGGAAGGTTTTTGCACTTCCCAGAGGGCGGTATCGCCCATACTGCCAAAGACCACCTGCTCCTCGGGTGGTCCTACTCAAAGTCATTACTGTTGCACCAAACACTCACACTATATAGGTGTCCAGAGGTTAGTTATACTTGGATTATTGGTGATTCTGCAGATCATCAATAATCAGGTATATATCTGTATTCTTGGTGATACTGCAGATCACCAATAATCAGATTCTCTCTGTGTGCTGACACCGATCGTTACAATAATCTTGGGGAAGAGTGCCGAGCCGAGTGAGGTGCCAGGTCTAGCATCTATGATGTTACCGGATGCAGCAGAGTTCATCATGACCAGATAGATGTTCCTATCCCAGAGGGTCCAGATGAGCCTAAACCCGTGATGTGTCGTTGAATGACGAGCCATGTATCCGAGGTCCGTTTGCCGGCAAACCAAGTTTGGTACCGATTTGCACATCAGATACTCACAGGAGTGAGTTGTTCAAATATTAAAGCAAATCCGGAAAATCCTTTTGTTTGAGTCAAAGGCCAAAGCAATTCATCGCTGTTACAATTGCTATTTGCTACCTTTGCAACAAGAGGAAACATGTTTACAGCCGGAGTATCATTTGTCAAGTTCATCTTTCTTTAAGCGTCGGAAGACAAGATTACATTCCGTGAAAATTTAATTTGCGACGTATCCACATGAAGATGGAACTTTGTTTGTTTTTGCTTTGAATGAGATTTATGAAGACACTTTTGAGCCAATTTTAGCTAGAATCTCATAAATCGAATCTACATGAACTTCAATATGATGAAGAAAATGTTTTAAAGTCCATTTTCCCTTTTTTACTTGGATTACAAATACAAAGGTTTAAAAGTTTTGGCGCAACTCATTCCCACGGGAATGAAGCAAACAAAAAATGTTGAAAATCTTTTTATTATTCTTGTAAAAATTCACATCTATGGAACTTTGAGAAGAAAAGGGGGATGTGTCAAGATTTGCGAAATGGCGATTTATTGATTAATCAAATTGTGTAATAAAAATAAGCCTAATTTTTATCCCTTTCTTTAGGTACAGAAGATGATATCCATGAGATGAATAATTTAACATGTTTATGATTATAGAAGTGTAACATCTATATATATAATAGAGTAAGTGCCTCAACCTTCAAGCAAGAAGAAGAAGTAGCGCCCTGCCCCCAGGGCCGGTCCAAGCAAGAAGAAGGGGCTGGTCCAAGCAAGAAGAAGAAGTAGTGTCATATCAAACCAAGGGCAAAGAGGGATACTTTGCATATTCAGTAGCAGTGCATTGTGGGTAACCACAAATCTTCACTTATAGCTGAATTATTGCAGATTTGCTTCTGTTTTAAGAAGGAAAATTACACCAAGCTTTGCTTTTCTTTAGTAGGAGGGCTTTTTAGTCTCTTTTATCCTCCTATACATTCTTAGTAGTTTGGGTCACCCTGAGCTGCTTGGTTACTCTGTTGTTCTGGTCCAAGCCCTATCTCAAACAGCCTTATCAATTCCTGCTATGTACTAATGAGGACCAATTGTCTGAAATAGGCTGGCACATGTGGGTTTGATATGACTGTGTAAAACTTAAAGCTATAGGCTTGCTTGACTTCCTGAGGGTAAAAAGGAATAATTTGCATATTTAGTAGTGATGCATTGTGGATAATCACAAATGTTCACTTATAGCTGAATTGTTGCATATTTTCTTCTGTTTTAGGAAGGCAAATTACACCAAGCTTTGCTTTTTTTTAGTAGAAGGTCTTTTTGGTCCCTTTTATCCCCTTATACATTCCGAATGGTTTGGGTCACCCTGAGCTTAGAGATGAGCGTAATGACTTAATTATGATTTCGCAAAACTTCACGGAATTAGCGTAATTACAATTATGGCCGTAAGTATATAATCGTAATGAAGAAGGATTCCGCGAAATTCTGCGTAAGCGTAATTTTCGCATTACAGTGGGTATCGCGAAATTACGTTTGCCTTGCATGCAACCGTTTGTAAGCGTAGTTACATAACGTAATTTTGCGATAGTTCATATAACTGTAAGCCTTAATTTTCGCGTCGTTTTCGCGTTACGGTGGGTATCGCGAAATTACGTTTGCCTTGCATGCACACGTTTGTAAGCGTAGTTTACACCCTTGAACTGCAAATGCTTAGTTTTTACATTATTTAACGCGAAAAAGCGTTTATATGCGAAAATTTGTTAGCGTTCATCTGACTACCGCTGATTCGCTTCTGAATGGCTAATGCAAACAAGTAATTTTTTTATAGCTAACAAGTAATTACGAAATTCGCGAAATTACGAAGAAATGCGAAATTACGTTATGAACGAAACGCGAAATTACGCGTTGAAAATTACGCTTACGGTATTTTCAATTACGATTTTAATGGCAATTACGCTACCATAATTTCGCATCGTAATAGCAAATTTTGCATGCGTAATTATAGTAACGCGAAATTTCGAAAATTTCGGCTCAACCCTACCTGAGCTGCTTGGTTACTCTGTTGTACAAGCCCTATCTCATACAGCCATATCAATCCTTGCCATGTACAGATGAGGACCAAAAGTCTGAAACAGGCTGTCTACATGTGGGTTTGATATGGCTGTGTAAAATTTAAAGCTATAGGCTTGCTATACACCAGTGGTTCTGGATGCTTGCTTGGCTTACTAAGGGTGAAAAGGAATTATTTGCATATTTAGTAGCAGTGCATTGTGGGTAACCACAAATGTTCACTTATAGCTGAATTATTGCATATTTACTTCTGTTTTAGGAAGGCAAATTATACCAAGCTTTGCTTTTTTTAGTAGGAGGTCTTTTTGGTCCCTTTTATCCCCCTATACATTCCGAGTGGCTTGGGTCACCCTGAGCTGCTTGGTTACGCTTTTGTACTGGTCCAAGCCCTATCTCATACAGCCGTATCAATCCTTGCCATGTACTGATGAGGACCAAAAGTCTGAAACAGGCTGTCTACGTGTGGGTTTGATATGACTGTGTAAAATTTAAAGCTATATGCTTGCTATACACCAGCAAGCATATAGCTGTTTGCTTGGCTTACCAAGGGGGAAAAGGGGTAAATTGCATGTTTAGTAGAAGTGCATTGTGGGTAACCACAAATGTTCACTTATAGCTGAATTATTGCAGATTTCCTTCTGTTTTAAAAAGGCAAATTACACCAATACAGTGTGCGGCATTGCAGGAAGTGATGCCAGTGGAACGCACGCTGGAACGTGGAAGAGGTGAGTCATCCCCACCCTCTGCCTTTTACTAATAGTGGCGACTGCTACTGTGCTTAAGCAGGAGAGGAAGCGCACATGGGGGGGGTTCCTGCTGAGCTTTAGCTGGAGGGGGAGTGCACATGGGGGACCCAGGTGAGGGGGGGTTCCTGCTGAGCTTAAGCTGGAGGTAGAGCACACATGGGGGACCCAGATGAGGGGGGAATCCAACCCCCTCCCCGCCGCTGTGCCCAATACCCCCTTCCTGCCCTCTACCCTCTTATGTGGCGTATGCTACGCCGCGGGTCGGCTAGTTGAGAATATTATTGTAATTTAGGTATAAATTATAGGTATTTCATTACACTTTATAGTAAGAGTTTAAGAATGAATCAGGCTATTTCTCCATAGATAGACAGAATGTTTGACTGGAGATATTTGTCTTAGATTAAGTAACCTTGTGTAGAGGGAATGAATGCTATCTGTAATGAATAGCGGAGATACCGCAGCGCGGGCAAGCGGCAGGGCGGCTATCTCCGCATCCCAGCTGTCGGCCTCTGCCGCGCAGCAGCATGTCACTGGTTTGCCTGGTCCTTCTAGTGCACACAGATGGAGAGCTATGCGCGCCGACAGGACTTTTTTGCCAG
This sequence comes from Hyperolius riggenbachi, assembly GCF_040937935.1. Lineage (NCBI taxonomy): Eukaryota > Metazoa > Chordata > Amphibia > Anura > Hyperoliidae > Hyperolius > Hyperolius riggenbachi. Next base: position 44,011,867 of record NC_090646.1, on the reverse strand, counting down.
CAGAAGGGGAATCAGCTGATCAGGCCGATCAGCTGATCCCAGCTAGGCTCTGGATTGGCTGAGAGGCTGGGGCGGCGCTGCGGAGCGCTGTAGGTATATATATAGGACTTGCCTGTTAGTTGCAAGTTGTCTGCCGTTGGGAATGCTTACGTGTGAGCGCTCAGACCTCAGTCAGATCTTACAGTGTGTTAGAACCAGCCGGAGCAGGGAATTCACACTTAGCCAGATTTTGTTGATAGCCTCTACTGTATTGTTTATGTACTAGACTAGTTCCCAGGTGTTGAGACCAAGGACCTCACACCTAAGACTAGGATATTGCTGTATTGCTACTGTCATCTACTAGACTAGTTCCCAGGTGTTGAGACCAAGGACCTCACACCTAAGACTAGGATATTGCTGTATTGTTACTGTCATCAACTAGACTAGTTCCCAGGTGTTGAGAACAAGGACCTCACACCTAAGACTAGGATTGTGTAATACTGTTAACTGTTATGATCTCTGTCTTTCCTGACCATTCTCCTGCTTACTGATTCGGTACCTTTGCCTATCTGTCTACCTGTTGCCGACTTAGCCTGTACCCGGATACCGAATCAGTTTTCTGTCTCTGTACCTTGCCTGTCCGTGCATTGCCGACCTGGCCTGTCTGACCCTTCTGGTTGTCACTCACTCCTTGGGTGATCAGCCTTACTGTACTACTGGTGACACCTAACTCCCTAGTTGTCCATTAGCTGCAAGGGCCACCTGTTCCTCAGGTGGACCATCTTTCAGTTCAGTCAGTGGTCTCTACCACATAGGAGTCCACTGGCTGCAGTACAGTCTGATTCCCAAACAATCAGGGAATCCTTCTTAAGGAGGTCAGCTTCAAACACAGTCAGTGGCCACCTGCCCCTCAGGGGTCCACTGGCTGCAGTGCAGTCCAATTCCCTGCTCTTCAGGGAATCCTTGGCTGCAGTAGTGTCTGTATCTTCCGCTCCTCGGGAGATAACTGTAACAATTGGTGTCAGCACGCAGAGAGAATCTGATTCTTGGCGATCTTCAGTACCACCAAGAATGCAGATATACGCCTGATTATCGATGATCTGCAGAATCAGCGATAATACAGATGTATTGCTAACCTCTGGATACCAGAATAGTGAGAGTGTTTGGTGCAACAGTAACAACTCTGAGTGGAGACCACCAGAGGAGCTGGCGGCCTAAGACTTCGGAGGAATTCACCCCTGACTGTGGGTGATATTCCTGTAGCCTGTGGACCCCTGGGCGAGGGACCGAGGCTGGGTTGCAGGAAGCCCTGCAGCTAATATGAAAGGTATTGCCCTGGACTGGGCTAACGTAATACAGTAATAGCACAATCCTAGTCTGGGTGTGAAGTCCGTAGTCACAACACCCTGGAACTAGTCTGGAGCCTAACATAAATGATAATACAATTCCCTAGTCTTGGGTGTGAGGTCCGTGATCGTCAACACCCTGGAACTAGTCTGGAATATAACATAAATGATAATACAATTCCCTAGTCTTGGGTGTGAGGTCTGTGATCGTCAACACCCTGGAACTAGTCTGGAATATAACACAAAGACAATACAGTTCCCTAGTCTTGGGTGTGAGGGCCTTGATCTCAACACCCTGGAACTATGCTAGAGAATACACAGAAGATACACAGTATTCCTAGTCTGGGGTGTGAGGGCCTTGATCTCAACACCCTGGAACTGGTCTAACAAATAAACAGTATAAGGTAATCTGGCTCAGTGTGAATTCCCAAGTCCTCCTGGTTCAAACACACTGTAAGGATCTGACTATGGTCTGAATGCTTCCACAAAGTGTTTGCAATGGCAGACAACCAGCAACTGACAAGCAAGCAGAATATATAGTAGCTGAACTCTGCTGCCCCGCCCGAGCCACTCAGCCAATCATGAGTCCAGCAGGAATCAGCTGATCGTCCTGATCAGCTGACACTTCCCCTGCTGGTATAAAGGTCCTGACTTCTGGCCCGCGTGCGCGTAGCTCTTCATCCATCTATGTGGACTAACAGACCCAGCCACTCCAAAGGCACGCTGCTGTGTACAAACTGCCACCTTGGACGCGGAAACAGCCGCTTTGCTATTAGAACATGCGGCGGCTTTTCCACGTTCTGCCACACTACCAGACGCGTGCCTACGCGTGCAAACCGCCGCGTTGGACGCGGACTCAGCCGCCTTGCTTTCAGCAGACGCGGTGGCTTTTCTGCGTTTTCTCACAGTACCCCCCCCCCCCCCCCCCCCCCTGAGGAGTGGACTCCGGACATCTCCTTCCTGACTTTCCAGGATGTGAGTTAGAGAATTCCCTTTTTATCTCATACTCAGGCCGGTCATAAATCAACACTGGGTGGGAGGGAGTGGAATCCACCTGCACTGCTGGTTTGAGCAGGAGCACCTGAAATGATTTTTTGTCAGCTTGTCTTTTCGGTGATAGAAAGATTTTGGGCCCAAAACCCCTGTCTAAAGGGTCTGCTTTGGCGCTTTTGCTATCTGATTCATGCATGAGAGGTAACCGTGAGGAACAGGATCTGTTAGAAATCTCTGTACACTGTCCTGTCTTTCCTGCGACCTGTACCTTGGTATTATCCGCCTCACCCCTCTTTAAACAGTGCTCCTGACAATGGGCTGACCAGTTCAGTAGCTGCCCTGAAGCCCAGTCAATCAGCGGCGAGTGAAGCCGTAACCAGGGCATACCGAGAACAACAGCAGAGCCCTTCATCGGCAGGACCAGGAACTGTAAACTCTCTTCATGCACTAGCCCTAAACAACATGACAGTAGGGGGGTCTGGGCAAGAAACTGGGCACTGCGCAATGGAGAGTCATCCACCGCGGTGACCGAAATCTGCCGGTCGGGTGCGGATAAAGGTATCCCCAAGCTTTTAGCAAAATCGTAATCTATGAGGTTCGCTGCTGAACCCGAGTCCACCATGGCTTCTGCGGACTTGGTCTGACCTTCCCACGTAACCGAACAAGGAAGGATCAGCCGACCATCGTTCAGCGATGAACCCTGCTCACCTATGGTATTGACTCCCCCCAGGTGGTGGCATTTGTCTGGTCTAGAGGACCCATATAAAGCGTTCTTCTTTGGGCTCCTGTGACTCCTCTTTCCCAGACTCAGCCTTGTGTACCCAATTTGCATAGGTTCGCCTGGGGGTGAGGGAGACCGAGAAGAGTCGCGTAAGATAGACCTTCTGGCCACTCTACCACGAACCTGTCTCTGGTGGCGTAAACGGCGATCTATCTGTATCGCCAAAGAAATTGCCTCATCCAATGATTCAGGCTCAGGATGGCCTATCATTACCTCATGAATAATATCTGACAATCCGGCCAAAAAACAGTCCAGGAGGGCAAATGCGTTGCATCTATCCGAGACTGCCCACCTCCTGAACTCTGCAGCATAATTTTCTACCGGACCTTTACCTTGACGCAGAAGTTTGAGCTTCCGTTCAGAAGTCGAGGCAATGTCTGGGTCATCGTAAATCATAGCCATAGCCTCAAAAAATTAATCCACAGAGGTCAGGGCCTGATGCCCAATAGGAAGACCATATGCCCAGGTCTGGGAATCCCCTGACAACAGAGTCTTAATGAATGTAATTCTCTGTGCAACGGTTCCAGACGAGTTAGGCCTTAACTCAAAGTATAACACTCTATTTCTAAAGTTCCGAAAGTCAGATCTGTCGCCAGAAAACCTTTCAGGTACAGACATATGTATGTCTGTGCTAAGAGGAGATTGCACTGATTGAAGTTCCTGAATAGCCCTAAATATCTGACATATCTGGGTCTGTTGGTTCAAAACTGCCGCGGAAAGTTGGTTTACCGTGGTGGTCAGGACTTCAACATGGCTATACAGTGTGTCCATTTGGGTTCGGTCTGCCATTCTGTAACGATTGGTGTCAGCTAGAGTTGGGCGAACTGTTAGTTGAACTGCAGCCGAACTGTTCGGCTGCCCAACCTGTCATGTCGCTGTGGCTCTTACTACTTCCGGGTCGCAATGACCCGGAGTAGTACGTCTGCGCTGGCCCGGCGGATCGCGTCCTAGATCGCGCTCCCGTTGTCGGGCACTCTCTGCGCATGTGTGTGACGTCACTCATGACGTCACACACATGCGCAGAGAGTGCCCGGCAACGGGAGCGCGATCTAGGACGCGCTCCGCCGGGCCAGCGCAGACGTACTACTCCGGGTCATTGCGACCCGGAAGTAGTAAGAGCCACAGCGATATGACAGGTTGGGCAGCCGAACAGTTCGCCCAACTCTAGTGTCAGCACGCAGAGAGAATCTGATATTTGGCGATCTGCAGTACCACCAAGAATGCAGATATACGCCTGATTATCGATGATCTGCAGAATCAGCGATAATACAGATGTATTGCTAACCTCTGGATACCAGAATAGTGAGAGTGTTTGGTGCAACAGTAACAACTCTGAGTGGAGACCACCAGAGGAGCTGGCGGCCTAAGACTCCTGAGGAATTCACCCCTGACTGTGGGTGATATTCCTGTAGCCTGTGGACCCCTGGGCGAGGGACCGAGGCAAGGTTGCAGGAAGCCCTGCAGCTAATATGAAAGGTATTGCCCTGGACTGGGCTAACGTAATACAGTAATAGCACAATCCTAGTCTGGGTGTGAGGGCCGTAGTCACAACACCCTGGAACTAGTCTGGAGCATAACATAAATGATAATACAATTCCCTAGTCTTGGGTGTGAGGTCCGTGATCATCAACACCCTGGAACTAGTCTGGAATCTATATATATAATAGAGTAAGTGCCTCAACCTTCAAGCAAGAAGAGGAAGTAGCGACCTGCCCCCAGGGCCGGTCCAAGCAAGAAGAAGGGGCTGGTCCAAGCAAGAAGAAGAAGTAGTGTCATATCAAACCAAGGGCAAAGAGGGATAATTTGCATATTCAGTAGCAGTGCATTGTGGGTAACCACAAATGTTCACTTATAGCTGAATTATTGCAGATTTGCTTCTGTTTTAAGAAGGAAAATTATACCAAGCTTTTCTTTTTTTAGTAGGAGGACTTTTTGGTCTCTTTTATCCTCCTATACATTCTTAGTAGTTTGGGTCACCTTGAGCTGCTTGGTTACTCTGTTGTACTGGTCCAAGCCCTATCTCATTCAGCCTTATCAATCCCTGCCATGTTCTGATGAGGACCAAATGTCTGAAATAGGCTGTCACATGTGGGTTTGATATGGCTGTGTAAAACTTAAAGCTATAGGCTTGCTTGACTTGCCAAGGGTGAAAAGGAATAATTTGCATATTTAGTAGTGGTGCATTGTGGATAATCGCAAATGTTCACTTATAGCTGAATTATTGCAGACTAGCTGACCCGCGGCGTAGCATACGCCACATAAGAGGGTAGAGGGCAGGAAGGGGGTATTGGGCAAAGCGGCAGGGAGGGGGGTTGGATTCCCCCCTCATCTGGGTCCCCCATGTGTTCTCTACCTCCAGCTTAAGCTCAGCAGGAACCCCCCCTCACCTGGGTCCCCCATGTGCACTCCCCCTCCAGCTAAAGCTCAGCAGGAACCCCCCCCCCCCTCACCTGGGTCCCCCATGTGTGCTTTCTCTCCTGCTTAAGCACAGTAGCAGTCGCCACTATTAGTAAGAGGCAGAGGGTGGGGATGACTCACCTCTTCCACGTTCCAGCGTGCGTTCCACTGGCATCACTTCCTGCAATGCCGCACACTGTATTGGTGTAATTTGCCTTTTTAAAAAAGAAGGAAATCTGCAATAATTCAGCTATAAGTGAACATTTGTGGTTACCCACAATGCACTGCTACTAAACATGCAATTTACCCCTTTTCCCCCTTGGTAAGCCAAGCAAACATCCAAAGCTGCTGGTGTATAGCAAGCATATAGCTTTAAATTTTACACAGTCATATCAAACCCACACGTAGACAGCCTGCTTCAGACTTTTGGTCCTCATCAGTACATGGCAAGGATTGATACAGCTGTATGAGATAGGGCTTGGACCAGTACAAAAGCGTAGCCAAGCAGCTCAGGGTGACCCAAGCCACTCGGAATGTATAGGGGGATAAAAGGGACCAAAAAGACCTCCTACTAAAAAAAGCAAAGCTTGGTGTAATTTGCCTTCCTAAAACAGAAGGAAATATGCAATAATTCAGCTATAAGTGAACATTTGTGGTTACCCACAATGCACTGCTACTAAATATGCAAATAATTCCTTTTCACCCTTAGTAAGCCAAGCAAGCATCCAGAACCACTGGTGTATAGCAAGCCTATAGCTTTAAATTTTACACAGCCATATCAAACCCACATGTAGACAGCCTGTTTCAGACTTTTGGTCCTCATCTGTACATGGCAAGGATTGATATGGCTGTATGAGATAGGGCTTGTACAACAGAGTAACCAAGCAGCTCAGGTAGGGTTGAGCCGAAATTTTCGAAATTTCGCGTTACTATAATTACGCATGCAAAATTTGCTATTACGATGCAAAATTATGGTAGCGTAATTGCCATTAAAATCGTAATTGAAAATACCGTAAGCGTAATTTTCAACGCGTAATTTCGCGTTTCGTTCATAACGTAATTTCGCATTTCTTCGTAATTTCACGAATTTCGTAATTACTTGTTAGCTATAAAAAAATTACTTGTTTGCATTAGCCATTCAGAAGCGAATCAGCGGTAGTCAGATGAACGCTAACAAATTTTCGCATATAAACGCTTTTTCGCGTTAAATAATGTAAAAACTAAGCATTTGCAGTTCAAGGGTGTAAACTACGCTTACAAACGTTTGCATGCAAGGCAAACGTAATTTCGCGATACCCACCGTAACGCGAAAATGACGCGGAAATTAACGCTTACAGTAATATGAACTATCGCAAAATTACGTTATGTAACTACGCTTACAAACGGTTGCATGCAAGGCAAACATAATTTTGCGATACCCACTGTAATGCAAAAATTACGCGAAAATTACGCTTACGCGGAATTTCGCGGAATCCTTCTTTATTACAATTATATACTTATGGCCATAATTGTAATTACGCTAATTCCGTGAAATTTTGCGAAATCATAATTAAAGAGACTCCGTAACAAAAATTGCATCCTATTTTTTATCATCCTACAAGTTCCAAAAGCTATTCTAATGTGTTCTGGCTTACTGCAACACGTTCTACTATCACCATCTCTGTAATAAATCAACTTATCTCTCTCTTGTCAGACTTGTCAGCCTGTGTCTGGAAGGCTGCCAAGTTCTTCAGTGTTGTGGTTCTGCTATGAACTCCCCTTCCAGGCCCCTCTATGCACACTGCCTGTGTGTTATTTAGGATTAGAGCAGCTTCTCTCTTCTCTCTTATCTTTTACAAGCTGGATAAATCGTCCTCTGAGCTGGCTGGGCTTTCACATACTGAAGAATTACAGACACAGGCAAAGCTGTTTGCAGGAAGAAACGAGCAGCCTGAAACTTCAGTGCATGAGAGATGCAGGGGGAAAGAAACACACAAATGATCTCTTGAGATTAAAAAGGAATGCTGTATACAGCCTGCTTGTGTATGGATGTATTTTCTATGTGTGGACATACTGTACATCAACCTACTTCCTGTTTTGGTGGCCATTTTGTTTGTTTATAAACAAACTTTTTAAAACTGTTTTTAACCACTTTTAATGCGGCGGGGAGCGGCGAAATTGTGACAGAGGGTAATAGGAGATGTCCCCTAACGCACTGGTATGTTTACTTTTGTGCGATTTTAACAATACAGATTCTCTTTAAGTCATTACGCTCATCTCTAAGCTCAGGGTGACCCAAACCATTCGGAATGTATAAGGGGATAAAAAGGACCAAAAAGACCTTCTACTAAAAAAAGCAAAGCTTGGTGTAATTTGCCTTCCTAAAACAGAAGGAAATATGCAATGATTCAGCTATAAGTGAACATTTGTGATTACCCACAATGCATTACTACTAAATATGCAAATTATTCCTTTTCACCCTCAGGAAGTCAAGCAAGCCTATAACTTTAAGTTTTACACAGTCATATCAAACCCACATGTGCCAGCCTATTTCAGACAATTGGTCCTCATTAGTACATAGCAGAAATTGATAATGCTGTATGAGATAGGGCTTGGACCAGTACAACAGAGTAACCAAGCAGCTCAGGGTGACCCAAACTACTAAGAATGTATAGGAGGATAAAAGAGACTAAAAAGCCCTCCTACTAAAGAAAAGCAAAGCTTGGTGTAATTTTCCTTCTTAAAACAGAAGCAAATCTGCAATAATTCAGCTTTAAGTGAACATTTGTGGTTACCCACAATGCACTGCTACTGAATATACAAATTATCCCTCTTTGCCCTTGGTTTGATATGACACTACTTCTTCTTTTTGCTTGGACCAGCCCCTTCTTCTTGCTTGGACCGGCCCTGGGGGCAGGGCGCTACTTCTTCTTCTTGCTTGAAGGTTGAGGCACTTACTCTATTATATATATAGATTTTCTTCTGTTTTACAAAGGCAAATTACACCAAGCTTTAATTTTTTTTTAGTAGAAGGTCTTTTTGGTCCCTTTTATCCACCTATACATTCTGAGCTGCTTGGTTACTCTGTTGTACCGGTCCAAGCCCTATCTCATACAGCCATATCAATCCCTGCCAAGTACTGATGAGGACCAAAAGTCTGAAACAGGCTGTCACACGTGGGTTTGATATGGCTGTGTAAAATTTAAAGCTATATGCTTGCTATACACCAGTGGTTCTGGATGCTTGCTTGGCTTACTAAGGGTGAAAAGGAATTATTTGCATATTTAGTAGCAGTGCATTGTGGGTAACAACAAATGTTCACTTATAGCTGAATTATTGCATATTTCCTTCTGTTTTAGGAAGGCAAATTACACCAAGCTTTGCTTTTTTTAGTAGGAGGTCTTTTTGGTCCATTTTATCCCCTTATACATTCCGAGTGGTTTGGGTCACCCTGAGCTGCTTGGTTACTCTGTTGTACTGGTCCAAGCCCTACCTCATACAGCCGTATCAATCCCTGCCATGTACTGATGAGGACCAAAAGTCTGCGATAGGCTGTCTATATGTGGGTTTGATATGATTGTGTAAAATTTAAAGCTATATGCTTGCTATACACCAGCAGCTCTGGATGCTTGCTTGGCTTACCAAAGAGGAAAAGGGGTAATTTGCATATTTAGTAGCAGTGCATTGTGGGTAACTGCAAATGTTCACTTATAGCTGAATTGTTGCAGATTTCCTTCTGTTTTAAAAAGGCAAATTACACCAATACAGTGTGCGGCATTGCAGGAAGTGATGCCAGTGGAACGCACAATGGAACATGGGAGAGGTGAGTCATCCCCGCGCGCTGCCTCTTACTAATAGTGGCGGCTGCTACTGAGCTTAAGCAGGAGGGGGAGCGCACATGGGGGACTCAGGTGTGGGGGGGGGGGGTTCCTGCTGAGCTTAAGCTGGAGGGGGAGTGCACATGGGGGACCCAGGTGAGGCGGGGGGTTCCTGCTGAGCTTAAGCTGAAGGGGGAGTGCACATGGGGGACCCAAGTGAGGCGGGGGGTTCCTGCTGAGCTTAAGCTGGAGGTAGAGCACACATGGGGACCCAGTTTAGGGGGGGTCCAACCCCCCTCCCCGCCGCTGTGCCCAATACCCCCTTCCTGCCCTCTACCCTCTTATGCGGCGTATGCTACGCCGCGGGTCGGCTAGTATAACATAAATGATAATACAATTCCCTAGTCTTGGGTGTGAGGTCCGTGATCGTCAACACCCTGGAACTAGTCTGGAATATAACACAAAGACAATACAGTTCCCTAGTCTTGGGTGTGAGGGCCTTGATCTCAACACCCTGGAACTATGCTAGAGAATACACAGGAGATACACAGTATTCCTAGTCTGGGGTGTGAGGGCCTTGATCTCAACACCCTGGAACTGGTCTAACAAATAAACAGTATAAGGTAATCTGGCTCAGTGTGAATTCCCAAGTCCTCCTGGTTCAAACACACTTTAAGGATCTGACTATGGTCTGAATGCTTCCACAAAGTGTTTGCAATGGCAGACAACCAGCAACTGACAAGCAAGCAGAATATATAGTAGCTGAACTCTGCTGCCCCGCCCGAGCCACTCAGCCAATCATGAGTCCAGCAGGAATCAGCTGATCGTCCTGATCAGCTGACACTTCCCCTGCTGGTATAAAGGTCCAGACTTCTGGCCCGCGCGCGCATAGCTCTTCATCCAACTATGTGGACTAACAGACCCAGCCACTCCAAGGCACGCTGCTGTGTACAAACTGCCACATTAGACGCGGAAACAGCCGCTTTGTTATTAGAACATGCGGCGGCTTTTCCGCGTTCTGCCACACTACCAGACGCGTGCCAACGCGTGCAAACCGCCGCGTTGGATGCGGACTCAGCCGCCTTGCTTTCAGCAGATGCGGCGGCTTTTCCGCGTTTTCTCACAATAACATTTCTTTACTGTTGCACCAAACACTCTACCACACTAGGTGTTCTGTGTCAAACTATACTAGTATTATTGGTGATTCTGCAGATCACTACATAATCAGGTATAGCATCTGTATTATTGGTGATACTGCAGATCACCAATAATCAGAGAAATCTGTGTTGCTGACACCAATCGTTACACTATCTTAAAAAAAAAGTCTTGAATAGGGGTTTTCACAATGTTTGTGGTTCAAAGGGCTGGTTTCCAAAATAAAAAACAAGACTCAGAAAATATACTGGGTTGCTATCAACCTATTCCACATTAAAAATATATATTATACTAGCTGGACGCCCGGCGTTGCCCGGGTATGTATTTGGCTAGTGTTGGCTCTGCCCACCTTTCCTAACCCTAACACACAATTAATTAATGACCAAGTATGTGAGCTTTGCGGTCTTTGGCATCAATAATTTGCAATAAAATAAAATTAATCTGATTGGATCGAGCTCCACCCCATTTCTGAATTTGAACCCCAATCACCCAATGGCCAACTGTACCAGGTACAGGTGATTAATATTGCAAGAATGGCAGATATTAAATATTCCCCTTAAAAATCAATAGGTGGATTTTAATTGGCTTTTATAGGCTCCACCCACTTTTCAGAATATTAATCCCAGTCACCCAGTGACCAACTGTGCAAATTTTGAGAACCCTACCATTAACAGTGTAAGAATGGCTGCAGTTTACATTTGTGCAATAAAATTTGTATTTTTCTCCACCCACTTATTTCCTAGCATTGTTCAGGTATGTATTTGGCTGGTGTTGGCTCCGCCTACTATTTCTAACCCTAACATACCAAGTTTGTGAGCTTTGCAGTCTTTGGCATCAATACTTTGCATTGAGATTAAACACATTTTTGATTGCCTTTTTGTCGGCTCCACCCACTTTTCTGAATATTAACCCCAGTCACCCAGTAACCAACTGTGCAAAGTTTGAGAACCCTACCATTAACAGTGTAAGAATGGCTGCTGTTTACATTTTCCCAGTAAAATTTGTATTTGTCTCCGCCCACTGATGACCCGGTGTTACCCGCTTATGTATTTGGCTGGTGTTGGCTGTGCCTACTTTTCTAACCCTAACACACAATTAATCAATTACCAAGTTTGTGATCTTTGCAGTGTTTGGCATCAATAATTAGCATTGAAGTAAAACAAATCTAATTGGCTGTTTGTGGCTCCACGCCGTTTATGCATTTGGTTGGTGTTGGCTGTGCCCAGTTTTCTAACCCTAACGCACAATTAATCAATTACTTAATTACTAAGTTTGTGAGCTTTGCAGTGTTTGGCATCAATAATTTTTCATTGGAATGAAACAAATCTAATTGGCTGTGTGTGGCTCCACCCCCTTTCTGAAATTGAACCCTAGTCACCCAATGATCCACTGTACCAGGTTTGAGGCTTGTGCCATTAACAGTGCAAGAATGGCAGCAATGTAAATATTCCCCTTGAAAATCAATAGGTTAATTTTGATTGGCTTTTATAGACTCCACCCACTTTTCTGAATATTAATCCCAGTCACCCAACGACCAACTGTGCAAAGTTTGAGAACCCTACCATTAACAGTGTAAGAATGGCTGCTGTTTACATTTTCCCAGTAAAATTTGTATTTGTCTCCGTCCACTTATGACCCGGCGTTACCCGCTTATGTATTTGGCTGGTGTTGGCTGTGCCTACTTTTATAACCCTAACACACAATTAATCAATTACCAAGTTTGTGATCTTTGCGGTGTTTGGCATCAATAATTAGCATTGAAGTAAAACAAATCTAATTGGCTGTTTGTGGCTCCACCCCTTTCTGAAATTGAACCCTAGTCACCCAATGATCAACTGTACCAGGTTTGAGGCTTGTGCCATTAACAGTGCAAGAATGGCAGCAATGTAAATATTCCCCTTGAAAATCAATAGGATAATTTTGATTGGCTTTTATAGACTCCACCCACCTTTCTGAATATTAATCCCAGTCGCCCAGTGACCAACTATGCAAAGTTTGAGAACCCTACCATTAACAGTGTAAGAATGGCTGCAGTTTACATTTTCCAGTGAAATTTGTATTTGTCTCCGCCCCCTTTTTGGTTATGGGAATAAAAAGTATCCTATACTTTATTCCAGGTAATGTACTATGTGTGTACCAAATTTCATTCAAATCCGTTCAGCCATTTTTGCGTGATCGAGTAACAAACATCCAAACATCCCAACTTTCCCATTTATTATATTAGTAGGATAGGATTATGAATCATAGAGATGATGTCATAGTTAAAATCCTCTATCTATAGAAATAATGATAAGCCCATATTACATAGTTGTTTTTTTTATTTGAACACCAATACAAGTGAGTTTTAATAAGTACATCACTTCAAGACATAACAGTAACACTGGGTTAATCCAATGCAAATAATTAGCTATGGTTTTACATGGAGGAGATACTAAATATTAGATATACCTGGTCTTTTATTAAATTTAAATATGATCATCAGTAATACAATTACATATGTGATAAATATTAAGTGATATCAACATCATATCTTATATGAAATTATAATTTCAATATTGTGCTGAATTATATGGAATGTGTTTATTAGGAGTGCGTATTATTTATTTATTCAAGTATTTATATAGCGCCGATATACTACACAGCGCTGTACAGAGTTTATTATCTTATCACTAACTGTCCCTCAGAGGGCCTCACAATCTAGTCCCTACCATAGTCATATGTCTATGGATGTATCATAGTCTAGGGCCAATTTTAGGGGAAGCCAATTAAGTTATCGGCATGTTTTTGGGATGTGGGAGGAAACCAGAGTAGTGTTGTCCGGATCATGAACGATTCGGATCTTTGATCTGAAGCTCTTTTGTGAGTCGAATCATCCGGATCATCAAAATGAACGATTCAGTTCACAGAGGGGGTGGAGCCAGGAGCAGCATGCCCCCCCTCTCAGTGGGCAGGGGGATCCTGGAAGCAGAGCTGAGATGGATCGGTCAGTTGGAGGGGAGCCAGCCGTGCACAGGGACAGGTAGATGAGAGAGGGGACATGGGTGCCACTGCCAGATATGTGTAGAGCACATGTTCTGGCTGTAATGCGCTGCTCATTTTAGGCTGTCTGTTCCGTAGTTGTGAACAAATGGGAACGTTTTGGCTAAGAAGACAAGCTCAGTAACTTTGCAGACAGCGTGCTGGGCTAGAATGACAGGGCAGGCACTGTGATTGCAGTGCAATATGATGCTCCTGCACTCGGCTCTAAACAGCTGCACTTAACTGCTCCCTAAATTTATGATGAGTGTTGGAGGTGAGAAAAGGACACATTGGGGAATGCTTTCTTTCACTGTGAGACGTTTGCATTCAAAGTATACAGATGAACATATAGGTGAAATATATTTAAAGTGGGGGCGTGGTTAGCCACGGAGCTATGAGCAGCTAAACCTAGAGAGCTCCTGCTTTGCACAGCGCTATAAGACGGAACGGACAGCGAACTAACCTCTTAAACCACCAGAATGTCCAGGCGAAAACAGAATGCACCTGCCAAAGACCTCCGGACTGCTGAAGTGGGCACAATTCCGGAGTTATTCAAACAAAAACCAGGCACCGGGAAATCCAAGGCCCCTAAGATGGTGCCCGCTCCTCAGAAAGAGTCGCACCATGGCGCCCATCCTTCAGCCTCACAACAGCCTTTCGCTGAAAGCAACCGCAGAAGCCGCTCTCCAGGCACAGTTAGTCTACCGGAGGGGAGAGAGAAGTCTCGCCGGAACTCCGGCTCTCCAATATCAGACCCGGAGCACCGCTCCCAGAAGCTACGCCATAAGGTAGGCTACAAACCAGACTCTCCCGGCCCCACAGCCGCCATCGCCACGCTCTAACACGGGAGATCACAGCACCCCACCCCCGAGACTAAGCGATCACATAGATGCTGAGAACAGTAACCAAGGCCCCTCATCACCTCATTTAATACCTAATGGGGAGACGAGATCACGAGGCAGCCTCTCACCCTGCTTGTCTCTCTCAGAGGGAAAAGCCCCACTACCAGCCAATAAGAGGGCATACAAACACAGCAGACATGACAGCTGGGGATCTCGGAGCAGACGCTCAGATAGTTCTCAAAGCGGCTCAGATCACTTCTCAAGAGCATCAAGGGGCTCAGGGCGATCCGATATGGCAGACTCACTCCCCACCATTAAGGACTTTAATCGTTTTACTTCTAGACTAGAAAGCACCTACAAAAAAGAAACACAGTCCCTCAAATCAGAAATATTGCATATTGGACATAGAGTTGAGCAAATTGAAACTTCTATTGATAAAATAAATGCCAGACTGGACACTCACCAAAAAGCTATTGTAGCTCAAGCTGATCAACAGCAAAATTTCATATACCACATGGATGACATGGAGAATCGCAACAGGCAAAACAATAAAAGAATTAGAGGTATTCCTGAGACAGTAGAGTCTAAGGATGTTGAAAAGGCAGTACAGAAAATCTTTCAGCAGCTTTTGCAGAAATCTGATCCGATAGAAATTGACAGAGCCCACAGAGCCTTAGGTCCCAAAAGCACTGATCTGGCCAGGCCATGAGATATCATCGTACGAGTCCACTTTTTCAAAGTAAAAGATGACATCATGAATGCGGCCCAAACACAAGATGCCATTCTGTTCAATGAAGATACCATCCAACTACTACCAGACCTCTCCAGGCAGACCCTTATTTTACGCCGGGCTCTAAAACCACTTCTCGAAGCCCTAAAAGAATGAGACATAAAATACAAATGGGGATACCCCTTCCAGCTTATTGTCACCCATAATGGCAAAACAGCGATTTTCAAAAATGTCGGTGACTTGCCTAACTTCCTGGACTTGACAGAACTTCCAAAAATCTCTCTTCCGGATTGGCCCTTCTCTACCAACCCATTGAGTCCCCCTCCTCGTAAAGAGAAGTGGCAAGCTACTAAATCTCGAAGACAAAGGAGACAGAAAAATCGTAACAATCTTATGGGTCCATAAAACCTATTGCTCTGGCTCATACTTATAGACTCACTACATCTTCTCCTTTAATGGTTCAACTTAGCCTGCCTGGCCTTATATCCTTGGAATCTGTTGTGCATGATAGCTGCATCTAACCTTTTGCCTCATTAATATCATACTGTTGTAGCTTACTCAATGCAATTTCAACATGCTAAAGGTCAGGTACAGGCTAACTCATTAAGATTCCTATTAAGCATAATCGTTTTTATCTGCTGTTACAAGCTAGAATATGGTTCAATGTTATGATGTTATATTGTTTTAAATATCAGTTCTTATTTGCT
Organism: Hyperolius riggenbachi; assembly: GCF_040937935.1. Taxonomy (NCBI): domain Eukaryota; kingdom Metazoa; phylum Chordata; class Amphibia; order Anura; family Hyperoliidae; genus Hyperolius; species Hyperolius riggenbachi. The sequence continues at coordinate 43,996,122 of NC_090646.1, read as the reverse complement.
GTTCGTTCACAAGCAAAATTTTATCTTTATATACTAAACCACTGCGCTAGAGGTCAATGTTTGCTCATGATTCTATTTGGGCGCACCACGGTTCTCCACACTTACCCACAAGCCTGGGGAAATCTTATCCAGGCATTCAGGTTATCCTGTTACCCCCTCCCTTCCCCCATTCCTAGTTCTAGAGGTCAAAATCCCACTATTAGACCAAACCATACACACTCAAATGTGCACAATGGCCACACCCACTAGAATTAAAATTTGCTCCTATAATGTTCAGGGCTTCAATTCACCCAGTAAACGTTCAAATATACTGAATTTTCTGCACAAATCCCACTCCCAGATCTTATTCCTACAGGAGACACATTTTAAATCCACGCATACCCCGGTCATGGAAAGAGGGAACTATCCTCTATGGATCCATAGCACTAATCCAGTTTCCAAAACTAAAGGAGTCTCCATAGCATTCCATAAATCACCCCCAGTCACCATCTTAGAACATCAAATAGAACCTAACGGCAGGTATGTTTTGACCAAAGTATCCCTCCATGGAAATATATATACTCTGGTAAACACATACCTCCCAAATACTAATCAGATCTCATTTGCTATTAATCTCATCAACCGAGTGACATCCTTTGCTTCTGGAACTATTATACTCAGAAGAGATTTAAATTTCTCACTAGACCCCAAGGAAGACACATCCTCTGGAAGACACTCCCTTTCAATGAGGGCTTTGCACTTCAAAAAGAAAATTGCCCAATTAGGCCTCCTAGACATATGGAGAATTCTAAATCCACTCACAAGAGATTACAACTATTATTCCAATCCTAACAAATCATATTCAAGACTGGACTATTTCCTTACTCCTGCTTCCATACTAGACCTCTTCCCAGCGGTAGATATAGGCTCTATATTATTATCCGACCATTCCCCCATCTTCTTGTCCTTCCAGTTACCCAACACCATTGCCCCTCAATGGTCTTGGAGACTAAATGAAAACCTACTAAAGGATCCACAATGTGTTGATGAAATTCAACCCACTATAGGCCATTTTACACAAGACCATTGTAGAGATACCACTTCCGCCCCAATTGAATGGGAAGCCCTTAAATGTACCTTGAGGGGTGTATTTATTAAACATGGGTCCAGAATCAAAAAAGAGGATAAATCATTAATAGCAAACCTCCTTGCTCAGATAAAACAACTGGAACTTATCCACAAACTAAACCTTTCAGAACAAACTGCAGCTTCTTTATCGAACTGCAGAACTCAACTAAAGCTATTGATAGACAAACGATTTCTCATTGCAAGAGATAAGACCAAAAGACTGTATTTTGAGCACGGAGGTAAATGCGGTAAACTTTTAGCATCTTAATTACACCCTAGATCTAACAACACCCATGTTCGGTCAATACACACCAAACAAGGCTCCCTTACACATAGTCCCAAATAAATTTCTGCAGTTTTTCGAGACTTTTACCATACCCTATACAACATCCCTGATAACTTAATAGGCCTCACTCCGGAACAAATCTCTGAGAAACTACACACCTATATTAATAAAACAGCTCTACCAACTATCTCAGAAATAGAGAAATTAGAACTTGAAAAGGATTTCTCTAAAGAGGAACTCTCACACGCCCTAAAACACACCCCTGCAGGCAAATGTCCAGGCCCAGATGGATTCACGGCTAGATTATATAAACAGTTCAAACACTATATTTCATCCCCATTCTTAGAATCCTGTAATAACATATCTCCCTCTTCTCCATTCCCTAAGCAAGCATTGGAAGCTCACATATCAGTAATACACAAACAGGGCAAAGACCCCTCCTCATGTGGTAATTACCGCCCAATTTCTCTTATCAACATGGACGTGAAACTCTATTCAAAAATGATAGCTATTTGCCTCCAACAATTTCTCCCCAAGTTCATTTCTGGGGATCAAGTGGAATTTGTTCCTAAAAGAGAATCCAGAATGAACACTACTAAAACCCTGAACTTAATTTCATATGTACAATCTCATTCCATCCCTACATGTCTACTGAGTGTTGACGCTGAGAAAGCCTTTGACAGGGTGGACTGGAGGTTCCTCCAGGCCACCCTGTCACGAATAGGATTGGGTAAATCCTTCATTGATAGAACCATGGCCCTTTATACGAACCCCTCTGCTCAAATAAGAATAAATGGCACACTATCCGAATCTTTTCAGATACGAAACGGCACTCGCCAGGGCTGCCCCCTCTCCCCTCTACTTTATGTGTTAGTAATGGAACACCTGGCCAATGCCCTAAGACTGAACTCTGGAATTCATGGGGTAACAATTGGAAAGGATACCCATAAAGTAGCATTGTACGCTGATGATTTATTAATACTGTATATATAACTCAACCAATTATATCCTTCCCACTTGTCCTAAAAGAATTTCAGGAGTTTGGGGTACTTAGTAACTTCAAAGTAAACCTTTCAAAAACCGAAGCCCTAGACATTTCTCTTCACCCACACACTAAAGAGGCACTAGGCTCCTCCTTCCAATTTAGATGGCAAGATTCGGCCATACAATACTTAGGGGTCCGGGTTCCGAAAGACTTAAATAAACTCTACCTCCTCAACTTTGTTCCATTACTTAAAGATATCCAAACTCAGCTTAAATCCTGGTCTGGCCTGCCCTTATCGCTTTCAAGCAAAATTAACGTCATTAAGATGGACACGCTCTCTAAGGTACTATATAAATTTCAAACAATCCCAATTACTCTCCCAATTGACTTTTTTAAATCTCTAAAATCAGTTGTGACTAAATTTATCTGGTCTCCAGGCAGACCTCGCATAAAGTACAAACTATTAACCAGATCCAAACAGAAGGGAGGCCTTGGGTTACCAGACCTTCATTTATATTATAAGGTGGCACACCTGTCCAGAATCAGAATCAAAATCAGAATCAGAATCAGAAATCTTTATTTCGCCAAGCATGACATGGATTCATGCCCGGAATTGGTTTTGGCACAGTACAGATGGCTCGAGAAAAGAACAAGACAGATAGAAAAAACAAGCTAGCAGACATCAACAGTTACATTTTACATCAGTTACATTTTACATCACAATCCCAATGTGACATTAGATTCCCCCAATTAGTCACGTGGGCCGGTTGCCTGGTTTTCTGTGACTCTGCCCGGGCTGCAGCTCATTTGGATTGCCCTGATGGGAGTATGTGGAGGGAATTAAGGAGGCTGACAGCCGAGGGGAAGAATGAGTTGCTGTGTCTAGTGGTCTTTGTGGCAATGGCACGTAGCCTCCGCCCCAGTGGAAGCAGCCTGAAGTAGCGGTGGCCTGAGTGTGAGGGGTCATTAGCAATTCTCAGTGCCCTAGATCGCAGTCTATTTTTATGTAAGATGGCAAGTGAGGGGAGAGAGCACCCAATGATCCTCTCCGCCGACCTGATGACTCTCTGAAGTCTGTTCCTGTTGTTGGTGGTGGCGCCAGCATACCAGACTAAGATGGAAGAGCAGAGGATCGATTCAATGGTGGTGGAGTAGAAGCTAGTCAGAATCTCTCGGGGCATGCCAAACTTCCTCAGCTGGCGGAGGAAGTACAGTCTCTGCTGGGCTTTCCGCTGGGTGGCAGTGATGTTAGTCGTCCAGCTGAGATCACTGGAGATGGTCGTGCCCAGAAGTCGGGCGCAGGGAACCCTAGCTACCTCAGTGCCATCAATGTAAATTGGAGGTGTGGCGGGAGCCGACTTCCTGAAATCAACGATGAGCTCAACTGTTTTCGCAGTGTTGAGCACCAGCCTGTTCTCCTTGCACCAGTTACAGATTCTCACCACCTTTTGATGGTACTCCTCAACATTATCCTTCGTGATAAGGCCAACAATGGTGGTGTCATCAGCAAATTTGATGACCTTGACAGAGTCTGTCTCGGATCTGCAGTTATTTGTGTAGAGGGAGAACAGCAGTGGAGACAGGACGCAGCCTTGAGGAGCACCTGTGTTCGTGGTCATTGGTTGTGAGCATATGCCGCCCAGCCTGACGACTTGGGACCTATTGGTGAGAAAGTCTGTGATCCAAAGGTCGTAGGCTTGGGTGGGCGCCGAGTGCGACCAGATCATCCTGGAGAATGCGTGGGCAGATGGTATTAAATGCTGAGCTGAAGTCCAGGAGTAGTATTCTGGCGTACACATCTGGTCTGTCAAGGTGGTCGTTGATAAACTCCAGGCAGATATTTATTCGTCATCTGTGGAACTGTTCGCCCTGTAGGCGAACTGGTAAGGGTCAAGGAGGGGCGTAGTGGAGTGCTTCAGAGAGGACAGGACTATCCGCTCCAAGGTTTTCATGATAACGGATGTCAGGGCCACAGGCCCTAAATTATTAAGGTCGACGGCCCCCTGCTTTTTAGGAACAGGTATGATAGTGGACCTCTTGAAGCATATGGGGACCTTGCCTTCTTTTAGTGACATCGTGAACATAGCGGAGAGGATGGGAGCAAGTTGCCATGAGCAGGTTTTCAGGCAAGCAGGAGAAACGCCAGGATTATTGAATGGAACTTCTCCAAACCCAATAATAAAGAAACATTCTTTGAGGAATCCATCTCTAATTATAGCCTAAAAACTCTTCCCTGGATACCCAACCATATAAAACCTCTGGACCAAGATCTTCCCTATTTAAGTAAACACACTCTGAAATGTTGGAGACAGCTTCAAGCTAATCTTCATCTAGCCCCCCCCCCCCCCCACCCCACCCCACCCCAATCAGTCCTTTGATGCCCCTATTCGGAAACCCTCTATTCACTGAAGGGAATAAAAAAAAAACCCAGATATTTCAATGGAACAGAGAGGATTGGCCTAAAATTAAGGAGGTAATACACAGTGGTGCTCAGCAGAGCTCGAATATTCGAGTAGCTCGAATATTCGAGCTCTTTTCCAGCTATTCGAGCTCGGTATTCGAGCTCCGAATAGCTGCAGCTATTCGAATGGGCTATTCGAGTAAACGCGAATAGCCCATTCACTATTCGAGCTATTCGAGCAAACGGCGCTATTCGAGCTTGAATACCGAGCTCGAATAGCGTCATAGCCCAGATTGATGTCCTTAGAGCCAATCAGAGGGCTCCCAGGCCCTCTGACGGCAGCCAATCACAGAGAGGGACCCTGGCCAGCCCCTACCCTATAAATAGCGGCCGCCATGTTAGGTTTCTCCGTCCTTGCCTGAGACTTGCATAGAGAGAGAGTTGCTCCTTTGTGCTTTGGCTTAGCAAGAGCTCTATTGTGGTCATTTACCTAGCGTTTTTGCTCACATACACCTCCTATACACACCTATATTGTTGTTAGTTAGATAGACATTGTATTTTAGTTAGTAGCTTGTGTGTTACATAGACAGAGACAGCTGCTGCAGGCAAGCTTACAGCTTTAGGCCTCAGGGCCTGCCTGTGTGGGCAGCTGTTCTCTCCTGTCCTCTGTTAGTATATTTCTCTCATCTATACCAGTATTTCTGCTGTCCTTTACTACTGATTGATTCTGTATTTAGTATTGTAGTTATACTGTACTAGGACACTCACTGTCACTGTTCATAGGCTAAGGCTAAGGCTACTAGCTCCTGCGTGTGTGCACTCACTGTCTTGTACACACACACTCTATTTCCTTCTGATTACTGATTGATTATTGTAATTAGTTGTATTTACTGTTACTACGTACTTACTCTTACTGTACTAGGAGTCTAGGACACTCAGTCACTGTTCATAGGCTACTAGCTCCTGCGTGTGTGCACTCACTCACTGTCTGTGTACTGTAGTGTACACACACACACTCTATTTCCTTCTGATTACTGATTGATTATTGTAATTAGTTGTACTTACTGTTACTACTTACTCTTACTGTACTAGGAGTCTAGGACACTCAGTCACTGTTCATAGGCTACTAGCTCCTGCGTGTGTTTGCGCGTGCGTGCACTCACTGTCTGTAGTGTACACACACTAAATTTACTTGTGATTACTACTGATTATTGTAACTTCTAGTTGTACTTCCTGACTGTTACTACTTACTTACTGTACTAGGGACACTCACTCAGTCACTGTTCATAGGCTAGCTCCTGCGCGTGTTTGCACGTGCGTGCACTCACTGTCTGTAGTGTACACACACTAAATTTCCTTGTGATTACTACTGATTATTGTAACTTCTAGTTGTACTTCCTGACTGTTACTACTTACTTACTGTACTAGGGACACTCACTCAGTCACCTCACCCACCAACCCACTCCATTAAAGTACCCCACTTTTAACCCGCCCTTTTAAAAAACTTTTGTCTTTACGCCCAAAACATCGAAGATGTCTGGAAGTGGCAGCCAGCGCGGTTTGGGCAAGGTGAAGGGCAGCAAGGGAATCAGGAGGAGAGGGAGCAGCATTGTGGCAGGCCGCGGCCGCGCCACCATGCACAGTTCCGCAGCAGCAGCGTCAGTGGCTAACATTCCTCCCATAGCCACTGGCCGTGGATGCCTTGGGCGCCGCCCAGCAGGAGCATCTGCAACTCACACTGCAGAGACACAGCAGCAGCAGCGTGTAGCACCTGCTCCGATTTTCCTCCAGCCGGGTCGGAAACGTCCCATTGAGGAAAAGCATGCAGACACTGTGGTGCAACTCATGACGGAGGATGAGCAGCCCGCCATCAGCTCTGCATCCGAGGCCTCCACCCTCACCACCACCACCCCTGTTCGCAGCAGCCGCCCAGCAGGGTCTGGGGAGGAGGCCAGTTCACCGTCACAAGTTGGCGACCTGTCACTCAGCAGTATTTTTACCCCAGGCACCATCAGGGTATTGTCTGCTGTTGTTGGCGATTTGGAGGAGGAGATGCTGATGGGCACTTTGGGGGATGAGGGATTGGACAGCAAGACTGTGGCGACAGTCAAGCAGCCCATCCATGCATCAGGAGAGGAGTTTGGGGGGTCATCATCCCAGCAGGACATGTTTCAGGAGGGGGAGGATGATGATGACCCGGTGACAGACAGAGACTGGGTGCCACCACCTCCAGGGGATGTCGTCCTCAGCAGCTCTGAGGAGGAGGAGGAGGATGCGCTTGTGGGCCTTGCAAGGAGGCGCATCATTGCAAGCATTGGCAGCAGTAGGCAGGTCCCACAGCCTGCTGGTGTCTCAGGCTCAGCAGCAGCAGCAGCAGCATCTGCCAGTACCACCACCAGCCACACCCAAGCCCCCCCTCCCCAACCACCACAGGGAGACAGGCGGCAGCAGCGCTTCCATGCCGTAGGGGGATGTTTCTGTCACCAATCTGGCGATTTTTCACCATGCCCACTGTGTACAGCAAGTACGCCACTTGCAACCACTGTCAGCGGAAGTTGAGCAGAGGTGCAGACCCCTTAAAGTTCAGCACCAGCTCGCTCATCAACCACCTTGATGCGAAACATTTCCACCAGCATGAGGAGTTCCAGAGGCTGAAGGCATCTGGTGCTGGCAGTGGCACCACACCCATCACTGCACAGCCTTCAGCTGCAGCAGCAGCAGCAACAGCAGCCACCCGCCCTCCTGCTCCTCCAGCAGCACCAGCAGGAGTGCGGAAACGCACTGCTCCTCCCCCCTCTGCAACTCCTGCCGCCGACACTAAGGCCTGTTCTGGCAGCCAGTCCTCAGTGGCCTCCTCCGCTGTGTCTGCTGATTCCCGTGCCAGCAAAAGGCCACGCCAGAGCCTTTTGAGCGAGTCCTTCCAGGGGGTGGTTAGGGCTCTGCCTCCCAGCAGCCGTCGCGTGCGGCAGCTGAACGGCTTGCTGGCACGGGCCATGTGCTCCCAACTCCTGCCGTACACGCTCGTGCAGGAGGGGAGCGACATTCGTGCGCTGCTTGCTTGCGCAGCCCCAGACTGGCAGCTCCCCAGCAGACACTTCTTTGCCCCCAAGGCCATTCCTGCACTGCACCGTTTTGTGATGGCCAATGTGGAGCGAGGGCTGGAGCACGCGGTTGGTGAAAGGGTCCACGTCACCATGGACTCCTGGAGCAGCCGCTTCGGGACAGGCCGCTACCTGTCCTTCACTGTCCACTGGGTCAGCTTGGTGGAAGGGGGTGAGGATGGGAGAGCAGCAGCGGGCACAGCAGCAGCAGCAACACAGTGGGTGGTGCCACCCCGCAGGGTCAGGGGAACTGCAGCAGGTTCCTCCGATCCTCTGCCATCCTCCGGCACACCTGGCCAAACCCCCCGCCTCAGCAGCAGCGTGAAGGCCCGCCACTGCCAAGCGCTGCTGCACTTGGTCAGCCTTGGGAAGACCAAGCTGACGGCAACCCATGTGTTGGCCAAACTCCAGGAGCAGGAGAGGATTTGGCTGACCCCCAGAGGCCTCAGAGTCGGAGAGGTGGTGGCCGACAATGGGGCCAATCTGGTTGCCGCAATAGACAGGGGAAACCTGACCCACATCCCCTGTCTTGCCCACGTGCTGAACCTGGTGGTGCAGAAGTTCTTGCACACCTACCAGGGGATGGGCGAACTGCTGGAAACGGCAAGGAACGTTGTGCGTCACTTCCGGCGCTCGGCTGCAGCCTGTGCGAGCCTGGAAGACGTGCAAAAGGAGCTGGATCTGCCACGCCATCGGCTGATCCTTGACGTTCCGACTCGCTGGAACTCCACCCTGGCGATGTTGGAGCGTCTGGTTGAACAGAAGCACGCTGTCAACCAGTACCTTGCCCTGGCCACTGTTTCCGCCGCTCAGAGAAGGGACAAGACCAGCAACATCCCGTCCATCGTCCCCGATGATGACTGGAGGCACATGCAGCAGGTGTGCTTAGTGCTGGCTCCCTTTCTGCAGGCCACTAACATGGTGAGCAGGGACCATGCTATGGTCTGCGAGTGGGTGCCCCTGGTTTGTCTGCTGAACAGGGCCCTCGATGCTTTGCTGGAACAGGGAGCGGCAGCCTTGGACCAGCAGGAGCGGCAAGCAGCTGCACAGTCCACCTCTGAGGGGGAGGAGGAGGAGGACTTGGTGGAGGTCCCTGACCTTGCTGCTGATTAGGGGGAGCAGCACAGTGCAGCTGAGTTGGTGCGGGGGTGGAGAGAGGATGAGGCTGACGAGGCAGAGGAGGAGGATGAGGACAGCAGCACTGCCGTCGATGTGCCAGCAGACGTGGCCCGCCTCTTCCCAATGGCAGCGCACATGCTGACGTGCCTGCGCAGGGACCCCAGGGTGATCCAGATGAAGCAGAGGGAGAACATCTGGATCAGCATGATGTTGGACCCACGCCTCAAGGGGAAGTTGAGCCAGTTCCTGCCGCTTGCAGGAGGAGACCCAGCGCAACAAATAAGGAGCTTGCAGCAGGCCCTTGTTGAGCGCTTGGAGGAAGCCTTCCCCCAGCCTTCCACCCCCACTGTCCAGCAGCCAGCACAGAGGCAGCAGCAGGTGTCTGCATCCAGCAGCAAGCGCCCCACAGACCTGCTGTCTCTCAGCCACGAGCTCTACAGGACTGTAGAGGCTCCGGCAGCAGTGACTAGAGAGGAGGTGCATGCAGCAGCATCCTCCTCCGGTCACAGCCAGCGCCTGACCCGCATGGTGGCTGACTACATGGGGTCCTACAGCGGGCTTGACAGCGATGCCCCTGTTGATCCCATGGAGTATTGGGTCAAGCACCTGGAGATCTGGAGCGAGCTGGCGCAGTACGCCCTGGAAGTGCTGTCCTGCCCCCCTTCCAGCGTGCTGTCCGAGCGCTGCTTCAGTGCAGCTGGTGGTGTGGTCACCGAGAAACGCTCACGTCTGTCTCACAAGTCTGTGGACAGACTGACGTTTCTCAAGATGAACCAGGCGTGGGTGGAAGGCGAGTTCCTGGCCCCTGTTGTCGGCGAGAGGGGGACATGAACTGGCTAAGAACCATCGTTAATGTGCCTTACCACCCTTTACCACCTCCTGGCTCCTGCTCACTAAGCCAGCCTGGTTCACTATGACTATTATGTCGCCTGCAGCCACACATTCTACACCTACAGTGGGCTGCTGTGTACTGCCCTTCTGCTGTCTGTCTGTGTTTCCCACTGCCAGGGTACACAGATTTACCTTCTGCTGCCACTCTGCCACCAGCTATTACGTCAAACAATAGCTATATATCTGTGTAATTTGTTTTACAAACAAAACCAAAAAACCATTAAAAAAAAAAAAGGTTTAATTTTTCTGAGGTGCCCGTGTTGAAAATTGTGTTGTCCCAGTTGTGTATTGGACACAATGTGGGCTGCACGACCGCTGTCTGGGACCTCCTGTTGTGTTTATTTACGGCCTGGTATCACCGCTAGGTACCAGGGCTATTATGTCACGCTGCCTGCCTGCTGCCACACTCACACTACTCCTCCATTCCTCCTGCTGCTGCTGTCTGTCTGTGTTTCCCACTGCCAGGGTACACAGAATTAGCTTCTGCTGCCACTCTGCCACCAGCTATTACGTCAAACAATAGCTGCTCACATAATTACTCCTCCATTCCTCCTGCTGCTGCTGTCTGTCTGTGTTTCCCAACGCCAGGGTACACAGATTTACCTTCTGCTGCCACTCTGCCACCAGCTATTACGTCAAAAAATAGCTATATCTGTGTAATTGGTTGTAAAACCAAAACTACAAAACCATTACAAAAAAAAAGGTTTAATTTTTCTGAGGTGCCCGGGTTGAAAACTGTGTTGTCCCAGTTGTGTATTGGACACAATGTGGGCTGCACGACCGCTGTCTGGGACCTCCTGTTGTGTTTATTTACGGCCTGGTATCACCGCTAGGTACCAGGGCTATTATGTCACGCTGCCTGCCTGCTGCCACACTCACACTACTCCTCCATTCCTCCTGCTGCTGCTGTCTGTCTGTGTTTCCCACTGCCAGGGTACACAGAATTAGCTTCTGCTGCCACTCTGCCACCAGCTATTACGTCAAACAATAGCTGCTCACATAATTACTCCTCCATTCCTCCTGCTGCTGCTGTCTGTCTGTGTTTCCCAACGCCAGGGTACACAGATTTACCTTCTGCTGCCACTCTGCCACCAGCTATTACGTCAAAAAATAGCTATATCTGTGTAATTGGTTGTAAAACCAAAACTACAAAACCATTACAAAAAAAAAGGTTTAATTTTTCTGAGGTGCCCGGGTTGAAAACTGTGTTGTCCCAGTTGTGTATTGGACACAATGTGGGCTGCACGACCGCTGTCTGGGACCTCCTGTTGTGTTTATTTACGGCCTGGTATCACCGCTAGGTACCAGGGCTATTATGTCACGCTGCCTGCCTGCTGCCACACTCACACTACTCCTCCATTCCTCCTGCTGCTGCTGTCTTTCTGTGTTTCCCACTGCCAGGGTACACAGAATTAGCTTCTGCTGCCACTCTGCCACCAGCTATTACGTCAAACAATAGCTGCTCACATAATTACTCCTCCATTCCTCCTGCTGCTGCTGTCTGTCTGTGTTTCCCAACGCCAGGGTACACAGATTTACCTTCTGCTGCCACTCTGCCACCAGCTATTACGTCAAAAAATAGCTATATCTGTGTAATTGGTTGTAAAACCAAAACTACAAAACCATTACAAAAAAAAGGTTTAATTTTTCTGAGGTGCCCGGGTTGAAAACTGTGTTGTCCCAGTTGTGTACTGGACACAATGTGGGCTGCACGACCGCTGTCTGGGACCTCCTGTTGTGTTTATTTACGGCCTGGTATCACCGCTAGGTACCAGGGCTATTATGTCACGCTGCCTGCCTGCTGCCACACTCACACTACTCCTCCATTCCTCCTGCTGCTGCTGTCTGTCTGTGTTTCCCACTGCCAGGGTACACAGAATTAGCTTCTGCTGCCACTCTGCCACCAGCTATTACGTCAAACAATAGCTGCTCACATAATTACTCCTCCATTCCTCCTGCTGCTGCTGTCTGTCTGTGTTTCCCAACGCCAGGGTACACAGATTTACCTTCTGCTGCCACTCTGCCACCAGCTATTACGTCAAAAAATAGCTATATCTGTGTAATTGGTTGTAAAACCAAAACTACAAAACCATTACAAAAAAAAAGGTTTAATTTTTCTGAGGTGCCCGGGTTGAAAACTGTGTTGTCCCAGTTGTGTATTGGACACAATGTGGGCTGCACGACCGCTGTCTGGGACCTCCTGTTGTGTTTATTTACGGCCTGGTATCACCGCTAGGTACCAGGGCTATTATGTCACGCTGCCTGCCTGCTGCCACACTCACACTACTCCTCCATTCCTCCTGCTGCTGCTGTCTGTCTGTGTTTCCCACTGCCAGGGTACACAGAATTAGCTTCTGCTGCCACTCTGCCACCAGCTATTACGTCAAACAATAGCTGCTCACATAATTACTCCTCCATTCCTCCTGCTGCTGCTGTCTGTCTGTGTTTCCCAACGCCAGGGTACACAGATTTACCTTCTGCTGCCACTCTGCCACCAGCTATTACGTCAAAAAATAGCTATATCTGTGTAATTGGTTGTAAAACCAAAACTACAAAACCATTACAAAAAAAAAGGTTTAATTTTTCTGAGGTGCCCGGGTTGAAAACTGTGTTGTCCCAGTTGTGTATTGGACACAATGTGGGCTGCACGACCGCTGTCTGGGACCTCCTGTTGTGTTTATTTACGGCCTGGTATCACCGCTAGGTACCAGGGCTATTATGTCACGCTGCCTGCCTGCTGCCACACTCACACTACTCCTCCATTCCTCCTGCTGCTGCTGTCTGTCTGTGTTTCCCACTGCCAGGGTACACAGAATTAGCTTCTGCTGCCACTCTGCCACCAGCTATTACGTCAAACAATAGCTGCTCACATAATTACTCCTCCATTCCTCCTGCTGCTGCTGTCTGTCTGTGTTTCCCAACGCCAGGGTACACAGATTTACCTTCTGCTGCCACTCTGCCACCAGCTATTACGTCAAAAAATAGCTATATCTGTGTAATTGGTTGTAAAACCAAAACTACAAAACCATTACAAAAAAAAAGGTTTAATTTTTCTGAGGTGCCCGGGTTGAAAACTGTGTTGTCCCAGTTGTGTATTGGACACAATGTGGGCTGCACGACCGCTGTCTGGGACCTCCTGTTGTGTTTATTTACGGCCTGGTATCACCGCTAGGTACCAGGGCTATTATGTCACGCTGCCTACCTGCTGCCACACTCACACTACTCCTCCATTCCTCCTGCTGATGCTGCTGTCTGTCTGTGTTTCCCACTGCCAGGGTACACAGAATTACCTTCTGCTGCCAGTCTGCCACCAGCTATTACGTCAAACAATAGCTGCTCACATTACTCCTCCATTCCTCCTGCTGCTGCTGCTGTCGGTCTGTGTTTCCCACTGCCAGGGTACACAGAATTACATTCTGCTGCCACTCTGCCACCAGCTATTACATCAAACAATAGCTATATATCTGTGTAATTTGTTTTACAAACAAAACCAAAAAACCATAAAAAAAAGGTTTAATTTTTCTGAGGTGCCCGGGTTGAAAACTGTGTTGTCCCAGTTGTGTATTGGACACGATGTGGGCTGCACGACCGCTGTCTGGGACCTCCTGCCTGCTGTGTTTATTTACAGCCCTGGTATCACCGCTAGGTACCAGGGCTATTATGTCACGCTGCCTGCCTCATTGACTGCCTGCTGCCACACATTCATCCTCCTCCTCCTGCTGCTGAATTTACCTCCTGCTGTCTGTGTGTTTCCACTGCCAGGGAGCACATACAATGGCGCTTCCAACATGCGTGCACCACCAGCTATTTGTCACGCTCAAAAATAGCTGCATTTCTTTAAAAAAAAATTGAAAAGAGAAATAAGTGAAGAAGAAGACGATATAGAAGAAGATGAAGAAGATGAAGGAGAAGAAGATGAAGAAGAAGAAGAAGAAAAAGGAGAAGAAGAAGAAGATGAAGATGAAGAAGAAGAAGATGAAGAAGATGAAGAAGAAGATGAAGAAGATGAAGAAGATGAAGAAGAAGATGAAGAAGATGAAGAAGAAGAAGATGAAGAAGAAGAAGATGAAGAAGGAGAAGAAGAAGAAGATGAAGAAGAAGAAGATGAAGAAGATGAAGAAGATGAAGAAGAAGATGAAGATGAAGAAGAAGATGAAGAAGATGAAGAAGAAGATGAAGAAGATGAAGAAGAAGAAGATGAAGAAGATGAAGAAAAAGAAGATGAAGAAGAAGAAGATGATGATGAAGAAGATGAAGAAGACAATATAAAAGAAGAAGAAGAAGATATAGAAGAAGATATAGAAGAAGAAGATATAGAAGAAGAAGATATAGAAGAAGAAGAAGATATAGAAGATAAAGAAGAAGAAGAAGAAGAAGTATATACAGTACTGAACAAAATTCTGGACACAACTTCTCTTTTCACCTTTTTTTTTTAAAGGAACATCCCCACATAATCACTTGCTGTTGTTACTTGGAAAAAAAAGATGTTTCTTGCATCATTCACCCTCAAAACAAGTGTAGGAAGCTATTTAAGGCCAATTCGAATAGTCAGCTCGAATAATGAGCTTGAATACCGACTCGAATAGTGAGCTCGAAGTCCGAGGTCGAATTGAATAGTAAAATTTATTCGACTCGAATATTCGACTGACCTCGAATAATTTACTATTCGAATTCGACCAAACTCGAATTTTGAAAAGGGGTATTTGAGCACCACTAGTAATACACACTAATCCCAACATAGCTTCTTTTGACAACCAGAATTGGTTATTGTATAGACAATTAAAAGGATTCCTGCAGTCTTGTAGGGCCCTCGGATACTCAAACAGCCCTCACGAAATTTGAACAATTATACTCAGCTCAAAATAAGCCAGATCATCTATTATCTCTCTCTTATGATCTATTAAGAGCCTCTGTTCACAAAGGCCTTCCACAATACTCAATTTACTGGGAAAGCCATAGATAAACATTTCTCCCCAGAGGAATGGCAAAACATTTTCCTACTTACACACTCCCTCTCGATGTGTAATGTTTTACAAGAAAGGAACTATAAAATTATAGCACTATGGTATAGATGTGCTACAAGATTAAAACAAATGTTTCCTGAAGCCTCAGACCTTTGCTGGAGATGTGGCAAAGAAACTGGTTCCCCATTCCATATCTGGTGGGAGTGCCCCTTAGTACATTCTTTCTGGGAGAAAATATTCAACATATACAAAGCTATGACGCTGGTTGAGATTAAATGTATTCCTGAAATAGCCATCCTCTCTCTTCTTCCAGGCTCTATCTCCAAAATTAAAAAAGGTATACTCAAACACTGCCTTACAGCCGCAAGGACAGCCATTGCCAGGGCCTGGAAAACTCCTACCTCACCCTCCATACAAAACTGGCATGAAGCTATGAACGAATTAATGAGGATGGATGATTTAACTGAACCAGACCTAGAGAGGCCAGGTTCCTTCACCTCAACTTGGTCTGTCTGGATAGACTATAGGGATTCCCAGCCTTATCTAGACATAATATAAAAATCAGGGGAGAACTATCCCCAAAGACCACTTGATCAATCAAGTTTGTAAACATCAGTAGTCAACAAATGTTCACATAATATGTAAAGACTCTGTATAAGTGTATTGGTTATCAGATCAACTCAAGCGCAATCAATATATATATGTCTTTCTCCTCAGCATCAGAAAATGGGTCATTACCTCTTCCCTCAACACCCCCCCCCCCCCCCCCCTTCCCTGACTGCAACCCTATCCTAGCTCCCTTCCCAACCTCACCTCTCCCTCTCCCCCACCACTCCCCCCTCCCCTCCCCATCCCTCATTCCCTCCCCCCCCCCCCCCCTCAGCAGTATACAGGTCTTTTCTACCTGCAAGTAGAAAATACTAAAGATACGCTTCTCCTCAGTATGCAACTCCCATTTCTAATCTATATATATATAAAATCGGATGTATGTATGTATGTGTGTATGTGCCGCGATCACGCGAAAACGGCTTGACCGATTTGAACGAAACTTGGTATACAGATCCCTTACTACCTGGGATGATATGTTCTGGGGGTCTCGCGGCCCCCCTGCACACCTGGGCGGAGCTACAAACAGCAAATCAGATTTCACCCATTCAAGTCAATGGAAAAAATGTAAAAGGCTGCCATTCTCACAGTAATCAAGCCAGAGTCCCCACACTTGGCACAGTTGGTCACTTGGTGACCGAGGTTACGAATCCAGGAAAGGTGGGCGGAGCATAACACAGCCAATCAAATTTCAGCCGTTCATTTTAAATGGAAAAATGTAAACCGCAGCCATTCTTAGACTGTTAATCGCAGGGTTCTCAAACTTGCCACAGTTGGTCACTGTGTAAATGCGATTAAGATTCAAGAAAGTGGGTGGAGCCTACAACTGCCAATCAAAATTCACCTATTGATTTTCAAGGGGAATATTAAAACTGCTGCCATTCTTACACTGTTAGTGGCAGAGGCTTCAAACCTGGTACAGTTGGTCATTGGGTGACTGGGGTCCAAATTCACTAAAGGGGCAGGGCCACAAACAGCCAATCAGATTTCCTTGCTGGATAAACTGCTTCCATTCACACATTTATGATGCCAGGAACCTGAAAGCTCACAAACTTGGTCATTGAGTGACTGTGTGTCCAGGTTACAAAAAGTAGGCGGAGCCAAAAATAAAGTTCACTAGGAAAATATAAACTGCAGCCATTCTTACACTGTTTCTGGCAGGGTTCTCAAATTTTGCTCAGTTGGTCACTGGGTGAATGGGATGAATATTCAAGAGAGTGGGTGGAGCCTACAACAGCCAGTTAAAATTCACCTGCTGGTTTTCAAAGGGAATATTTACATTGCTGCCATTCTTACACTGTTAATAGCAGATGCTTCAAACCTGGTACTGTTAGTCACTGGGTGACTGGGGTTCTAATTCGGAAAGGGGGCGGAGACACAAACAACTAATCAAATGTGTTTAATTTCAATGAGAATATACAAATAATTGATACCAAAAGCCCAAAGCTCATAAACTTGATCATTGAGTGACTGTATGTCAAGGTTAGAAAAAGTGGGTGGAGCCAACAAGTGCATTTTATTCCAGGGGAAAATATAAACTGCAGCCATTCTTACACTTTTAATGGTGGGGTTTCCAAACTTGACACAGTGGGCCACTGCGTGACTGGGATTAATATTCAGAAATGTGGGTGGAGCCAACAACAGTCAATCAAATTTCACCTATTGAATTTCAAGGGGAATATTTACATTGCTACCATTCTTACACTGTTAATGGCAGAGGCCTCTTAGCTGATAGGGGACTGGGGTCCAAATTCACTAAAGGGGGCGGAGCCACAAACAGCTATTCAGATTTGTTACATTGATTTCAGCCATTCTGTTATTGGCAGGGTTCTTAAACGTGACACAGTTGGTCAATGGATGAATGGGATTAATATACAGGAAAGTGGGTGGAACCTACAACAGCCAATCAAAATTCACCTATTGATTTTTAAGGGAAATATTGAAACTGCTGCCACTCTTACACTAATAATGTCAGAAGCCTCAAACCAGCTACATTCAGTCATGAAGTGGCTGGGGTTCAAATGCAGTAAAGGGGTGGAGCCACAAACAGCCAATCAGATTACTTTACTAGATAAACTGCTTCCATTCACACAAATTTTGATGGCAGAAACCCAAAAGCTTAAAACTTGGTCACTGGGATTTTCTGGGATTCATATTCAAAAAAGTGGGTGGAGCCTAAAAAGAAAAGCAAAATTCACTTGTTGATTTTCAAGGGGAACATTTACATTGCTGCCATTAACAGTGCGTTAATGGTACAAGCCTCAAACCTGGTACAGTTGGTCATTGGGTCACTGGGGTTCAAATTCAGAAAAGGGGTGGAGCTACAAACAGCCAATCAGATTTGTTTCATCTCACTGGTAAATTACAAATTATTGATGCCAAGGACCCCAGAGCTCACAGACTTGGTCATTGAGTGACTGTGTGTCAAGGTTACAAAAATTGGGTGGAGCCAAAAACAAATTTCACTAGGAAAATATAAACTGCAGCCATTTTTACACTGTTAATGGCAAGGGTTCTCAAACTTTGCCCAGATGGTCACTGGGTGACTGAGATTAATATTATGGGAAGTGGGTGAAGCCTATAACAGCCAATCAAAATTCACCTGTTTATTTTCAAGGGGAATATTTAAATTGCTTCCATTTTTGCTCTATTAATAGCAGATGCTTCAAACCTGCTACAGTTGGTCATTGGGTCACTGGGGTTCAAATGCTGGAGAGATGCAAAGCCACGAACAGCTCATCTGATTTGCTTAATTTCTATGGGAATATACAAATTATTGATGACAAAGACCCCAAAGTTCACAAACTTGGTCATTAAGTAATTGTGTGTTAGGGTTAGAAAAAGTGGCCGGAGCTAACACCAGCCAAATACATACCCGGGCAACGCCGATTCATCAGCTATTATTCATAAAAGTGGATGGAGCCTACAAAAGCCAATCAAAATTAATCTATTGATTTTCAAGGGAAGTATTTCATTACTGCCATTCTTGCACTGTTAATGGCACAAGCCCCAAACTGGGTACAGTTATTTATTGGGTGACTGGGGTTCAATTGCAGAAAAGGGGTGGAGCCACAAACAGCCCATCAGATTTGTTTCATTTCAATGCAAATGATTGATGCCAAAGACTGCAAAGCTCACAAACTAGGTCATTGAGTCATTGTGTGTTAGGGTTAGAAAAGTGGGCGGAGCCAATACAAACCAAATACATACCCAAGCAACGCCGGGCAATCAGCTAGTACTTATATATTATAACATCTATATGTTCCATTGCATAAGGAGCATACTATGACCTTCTTCTTATATCCTTAAAGGATACTTGCATGATATACCATACATATGTAAACCTGTTATATAATATGTTCTGAAGTGTCTGTATAAGTGAAATGAATACTTGTATTACCTGGCTGACAAAAATTTCAATAAAAATAGATTTAACAAGAAATATATTTAAAGCATATGATTGCAACGTGGGTAATGTGTGCAAAAAAGAAACATGTCTGCTCACCCCTCTTTGTCCACTCCCTGCCCTTCTCTGTCCACCATTCCCCTTCTCTGTCTACCATCCCCCTTCTCTGTCTGTCCACCCCCTTCCCCTTCTCTGTCCACTGCAGGGAAAGTCCTGTCCTGCTAGTCATTTAACCCCCGAATTCTTCCCTAGTAAAATGTAAGGGCGTAGCAATAGCCATAGCAACAATAGCATTGCTATGGGGCCCGCCCGAGCCCTAGTGTCACAGGGGGCCTGCAGCAGAATGCCCCGCTAGGTGCTGGAGGGGTGGCAGCATGAGGGGAGATCTTGGTGGCAGGTCGGCGGGGAGGGGGGAAGGGCCCCCCTCCCTCACCTCGGGCTCTCCCCTCTGCGCTCTCCCCTCCAGCATTAAATAGGCTATATGCAGGTGGCAGGGCAGCGACGGCAGATACATACCTTCCATGCGTTCCAATGATGCGTCTCTCTCTAGCCTCTGATGCGACTTCCTGTTTATCCCCGCCGACCTGCCACCAAGCTCTCCCCTCATGCTGCCACCCCTCCAGCACCCCAAAAACGGCCCTGAACGGGCCCGGGGGGAGGGGGGCCTAACCCAACCTGGGAGGTGCCGCCTGTCACTCACAACCTAACTGGGTTTCCCTGTCACTCACAACCTAACCTGGGGGGCGCCTGTCACTCACAACCTAACCTGGGGGGTGCCTGTCACTCACAACCTAACCTGGGGGGTCCCTGTCACTCACAACCTAACCTGGGGGGTGCCTGTCACTCACTACCTAACCTTGGGGTTGCCTGTCACTCACAACCTAACCTGGGGGGCGCCTGTCACTCACTACCTAACCTGGGAGGCGCCTGTCACTCACTACCTAACCTGGGGGGCCCCTGTCACTCACAACCTAACCTGGGGGGCGCCTGTCACTCACAACCTAATCTGGGGGTCCCTGTCACTCACAACCTAACCTGGGGGGCGTCTGTCACTCACTACCTAACCTGGGGGTCCCTGTCACTCACAACCTAAACTGGGGGCTCCTGTCACTACATACACTGGGGGGGGGTCCCTGTCACTACCTGAACTAGGGGGCACCTGTCACTACTTACACTGGGGGGCTCCTGTCACTGCCTGAACTGGGGGGCTCCTGTCACTACCTTAACTGGGGGGCTCCTCTCACTACCTAAACTGGGGGACTCCTGGCACTACTTTAACTAGGGGGCACCTGTCACTACCTAAACTATCCAGGCCAGCCAGCCCAGAATCACTATCAAAAAGGCCACCGCATCACCACCAGTCAGGCCAGCATTTACTTCAACCAGCCAAGCACAGCCCCGCATCACCGCCAGGCCGGCCACAGCATCACCGCCAGCCAAACCAGCCACAGCATCACCGCCAACCCAGCTACAGCATCGGCCACAGCATCACTGCCAGCCAACCCGGCCACAGCATCACCGCCAGCCAGGCCAAAGCATCACCGCCAACCAGGCCACAGCATCACTGCCAGGCCTTTCAGCCCGCACATCATCCCCAAACCAGCCAAAAACAGTATTGCCAGGCACAGCAGCCAGTACAGGAGAATTCAGAAGCCAGGTGAGAGGTGTCTACCATATTAAGGGGGCTTTCTGCCTATTTATGTGAAATGCTGTCTATTTATGTGCCTCATGACTGCTGAATTTGTCTTGTTGGGGGCCTCATGATTTGTTGGGGGCCTCACAATTGCTGAATTTGTCATGTTGGGGGCCTCATGATTGCTGAACTTGTCTTGTTGGGGGTCACATGATTGCTAACTGCGAGACTATGGGAAAAGCTGAATCATCATCATATGAGAAAATAGCATTAAACCTACTTTTTTAGCTTTTTAAAACAGAAAATAAAACTGGGAGGTTCTAAAAAAAGGAATATATTTTTCAGGAGTAGGATGGATGAAATTGTTTATCTTCACAGTTTATTTTCAACTTGGATTTTCCATAATGTTCATGTATGAGTTAAAACAAGGGGGCCCAGTGATTTCTAGTTATGTCCCTGTCCCTGACTACTACCTAAACTGGGGACACCTATAGACCTGGCTACTTATACTGTACTTAGAGGGGTGCGGGAATGTTGGGGTGGAGGGTCCTGGAGGAATGTTTAGGTGGGAGGTTCGAGGTCTGTGACGTTGGAAGGTTGTGTGTGTGTGTGTGTGTGGGGGGGGGCATACAATTTTTTTGCTTTGGGGACCAGTCATTTCTAGCTACGCCCCTGGTAAAATGAGTCGAGATTTGGATCTTTTCAATGATCTGATTCGAATCATCCGAATCATTGAAAAGATCCGGACTTTCCATCTCTAAACCAGAGTGCCCAGAGAAAACCCACACAGACACGGGGAGAACATACAAACTCCTTGCAGATGTTGACCTGGCTGGGATGTGAACTAGAAACCCAGCATTGCAAGGCAAGAACGCTAACCACTATGCCACCGTGCTGCCCTATAATTATATAAATAAGTATATACATGCATGAGACACATGTGTTGGAGATGTGCATTTATATATGCTTAGTGATGCTCATCCAAGCTAGGATATCCGAGATACTCGGATATCCTAGCTCTTTTTTTATTATTCGAGCTCGAATACCGAGCTCGAATAGTATTAGCTATCCGGGCTGTGCTATCCGAGCGCATTCGGATAGCAATCAGCTATCCGGAGATATCCGAGCTATCCGAGCTCGAATACGGAGCTCGGATAGCGTCAGCAGTGGGTGATGTCACCTCGAGTCCTCACAAGCGAATCAGAGGGCTCCCAGCCCTCTGACTGCAGCCAATCACAGAGGAGGAGCCTGGATAAGACCCCCTCTATAAATAGCAGGCGCCATATTGCCTCACTCGTCCTGCTTGTGACTTACTGACTGACTGTACTGAGAGACTGCTCCAGTGCTTTTTGTCTGTGCAAGTAGTGCATTTATTGTTCAATACACCAAGCGTTTTTACACTCCAACACTTGATATTCACCTGTATTGCTTTGTATTGTAGATAGATTGTATTTTAGGCAGTTTAGTTTGTGTGATTAGGGACTAGGGAGGGAGACTGTCACTGGTGCTGCTGCAGCTGCAGCAGCTAGGCCCTGTGCCTAGGCAAGGCAGCCTGCCCTGCTCTGTGCTCTAGTCTCTAGTTACCTGTGCTCTCAACTGTCCTACTCTACTGTACTACTTCTGTGTTAGATAGATTATTGTACTATTTTGTAGTTAGCAAGGCCCAGCTTTACTGCTATACCTGTCCTGTATCTGCTCTCTGTAATCTAGTCACACCTGTTCTATTGTTTAGCTAGATTCTTCTATTGTTTAGTTGGTACTGTAGTGTACTCTAGTCTGTGTATAGGGACCGTTCGTCACCGCGTTACCTAGGGTCTTTGTGTGCGCAGTGCACGTCTGCGCTGTCCACACCCTCTCGTTAGTGCTACACCCGTCCTATTGTTTATATTACTTGTATTGTGTATTCGCTGAATTGTACTGTACTGTAGTCTGTGTAGAGGGACACCGTCAGTCAGCGTCAGCTAGGGTCTTTGTGTGCGCACTGCGCAATCTCTCGTTAGTGCTACACTGATCTCTGCTGTAGAAAACACCTGTCCGTCACCTCACACACCCACCACCACCAGTCCCACCCTATTAAAGTACCCCACTTGTCCCACCCTTCTTTACATACATAACTTTTTTTTTCATTTGTATAATATTAAAAATATACGATGTCTGGCACTGGCAGCCGCGGTTTGAGCAGGGGCAGCAAGGGCAGCATGGGCATCGGCAAGAGAGGAGGTCGTGGCAGCCGCGCCACCACCACCATGCGCAGTTCTGCGTCTGCACCAGTGGCTATTTCTGCCATTAACCACTGGCCATGGACGCCTTGGCCACCCTACAGCTGGGAGTCATGCTGCAGAGACGCAGCAGCGTGTGGCGCAGATGTTCCTCCCACCATCAGGTCGTAGCCGTCCTATTGAGGAGAAGGACGCAGACTCTGTGGTGGAACTGATGGTGGATGAGCAAGCCACCATTAGCTCTGGAACCGAGTCCTCCACCCCTGCCACCACTCCTGTTCGCAAGAGCAGCAGCAGCCGCCCAGCACTGCCTGGGGAGGAGGAGGAGGAGGAGTGCAGTTCTCCAGCCCCAGCGGGCAACACCAGCACCCTGTCACTCAGCACCTTCTTTACCCCAAACACAGCGAGGGTATGGAGTGCTGTTGCGACAGAATTTGAGGAGGAAGAAATGCTGATGGGCACTTTGGGGGATGATGCTTTGGACAGTCAGACAGTGGTGAGTGTCCATCAGCCCATGCATGCAGAAGGGGAGTTTGTGGGGTCATCCCAGCAGGACATGTTTGCGGAGGGGGAGAATGATGATGACAGGGACAGAGACTGGGTGGCAGATCCTGGGGATGTCATCAGCTCTGAGGAGGAGGAGGAGGATGCATCTGCGGGCCTTGCTAGAAGGATCAGCATCGCAGACATAGGCAGGATCAGAAGTGGGCGTGGTCCCAATTTGGAATTTTTTCACCCTGCCATATGTGGATTGTATGCCACCTGCAACCAGTGCCGTTGGCAGCTCAGCAGAGGGAAGGACCCCTCTGCGTATGGCACCACCTCTCTGGTGACCCATCTGGCAGGGAAACACTTTCATGAGCATGAAGAGTTCATGAAGTTGAAAGAAGCTGGCAGTGGCAGACCTGCCACCACTGCGAAGCCGTCGGCAGCAGCCACCCGCCCTCCTCCACCTCCTCCAGCAGCACCAGCAGGAGTGCATCAGAAACGCACTGCTCGTCCTCCCTCTGCAACTCCTGCCGATGACACTGAGGCCTGTTCTGGCAGCCAGTCCTCAGTGGCCTCCTCTGCTCCCTCCAGTGATTCCCGTGCCAGCAAAAGGCGTCACCAGACCATGCTCAGTGACACCTTGCAGGGGGTGGTCAGGGTTCTGCCTCCCAGCAGCCTTCGCGTGCGTCAGCTGAACGGCTTGCTGGCACGGGCCATGTGCTCCCAACTCCTGCCTTATTCCCTTGTGCAGGAGGGGAGCGACATGCGTGCGCTCCTGATGTGTGCAGCCCCCAATTGGCCACTCCCCAGCCGACATTTTTTTGCACGCACTGCCATCCCTGCACTTCACCGCTCTGTGATGGCCAATGTCGGGAGAGGGCTGGATCACGCGGTGGGTCAATGGGTCCACGTCACCATGGACTCATGGAGCAGCCGGTTTGGGACAGGCCGCTATCTGTCCTTCACCGCGCATTGGGTCAGCTTGGTGGAAGGGGGTGAGGAGGGGGGAGCAGCATCGGGCACAGTGAGAGCAGCAGCAGCAGCAACAACGCAGTGGGTGGTGCCACCATGCAGGGTCAGCGGAATTGCAGCAGGTTCCTTCCATCCTCTGGCACACCAGCCCAAACCCCCTGCCTCAGCAGCAGCATGAAGCCCCGCCACTGCCAAGAGCTGCTGGATTTGGTCAGCCTGGGGAAGACCAAACTGACGGCTAACCATGTCCTGGCCAAACTCCGAGAGCAGGAGAGGAATTGGCTGACCCCCAGAGGCCTCAGAGTCGGAGAGGTGGTGTCCGACAATGGGGCAAACCTGGTTGCTGCAATCAGCAGGGGAGACCTGACCCACATCCCCTGCCTGGCGCACGTCCTGAACCTGGTAGTCCAAAAGTTCCTGCGGACCTACCAGAGGATGGACCGACTCCTTGAGGCATCAAGGAAGGTTGTGCGTCATTTCCGGCACTCGATTGCAGCCGTAGCGAGCCTGGAAGAGGTGCAGAAGGAGCTGCACCTACCACAGCACCGGCTGATGATCGATGTTCCAACTTGCTGGAACTCCACCCTGGCAATGTTGGAGCGTCTGATTGAACAGAGGCAGGCTGTCAGCCAGTACGTTGCACAAGCAACAGTTGCCGCCATCACTGCAACTGGGCGTGCCGCCACCAACCTCCTGTCCATCATCTCCACGGAGGACTGGGGGAACATGCAGCAGGTGTGCTCAGTGCTGGCACCCTTCCTGCAGGCCACCAACATGGTAAGCAGGGACCATGCAATGGTGTGCGAGTGGGTGCCCATGGTGTGTGTGCTGGACAGGGCCCTGTATGCACTGCTGGAAGAGGGAGCGGCAGCCTTGGACCAGCAGGAGCTGCAGGCAGCTTCACAGGCCACCTCTGAGGAGGAGGGCTTGGAGTTGGTGGAGGTACCTGACCTTGCTGCTGATGAGGGGGAGCAGCAAAGCGCAGCTGGAGTGGTGCAAGGGTGGAGAGAGGATCAGGTGGAGGAGGCAGAGGATGAGGAGGACAGCACTGTCGGCCCTGGGGCTGCCGATGATGTGCCAGCAGACGTGGCCAGACTCTTCCCAATGGCAGTGCACATGCTGAGGTGCCTGCGCAAGGACCCAAGGGTCATCCAGATGAAGCAGAGGGAGGACATCTGGATCTGCATGATGCTGGACCCACGTCTGAAGGGGAAGCTCAGCCAGTTCCTGCCTGGAGGAGGAGATCATGCGCAACAAATGAGGGTTTTGCAGCTGTCCCTTGTTGAGCGCTTGGAGGAAACCTTCCCTCAGCCATCCACCCCCACTGTCCAGCGAGCACAGAGGCAGCAGCAGGTGCCTGCATCCACCAGCAGCAAGCGCACGCGCACCACAGACCTGCTGTCTCTGACCCAAGAGCTCTACATGAGTGTAGAGCTGCCAAGGACTAGAGAGGAGGTGCCTGCAGCAGCATCCTTCTCCAGTCACAGGCAGCGCTTGACCCGCATGGTGGCTGACTACATGGGGTCCTTCAGCGGGCTTGATCCCATTGAGTATTGGGTCAAGCACCTGCCGATCTGGAGCGAGCTTGCGCAGTACGCCCTGGAAGTGCTCTCCTGCCCCCCTTCCAGCGTACTGTCAGAGCGTTGCTTCAGTGCAGCCAGTGGAGTCGTCACTGAGAAGCGATCTCGTCTGTCTCACAAGTCTGTGGACAGACTGACGTTTCTCAAAATAAACCAGGCTTGGGTGGAAGGCAAATTCCTGGCCCCTGTTGTCGGCGAGAGGGGGACATGAAGTGGCACACACACATTACACCTGCTGCTGCTGCTGTATTTCTTCCTGCTGTCTGTGTCTCCACTGCCAGGGAACACATTAAAAGGTGCTGTTGCCCATGTGCCATCAGCTATTTACGCTCAAATATAGCTGCATTATTTTGAAAAAAAAAATGAAATTATTTTAGAGGTGTCCGGGTTGAAAACTGTGCTGTCCCAATTGTGTATTGGACACAATGTGGGCTTCACGACCGCTGTCAGGAACCTCATGGTGTTTATTTACGGCCCTGGAACCACCGCTAGGACCCAAGGCCTATTATGTCTCGCTGCCTGCCCTCCTGCCTGCTGCCTGCTGCCAGTCTGCCACACACTCAACCTCCTCACGCTGCCTGCTGCTGTATTTCCTCCTGCTGTCTGTATGATTTCACTGCCAGGGAACACATTACAAGGTGCTGCTGCCTGTGCACCACCAGCTATTTACGCTCACAAATAGCTGCATTATTTTGAAAAAAAAAATGAAATTATTTTAGAGGTGTCCGTGTTGAAAACTGCTGTCCCAATTGTGTATTGGACCCAATGTGGGCTTCACGACCTCTGTCAGGAACCTCATGGTGTTTATTTACGGCCCTGGAACCACCGCTAGGAACCAGAGCCTATTATGTCTCGCTGCCTGCCCTCCTTCCTGCTGCCAGTCTGCCACACACTCAACCTCCTCACGCTGCCTGCTGCTTTATTTCCTCCTGCTGTCTGTATGTTTCCACTGCCAGGGAACACATTACAAGGTGCTGCTGCCCATGCGCCACCAGCTATTTACGCTCACAAATAGCTGCATTATTTTGAAAAAAAAAATTACATTATTTTAGAGGTGTCCAGGCTGAAAACTGTGCTGTCCCAATTGTGTATTGGAGACAATGTGGGCTTCACGACCGCTGTCTGGAACCTCATGGTGTTTATTTACGGCCCTGGAACCACCGCTAGGAACCAGGGCCTATTATGTCAGTTACATCACACTGCCTGACACACACTACTCCTCCTCCTGTAGCTGCATTGAGCTTCTGCTGTCTGTGTGCTGCTACCACTGCCAGGGAGAACAGAAGAAGAACTATTTTCTGCTGCCACCCACTCTCCTACCAGCTATTACCACACTACAAAGCTGCAACTACTTCCTCCTCCTGCTGATGTCTGTGTTTTACCACCGCCAGGGTACACAGAAAAAGGCGCTGTGGCTTGCAATGTGCCACTAGTACCTATTATGCCATCAACACAAATATAACTATGGTGTTATTAAAATAAAATATTTCCACAAATGAAGTAAAAAAAATATTACAAAAGAAAGGAAAACCAAGACACATAATATAATGCTAGAGAAGAAGAGGGAGTAGAAGAAGAAGAAGAAGAAAGAAGAAGAAGATATAGAAGAAGAAGATATAGAAGAAGAAGAAGATATAGAAGAAGAAGAAGAATATATAGAAGAAGAAGATATAGAAGAAGATATAGAAGAAGAAGAAGACATAGAAGAAGAAGACATAGAAGAAGAAGATATAGAAGAAGAAGATATAGAAGAAGAAGAAGAAGAAGAAGAAGAAGAAGAAGAAGAAGAAGAAGAAGAAGAAGAAGAAGAAGAAGAAGAAGAAGAAGAAGAAGAAGAAGAAGAAGAAGAAGAAGATATAGAAGAAGAAGACGAAGAAGAAGAAGAAGATATAGAAGAAGAAGAAGAAGAAGAAGAAGAAGAAGAAGAAGAAGATATAGAAGAAGAAGAAGAAGAAGAAGATATAGAAGAAGAAGATATAGAAGAAGAAGACGAAGAAGAAGAAGATATAAAAGAAGAAGAAGATATAGAAGAAGAAAAAGAAGATATAGAAGAAGAAGAAGAAGAAGATATAGAAGAAGAAAAAGATAATTGAAGAAGATACAAGAAATAGAAGATGAAGAAGATTCGAGTAGAAGAAGATATAGAAGAAGAAGAAAAAGAAGAAGATATAGAAGAAGAAGAAGAAGAAGATATAGAAGAAGAAGATGAAGACGACATAAATGAAGACTTACAACTTACAACCATTTTGGACACACCTTCTCATGCAAACACTTTTCATGAAGTTAATTTACTATTTTTGATACCTTTTTTATAACTACTACATCACCACCTAATCACTTGATGTTTTTCTTCATAAAAAAGGTGGTTTCATGCATCATTGACCTCCAATACAAGTTTTAAAAGCTATTTAAGGCCAGCTTGAATATTTTACTCGAATACAAACTCGGATAGTGACGTCGGATATCCGAGGTCGAATCGGATATTCGATTAACTCGACTATCGAACTTCGAGTGAATTCGGATAGTTTACTATCCGAATTCGACCAAACTCGAATAGGATAATGAGGTATCCAATCAACACTGGCTGCGAACACAGGTAAGACATCTTCCTGCTACTGCTGCCACCCTCAACCTGATCACGGACTTGACATGATCCACCAACACCACCATCACTCCATTTCCTTTTAGGAGTGGCAGGAAATTGCTGCTGCTCTCGCTCCATTATTTTGGGGCTAAAAACTTTATTGGGGAAGGGGTGACAAAACAGATCAGAAAATAAGAGGGTGAAATAAAGAACATAAATAAAAAAAATAAAAAAATAAAGAGGAAAAAAAAATTAGAAAACAAACAAAACAAAAAAAACTTGCACTACACTCAACTAATCAATCACCTAACTCACTCTCACTTTGTCAAACACTAAGCCTGCGGCCTGGCTGGCTCTGTCTAAACCTCTTTACACAGCAACTACTAGCACACTACACTACAATCTATCACTCAAAATAACACTACTGTCACTCTCTCACAAATACACCTCGCTAGTACTACTAATAGCTCACACTCAATCTAATTCTTTCTCACAGAGTCTTTAAAAAGACTTTTGGTTTATATACAGTCTTTGAAAAGACTTTTGTTTTATGTTAAAACAATTAATATGGGTCTGTCTCTCGTCTCTCTCCAACACCAGACTGAAACCCACAAGCTTTGTGACTGCACACCTCTCCTATATGCAAAATAGGTGGGAAAGCTGCTGATAGGTAGCTAGGGAGCTGGTTGCTAACGTAGGATTGGTTGGTTATTCTTAAGACTCTAATTGGTGCACAAATTCCGATTTCCATGCAGAAATCCTGATGTTTTCACTTATAAGCTTCAGTCTAGGGTCTTCCTTCTGATTGGCTTAAAAAAATGTGCATTCCGACGGAATTCCGCATAGCAATTCCGGAATTACCATTTAGCGCTATAGCAATTCCGTTCTGATGCAACGGAACGGAATTGCCAATTTCCGACCGGAATCGGAGAAATCTCAATTCCGCGGAATCAAGTGAGCAACCCTAATAGGAACATTTTCTTATAGGTACAGGTAAGTATTTATGGTTAATCCTACTAATATTATAAATGGGGAAGTTTGGATGTTTGAACATTTGGACATTTGTGCGTTTGGATGTTGTAGGTTTCACCCAATTTTCTGTATATTAATCCCAGTCACCCAGTGACCGACTGTTCAAAGTTTGAGGACCCTACCATTAACAGTGTAAGAATGGCTGCAGCTTACATATTCCCAGTGAAATTTGTATTTGTCTCTACCCACTGATGTCCGACATTGCCCAGGTATGTATTTGACTGGTGTTGGCTGCGCCCACTTTTTCTAATTCAACACACAATTACTCAATGACCATGTTTGTGAGCTTTGCAGTCTTTGGAATCAATAATTTGCATTGAAATGAAAACAAATCTGATTGGCTGTTTGTGGCTCCACCCTCTTTTCTGAATTTGAACCCCAATCACCCAATGATCAAGTGTACCAGGTCTGAGGCTTGTGCCATTAACAGTGCAAGAATGGCAGCAATGAAATATTCCCCTTGAAAAGCAATAGGTGAATTTTGATTGTCTTTTGTAGGCTACACCCACTTTTCTGATTATTAATACCAGTCACCCAGTGACCAATTGTGCAAAGTTTGAGGACCCTACCATTAGCAGTGTAAGAAT
Source organism: Hyperolius riggenbachi (assembly GCF_040937935.1). NCBI lineage: Eukaryota > Metazoa > Chordata > Amphibia > Anura > Hyperoliidae > Hyperolius > Hyperolius riggenbachi. The sequence goes on along the minus strand of NC_090646.1, from coordinate 43,966,160 downwards.
GGCTGCTGTTTACATTTTCCCAGTGAAATGTGTATTTGTCTCCTCCCGCTTTTTGGTTATGGGAATAAAAAGTATCCTATACTTTATTCCAGGTAATGTAATGTGTGTGTGCCAAATTTCATTCAAATCCGTTCAGCCATTTTTGCGTGATCGAGTAACAAACATCCAAACATCCAAACATCTGAAATTTCCCATTTATAATACTAGCTGGAGGCCCTGCGTTGCCCGGGTATGTATTTGACTGTTGTTGGCTCTGCCCACTTTTCCTAACCCTAACACACAATTACTCATTTACTTAAAGAGACACTGAAGCGAAAAAAAATTATGATATTATGATTTGTATGTGTAGTACAGCTAAGAAATAAAACATTAAGATCAGATACATCAGTCTAATTGTTTCCAGTACAGGAAGAGTTGAGAAACTCCAGTTGTTATCTCTATGCAAACAAGCCATTAAGCTCTCCGACTAAGTTAGTCGTGGAGAGGGCTGTTATCTGACTTTTATTATCTCAACTGTAAGTGAACTGCTGAGTGTTGTGTAATCTGCACATATTATATAATAATGCAATGTTAGAAAAAACACTATATACCTGAAAATAAAAGTATGAGAATATTTTCTTTGCTGCTAATCTTCTAGTAATTATTCATAGTACAGAACCAATTCATTATATCATATATATTTTTTTCGCTTCAGTGTCTCTTTAATGACCAAGTTTGTGAGCTTTGCGGTCTTTGGCATCAATAATTTGCATTGAAATAAAATAAATCTGATTGGATGTGGCTCCACCCTTTTTCTGAATAGGAACCCCAGTCACCCAATGACCAACTGTACCAGGTTTAAGTCTTTGCCATTAACAGTGCAAGAATGGTAGCAATTACATATTCCCCTTGAAAATCAATAGGTGAATTTTAATTGGCTTTTGTAGGCTCCACCCACTTTTCTGAATATTAATCCCAGTCACCCAGTGACCAATTGTGCAAAGTTTGAGAACCCTATCATTAACAGTGTAAGAATGGCTGCAGTTTACATTTTCTCAGTAAAATTTGTATTTGTCTCCGCCCACTGATGACCCGGCATTGCCCGAATATGTATTTGGCTGGTGTTGGTTGTGCCCACTTTTCCTAACCCTAACACACAATTAATCAATTACTCAATGACCGAGTTTGTGAGCTTTGCAGTCTTTGGCATCAATAACCTGCATTAAAATGAAACAAATCCAATTGGCATTTTTGGCTCCACCCCCTTTTATACATTTAAACCCCAAGTCACCCAATGATCAACTGTACCAGGTTTGAGGCTTGTGCCATTAACAGTGCAAGAATGGCAGCAATGAAATATTCCCCTTGAAAAGCAATAGGTGAATTTTGATTGTCTTTTGTAGGCTCCACCCACTTTTCTGAATATTAATCCCAGTCACCCAGTAACAAACTGTGCAATGTTTGAGAACCCTACCATTAACAGTGTAAGAAAGGCTGCTGTTTACATTTTCCCAGTAAAATTTGTATTTGTCTCCGCCCACTTGTGACCCTGCATTGCTTACTTATGTATTTGGCTGGTGTTGACTGTGTGTACGTTAAAAAGGGGCGCTGGGAAAAAAGGGCGCCGGGTTTTTAACGATAAGCATGGATAACGTTTAAAAATGTATTGTACTGTATTTCGTTTAAAATTAATGTTTTATAAAGTTATAAATCATTAAATAATGTGCATTAAATCGGCAATTGTAAGAACGTTAATCTTTCGTTTAAATAGTGAAACGTATAATAACGTTTAAAAAAAAAATTACTAAGTAACCCTCCCTGTACCTACCCCTAACCCCTAGACCCCCCTGTTGATGCCTAAACCTAAGACCCCCCCTGTTGGTGCCTAAGTAACCCTCCCTGTACCTACCCCTAACCCCTAGACCCCCCTGTTAGTGCCTAAACCTAAGACCCCCCTGTTGGTGCCTAAACCTAAGACCCCCCTGTTGGTGCCTAAACCTAAGACCCCCTTGTTGGTGCCTAAACCTAAGACCCCCTGTTGGTGCCTAAACCTAAGACCCCCCTGTTGGTGCCTAAACCTAAGACCCCCCTTTTGGTGCCTAAACCTAAGACCCCCTGTTGGTGCCTAAACCTAAGACCCCCCTGTTGGTGCCTAAACCTAAGACCCCCCTGTTGGTGCCTAAACCTAAGACCCCCCTGTTGGTTTTTTCATTTAAAAATAATGTAAAAAAAAAAAAAAAAAAATGTACTGTTTTTCGTTTAAAAATAATGTTTGAAAAAAAATATTGTACTGTTTTTCGTTTAAAAATAATATTTAAAAATGTATAAATCATTAAATAATGTGTAATCATAAGAAGCAGTAATAAAACATTAAGTCTCCGGGCGCCGCTTTTAAAACGTTATTTTTCTCCGGCGCCCTTTTTTCCTATCGGGCGCCCATTAAACGATATTTATTATAGGAGTGAATGGCGGCGCTCGATTTGTCCACTAGCCTCAGGCGCCCGAATTTACTGTTACCGTTGACTGTGCCCACTTTCCTAACCCTAACACACTATTAATAAATTACTCAATTACCAAGTTTGTGAGCTTTGCAATGTTTGGCATCAATAATTTGCATTGGAATGAAACAAATCTGATTGGCTGTTTGTGGCTACACCCCCTTTCTGAAATTGAACCCTAGTTACCCAGTGATCAACTGTACCAGTTTTGAGGCTTGTGCCATTAGCAGTGCAAGGATGGCAGCAATGTAAATATTCCCCTTGAAAATAAATAGGTGAATTTTGATTTGCTTTAATAGGCTCCACTCACTTTTATCCTATCCTATCCTACTAATACAATAAATGGGAAAGTTCGGATGTTTGGAGGTTTGGATGTTTGGATGTTTGTTACTCGATTACGCAAAAATGGCTAAACTGATTTGAATGAAATTTGGCACACAAATAGTACATTGCCTGGAATAAAGTATAGGATACTTTTTATTCCCATAACCAAAAAGGGGGCGGAGACAAATACAGATTTCACTGGAAAATGTAAACTGCAGCCATTCTTACACTGTTAATGGTAGGGTTCTCAAACTTTGCACAGTTGGTCGTTGGGTGACTGGGATTAATATTCAGAAAGGTGGGTGGAGTCTATAAAAGCCAATCAAAATTAACCTATTGATTTTCAAGGGGAATATTTACATTGCTGCCATTCTTGCACTGTTAATGGCACAAGCCTCAAACCTGGTACAGTTGATCATTGGGTGACTAGGGTTCAATTTCAGAATGGGGTGGAGCCACAAACAGCCATTTAGATTTGTTTCATTTCAATGCAAATTATTGATGCCAAACACCGCAAAGATTACAAACTTGGTAATTGATTAATTGTGTGTTAGGGTTAGAAAAGTAGGCACAGCCAACACCAGCCAAATACATAAGCGGGCAACGCCGGGTCATAAGTGGGCGGAGACAAATACAAATTTTACTGGGAAAATGTAAACAGCAGCCATTCTTACACTGTTAATGGTAGGGTTCTCAAACTTTGCACAGTTGATTACTGAGTGACTGGGATTAATATTCAGAAAAGTGGGTGGAGTCTATAAAAGCCAATCAAAATTAACCTATTGATTTTTCAGGGGAATATTTACATTGCTGCCATTCTTGCACTGTGAATGGCACAAGCCGCAAACCTGGTACAGTTGATCATTGCGTGACTGGGGTTTACATTCATAAAACAGGGTGGAGCCACACACAGCCAATTGGCCTGATTCACAAAGCGGTGCTAACAGTTAGCACGCTGGTGAAAAGCCCTTTATCATGCCTAAACTCAGTTTAGGCATGATAAGTTTAGGTGTGATAAGTTTAGGCATGATAAGTTTAGGTGTGATAAGTTTAGGCATGATAAGTTTAAGCACCAACTGGGTTAGCACCGCAGTGCACAGCTGATCAAAAGTTTTACGCTAGGAAAGTCTGGTGCACTTCGTATAAAGTTTAATGGCGCTGCTTTGCGTGCTGGACTTTGCAAGCGATCTAAACTTATCTAAACTTATCATGCCTAAACTTATCACACCTAAACTTATCATGCCTAAACTTATCACACCTAAACTGGCTTTTCACCAGCGTGGTGGTGAAAAAACCTTCCATGGATCCAGATGCTATGAGCAGCTACAGACCTGTCTCCAACCTCCCCTTCTTAGGTAAAGTTATTGAAAAGGCTGTCTATCTGCAACTTGAAACCAGGCTGTCAGTAAACAACATCCTGGACCCTCTACAATCTGGCTTTAAGAAACACCACAGCTGTGAAACAGCCCTCATCCATGTCTGCAACGATCTGCTCATGGCAAGGGACAGAGGGGAATGCTCCATCCTAATCCTGTTGGATCTCTCAGCTGCTTTTGATACAGTTGACCATAAAATCCTGCTTAACAGACTGCAGGAGTACTGTGGCATCAGTGGATCAGTCCTCCAGTGGTTCAGATCATTCCTGACTGACAGAACACAGAGAGTATCCCTAGGACCTATAATGTCCAAACCTGCACCTCTACAATTCGGAGTGCCACAAGGATCAATCCTATCCCCTCTGCTGCTTGCAATCTACATGTTGCCAATCGGTACACTTATCCAACGACATGGCCTGACGTACCACTGCTACGCCGATGACACACAGCTATACCTGTCCTTCAAACCTGGTGGAACAGACCCTACCCCAAAAATAAACTCTTGCTTAGCTGAGCTTCAGGCATGGATGAATGATAACTGGTTGAAACTGAATGCTGACAAAACTGAGGTCCTGTTTGTCCAAAGCCAGTGCTCGCCATCAAAACAGCTCTATCCTAAAGCAACACCAATCAGGATTGGGAATTCAGACATAAACAGCTCCAACCTTGTGCGCAGCCTTGGCGTACTAATCGATGGGGAATTGAGTTTCAGAAACCAAATTTCATCTGTAGTTAAATCTTCCTTCTTTCATCTGAAGAACATTGCAAAGATTAAACATCTGATTCCCCCAGAGGATCTTCAAGCCCTAGTCCACGCCTTCATCACATCACGGCTGGACTACTGCAATGCCCTTTATGCTGGCCTCCCCAAAAAGGACCTGCGTCGCCTGCAATTAGTGCAGAATGCTGCTGCCAGATTGCTAACAAACCAGCCTCGCCACTGTCACATTACACCGATCCTTCGCTCACTGCACTGGCTACCAGTAGAATGGAGAATACTCTTCAAGATTGGACTGCTGACATTCAAATCCCTGCACAATCTGGGCCCTGGATACATGAAGGACTTGCTGAAGCTGCACCACACCTCTCACAACCTCAGATCAGCAAGTTCTATAAACTTGGTCACTCCCAGAGTGCACCTCAAAAAATCTGGAGACAGAGCCTTCTGTCATGCTGCCCCTACTCTTTGGAACTCCCTACCACACCCAGTAAAGACAGCACCATCCCTGGAGCCAGGGGCGGCGCCAGGGGGGTGCAAGGGGGTGCTCGAGCACCCCCTAGAATTGTCCAAGCACCCCCAAAGCACCCCCTGGAGTGAACTGACTTCAGGCGTCTAAAAGACGCCAAGTCAGTTCACACAGCGGCAGCACGGAGCAGCAGGCAGGGCTACGGTAAGATGGCCGCCCGGAGCCCTGTTCTGCAGACTTCGAGTCTGCAGTGCATGGCTTCGGGCGGCCATTTTCCCGTAGCCCTGCTCTCTGCATGCAGGCAGGAAGTCTCGTTGTGACGTCGGGAAGGAAGAGGATCGTGGGCGCGCGGGCGCTGCGCGCCACAATGAGGTCGGGACTCGGGACAGGAGGTCGGGAAAGAAGGTCTTCTGGCTGTAGGTGAGTAAATGGGTTTTTCTTTTCTTTTTCAGGTGATGTTGATTGTGCATATTGGGGTCATATCTGCTACGGATTGTGCATATTGGGGTCATATCTGCTACGGATTGTGCATATTGGGGTCATATCTGCTACGGATTGTGCATATTGGGGTCATATCTGCTACGGATTGTGCATATTGGGGTCATTTCTGCTACCGATTGTGCATATTGGGGTCATTTCTGCTACCGATTGTGCATATTGGGGTCATATCTGCTACCGATTGTGCATATTGGGGTCATATCTGCTACCGATTGTGCATATTGGGGTCATATCTGCTACCGATTGTGCATATTGGGGTCATATCTGCTACCGATTGTGCATATTGGGGTCATATCTGCTACCGATTGTGCATATTGGGGTCATATCTGCCACCGATTGTGCATATTGGGACCATATCTGCCACCGATTGTGCATATTGGGACCATATCTGCCACCGATTGTGCATATTGGGACCATGTCTGCCACCGATTGTGCATATTGGGACCATATCTGCCACCGATTGTGCATATTGGGACCTTATCTGCCACCGATTGTGCATATTGGGACCATATCTGCCACCGATTGTGCATATTGGGACCATATCTGCCACCGATTTTGCATATTGGGACCATATCTGCCACCGATTGTGCATATTGGGACCATATCTGCCACCGATTGTGCATATTGGGACCATATCTGCCACCGATTGTGCATATTGGGACCATATCTGCCACCGATTGTGCATATTGGGACCATATCTGCCACCGATTGTGCATATTGGGACCATATCTGCTACCGATTGTGCATATTGGGACCATATCTGCTACCGATTGTGCATATTGGGACCATATCTGCTACCGATTGTGCATATTGGGACCATATCTGCTACCGATTGTGCATATTGGGACCATATCTGCTACCGATTGTGCATATTGGGACCATATCTGCTACCGATTGTGCATATTGGGACCATATCTGCTACCGATTGTGCATATTGGGACCATATCTGCTACCGATTGTGCATATTGGGACCATATCTGCTACCGATTGTGCATATTGGGACCATATCTGCTACCGATTGTGCATATTGGGACCATATCTGCTACCGATTGTGCATATTGGGACCATATCTGCTACCGATTGTGCATATTGGGACCATATCTGCTACCGATTGTGCATATTGGGACCATATCTGCTACCGATTGTGCATATTGGGACCATATCTGCCACCGATTGTGCATATTGGGGCCATATCTGCTACCGATTGTGCATATTGGGGCCATATCTGCTACCGATTGTGCATATTGGGGCCATATCTGCTACCGATTGTGCATATTGGAGCCATATCTGATAACGATTGTGCATATTGGGGTCATTGGACGTGTTTTTTGTTAAAATCTGCTCACATTACGTGTATTTTCTTGAGAAAACCTGCACAATTATGTGAATTTTCTGGGAAAAGGGTCACCAAAACTTGGGCCCTCTGTCTTTGCGTTGCACTTTTAAAGGGAACCCGAGGTGAGAATAATATTGAGGCTGCCATATTTATCTCCCTTTAAGCAGTACCAGTTGCCTGGCTGCCGTGCTGGTCCTCTGCCTCTTATTCTTTCAACCATAGACCCTGAACAAGCATGCAGCAGGTCAGGGGTTTCTGACAATATTGTCAGAACTGACAAGATTAGCTGCATGGCTTGTTTCTGGTGTAATTCAGTTCACTACTACAGCCAAATAGATCAGCAGGGCTGCCAGGCAACTAGTATTGTTTAAAAGGAAATAAATATGGCAGCCACCATATCACTCTCACCCTGGGTTCACTTTAAATTACAGTTAGCCCCGCCCTCATCCGGTCATGACCACGCCCATTTACTCGCCGTGGCGCGCTTTGCGCGCCGCAGGTTGTAGCCGCACCCATTTTTTGCCGTGCCGCGCTTCGCGCGCCGCAGGTCGTCAGCTCCCCCGGAAATTGGTCCAGCACCTGCATAGCACCCCCTAAAAAAATTTCCTGGAGCCGCCACTGCCTGGAGCTATTCAAATCCAGACTGAAAAGCCACCTGTTTAGCCTGGCATTTCCAGATTTATAAAATTCTTCCTCTGTACCACGATGGTCGGAGCCATGCTTATGCGCTTTGAGTCCCACGGGAGAAAAGCGCTTTACAAATGTTATTTGTTGTTGTTGTTGTTGTTGGTGCAATGGTTATCATGCCTAAAGTCTCTAACTGGGTTAACACCGCTTTGTGAATCGAGCCCCATAAGATTTGTTTCATTTTAATGCAAGTTATTGATGCCAAAGACCGCAAAGCTCACAAACTTGGTTATTGAGTAATTGATTAATTGTGTGTTAGGGTTAGGAAAAGTGGGCGCAGCCAGCACCTGCAAAATACATAATCGGGCAATGCCGGGTCATCAGTAGGCAGAGACAAATGCAAATTTCACTGAGGAAATGTAAACTGCAGCAATTCTTACACTTTTAATGGTAGGGTTCTCAAACTTTGCACAATTGGTCACTGGGTGACTGGGATTAATATTCAGAATAGTGGGTGGAGCCTATAAAAGCCAATCAAAATCCACCTATTGATTTTTAAGGGGAATATTTAATTGCTGCCATTCTTGCACTGTTAATCACCTGTACCTGGCACAGTTGGCCATTGGGTGATTGGGGTTCAAATTCAGAAAAGGGGTGGAGCCACATCCAATCAGATTAATTTTATTTCATTGCAAATTATTGATGACAAAGACTGCAAAGCTCACAAACTTGGTCATTAAGTAATTGTATGTTAGGGTTAGGAAAAGTGGGCAGAGCCAACACTAGCCAAATATATACCCGGGCAACGCCGGGCGTGCAGCTAGTATAATAAATAGGAAAGTTTGGATGTTTGGATGTTTGGATGTTTGTTACTCGATCACGCAAAAATGGCTGAACGGATTTGAATGAAATTTGGCACACACATAGTACATTACCTGGAATAAAGTATGGGATACTTTTTATTCCCATTAAAAAAAGGGGGCGGAGACAAATACAAATTTCACTGGAAAATGTAAACTGCAGCCATTCTTACACTGTTAATGGTAGGGTTCTCAAACTTTGCACAGTTGGTTACTGGGTGACTGGGATTAATATTTAGAAAAGGGTGTGGAGTGTATAAAAGCCAATCAAAATTAACCTATTGATTTTCAAGGGGAATATTTACATTGTTGCCATTCTTGCACTGTTAATGGCACAAGCCTCAAACCTGGTACAGTTGATCATTGGGTGACTAGGGTTCAATTTCAGAAAGGGGTTTGAGCCACAAACAGCCAATTCGATTTGTTTCATTCCAATGCAAATTATTGATGCTAAACACCGCAAAGCTCACAAACTAGGTAATTGAGTAATTGATTAATTGTGCATTAGGGTTAGAAAAGTGGGCACAGCCAACACCAGCCAAATACATAAGCGGGCAATGCTGGGTCATAAGTGGGCGGAGACAAATACAAATTTTACTGGGAAAATGTAAACAGCAGCCATTCTTACACTGTTAATGTTAGGGTTCTTAAAATTTGCACAGTTTGTTACTGGGTGACTGGGTTAATATTCAGAAAAGTGGGTTGAGCCTACAAAAGGCAATCAAAAATTACCTGTTGATTATTCAGGGGAATATTTCATTGCTGCCATTCTTGCACTGTTAATGGCAAAAGCTTCAAACCTGGTACAGTTGATCATTGCGTGACTGGGGTTTACATTCATAAAACAGCGTGGAGTTACACACAGCCAATATGATTTGTTTCATTTTAATGCAGGTTATTGATGCCAAAGACCGCAAATCTCACAAACTTGGTCATTAAGTAATTGATTAATTGTGTGTTAGAGTTAGGAAAAGTGGGCGCAGCAAGCAAATGCAAAATACATAATCGGGCAATGCTGGGTTATCAGTGGGCGGAGACAAATGCAAATTTCACTAAGAAAATGTAAACTGCAGCCATTCTTACACTTTTATTGGTAGGGTTCTCAAACTTTGCACAATTGGTCACTGGGTGACTGGGATTAATATTTAGAGAAGTGGGTGGAGCCTACAAAAGCCAATCAAAATGTACCTATTGATTTTCAAGGGGAATATGTAATTGCTACCATTGTTGCACTGTTAATGGCACAAGCCTTAAACCTGGTACAGTTGGTCATTGGGTGACTGGGGTTCAAATTTAGACAAAGAGGTGGAGCCACAAATAGCCAATCAGATCTGTTTAATCTCAATGAAAATTATTGATTCCAAAGACCGCAAAGCTCACAAACTTGGTTATTGAGTAATTGTGTGTTAGGGTTAGAAATAGTAGGCTGAGCCAACACCAGCCAAATACATACCTGAACAAAGTCAGGAAATAAGTGGGTGGAGGAAAATACAAATTTCACTGCGCAAATGTAAACTGCAGCCATTCTTACACTGTTAATGGTAGGGTTCTCAAACTTTGCACAATTGGTCACTGGGTGACTGGGATTAATATTTAGAAAAGTGGGTGGAGCCTATAAACGCTAATCAAAATCCACCTATTGATTTTTGAGGGGAATATTTAATTGCTGCCATTCTTGCACTGTTAATCACCTGTACCGGGTACAGTTGGCCATTGGGTGATTGGGGTTCACATTCAGAAAAGGGGTGGAGCCACATCCAATCAGATTAATTTTATTTCATTGCAAATTATTGATGCCAAAGACCGCAAAGCTCACATACTTGATCATTAAGTAATTGTGTGTTAGGTTTAGGAAAAGTGGGCATAGCCAACACTAGCCAAATACATACCCGGGCAACGCCGGGCGTCCAGCTTGTTTATAATATTAGTAGGATTAGTAGGATTTATTTTTCAATGATCTTCTTCTAAGTGAGGCAGTTCCCTTTGACTGGTGTATGGCTGATGTTCTCCCCTTATTCAAGAAGGGGTAAAAAGAAAACAGGAAACTGTAACCTGTAAAATCACCTGTGTGTGAATTGTTTGAAGGTATCCTAAGGGGTGTTATACAAAATTATGTAGCACAGATTAATATTATTTCAATTCAACAGCGTGTATGTAGCTCTGTATCAATACTGAGGAAAGGGGGGAGGAACTGCCCCCTCTGACTACCTATACTGAGGAGCACTATCTAAATACCTATAGTGTGTGTGTGTGTGGGGGGGGCTCTGTTTACCTATACTAGCTATCTAAAATGTGTGGGGGGGGAGGGTGCTCTCTTTAGTTATCTACAGTGGGATACCTCTCTGGCAACCTATATTATGGGTCTCTCTGGCTACCTCTACAGAGGAGGGAACTCTCTGGCTACTAATATTGGGGGGGGGGGGAACTCTCTGACTCACTAATATTGGGTTATGCCCTCCCTTCCTACCTACTACCTATGCAGGGGGTACCTATTATTGGGGGCACCTCTGGCTACCACATAAAAATAATGTCCTCAGGACATCGAGAGGTGAGAAGGGACATGATCATTTTTAAAAAACTCGCTCTAGAAGCTATTTAGCCTAGAAACTGCTGGCAAAACCTCATACAATACCGGAAAACCTACCTGGTATTTATAGTAGCTGTGGTGTTTCTCTTGTCCTTTATGAAGAACATGCATATTGTGAAGGGCTTCAGCCATGGCTTCCACTGCATAATAAATTCGAGAAGAGAGACCTCTAGACAAAAACATATCACTTTCTCTGTGTGCCCACCTTTCTCTTATAGATTTATAAAACAATGAGGAGTTGTCTGTATTTTGTAACATGTTGTCTCCATCAAAAAAATGTTGCTTATCTGGAAAGGGTAATGGGTAAAATTCCACAGTGAGGCCACCATGAAATCTAGTTAGTCCAGGATTGCTTTCTGAAATGGCGGCTGACAAAATAGGAGGGAGGATTAATGTTTTTTCCTCAAAGAATATAAACCCAAATTGTGCGTAAAAATTACAACCATTTAAATAAGAACCACATATTACTACAACTTTACATACAGATTTCTCAACAGTAGACATCATGATTTCTACGTTTCTGAGATCGTCATCAGACCTGTAAACATGCATTGCTAGTGCAAACTCAGCACAGATTCCTTTTTCACTCATCAGCTTTGATAATGTTTTCAGTTCATTTTCTCCAGTTTCATCCACTGAATAAAAGATGCCGATCCACGTCCAGCTGAAATGTTTCAGCAGCTTAACAATGGCCAAATGGTAAACATAGTCATGCTGAACAGTACGGAAGACACGAGGATAAAGACGTCTGTCCCTCAGCGAGTGGTCTGCGCTGCCATAACTAATCTGCAGGGAGAAAATATATCTCATATTTAGTAATGTAATGGATGTGCAAAAATCATTGAAGACAACCAGTTCATTTATAATGCTCTAGCTGATGGCCCGGCATTGCCCAGGTATGTATTTGGCTGGTGTTGTAACCGCTAACACACAATTACTCCATGTACTGAGGGCCACTGTGCCCCGGAGAGGCCATCTCAGAAACATGCAGGGCCTCTCCAACGCTGTGATGTGGATGGTATGTACACCACCACTCACCCTGCTCCCTGTTCTGCTCCTTGTGGCCACTGAGAGTCGGGGCCGCGGCCGCTCCACCACTGCAGCCCGTGGGGTATGTGCACCTCCGCTCACCCCAGTTCCTCTCCTGCTTCATCAAGCCAGGCTCTGCTCCCCACCACCGAGCCTTAATAGACACCAGCATCACAGTGCAGCTCTAGAGTACCCATCTGCTCTTATCCACCAGGCCACCAAGACCAGCCTACACAGCAGCCCTGGTTCCCCGTAAGCCCTGGAAGGCCTAGTTCCAGTCACCAGAGGACCAGCTCCAGGACAAGTGGTCATCAGTCACCCCGACGCATCAGCAGCTGCCTTGAGGGCTCCAGCCATCCCACGGGTCCCTGTCCTCCAGCACGCCTGTGAGCTCCACCATCTAGCCCTCAGGATAGGTGAAAGCATGGAAGGATCTCACGGCCGTTCCCCCACCGCTCACAGCTAGCAGGCGCTGCCAACGGACTCAGGTCGCCGCACTTCGGGGGTCACAGCTGCTCCATTCCATGCTCCCAGCCTCTCACTGCACATGGGACATGCCATGGCAGGCCACATCCACCAAGGCCGGAGGATTCTTTTGTTTACCTGAATCCCCATGGGCCCTGGAGCTTGGTCCTTTCTCTGTACGCTTCAGCGGCCAGAAGCACGGGGTCCCATCTGCCTACATCCACCAGAGATCCCTGCACATCAACTGGACTGAGGGCCGGATCCAGGGATGTTTTTTCTAATCTGCAGCCCATGGACTCTGCCTCTGTCTCTCTCTTCATGCCTTGGTCTTCTCTTCATCTCTCTTAGCTATCCTTTCTCTCTCTCTTCCTCTATCCACTCTTTCCAGGACACACTGCGGGGCATCTGGAACTGCTGTGGAGCGAGCGAGCGCCGTCGATAGTCGGCAGGCTGCTCCCCTCACATAGCACTTCAGTTTTCCCCACGCGTCCTTCACTACAGTTATAGGTGACATGTGTATATATAGGTATATGCTTACTTGTACTACTGTACCTGATTGTATGTTTTGAATTGCTGCATGTGTTTGTTCCATCTCCGACCCTGTATGAGACAAAAATAATTCCGGGTACAACCCCCGTTGTACTTGGCGAAATGAATTTGATTCTGATTCTGATTCTGATTACTCAATTACTCAATGACCACGTTTGTGAGCTGTGCAGTTTTAGGCATCGATAATTTGCATTGAAATTAAACAAATCTAATTGGCCGTTTGTGGCTCCCCCCTTTTCTGAAATTGAACCTCAGTCCCTCAATGACCAACTGTACCAGGTTTGAGGCTTTTGCCATTAACAGTGCAAGAATGGCAGCAATTACATATTCTCCTTGAAAAGCAATAGGTAAATTACGATTGGCTTTTATAGGCTCCACCCATATTCCTGAATATTAATCCCAGTCACCCAGTGACCAACTGTGCAAAGTTTGAGAACCCTGCCAGTAACAGTGTAAGAATAGCTGCAGTTTACATTTTCCCAGTGAAGTTTTCTGTTTGTCTCCCACTAATGATCCGGCATTGCCCGGGTATGTATTGGGCTGGCATTGGCTGTGCCCACTTTTTCTAACACACAATTACTCAATTACTCAATGACCATGTTTATTAGCTTTGCAGTCTTTGGCATCAATCATTTGCATTGAAATGAAACAAATCTGTTTGACTGTTAGTGGCCCCACCCCCTTTTCTGAATTTGAACCCCAGTCACCCAATGACCAACTCTACCAAGATTAAGGCTTGTGCCATTAACAGTGCAAGAATGGCAGCAATGAAATATTCCCCTTGACAATCAATAGGTGAATTTTGATTGGCTGTTGTAGGCTCCACCAACTTTTCTGAATATTAATCCCTGTCATCCAGTGACCAACAGGGGAGCTCATCCGGATTCCCGGATATCAGGGTAACCCGGATATCCGACCTTTTTTCAGCTATCGGACCTCTGATCCGGATTCCGGATACCTGGGAAAATCCGGATAGCTGTCTGCAGATAGTTGGGTGGGCTATGTGGATATCCACGGATATCTGACCATTGAAATACTGTAAGAGGTCCAGGATGTCCTGAGAGCCAATGAGAGGGCTCCCAGCAGAAGCCCCAGCAACCAATCACAGAGGGGAACCCTGGCCAGCCCCACATAAACTCATTGAGCCAATCAGTGGCCTCCTAGCCTAAGCCCTGGCACCCAATCACAGAAAGGAACACTGGCCAGCCCCCCTGTATAATAAGGAAGGCTGCCATGATGAGACAGATCATTCTAGCTTGCTGAATGCTCACTGAGAGACATGCTCCAGTGCTGCTGGCCTACAAAGGGCTGTACACAGTGATAAACCTAAGCTGTTCAGTGATTAACCCCTTCACTATCACTACACTATTGTTAAATCATTAATCATTAATTAGCTTGATTTCATTGTGTGTTATGCTGCGTACACATTTGCGATAATGATCGTTCGTAACACCTAATTAACGATCGCTCGTCAGACTATTGCGTAAAGTTCTTTCTGTCGCGATCAGAAGCGATCATTAAGGTGAGCGAGAAAAGTGCAATCGTATCGCGCGATCATCGCTGTAAAAGAAAGGTGTGTACAGCAATTGCGCGAGAACGATCGTTACTAAAAGCAGTGCGCAACTGCGCATATAGATGTAACCTACGTATTTTCTGTGCTGTGTGTTTCGTAACGATCGTTCTTTGAAAATAATAAAAAAAAAAATACACAATCAATCTTGCTGTGAATATAAATGTTTTTTACAACATTATTTGTTAAACAGCATGCAATCCACTTACATAGGTATTTATGTATATATGTTTTTGTGTTTTGTTACTTTTGTAAAATGTACACACTTTTCTTTTGATCCGCTTCGCTGCGTAACGATCGTTTTTTAACGACCAAAGATCGTCACTGTGTGTACGTTCATCATGCGACGATCGCTAGCACGTCATATCCGTGTGCGCACGCATGCTCCTATTCTTTAGTGATCATTCGTTTCAGCGATAACAATCACTGCACTACGTTCTCTGTTACTTAATTAGCATTTATTTCTTTCCTCGTGCAACTATTGCTCGTCGCAGAACTATCATTCGTAGTAAACGATCATTATCGCAGGTGTGTACGTAGCATTAGTCAGTCAGAGTGTGTGTTGCAGGGCTGCTGGACAAGTGTGTACATAGTGATAAAGCTGTTTAGTGATTAACCCCTTCACTATCACTACACTATTGTTAAATCGTTAATTAGCTTGATTTCATTATGTGATAGATAGTGCTGCTCGGAAACTATTTTTCACTATCTGTAACTAATTCGGATCCAGATACCCCTCTATCCGATCCGGGTCGGATATCTGGATCGAAAATTTTCCAATCCGAATCCGGGTCGAATATCCGACCCCAGTATCCGACGGATTCGGATATCCGGATGGAAAACCGAAAGTGACCTTTAAATTGCTTTAAAAAGTTTTTTAGGGTATATGAGGCATGTAGCACCATTATTTTGTAAAGGGAAACACTAATTGATGATGTGGGGACTTAAAATCCCCCCCCCCACCCAAAAAAAAATGGCTGTCAATTAACATCAGGACCAGGGATGCTCAGCAGAGCTCGAATATTCGAGTAGCTCGAATATTCGAGCTCTTTTTCAGCTATTCGAGCTCGGTATTCGAGCTCGAATAGCTGCAGCTGTTCGAATGGGCTATTCGAGTGAACTCGAATAGCCCACTCACTATTCGCGCTATTCGAGCAAACAGCGCTATTCGAGCTCGAATACCGAGCTCGAATAGCGTCATAGCCCAGATTGATGTCCTTAGAGCCAATCAGAGGGCTCCCAGGCCCTCTGACGGCAGCCAATCACAGAGGGGGACCCTGGCCAGCCCCTACCCTATAAATAGCGGCCGCCATGTTAGGTTTTTCTGTCCTTGCTTGAGACTTGTACAGAGAGAGAGCTGCTCCTTTGTGCTTTGGCTTAGCAAGTGCTCTATTGTGGTCAATCACCTAGCGTTTTTGCTCACATACACCTGCTATATACACCTATATTGTTGTTAGCTAGATAGAGATTGTATTTTAGTTAGTAGCTTGTGTGTTACATAGAGACAGCTGCTGCTGCAGGCAAGCTTACACAGCTTTAGGCCTCAGGGCCTTGCCTGTGTGGGCAGCTGTCCTCCTGTCCTCTGTTTATTTCTCATCTATACCAGTGTTTCTGCTGTGTATTCTACCCTGTCTTGTCCTTTACTACTGAGTGATTATTGTATTTTGTAGTTATACTGTACTAGGACACTCATTGTCACAGTTCATAGCTCGTGTGTGTGTGTGTGTGTGTGTGTGTGTGTGTGTGTGTGTGTGTGTGTGTGTGTGTGTGTGTGTGTGTGTGTGTGTGTGTGTGTGTGTGTGTGTGTGTGTGTGTGTGTGTGTGTGTGTGTGTGTGTGTGTGTGTGTGTGTGTGTGTGTGTGTGTGTGTGCGCGTGCACTGTCTGTAGTAGTATTCCCTTCTACTGAATCATCTGATTAGTACTGAATCTGATTATTGTATTTTCTAGTTGTACTTACTGTACTAGGGATACTCAGTCACTGTTCATAGGCTAGCTCCTGCATGTGTGTGTGCGTGCACTGTCTGTAGTGTACACACACTCTATTCCCTTCTACTGAATCATCTGATTAGTGATTACTACTGATTATTGTATTTTCTAGTTAGTGTCCTAGGGGACACACTCACTGTTCACTGTTCACACTTACTGATTACTGATTATTGTATTTTGTATTTGTACTGTACTAGTAATCACTTAGCGATCTAATCACTTAGTGATTAGTGTCACCTCACCCACCAACCCACTCCATTAAAGTACCCCACTTTTTCACCCGCCCTTTTAAAAAACTTTTTTGTTTACGCCCAAAACATCTAAGATGTCTGGAAGTGGCAGCCAGCGTGGTTTGGGCAAGGGGAAGGGCAGCAAGGGAATCAGGAGGAGAGGCAGCAGCATTGTGGCAAGCCGTGCCACCATGCACAGTTCCGCAGCAGCAGCAGCTGCGTCAGTGGCTAACATTCCGCCTATAGCCACTGGCCGTGGACGCCTTTGGCGCCCAGCAGGAGCATCTGCAACTCACGCTGCAGAGACACAGCAGCAGCAGCGTGTAGTACCTGCTCTTATTTTCCTCCAGCCGGGTCGGAAACGTACCATTGAGGACAAGGATGCAGCCACTGTGATGCAACTGATGACGGAGGATGAGCAGCCCGCCATCAGCGCTGCATCCGAGGCCTCCACCCTCACCACCACCACCACCCCTGTTCGCAGCAGCCGCCCAGCAGGGCCTGGGGAGGAGGCCAGTTCACCATCAGTTGGCGACCTGTCATTCAGCAGTCTTTTGACCCCAGGCATCATGAGTCAATTGTCTGCTGTTGTTGGCGATTTTGAGGAGGAGATGCTTATGGGCACTTTGGGGGAGGAGGGATTGGACATCAAGACTGTGGCGACAGTCAAGCAGCCCATCCATGCATCAGGAGAGGAGTTTGGGGGGTCATCATCCCAGCAGGACATGTTTCAGGAGGGGGGTGATGATGATGATGATGACAGGGTGACAGACAAAGACTGGGTGCCACCAGCTCCTGGGGATGTCATCATCATCAGCTCTGAGGAGGAGGATGCGCTTGTGGGCCTTGCAAGGAGGCGCATCATTGCAAGCATTGGCAGCAGTAGGCAGGTCCCACAGCCTGCTGGTGTCCCAGGCTCAGCAGCAGCAGCAGCAGCATCTGCCAGTACCACCACCAGCCGCACCCAAGCCCCCCCCCCCCCAACCACCACAGGGAGACAGGCAGCAGCGGCTCCAGGCCGTAGGGGGTTTTTCTTGTCACCAATCTGGCAATTTTTCACCATGCCCACAGTTTACAGCAAGTACGCCACTTGCAACCACTGTCAGCGGAAGTTGAGCAGAGGTGCAGACCCCTTAAAGTTCAGCACCAGCTCTCTTATCAACCATCTTGCTGCTAAACATTACCACCAGCATGAGGAGTTCCAGAGGCTGAAGGCATCTGGTGCTGGCAGTGGCACCACACCCATCACTGCACAGCCTTCAGCAGCAGCAGCAGCAGTAACAGCAGCCACCCGCCCTCCTGCTCCTCCAGCACCACCAGCAGGAGTGCGGAAACGCACTGCTCCTCCCCCCTCTGCAACTCCTGCAGCCGACACTGAGGCCTGTTCTGGCAGCCAGTCCTCAGTGGCCTCCTCTGCTGTCTCCGCTGATTCCCGTGCTAGCAAAAGGTGACGCCAGAGCCTTTTGAGTGAGTCCTTCCAGGGGGTGGCTAGGGCTCTGCCTCGCAGCAGCCGTCGCGTGCGGCAGCTGAACGGCTTGCTGGCACGGGCCATGTGCTACCAACTCCTGCCGTACACGCTCATGCAGGAGGGGAGCGACATGCGTGCGCTGCTTGCTTGTGCAGCCCCAGACTGGCAGCTCCCCAGCAGACACTTCTTCGCCCGCCAGGTCATGCCTGCACTGCACCGCTTTGTGATGGCCAATGTGGAGCGAGGGCTGGAGCACGCGGTTAGTGAAAGGGTCCACGTCACCATGGACTCCTGGAGCAGCCGCTTCGGGACAGGCCGCTACCTGTCCTTCACTGTCCACTGGGTCAGCTTGGTGGAAGGGGGTGAGGATGGGAGAGCAGCAGCGGGCACAGCAGCAGCAGCAACACAGTGGGTGGTCCCACCCCGCAGGGTCAGGGGAACTGCAGCAGGTTCCTCCGATCCTCTGCCATCCTCCGGCACACCTGGCCAAACCCCCCGCCTCAGCAGCAGCGTGAAGCCACGCCACTGCCAAGCGCTGCTGCAGTTGGTCAGCCTTGGGAAGACCAAACTGACGGCTACCCCTGTGTTGGCTAAACTCCAGGAGCAGGAGAGGATTTGGCTGACCCCCAGAGGCCTCAGAGTCGGAGAGGTGGTGGCAGACAATGGGGCCAATCTGGTTTCCGCAATCGACAGGGGAAATCTGACCCACATCCCCTGTCTTGCCCACGTGCTGAACCTGGTGGTGCAGAAGTTCTTGCGCACCTACCAGGGGATGGGCGAACTGCTGGAAACGGCAAGGAATGTTGTGCGTCACTTCCGGCGCTCGCCTGCAGCCTCTGCGAGCCTGGAAGACGTGCAAAAGGAGCTGGAGCTGCCACGCCATCGGCTGATCCTTGACGTTCCAACTCGCTGGAACTCCACCCTGGCGATGTTGGAGCGTCTGATTGAACAGAAGCACGCTGTCAACCAGTACCTTGCCCTGGCCACTGTGTCCGCCGCTCAGAAAAGGGACAAGACCAGCAACATCCCGTCCATCGTCCACGATGACGACTGGGGGCACATGCAGCAGGTGTGCTTAGTGCTGGCTCCTTTTCTGCAGGCCACCAACATGGTGAGCAGGGACCATGCTATGGTGTGCGAGTGGGTGCCCCTGGTTTGTCTGCTGAACAGGGCCCTCGATGCTTTGCTGGAACAGGGAGCGGCAGCCTTGGCCCAGCAGGAGCGGCATGCAGCTGCACAGTCCACCTCTGAGGGGGAGGAGGAGGAGGACTTGGTGGAGGTCCCTGACCTTGCTGCTGATGAGGGGGATCAGCACAGTGCAGCTGAGTTTGTGCGGGGGTGGAGAGAGGATGAGGCGGCAGAGGAGGAGGATGAGGACAGCACTGCCGCCGATGTGCCAGCACACGTGGCTCGCCTCTTCCCAATGGCAGTGCACATGCTGACGTGCCTGCGCAGGGACCCCAGGGTGATCCAGATGAAGCAGAGGGAGCACATCTAGATCAGCATGATGTTGGACCCGCACCTCAAGGGGAAGTTGAGCCAGTTCCTGCCTCCTGCAGGAGGAGACCCAGCGCAACAAATAAGGAGCTTGCAGCAGGCCCTTGTTGAGCGCTTGGAGGAAGCCTTCCCCCAGCCTTCCACCCCCACTGTCCAGCCAGCACAGAGGCAGCAGCAGGTGCCTGCATCCAGCAGCAAGCGCCCCACAGACCTGCTGTCTCTCAGCAACAAGCTCTACAGGACTGTAGAGGCTCCAGCAGTGACTAGAGAAGAGGTGCATGCAGCAGCATCCTCTTCCGGTCACAGCCAGCGCCTGACCCGCATGGTGGCTGACTACATGGGGTCCTACAGCGGGCTTGACAGCGATGCCCCTGTTGATCCCATGGAGTATTGGGTCAAGCGCCTGGAGATCTGGAGCGAGCTGGCGCAGTACGCCCTGGAAGTTCTGTCCTGTCCCCCTTCTAGCGTGCTGTCCGAGCGCTGCTTCCGTGCAGCTGGTGGCGTGGTCACCGAGAAACGCTCACGTCTGTCTCACAAGTCTGTGGACAGACTGACGTTTCTCAAGATGAACCAGGCGTGGGTGGAAGGCGAGTTCCTGGCCCCTGTTGTCGGCGAGAGGGGGACATAAACTGGCTGCCGGAACCATCGTTAATATGCCTTACCACCCTTTACCACCTCCTGGCTCCTGCTCACTAAGCCAGCCTGGTTCAGTTTGACTATTACGTCGCCTGTAGCCACACATTTTACACCTACAGTGGGCTGCTGTGTACTGCCCTTCTGCTGTCTGTCTGTGTTTCCCACTGCCAGGGTACACAGAATTACCTTCTGCTGCCACTCTGCCACCAGCTATTACGTCCAACAATAGCTATCTGTTTAATTTGCCTTTAAAAAAAATAATAAACCAATAAAAAAAAAAGGTTTAATTTTTCTGAGGTGCCGGGTTGAAAACTGTGTTTTCCCAGTTGTGTATTGGACACGATGTGAGCTGCACGACCGCTGTCTGGGACCTCCTGTTGTGTTTATTTACAGCCCTGGTATCACCGCTAGGTACCAGGGCTATTATGTCACGCTGCCTGCCTGCTGCCACACTCACACTACTCCTCCATTCCTCCTGCTGCTGCTGCTGTCGATCTGTGTTTCCCACTGCCAGGGTACACAGATTTACCTTCTGCTGCCACTCTGCCACCAGCTATTACGTCCAACAATAGCTATATCTGTGTAATTTGCTGTAAAAAAAAAAAAAAGATAAACCATTAAAAAAAAAAGGTTTAATTTTTCTGAGGTGCCCGGGTTGAAAACTGTGTTGTCCCAGTTGTGTATTGGACATGATGTGGGCTTCACGACCGCTGTCTGGAACCTCATGCTGTGTATTTATGGCCTGGTGCCACCGCTAGGTACCACAGCCTATTATGTCTCGCTGCCTGCCTCATTGACTGCCTGCTGCCACACAATCATCCTCCTCCTGCTGCTGCTGCTGAATTTACCTCCTGCTGTCTGTGTGTTTCCACTGCCAGGGAGCACATACAATGGCGCTTCCACCATGCGCCACCAGCTATTTATTACGCTCAAAAATAGCTGCATTTCTTTAAAAAAACGAAAAAAATATATATACTTTTTAATACTTTGTGATATTATTTTTAGAGGTGTCCGGGTTGAAAACTGTGTTGTCCCAGTTGTGTATTGGACATGATGTGGGCTTCACGACCGCTGTCTGGAACCTCATGCTGTGTATTTACGGCCTGGCACCACCGCTAGGTACCACAGCCTATTATGTCTCGCTGCCTGCCTCATTGACTGCCTGCTGCCACACAATCATCCTCCTCTTGCTGCTGCTGCTGAATTTACCTCCTGCTGTCTGTGTGTTTCCACTGCCAGGGAGCACATACAATGGTGCTTCCACCATGCGCCACCAGCTATTTATTACGCTCAAAAATAGCTGCATTTCTTAAAAAAAAAATATAGAAGAGAAATAAGTGAAGAAGAAGAAGACAATATAGAAGAAGAAGAAGATATAGAAAAAGAAGAAGAAGAAGAAGGAGGAGAAGAAGAAGAAGATATAGAAAAAGAAGAAGAAGAAGAAGAAGAAGAAGAAGAAGAAGAAGAAGAAGAAGAAGAAGAAGAAGAAGAAGAAGAAGAAGAAGAAATAGAATAATAATAAGAAGATATAGAAAAAGAAGATATAGAAAAAGAAGATATAGAAAAAGAAGATGAAGAAGAAGATGAAGAAGAAGAAGATGAAGAAGAAGAAGATGATGAAGAAGAAGGAGAAGAAGAAGAAGAAGAAGAAGAAGAAGAAGAAGAAGAAGAAGAAGAAGAAGAAGAAGAAGAAGAAGAAGAAGATATAGAAGAAGAAGAAGATATAGAAGAAGAAGATTTAGAAGGAGAAGATATAGAATAAGAAGATATAGAAGAAGAAGATGAAGAAGAAGAAGAAGAAGAAGAAGAAGAAGAAGAAGAAGAAGAAGAAGAAGAAGAAGAAGAAGAAGAAGAAGAAGAAGAAGAAGATATAGAAGATAAAGAAGAAGAAGAAGAAGTATATACAGTACTGAACAGAATTTTGGACACAACTTTCCACCTTTTTTTTTTTAAAGGAACATCCCCACATAATCACTTGCTGTTGTTACTAGGAAAAAAAGATGTTTCTTGCATCATTCACCCCCAAAACAAGTGTTGGAAGCTATTTAAGGCCAATTCGAATAGTCAGCTCGAATAATGAGCTCGAATACCGACTCGAATAGTGAGCTCGAATTCCGAGGTTGAATCGAATAGTAAAAAATATTCGACTCGAATATTCTACCAAACTCAAATAATTTACTATTCGAATTCGACCTAACTCGAATAATTAAAAGGGGTATCCGAGCATCACTGATCAGGACTAGGTTCCATGGCACTTAGTGTGTTGGTACCACGGCTGCAAAAAAATTTGAACCTGGCTTAATCAGGTTGGAGTCAGGAGGTTGTGGTGGTAAAGGGTGGTGAAGCAGGCATAATGATTCCCACTCAGCCACTTCATTTCCCCCTCTTGCCAACAACATGGGCCAGGAACTCACCAACCGCCCAAGCCTGGTTCATTTTTTAAAAGTTAGTCTGTCCACAGACTGGCTGGACAGACAAGAGCGCTTCTCAGTGACCACGCCACCGGCCGCACTGAAGCACCTTTCTGACATCATGCTGGAAGGCGGGCAGGACAGCACTTCTAGGGCGTACTGCGCCAGCTCGCTCCAGATACCCAGGTGCTTGACCCAGTACTCCAAGGGGTCCACAGGGGTGTTGTTGTCAAGCCTGCTGTAGTACCCCATGTAGTCGGCCACCATCCGGGTCAGGTTCTAGTTCTGGCTTTGAGAGCCGGATGCTGCTGCAGGCACCTCCTCTGTAGGCAGCGGTACTGGTGTGGCGTAGAGCGCCTTTTTCAGACACAGCAGGTTTGTTGGGCACCTGCTGCTGCTGGATGCATGCACCTGCTGCTGTGCTGGCTGGACTGTGACAGCAGGGGGGGTGGGATTCTGGGGGAAGGCTTCCTCCAAGCGCCGAACCAGAATCCGCTGCAAGTCCCTCATTTGGCGCACAGGGCCTCCTCCTACAGGCAGGAACTGACCCAGCTTCAGCCATGGGCATCAGGGTGATCCAGATGTCCTCCCGAGCATGCATCTGCTTCACCCTTGGGTCTTTGTGCAGGCACTGCAGCATGTGCACTGCCATGGGGAAGAGGGCTGCCATCTCTGTTGAACCATCATCTTCTGCCCTGCTGACAGTGCTGTCCTCCTCCTCTAATTCCGTAGCCTCATTTTGCTCTCTCCACCCCCGCACTACTGCAGCTGCACTCTGCTGTGCCCCCTCCTCTTCAAGGTCAGGGACCTCCAACTCCTCCAAGTCCTCCAACTCCTCCTCCTGCCGCACAGAGGTGGACTGCGAAGGTTGCTGCTGCTGCTGCTCCTGCTGGATCAAGGTTTCCCCTCCCACTTCCAGCAGAGCATCGAGGGCCTTTTCCAGCATGCACACCATGGTCACCCACTCACACAGCGACACATGGTCCAAGCTGACCATGTTGGTGGCCTCCAGGAAGGGTGCCAGCCCAGCACCAAGCACACCAGCTGCATTTTTCCCCAATCAGCACTGAGGATGATGTCCGGGAGGTGGGTGGTGCCGGTCCCGGACAAGTTGGCCTCCATGGTGGCTTTGGCCATGTAGAGGTTGACCGCCCGTCTCTGTTCAACCAGACGTTCCAACATTGCCAGGGGGAATTCCAGTGTGTTGGAATGTCTATGATGAGCCGGTGCCGTGGCAGGTTCAGCCCCAGCTGCACGGCTTCCAGGGACGCTGTGGCACCACCCGAGCGGTGAAAATAGCCCACGGTTTTCCTTGCTGCTCCCAAAAGAGTGTCCATCCCCTGGTAGGTGCGCAGGAATTTCTGCACCACCAGGTTCAGGACGTGAGCCAGACAGGGGATGTGGGTGAGGTTTCCCTGGTGGATGGTGGCAACCAGGTTTGCCCCAGGGGTGCTCAGCAGGACCCCGAATGCAAAGTTTAACCGAAAATTATGGCTATTTTTAATGTGAACCCGAACCCGAGGATTTCAAATCCGAATACGCAGGTTCCCGAATGTGCCATTGGGCCAATCAGAAGTCCTCCAGCCGAGGACCTGGCAACCCTAGCAACCAATCAGAGGAGGGGAGCATGGCCTTCCCCTCCTCTATATAAGGCGGCGGCCATCTTGCAGAGCCACGTACTTGTGTGACTGTGCCTGGTACTGAGAGATTCTCCAGTGCTGTGCTGTGTCTGAGCAAGTGCATTCCACTGCTAAACCCAGTGTTTTGCATCCTATTCACCTCCTGAACACATTGATTGTAGTCTTATATAATTAGCTAGTATTTTGATTGTTTGTAGTCAGCTAGTGTATACTGTATACTGTGCTAGGCTAGTGTTAGTCTGTGTGCAGGCTAGGCCTGCTAGCCTAGGGCAGCCTTAGCCTACTACTAGCTTAGGTAGGTTAGGGATTGTAGTTAGTTGTGTACTAGTACTAGTTTATTTAATTATTTAGTACTGCTGTAGTCTGTTAGTTTATTAGTTTCAGTACTGTGTTAGTTAGTTACTGACTGTGTACAGGCCAGCAAACAGCCGTTATGATCTGTGACAGAAAGTCATCTGCCCGAGCCTATTGATTGATTGCGTCTGACCGTGTGTCAACTGTCTGCCGCACGACTTATTTATTTTAGTACGCTAGGGATGTTTTATTTACCTGCGTGCGTACTACTAATACTACTACTACTACTAGTACCCGTTCAGTTAATTTTTGTTCACTGTTAGTGTGTGATTTAATTAGCATCTGTAGTGTGTAATAAATTAATAATAGTTACATCACAGGCCACCACCAGCATCCGTTGTGAGTGACCTGTGACTGTCACCTACCCGAGCCGATTGATTGATTGATTGCATCTAACCATGTGTGACCGATTGTAATTGTCACCAACTGTCTGCAGCATGACTTACGTATTGTGTAGTATGCTAGGAATTTCTTAGTTACCTGCGTGCGTACTACTACTACTACTACTACTACTTCTTCTTCTTCCACTACTACTACTACTACTACTACGACTACTGTCTAGTGTCTTCTACTACTACTACTACTGGTAGTACCCATTCAGTTAATTTTTTTTTCACTGTTAGTGTGTGATTTAATTAGCATCTGTAGTGTGTAATAAATAAATAATAGTTACATCACAGGCCACCACCAGCATCCGTTGTGAGTGACCTGTGACTGTCACCTACCCGAGCCGATTGATTGATTGATTGCGTCTAACCATGTGTGACCGATTGTAATTGTCACCAACTGTCTGCCGCATGACTTACTTATTGTGTAGTGTGCTAGGGATTTCTTAGTTACCTGCGTGCGTACTACTACTACTACTACTACTACTACTACTACTACTACTACTACTACTACTACTGTCTACTACTACTAGTCACCACCAAGTCACCACCAACACAGACTTTATTAAAGTTTACACCCTTTCCCGCCCTCTTCTACATTTTTTTTACTGTATTTGTATAGTGCACAATGACTGGCAGATGTAGAGGGCGAGGCACCACCAGGAGAGGCAGCGCCATTGCAGGAGCCACTGCCAGCAGCAGGTCTGGGACTGGTCTGCCGCCAGCCACTGACCGCAGGGAGGAGGGAGCAGAGCCCATCTTTGAGACGGGTTGTCGCCCACGGCCCATTGTGGAGAGTCAGGTGCAGGCTGTGGTGGAAATGATGGCGGAGCAGGAAGCCACCGTTTCCAGCCAGGCCTTCAGCACCAGCGAGACCAGTGCCACCAGCACCAGCACTCTGGTTCGCAGCATGCCTCCACCAGCGCTTGAGGCCATGATCACGGTGACCTCATCGACCAGCCTGCCCTCAATGAGCACGCTCTTCTCCCCAGAGATTGTGAACATGTACAGGAATGTTTTGGAGCAGTATGAGTAGGAGATAATGGGGCCATGCAAGGAGGATGAGGAGTTACAGGTGCAGAAGTATGTTGTTGGCGCTGAGGAGGAGGGGCATGATGCAGGGGATGTTGGGGTAGAGGAGTTGGTTGAGGCGAGCTCACAGGATATGTTTGTGGATGATGATGATGATGACTTGCTGTATCCTTCCTATGTGCCAGCAGTACCACCAGCACAGTTGGTTGAAGGCAGCTCGTCATTGGAGGAGGAGGTCTCTGGTGCAGAGGCGCGGCAGCAGCAAGGCGGCCAGCACAGGGCGTGGAAGGCAGGAGCCACAGCCTGCTGCTTTAACTGCTATCACCACCCGCAGCAACCCACCCACTGGATGCGACAAGTGCAATTTGCAACAGTTGCGGTGTCAGTCTCAGCAGAGGTCGCGATCTGCTCAAGCTGGGTACCTTGTGCCTGCAGACCCACTTACAGAGCAGACATTTGGATGAGTATAATGAGTATCAGAAGCTGACGGGCAGTAGCGCAGGCAGTGGTCAAACCCAGACAGCCACTGCACAGATTTCAGCAGCAGCAGTAGCAGCAGCATCTGACCCTCCTGCCCATCCTGCAGCAGCAGTAGGAGCATAGCAGCAGCTCACTCCCCCTCCCCCCCTGGCAGCCAGTCCTCAGTGGCCTCATCAGCTCCCTCCACAGTGGCCTCCTCATCCTCCCGTGCAGGCAAACGCCGCCAGACCCTGCTCAGCGAGTCTTTCCCCGGTGGGACCAAGGTGCTGCCTCCCACCAACAGGCGCATCCGCTTGCTGAACGGGTTGCTTGCCCGGTCCATGTGCTCCCAGCTCCTTTATACCTTTGTGCAGGAGGGGAGTGACATCAGAGCACTGCTGCAGTTTGGGATCCCGGAGTGGCAAGTCCCCAGCCACCACTGTTTCTCCCGCAGGGCGATCCCAGCACTGCACCGCTTTGCCATGGTGAACATGGGCCGCGCGCTCGATCACGCGGTGAGTGCGCGGATCCACATAACCATGGATTCATGGAGCAGCCATTTTGGGACAGACCGTTATCTGTCCTTTACGGCCCACTGGGTCAGCCTGGTGGAAAGCCCGAGCGAGGAAGCAGCAGGTCCACCTTCGGGCGCAGCAGTGGCAGTAGCGGCCCCAGTCGCCCACTATGTGGTGCCACTGCGCGGGGTCAGGGGAAAAGCAGCAGCTCCCGCCGCCAGGCAATCCCGTCTCTCCAGCAGCGTGAAGGCCCGCCACTGCCAAGCGCTGCTGGAGATGAAAAGCCTGGGGAAAAACTCCATGACGGCATCCAACGTGCTCCGGTACCTCAGGGAGCAGGAGAGGACATGGCTGACGCCCAGAGGCCTCACTGTGGGATTGGTGGTGTCCGACAATGCCGCCAACCTGCTGGCTGCCATCAGCAGTGGAGACTTGCTCCACATCCCTTGCTTGGCCCACGTCCTGAACCTGGTGGTGAAAATGTTCATGCGCACCTACCAGGGGATGCAGGAGCTGTTAGAAGCGGTGCGGAAGATTGTGCGTGCTTTCCGCAAATCAGCAGCTACCGCAGCAAAACTGGCAGACATCCAGCAGCTGGAGGGCCTGCCACGACACCGCCTCATCATTGATGTGCCAACTCGCAGGAACTCCACCCTGGCGATGTTGGAGTGGCTGGTTGAGCAGAGGAGGGCTGTCAACCGGTACATCTATGAGGCCACTGTCGCCGGCACCGGCAGCACCACCACCAAACTCCAGCTCCTCACCAACACACAGTGGGGGCAGATGCAGCAGGTCTGCTTGGTGTTGGCTCCCTTCCTGCAGGAGGAGGTGAGTGAACAATGGGCATCCCTCTTCCAGTGGGTGCCTTTTGTTTGTCTGCTGGACAGGGCACTTGGCGTTTTGGTGGATTTGGGAGAGGAGGCCCTGAAGCAGCTGGAACAGCAGCCGCCTGGGCAGTCCACTGCTGTGCAGGTATTTGAGTCCCTGGAGGAGGATGAGGAGGAGTTGGAGGTGCTGGACGTTGCTGCTGGGGGGGGGAACATCGGAGCGCAGCAGCAGTGGTGCGAGGGTGGAGAGAGGACGAAGAGGCTCAGGGGCAAGAGGAGGAGGACGCTGACCCTGATGTCTCAGTTGGACGGTCTACCCTGTTCCCCATGGCAGCGCACATGCTACACTGCCTACGCACAGACCCCAGGGTCAAGCGGATGCAAGCGAGGGAGGATGCCTGCATCAGCATGATCCTGGACCCATGGCTAAGGGGGAGGTGGGATCA
The DNA here is from genome assembly GCF_040937935.1 of Hyperolius riggenbachi. Classification (NCBI taxonomy): domain Eukaryota; kingdom Metazoa; phylum Chordata; class Amphibia; order Anura; family Hyperoliidae; genus Hyperolius; species Hyperolius riggenbachi. Next base: position 43,937,387 of record NC_090646.1, on the reverse strand, counting down.
GTTTCTGCCTGCCAGAGACCGTGAGCAGCGAGCAAGGGAGTTGCAGGAGATCCTTGTTCGGCAGCTGGAAGAAGCCTTCCTCCCACCCTCCAACCCCTCTGTCCCTGTCCAGCAGCCAGCACAGCAGCTGGTGTCTGCGGCCAGCAGCAGCGTCAGGCGCCCAGGAGACCTGCTGTCATTGACGCAGGCGCTCTACATGGAGGTACAGCAGCTGAGGGTGGAGGTGCGTGCAGCAGCCACCTTCGCTGAGAGTCACAGCCAGCGCATGACCCGGATGGTGGCCGACTACATGGGGTCCTTCAGTGGGCTTGACACCAGCAGCGAGGAGCCTGTGGACCCCATGGAGTACTGGGTGGAGCGCTTGCACATCTGGAGGGAGCTGGCGCAGTACGCCCTGGAGGAATTGTCTTACCCCCCTTCCAGCGTGCTGTCCGAGAGGTGCTTCAGTGCGGCCGGTGGCGTGGTCACCGAGAAGCGCTTTAGTCTGTCCACAGAGGGCGTGGACAGACTGACATTTTTGAAGATTAACCAGGCCTGGATAGAAGGCACCTTCCTGGCACCTGTTGTCAGCGAGAGGAGGACATGAGGTGCCTGCCTGGGAATTACAATACATTGCCTGCTGCCATACGTGACTCCTCCTCCTCCTGCTGCTGCTGGCCTGCTGCATTTATTGATTTATTTATTTATTTATGAATTCATTTATGTATTTATTGTATTTATACATGACTCCTCCTGCTGCTGCTGGCCTGCTGCATTTATTTCTTTATGAATTTATTTATGTACTAGCTGGACGTCCGACATTGCCCGGGAATGTATTTGGCCCCCTTTTCCTAACCCTAACACACAATTACTTAATTACTTAATAACCAAGTTTGTGAGCTTTGCGGCCTTTAGCATCAATAATTTGCATTGAAATAAAATTAATCTGATTGGCTGTGCCTCCACCCCTTTTCTGAATTTGAACCCAAATCACCCAATGGCCAAGTGTACCAGGTACAGGTGATTAACAGTGCAAGAATGGCCGCAATTAAATATTCCCCTTAAAAATCAATAGGTGAATTATGATTGGCTTTTGTAGGCTCCTCCCACTTTTCTGAATATTAATCCCAGTCACCCAATGACCAACTGTGCAAAGTTTGAGAACCCTACCATTAACAGTGTAAGAATGGCTGCAGTTTAAATTTTCCAGTGAAATTTGTATTTGTCTCCACCCCCTTTTTCATTATGGGAATAAAAAGTATCCTATACTTTATTCCAGGTAATGTACTATGTGTGTGCCAAATTTCATACAAATCCGTCCAGCCATTTTTGCATGATCGAGTAACAAACATCCAAACATCCAAGCATCCAAACTTCCAAACATCCGAACTTTCCCATTTATTATACTAGCTGGACGCCCGGCGTTGCCAGGGTATGTATTTGGCTGGCGTTGGCCCCACCTCCTTTTCCTAACCCTAACACACAATTACTTAATTACTTAATGGCCAAGTTTGTGAGCTTTGCGGTCTTTGGCATCAATAGTTTGCATTGAAATAAAATAAATCTGATTGGCTGTGGCTCCACCCCTTTTCTGAATTCAAACCCAAATCACCCAATGGCCAAGTGTACCAGGTACAGGTGATTAACAGTGCAAGAGGCTTGTGCCATTAACAGTGCAAGAATGGCAGCAATTAAATATTTCCCTTAAAAATCAATAGGTGGATTGTGATTGGCTTTTGTACGCCCCACCCACCTTTCTGAATATTAATCCCAGTCACCCAGTGACCAACTGTGCAAAGTTTGAGAACCCTACCATTAACAGTGTAAGAATGGCTGCAGTTTACATTTTCTCAATGAAATTTGTATTTTTCTCCACCCACTGATTTCCTGGCATTGTTCGGGTATGTATTTGGCTGGTGTTGGCTCTGCCTACTTTTTCTAACCCTAATACACAATTACTCAATGACCAAGTTTGTGCGCTTTGCGGTCTTTGGCATCAATAATTTGCATTGAGATTAAACAAATCTGATTGGCTGTTTGTGGCTCCACCCCTTTGTCTAAATTTGAACCCCAGTCACCCAATGACCAACTGTACCACGTTTAAGGCTTGTGCCATTAACAGTGCAAGATTGGCAGAAATTACATATTCCCCTAAAAATCAATAGGTGAATTTTGTTTTTCTTTTGTAGGCTCCACCCACTTTTTTGAATATTAATCCCAGTCACCCAGTGACCAATTGTGCAAAGTTTGAGAACCCTACAATTAACAGTGTAAGAATGGCTGCAGTTTACATTTTCTCAGTGAAATGTGTATTTGTCTCCGCCCACTGATGACCCGGTATTGCCCGATTATGTATTTGGCTGGTGTTGGCTGCGCCCACTTTTCCTAACCTTAACACACAATTACTCAATGACCAAGTTTGTGAGCTTTGCAGTTTTTGGCTTCCATAACCTGCATTAAAATGAATCAAATACAATTGTCTGTTTGTGGCTCCACCCCCTTTTATCAATTTAGACCCCAGTCACCCAATGATCAACTGTACCAGGTTTGAGGCTTGTGCCACTAACAGTGCAAAAATGGCAGCAATGAAACATTCCCCTGAAAAATAAATAGGTAATTTTTGATTGTTTTTTGTAGGCTCCACCCACTTTTCTGAATATTAATCCCAGTCACCCAGTACTTAACTGTGCAAAGTTTGAGAACCCTACAATTAGTAATGTAAGAATGGCTGCAGTTTACATTTTCCCAGTACAATTTGTATTTGTCTCCGCCCACTTATGACCCCGTGTTGCCCGCTTATGTATTTGGCTGGTGTTGGCTGTGCCCACTTTTCTAACCCTCACACAGAATTAATCAATTACTCAATTGCCAAGTTTGTGAGCTTTGCGGTGTTTGGCATCAATAATTTGCATTGGAATGAAACAAATCTTTCTGAATTTAAACCCCAGTCACCCAATGACCAACTGTACCAGGTTTAAGGCTGGTGCCATTAACAGTGCAAGAATGGCAGCAATTACATATTCTCCTTAAAAATCAATAGGTGAATTTTGATTAGCTTTTCTATGCTCCGCCCACTTTTCTGAATATTACCCAGTGACCAATTGTGCAAAGTTTGAGAGCCCTACCATTAACAGTTTAAGAATTGCTGCAGTTTACATTTTCTCAGTGTAATGTGTATTTGTCTCCGCCCACTAATGACCCGGCGTTGCCCGATTATGTATTTGGCTGGTGGTGGCTGCACCCACTTTTCCTAACCCTAACACACAATTAATCAATTACTCAATGACCAAGATTGTGAGCTTTGTGGTCTTTGACATCAATAACCTGCATTAAAATGAAACAAATCAAAGGAGAGAGATCAGCTGACAGGATGTGACGTGGGAGGTCTGTTCCTGGGAGCTGGGAGACCACGGCTTCCTTTCCCCAGCGTCTGCTTTCTTCCCCTGCTATTTGTTAGGTCGGCTGCCATCACCTTTGTCCCTGGATGCTGGACACTGTTCACTGGATGTGTGCCTGCTTCTGACATCATCATCTCTGAACACTGTCTGGACGCTGTCCTTGGATATGTGCCTGCTTCCATGTTTACACCATTAGCCGTCGGATGTTATCTGAAGCCATCTGAGGCCCAGGGGGGGGCCGAGGTTTGCCGTTCCCTTTGATGTCTTTGCTGATTCTGTTGCATGTGCATGTGTTTCTTCAACTAACTACTGCCCAGCAGGCTCGGCTACTGTTTACCCGCTAGACGTCCGCTAATCTTCAGCTAGCCATCCAGCATTAGCTAAATAGCTTATACAGCCTACGGCTTTTACAGCCCTACAGGCTTTACAGCTTTACAGCTCCACAGCCTTACAGTCTTAAAGCTGTACAGCCTTACAGCTTTACAGTAAGACATACCACTAACTCTGTACTGGCTTTGATGGCTGGCTCTTCTGCTTGTTAGGCTGCTTGCTCCCTGTCTACTTTGCATAATACTGCATAATACTGCAAAAATATTGCGTAAGACTGCAGGAAAGTGCATGAAGGTACACAATTTTTCCAGTTGCCTTTTTTTTTTTTTTTCCTTTTTGTTGTTTTTTTTTTTTTTTTACCTGCTGTGGATATTGTATTTAGAGAGGGAGGGGGAGGGAGGAGAAAAAGAAAGAGAAAAGAAAAGAGAACGAGAAAAGATTTGCATCACTGTGCTTTGCTTTACTCTGCTTTACCCTGCTCTACCTGTCCTGGTCTGCCGGACCTGTTTCAGTTTTGCAGAGTAACAGAATAACAAAGATAACAGAAGAGCATTCATCATGCTCTGGAAAGCTCTGGGACAAAGTGACTGTCATACTGCCTATTGGCTATCTTGGCCATCTGAAGGGGCCACTGTAAATAATCTATAAACAAACATCTGTAAACAAATATCTGTAACTGTGCCCTGTGCCCTGTGTAAGACAAGACTGCCCCTACATAGAAGAGATAGGGGGCTGTACATGCTTTATAAAGGGAGAGTATGGCAACGGGGACAAGGAAACAGAACAAAGGTAATTTTACAGAAAAAGATAAGGGATTAAACAGCTTTGGCTTTACAACATCTACGGAGACCCAGAGAACCCCTAACAAAAATATGGAAAAATCCACTAATCCCTCTGTGACCCCAACACCCAAGGGACAAATGGGTGGTATCCTAGCTCCACATGGAGCAGTAACACCCAAAAATATTAGCAGGCTGTGAGGAAACGCGGAAAAACAGCCACAAACACTCAGGGTAAGGCGGCTGTTTCCGTGTCTGACATGGCAGCGCAACGCGGAGAAACCGCCGCATGCCGCATGGGCAGAGCGGCGGAGTCCGCATTGGATGCGGCGGATTCCGCGCAAGACAAGGTTACTGACAGAATGGGGGAACGCGGGGAAGCCGCCGCCTGCTCGGAAAGCAGTGCGGCGGGTCCCGCGTCCAATTCAGCACATACATTGCAAGACATGTTTGGTGTGGCTGGGACTACTAGTCCACACAGGTTCAGAAGGACGCACGCGCGCTGAGAGGCAGAACTTATATGGCAGCCAGAAAAGGGTCAGCTGACCAAGCTGGTCAGCTGACAACTCTGCTCCCTTTCATTGGTCCAGCACTTAGGGAGGGGCTGGAGAATGTTTTAGTATATATACTGCTGGCTGTTCATTTGCTGGTTGTCTGGCGTTGCGATCACTACGTGGTAGCACTCAGACCTGAGTCAGATCCTAAAGTGTGCCGGGACCAGCTGGAGCTGTAATCCTACACTTAGCTAGATTCTGTTGATAGTTTAAAGTACTAGTTTGATTGTGATTATCTGTTATGACCTTCTGCTTGCCTGACTATTCTTCTGAACTCTGATCCTGTACCTTGCTATTCTGATACTCTGTTGCCAAACCCCGGCTCACCCTTAGACTCTGCATCTGGCTCTTGATTCTGTACCTCGATATTTCTGATACCCTGTTGCCGAACCCTGCTTGTTTATTGACTTCGCATCTGCCTCCTGAATCTGTACTGTATCTGTCTGTGTGGTAACGACCTGGCTTGTCCGACCTCGAGAACCGACCTTACTGTTAGAGGCGGTTCCCAGTCCTGGTAGTGACACTTCCTTCTGAGTGTCACTCTCATTTTGTCCTTCCTACTTCCAGCCGGACTCCTCCCCCCAGGAGAGTCCAGGTCCTCTGAAGGAATTTGTGCAGTACTCCTTACTACTCTGAGGCTTAGTCCTCTAAGTATTACTGTTGCACCAAACACTCTTACTCTACTCAGGTGTCCAGAGGTTAGCAAATATATCTGATTATCTGTGATACTGCAGATCATCAATAATCTGGTATATATCTGTATTCCCAGTGATACTGCAGATCACCGGTAATCAGATCCTCTCTGTGTTACACCGTTCATTACACACGCACTTTAAAAATATCTCAGACATCTGCAATACGGCCCGATCTGACACTAAAGACTGTGGCGCGGATCAAAATGCAGCACAGGCAGTGAGAGAGGGGAAGTCAATATCTGACCAAACTAAAACTGCACAGGAGAGCATAGAAGATATAAGAATGAGGAAGATGATGGAGGATTTTACCTCTAAAATTAAAGAAACTATAGTAGAGACAGTGCAGGTAGTGATAAAAGAGGCTGTTAACAATGAATTAAAATCAGTCAAGGAAGAAATGTCACAATTAACCACTCGGGTTGAGAGCCTAGAGAAACATTCGATGGAATATGAAAATACGGCTGTAAATCAAACCTCTGAGATGGCTAGTTATAAAAGGTCTCTTAAGACCCTTGCTAGCAAGATCGACGATCTAGAGAATAGAAACCGCAGAAATAACATAAAGATTCGGGGGCTCCCGACTAACATTCCGAATAACGAATTGAGGCAGAAGGCGCAACATTTGTTTAAAGAAATTATAGGCAGCGAAGACGTACCAGAAACAATAATTGATAGAATACACAGAGTGGGTAAAGAAAGGAGCGATCAGGGATTCAAAAGTACTGATGTCCTATGCAGAATACACTTCTACCATGAAAAAGAACACATTTTGGCAAAGGCCCGTGCCCGGGGTGCCATGAAATTTAAAGGATGGAATCTGGATCTTTTTCCAGACCTTTCAAAAAGAACAATAGAACGAAGACGGCTACTAAAACCCCTCCTGGAAGAAATTAAGAAAAAGGGAGGTCTCTATAGGTGGGGCTTTCCGCTTTCGATTAGAGCGACAGTGGAGGGCAAAACTTGTACGTTAATTGATGGAGAGCCAATACAAAAATTCGTGAAGGAGTTAGGCCTAGCTCCTATTCAAATTTCCGGGTGGGAGGAGATCTAATGTAGAGCTGAAAAAATATGCAATCTTATTATACTGCAATTTATAATATAAAATAACGCAGTAAGGGATGAAGGGGAGAGGGGCTCGAGGTGGTCTCAGCTCTAGGGCTTTGTTCTTGTGTTGCTGTTAGCAAATTCAAGAATTGAAGATGTCCGACACCCACATTCTCTGGAGAGGAGATAGATCGGACAAGATCTTTGGATATGTATGTGGAAAGGTTGTTATGTGTGTGATATGTGAAAACTGGTGGCGGTATGACTGTTATTGGATGCCTTTCCTGTCTCTATGGTGCTTCAGGTTCCCCCTCAGCCAGGTTGGGTATTATGGTTTGGTGGTCCCATCACTTTTGAACCGTTCCTTAAAATAAAATATAATCAACACTAAAGATGGGAAAACTAAAAAATTTAACTATTAATGTCAAGGGTGCGAATTCCGGCTGCAAACGCAGAAGAATTATTGAAGAGCTTTTAAAAAATAAAACTGATGTTGCATTCATCCAAGAAACACACTTTAAATGTGGGAATATACCTAAATGTTTTGATAAACGATATAAAGAGTGGATTGTAAATTATAATAAGCAAAAAAAAGCGTGTGGTGTTGCAATTGTTGTCAGGTCTGGTATAGATTTCTCAGTGGACAAAATTTATAGAGACCAAAATGCTAGGGAACTTATTGTGCTGGGTAGGGTAAATGGAACTCAGATTACACTGGCGAATGTTTATGCCCCCAATAGGGGTCAAGCTACCTTCCTGATTAATTTTTTAAATAAAGTAAAAAAAAAGGCTAAGGGGAAGATTGTCATTGGAGGCGACTTTAATCTGACTATCGATCCCAAACAAGACACCTCAAAAGGTCATTCTTTTATTTCTAAAATAGAAAATATTAAATTTTGTGAAACATTAGTGAATTTAAGACTTGTGGATATCTGGAGAATTAAAAATATAGATATTAAAGACTATACCTTTTTTTCCCAGGCTCACCAATCTTACTCCAGACTAGATTATTTCCTAATACCACAAGAACTTATTACATTGGTTAGTGAGGTGACTATTGGACGAATAACCTTTTCTGACCATGCCCCAGTAATATTAACTGTGATGTTGGATAGGAAACCTGTAGTCCCACAATGGAGATTAGATGCCACCTTATTAGAAGATGAAGAGGTAAAGCTAGAGGTCGAGAGATCAATTATAGAATTTAGTGATTTTAATCTCTCCTCAGTCTCCTCACCAATTACAATTTGGGATAAATTAAAATGTGTAACTATGGGGTGTACTTATTAAAATCAGAAGTAGGAAGAAAAGAGAAAGGGAGAAAAAAATTGCAGAACTTCTGCATGCACTTCAATTGGCAGAACTCAAACACAAAACTACTATGTCAACAATAAATATGATAAATGTAACTAAAATCAGAGCAGAACTGAATAATGTCCTCAATGCTAAATGTACTAATGACTATAAACAATTGAAAAGACAATATGCTGCAGGGAAAAATAAATCAGGTAAAATACTCGCTGACCTTCTTAAAAAAAAACAATAAATCCAACTTTATACAGGGTATTAAAAACTCAGAAGGTAACATTTTATATGAACCTGAGGAAATCTCTAAAATCTTTGCCGACTTTTATGAGAAATTATATAATATAGATGCATCGAATCTTATGAATGGAGAAAGCTTTTTAGGAAATATTGAGCTACCCTCACTGTCTGCATCAGAAAGGGAATCGATAGAGGAACCAATATCGGAAATAGAGTTTTGTGAAACTGTGGCTAAACTCACAAAACAGACAAGCCCGGGCCCAGACGGCTTTTGTGCAGAATTTTACCAACACTTTGCCCCATTGCTGGCTCCTCTCTTCTGTAATCTAGTTAATAAAAAAGAAGAAAAAGTCTTTTCAGATACAACTAACCAAGCGACAATTACTTTAATTCCTAAAGAAGGAAACTCTGGTCTGGAATGTACACACTTCAGACCAATATCCCTTATAAATTGCGATGTTAAGATCTACGCAAAAATCCTGTCAAATAGACTAAGTGCAGTAGCAGAGACGTTACTGGGAAACCAACAGGCAGGTTTTAGGAAAAATAAACAGCTACAAGATAATATTTATACTGCAATAGATCTTATTCACCTATGCAGAACAAAGGGGGAGGAGTCAGTAATGGTGGCAATAGACGCGGAAAAGGCCTTTGACCGTTTATCTAGAGATTTTATATTTATAACATTAGAAAAGTTGGGTCTGGGCAAAAAATTTATTGACAGAATCACAAAACTTTACATTAATCAAAGCGCAGGGGTAAAAGTCAATGGCCTTATATCCAACTTATTTCAGATAAAGAATGGAGTTAGGCAAGGATGCCCATTGTCCCCCTGGTTGTTCAACCTTAGTATTGAACCCTTAATACAGGCAATTCAACAAGATATGGGTATAAAAGGAATCAAAACTAAGAAAGAAGAAACTAAAACTCTGGCATATGCAGATGACCTATTACTTGTATTAACCAAACCCATTGAATCCTTGTTGAATCGCCAGATCCTTTTTGAAAAATTTACTAAGGTCTCTAACTTTAAATTAAAAAGAGAAAAAACAACAATACTGAACACTCTCGTCAAACGGAAATTGTTATTAAACAGTACAACGACTTCAGGTGGAACAATAGAGAGACAAAATATTTGGGCATCAAGCTAACTAACGACCCTGCAAGTCTCTTCAATGCCAATTTTCCCCCAATTATGAAAGATTGTAAAAAGAAACTTCAAACATGGGATCGACCATGTTTTAATGTTTTAGGAAGAGTAGACATATTTAAAATGATTATACTTCCAAAATTGCTATTTTTGATACGGAGTATTCCTGTGACCCTTCCCAGTGCATGGCTGAGAAATTGGGAACAGATCTTTCAACATTTTATCTGGCGTAACTGCAAACACAGGCTTAATTATAAGCTTCTTACAAGGGATAGAGAGGCAGGGGGATTGGCAGCACCAGACATTAGGCGTTATTGTTTGAGTGTACAGCTGGCCAGGATGCTGGACTTAAAGAGGGAACTCTCAGGGGCCTTTACATCTAAAAACTCATCAAAAGTATGGCCATGGTTGGAGGGGGAGGAGTGTAACTTTGATACTGTTTTTACATAGATTCCGGGGAACATTTATAGATGTCTCCAAATATCTAGCCATCCTTTAACTAAACCAACTTTAAAGGCCCTTTATTGGATAATCTCCAAATGGCAGAAAAATACAGGTATCTCACCAATTACATCACTGAGGGAGAACCCAGCCTCCCCCCCTGCTATGCAGAAGAAATGGTTTTATAAAAATAAACTAAGTGTGGAAACCCGCATTATACACTTAAAGGGGGATAAGACCTTAGGGATTACTGGGCTTGTGGAGACAACAAAACAGGGAAATACATGGGGATTAATACAAGTTTGTAGTTATTTGCGGAAAATGGAGTCTAATGGGGGACCTGTGAGGAAAGAACTAAACATTTTTGAAAAACATCTATTTTTAAATATAGACCTGGAAAAAAAACTGTCAAAGCTTTATGACTTTGTGAAATATACGGAGTGTTGCACTCTTCCACCCCCTTCCTACTGTACCAAATGGGAGAGGGAGCTTGATCCTTTGCTTAAAGAAAAATGGCCCACGATTTGGTTAAACAGTTGGAAAGTCCAGGATCCTGGGCTACAGCTTGTCCAGTTCAAGGCTATCACTAGATGGTACTTAACACCTATACGTTGTCAATATTTTCAGAGTGGGGCTAAATGTTGGAGATGTGGCCAGGGAGGGGGTACAGCTACGCACATGTGGTGGTCCTGTCCTGTTATTAAACCTTTTTGGCAGGAAATAATAGCTTTTTCAAGTACCTTGTTGAAAGGTTGTTTTAAGCTAACAGCATCGGAAGCTATCCTCAGTTTTGCTGATAGATATGACGGCATAGGTTGCTGTCTTATAAAAGAAATTGGAACAGTTGTAGCCAAATCTATGATAGCTTTGGGCTGGAAAGGCTCTACTCCACCAACATTGATTGAATGGGTTAACAAGATGAACACATTGTATGATTGTGGGGAAAATTTGTGGAACCATCTTGTTGAAAATTTGGAGGAGTCCACTTAGAGGGGCAGGTTTTATTTAATTGATCATAGTGATCTGAGGTATACCCTTGGTAGAGATGGGGGGAGGCACGTATAAGACAGGGAACGAGTGATGAATGTGGTAGATGTGAGTGGGAGTTGAAATTACAAGTGCGAAGGATGTTAGATGAGAGAGGAGAGATGGATATGTTGTAGAATAGTGGAGACGGTTGTGATGTGATGAATGCAGTAGATGTGTGTGGGAATGTGTAGGAGTGAGGAGTATGTTAGATGGAGGAATGGAGATGGATATACTATATTATAGCAAGGCCAAGGCTATGGCATTTTAAGTGAAGGGATGGGGAGGTGTTTTTTGCACTGCGTTATAAAGGTATACATAAAGATTAATTAATTAATTTTAGAAAAGGTATACTGTATTACAAACTATGATGAAAGCACCTCTCAGCTCAAGTGTGCGGCAAATAAGCTGCTACACGAATAGGTAAGATTATATGTGCGCTGAGTTTGAAAAAGAAAAAAAATGAAAAAATAAATAAATAAAAAAAAATAAATAAAAATAAAATGAAACAAATCAGATTGGCTGTTTGTGGCTCCACCCCCTTTTATAAATTTAAACCCCAGTCACCTAATGATCAACTGTACCAGGTTTGAGGCTTGTGCCATTAACAGTGCAAGAATGGCAGTAATGAAATATTCCCCTGAAAAATCAATAGGTAATTTTTGATTGGCTTTTGTAGGCTCCACCCACGTTTCTGAATATTTATCCCAGTCACCCAAAGACCAACTGTGCAAAGTTTGAGAAACCTACCATTAACAGTGTAAGAATGCTGTTTACATTTTCCCAGTAAAATTTGTATTTGTCTCTGCCCACTTATGACCCCCTGTTGCCCGCTTATGTATTTGGCTGGTGTTGGCTGTGCCCACTTTTCTAATCCTCACACACAATTAATCAATTACTCAATTACCAAGTTTGTGAGCTTTACGGTGTTTGACATCAATAATTTGCATTGGAATGAAACAAATCTGATTAGCTGTTTGTGGCTCCACCCCCTTTCTAAAATTTAACCCCAGTTACCCAATGAGCAACTGTACCAGGTTTGAGGCTTGTGCCATTAACAGTGCAAGAATGGCAGCAATTACATATTCCCTTTGAAAATCAATAGGTGAATTTTGATTGGCTTTTGTAGGCTCCTCCCACTTTTCTGAATATAAATCCCAGTCACCCAACGACCAACTGTGCAAAGTTTGAGAACTCTACCATTAACAGTGTAAGAATGGCTGCAGTTTAAATTTTCCAGTGACATTTGTATTTGTCTCCGCCCCCTTTTTGGTTATGGGAAAAAAAAATTTTTCCTATACTTTATTCCAGGTAATGTACTATGTATGTGCCAAATTTCATTCAAATCCGTTCAGCCATTTTTGCGTGATCGAGTAACAAACATCCAAAAATCCAAACATCCAAACATCCGAACTTTCCCATCTATTTATATAAAATCGGATGTATGTATGTGTGTGTGTGTGTGTGTGTGTGTGTGTGTGTGTGTTAGTGTTGGGCGAACAGTGTTCGCCACTGTTCGGGTTCTGCAGAACATCACCCTGTTCGGGTGATGTTCGAGTTCGGCCGAACACCTGATGGTGTTCGGCCAAACCGTTCGGCCATGTGGCCGAACTAAGAGCGCATGGCCGAACGTTTTCCGAACGTTCGGCTAGCGCTGTGATTGGCCGAACGGGTCACGTGGTTCGGACCCGAACGCGCTCTGATTGGCCGAACGGGTCACGTGGTTCGGGTCAATAAATACCCGAACCACGTAATTTCTCCGCCATTTGTCTGTGGGTTTAGCTTTGGGTAGGCAGGCAGGGTAGTTCTCTCTCCAGCCAGGCTAGCCAGGGTCCCCCCAGTCATTGTGTCGCTACTGGGAACAGTAGTACACCGCTCACCCACACTATATAGCATTGTGTTTACTGCACTCTGTGTCTGCTGGGAACAGTAGTACACCGCTCACCCGCCACTGTATAGCATTGTGCTCTGTGTCGCTGCTGGGAATAGTGGTACACCGCTCACCCACACTACATAGCATTGTGTCTACTGCCACTCTGTGTTTCTGCTGGGAACAGTAGTACACCGCTCACCCTGTATAGCATTGTGCTCTGTGTTGCTGCTGGGAATAGTAGTACACCGCTCACCCACACTATATAGCATTGTGTTTACTGCCACTCTGTGTGTCTGCTGGGAACAGTAGTACACCGCTCACCCTGTATAGCATTGTGCTCTGTGTTGCTGCTGGGAATAGTAGTACACCGCTCACCCACACTATATAGCATTGTGTTTACTGCCACTCTGTGTGTCTGCTGGGAACAGTAGTACACCGCTCACCCTGTATAGCATTGTGCTCTGTGTTGCTGCTGGGAATAGTAGTACACCGCTCACCCACACTATATAGCATTGTGTTTACTGCCACTCTGTGTGTCTGCTGGGAACAGTAGTACACCGCTCACCCTGTATAGCATTGTGCTCTGTGTTGCTGCTGGGAATAGTAGTACACCGCTCACCCACACTATATAGCATTGTGTTTACTGCCACTCTGTGTCTGCTGGGAACAGTAGTACACCGCTCGCTCAGCCACACTATATAGCATTGTGTTTACTGCCACTCTGTGTACACCGCTCACCCAGCACACTATATAGCATTGTGTACTCTGCCAGTCAGTGTGTATATTGCTGGGATCAGTAATACTCCACTCAACGTCAACCACTATATGAGCTCACCATGAGTTCCTCAGAGACCTCCGCTGTGAGCAACACTCCCAACAACAGCAAAAGCCAACGCCCCACGCAAGCTATAACATCCACCCCAGCAGTCAGTGGTCAGCAGCAGCCCTCCCCGGAGGAGAACGTTGTGTCCATCGGTCCGGTGCCAGAGCGATTATTGAGGGCTGCCATTGAGGAGATGATGGGGCCTGATGTGGAGGAGGAGGTCGGGCTCAGGCCAGCATCCCTAGTTAATGTTGAGGACGATGAGGGGTCTGTGTCTGGGGATGTTGGGGTGGCAGAGGTGGTGGGTGGGTCAGACTCAGGAGAAGAGTTGTATGATGAGGATGATGATCGGGACCATCTGTATGTGCCTCAGAGTCCGACCCCGAAAACATGTTGTATCGTGTGTTTAGGTACTAAAATCTGCGTTCCCACTTCCCAGTACTGCCCGGGTCCACGGATCCATATAATTTTTTGAGCAGCACTATCAAACTGTGGTACTATGAGTGAGTTGCCATGGTCCTTCTGTGCTGTCACACTCACCGTCTGTCTGCAGATGGATTGTTCAACACAGCTACGCCATCTGACATGTAGTCCTTGACCATCTTCTCCAGGCGATTGGTGTTGGAGGACGTGGAACTGCCCGATTGCTGTTCTGTGGGCTGCTGCATGGGTCAGAAAATGTTCCCACTCCAAGGACACTGCCAATACCATTCCCTTTTGGGCACTAGCAGCAGCTTGTGTTCTTTGCTGCCCTCCTGGTCCTCCTGGGTTTGCTGAAGTCAGTCTGTCGGCGTACAACTGGCTAGAGAAGGAGGAGGATGTCAATCTCCTCTCTAAAGTCTCCATCCTCAAGGGCCTGCTGGAATTGTTCCATTTTTGACCTGTCTGACACTTTCTTCAATCAGTTTTTTAACATTGTGTTTGTATAAACTGGGTATAAACCCAGTAATTGGTGTTGTCCAGAATAATGAATAATAATGAATAGTGAATAATGCGCGGGCCGCGTTCAATGCCGTCTAGCATGAATTGAGCCATGTGTGCCAGAGAGTCCTGCCAGACTCCTCTGTCTTCATGTTCTTGTGAGCGTTGTGATTGTTGTGATGCACCATATTCGTCACCAGCATCACTTTCTTCCTCTTCTGCTGTCCATTCCCGCTAAATTGTGGAAGTCCAACGTGCACCGCTCTGTCCCTCGGCAGTGGGGGCATCCAATTCCTGCTCCAACTCCAGCTGTTCCTCGTCCTGTTCTTTGTCATAGCTGGGACCAGCGTTTCCTGAGGCAGGTTGCCTGATGTTGGTATCATCACGCTGATCGTTTTCATCTTCAGATTCCCCCACTTGCATCATGCCAGCGGTTTCCATCTTCAACATTGATTTCTTCAGTAAACACAGCAGTGGTATTGTAATGCTGACTGTAGAGTTGTCACTGCTCAGTCACAAGCAACGCGGATTGCTCAAAATTTTGGAGGACTTGGCAGAGATCCAACATGGTGGCCCAATCAGATCCACAGAAGCTTGGTAGCTAGCTGCTGGAATGCGCAAAAGCGTGCTAGCATGTGCAGAGTACAATTCCAGCGCGTAGGGAGGGACATCACCCAGCGAGCGATGGTGCGCTAGATTGAAGCGCTCCTGCATCTTTTGGTGAGTCCTTCAGAAGCGGTACTGGACTTTAAAAAATGTTTTTTTTTTCCTTCAACAAAAGTTGAGGATGCAAGGACTGGGGAAGAGTCTGTGTTCATGGATAGGGAACTGGCTAATGGACAGAAAACAAAGAGTTGTGGTCAATGGATCGTACTCAAAATGGGAGACTGTTAGCAGTGGGGTCCCACAGGGGTCTGTTCTGGGTCCAGTGCTCTTCAATTTATTTATTAATGACCTAGTAGATGCAGTAGTGAGCAATGTTGCTATTTTTGCAGATGATACAAAATTGTGCAGAATCATCAACTCTCAGGAAGATAGTGTCATATTGCAACAGGATCTGGATAGGATGGCTATATGGGCACATACATGGCAGATGAAATTCAATGTTGACAAATGTAAGGTCATGCATTTTGGACGTACTAATGGTCTAGCACCATACAAAATAAATGGGATACAGTTGGGGACATCAAACTTGGAGAAGGACTTAGGAGTACTCATTGACAACAAGTTAAATAATCGTACTCAATGCCAAGCAGCTGCAGCTAAAGCTAACAAAATTTTGGGATGCATTAAAAGGGAAATAAAAACTCGAGATGCTAGCATAATATTGCCCCTGTTTAACTCTCTAGTAAGGCCACATCTGGAATATGGAATTCAGTTCTGGGCACCACATTACAAAAAAGATATTGCAGTTTTAGAGCAGGGGCAGAGACGAGCAACAAAATTGATGCGTGGGATGGAAGGTCTCACTTATCGAGAAAGGTTAGATAAACTGGGTTTATTTAGTCTAGAGAAAAGACGCCTTAGAGGGGATCTAATTAACATGTATAAATACATCAGAGGGCAATATAATACCTTGGCGGATGAGCTTTTTGTCCCTAGGCCTTCTCAAAGGACTAGAGGACATGATCTGCGCATGGAGGAAAAACGTTTTAACCATTTATTTAGGAAAGGGTTCTTTACAGTAAGAGTGATTAAGATGTGGAATGCATTGCCACAGGAAGTCGTTATGGCAAACTCTATACCTGCATTTAAAGGGGGCTTAGATGCTTTCCTTGCGTTGAAAGACATCCATGGCTACAATTACTAGGTAATGCCTAATGATGTTGATCCAGGGATTTTATCTGATTGCCATCTGGAGTCGGGAAGAAATTTTTCCCTTTAGGGGCTAATTGGACCATGCCTTGTAAGGGTTTTTTCGCCTTCCTCTGGATCAACAGGGATATGTGAGGGAGCAGGCTGGTGTTGTACTTTATACTGGTTGAACTCGATGGACGCATGTCTTTTTTCAACCAAAATAACTATGTAACTATGTAAGAAGATCTGCCACGTTGGAGTGAGGAGGACGCCGCCGACCCCGACACCAAGCTGAACCCCGGCGAACTCCAAGCAGAGGATCTTCAGGAACCCTCAAGGCTTTGAGCAAGCTGAGGAGGATCAGCAGTCCCGACGAGACCTCTCCTCATATGTGACTGTGTGCAGTGGAGTAGAGCTCCCCAGAACAACCTCTCACTTGTCACTTTGTCACTGGTCACTTTGTCATTTTGTCACTTTGTCACTTTGTCACTTGTCACTTTGTCACTTTGTCACTTGTCACTTTGTCACTTGTCACTTGTCACTTTGTCACTGGTCACTTTGTCACTTTGTCACTTGTCACTTTGTCACTTGTCACTTGTCACTTTGTCACTTGTCACTTTGTCACTTGTCCAGATGATCTCGGTACACCTCCTGCGATTCAAATTCCTGCACACATTGCTCTGGGATTTGGGTGTGATGAATGATGCATCTAACTGGCCACCGGAGGCAATTAAGGCCTTCAAAACATTGAAAGCAGCTTTCTGTTCCGCCCCCATTTTGCGTCATGTTGAGTTGTTGACGTCATGTTCATCCTCGGCCTCGCCTTGCATTTCAGTGCGAGGTGCATTTTCCACAGAAAAAGGTTGTGAATCCGGGCACAACATTTGTGGCTGTTCCATTGACCTTTCACAGGTAGAAGATTGTGGGGGTGGGAATAGCTCCTCCGAATAGCCCATTGTGTCCTGAAAATTACTCATTGCATTGCTTTGCGCACGCATTTTTTTGTCCTCATGCAAGGCCTGAGTTGCGCCTGAAAGCGTGGCCTTCTCCTCCTGCGCCTCCTCCTGTTCCATCACGTCTGCTGCTGCTGGGTTAGCGTTGCCGGTACCTGTTTATGGAACCTCTCATCTTTATTACATTTATGACTGCATGGCGGTAAAAAGCATGCTATCCGCACGCTTCTTGTCCTCCTGCAAGGCCTGGGTTGTTGTGTCTCAAAGCGTGGCCTTCTCCTCCTGC
Source organism: Hyperolius riggenbachi (assembly GCF_040937935.1). Taxonomy (NCBI): domain Eukaryota; kingdom Metazoa; phylum Chordata; class Amphibia; order Anura; family Hyperoliidae; genus Hyperolius; species Hyperolius riggenbachi. Next base: position 43,919,793 of record NC_090646.1, on the reverse strand, counting down.
GCCTCCTCCTGTTCCATCACATGTGCTGCTGCTGCTGCTGGGTTAGCGTTGCCGGTCCCTGTTTATGGAACCTCTCATCTTTATTACATTTATGACTGCATGGCGGTAAAAAGCATGCTATCCGCACGCTTCTTGTCCTCATGCAAGGCCTGGGTTGTTGTGTCTCAAAGCGTGGCCTTTTCCTCCTGCGCCTCCTCCTGTTCCATCACGTCTGCTGCTGCTGGGCTAGCGTTGCCGCGTGGTCCCTGTTTATTGAACCTCTTATCTTTATTACATTTATGACTGCATGGCGGTACAAAGCATGCTATCCGCACGCTTCTTGTCCTCATGCAAGGCCTGGGTTGTTGTGTCTCAAAAAGCGTGGCCTTCTCCTCCTGCGCCATCACGTGTGCTGCTGCTGGTGCTGGGTTAGCGTTACCGGTCCCTTTTCCTGGAACCTCTTCTCTGTATTACATTTATGACTACATGGCGACAAAAAGCATGTTACCTGTGCAAAGAAACATGACATTTTCCACATTTAAAAGACAGTTTTTCCTTTGAAACTTTACAATCAATTTTCTCAAAAACTATAAGCTCTTTTTCAAATATTTTTTTTTCCTCTTGTACCCACTCCCAAGGTGCACATACCCTGCAAATTTGGGGTATGTAGCATGTAAGGAAGCTTTAAAAAGCACGAACGTTTGGGTCCCCATTGACTTCCATTATGTTCGGAGTTCGGCGCGAACACCCGAACATCGCGGCGATGTTCGGCGAACGTTCGCGAACCCGAACATCTAGGTGTTCGCCCAACACTAGTGTGTGTGTGTATGTGCCGCAATCACGCAAAAACGCCTTGACCGATTTTAACGAAACTTGGTACACAGATCCCTTACTACCTGGGATGATATGTTCTGGGGGTCTTGCGTCCCCTCTGCACACCTGGGCGGAGCTACAAACAGCCAATCAGATTCCACCCATTCAAGTGAATGGAAAAAATGTAAAAGGCTGCCTTTCTCACAGTAATCAAGCCAGAGTCCCCACACATGGCACAGTTGGTCACTTGGTGACTGAGGTTACAAATCCAGGAAAAGTGGGCGGAGCATAAAACAGCCAATCAAATTTCAGCCATTCATTTTAAATGGGAAAATGTAAACAGCAGCCATTCTTACACTGTTAATCGCAGGGTTTTCAAACTTGGCACACTTGATCACTGGGTGAATGATATTAATATTCAGGAAAGTAGGTGGAGCCTACAACAGCTAATCAAAAGTCACCTATTGATTTTCAAGGGGAATATTAAAACTGCTGCCATTCTTACACTGTTAATGGCAGAGGCTTCAAACTTGCTACAGTCAGTCATTGGGTGACTGGGATCCAAATTCACTAAAGGGGCGGGGCCACAAACAGCCAATCAAACTTTCTTGGTGGATAAATTGCTTCCATTCACACACTTTTGATGCCAGGAACCTGAAAGCTCATAAACTTGGTCATTGAGTGACTGTGTGTTACAAGTGTTACAAATGGTTACAAAAAGTGGGTGGAGCCAAAAATAAAGTTCACTAGGAAAATATAAACAGCAGCCATTCTTACACTGTTACTGGCAGGGTTCCCAAACTTGACACAGTGGGCCAATGTGTGACTGGGATTAATATTCAGAAATGCCAATCAAATGTCACCTGTTGATTTTCAAGGGGAATATCTAAATTGCTACCATTCTTACACTGTTAATGGCAGAGGCCTCTTACCTGATAGGTGACGGGGGTCCAAATTCACTAAAGGGGGTGGAGCCACAAACAGTTAATCAGATTTGTTACATTGATTTCAGCCATTCTGTTATTGGCAGGGTTCTCAAACGGGACACAGTTGGTCAATAGATGACTGGGATTAATATTCAGGAAAGTGGGTGGAACCTACAACAGCCAATCAAAATTCACCTATTGATTTTTAAGGGAAATATTGAAACTGCTGCCACTCTTACACTAATAATTGCAGAAGCAACAAACCAGCTACAGGCGGTCATGAAGTGGCTGGGGTTCAAATCTACTAAAGGGGTGGAGCCACAAACAGCCAATCAGATTACTTTACTGGAAAAACTGCTTCCATTCACACAATTTTGATGGCAGAAACCCAAAAGCTTAAAACTTGGTCACTGGGTGACTGGGATTAATATTCAGAAAAGTGGGTGGAGACTAAAAAGAAATTCGCCTATTGATTTTCAAGGGGAATATTTAAATTGCTGCCATTCTTGCACTGTTAATGGCACAAGCCTCAAACCTGGTACAGTTGGTCATTGGGTCACTGGGGTTCAAATTCAGAAAAGGGGTGGAGACACAAACAGCCCATCAGATTTGTTTCATTTCAATGCAAATTATTGATGCCAAAGACTGCAAAGCTCACAAATTTGGTCATTAAGTAATTAAGTAATTGTCTGTTACTGTTAGAAAAAGTAGGCAAAGCCAACACCAGCCAAATACATACCCAGGCAATGCTGGGTCATCAGTGGGTGGAGACAAATACAAATTTCACTGGGAAAATTTAAACTGCAGCCATTCTTACACTGTTAATGGTAGGGTTCTCAAACTTTGCACAGTTGGTTACTGGGTGACTGGGATTAATATTCATAAAAGAGGGTGGAGCCTACAAAAGCCAATCCAAATTCATTTATTGCCTTTCAAGGGGAATGTTCAATTGTTGCCATTCTTGCACTGTTAAGGACACAAGCTTAAAGGGACACTGGAGGGGGTCGGGGGAAAATGAGTTGAACTTACCCAGGGCTTCTAATGGTCCCCCGCAGACATCCTGTGCCCGCGCAGCCACTCACTGATGCTCCGACCCCACCTCCGGTTCACTTCTGGAATTTCAGACTTTAAAGTCTGAAAACCACTGCGCTTGCGTTGCCGTGTCCTCGATCCCGCTGATGTCACCAGGAGAATACTGTGCAGGACCAGTATGGTCTGTGCCTGTGCAGTACACTTCTGGTGACATCAGCAGGAGCGAGGACACGGCAACGCAGGCATAGTGGTTTTCAGACTTTAAAGTCTGAAATTCCAGAAGTGAACTGGAGGCGGAGCCAGAGCATCGGTGAGTGGCTGCGCGGACACAGGATGTCTGTGGGGGACCGTTAGAAGCCCCGGGTAAGTTCAACTCATTTTCCCCCAACCCCCCTACAGTATCCCCTTAAAACCTGGTACAGTTGGTCATTGGGTGACTGGGGTTCAAATTCAGAAAAGAGGGTGGAGCCACAGCCAATTGTTTCATTTCAATGCAAATTATTGATGCCAAACAATGCAAAGCTCACAAACTAGGTCATTGTGTGTTAGGGTTAGAAAAGTAGGTGGAGCCAACACCAGCCAAATACATACCCGGGCAATGCCGGGCAATCAGCTAGTTTATTATATTAGTAGGATTAGTAGGATTTATTGTATTTATACGTGACTCCTCCTGCTGCTGCTGGCCTGCTGCATTTATTTCTTTATGAATTTCTTTATGTATTTATTGTATTTATACGTGACTCCTCCTGCTGCTGCTGCTGCTGCTGTATGTATCCTCCTGCTGTCAGTGGTCCCACTGCCAGGGTCCACACAATACATTGCCTGCTGCCAGTGCCACACGTCACTCCTCCTCCTGCTGCTGCTGTATTTATCCTCTAGAGATGGGCCGAATGGACTGCTAATCCTACTAATATAATAAATGGGGAAGTTTGGATGTTTGGATGTTTGGATGTTTGTTACTCAATCACGCAAAAATGGCTGAACGGATTTGAATGAAATTTGGCAAACACATAGTACATTACCGGTAATAAAGTATAGGTTACTTTTTATTCCCATAACCAAAAAGGGGGCGGAGACAAATACAAATGTCACTGGAAAATGTAAACTGCAGCCATTCTTACACTGTTAATGGTAGGGTTCTCAAACTTTGCACAGTTGGTCGTTGGGTGACTGGGATTAATATTCAGAAAAGTGGGTGGAGCCTACAAAAGCCAATCAAAAATTACCTATTGATTTTTTAGGTGAATATGTAATTTCTGCCATTCTTGCACTGTTAATGGCACAAGCCTTAAACCTGGTACAGTTGGTCATTGGGTGACTGGGGTTCAAATTTAGACAAAGGGGTGGAGCCACAAACAGCCAATCAGATTTGTTTAATCTCAACGCAAATTATTGATGCCAAAGACCGCAAAGCGCACAAACTTGGTCATTGAGTAATTGTGTGTTAGGGTTAGAAAAATTAGGCGGAGCCAACACCAGCCAAATACATACCCGAACAATGTCAGGAAATTAGATAAACTGAAAGAAAGCACGGACTCCGGCACTCCACAGGAACTCTTCTTTTATTGATGCCACAAAGCAACGAATACAGAAAGAAAGCCCCTCTGTCTACAGCTGTTTCGCGTGAAGTTCACGCCTCTTCAGGACACGTGGGGCCTGTCAACCTTACTTCCTACCCCACCTATAAACAGGTAACTCCTCCCCCTCACCCACCTCTCTCTCACAGGGCAGGGTCAGGGGGGGTCAATTAAGATAAGGAACATAGGTGGCAGTGTAGTCTATACGAAATTCCATATAACAGACCTATTTAAAAAAGGCATTAGCCTCATCCCTCTCATTGAAACCCAGATTCCCCAAAGCCTCAGTATGATAGATCATCCATGCTTCCCTTTTTGAGAGCTTATCGTCTCTCAACCCCCCTCTGTGGTCGCTCTGTACGACCTCCAAACCAGCGAAGGAGAGAAAATCTGCGTTACCCCAATGGGCCTCATTTACATGTTCTATCAATCGGGTAGCACCTACCCCATTTTTGATAGATCTTTTATGTTGAAGAAATCTCTCCTTCAGTGGCTGGACCGTCCTACCAATGTAATAGCGGCCACAGGGACACCACACACAATAAACGACAAATCGAGTACGGCAATTGATGAATTCTCTGATTTTCCAGGTAATCGGGCCAATCTGTACCGCCTTACCCTTTTTAATAAAGCGGCAGGCACTACAGTGCCCACAACCATAATTCCCCTCCCACTTTCTTTTAGTCAACCAGTTACCAGACTCTTCCTCCCTCTTTTTAATGTCACTATGTACTAACATTCTCCTAATCATTTTACCCCTCCTGAAGCTGACCCTCGGGGGTGATTCGGTTATGTCCTTCAGGTGTTTGTCCAATCTAAGAATTCGCCATTGATTGCGAACCTCTTGTCTAATCTCTTCAGAGAGTGGTGAATAATCAAATACAAAGTTACACCGATTGCCTGTAGATCGCAACCGATCTTTCCTTATGAGTAACTGTTCTCTTGGAACCTGTCGGGCTCTATCTAAGGCTTTACCAACTGAATCCGGTTCATATCCTCTATTGATGAGACGCTCACCTAGCTCGACCGCTTGTTCCTCAAAGTCTAACTCATTTTTGTTATTCCGCCTAAGGCGCAAGAATTGGCCATATCGGATGGCGTCCTTGACATGTCTGGGATGGTAACTAGCAAAGTGGAGCAAGCTATTCATAGCGGTTTCCTTCGTATATCCTTTAGTGGTCACCACCCGATCCTCAACAACCACCTTTAGGTCTAGGTACTCCACTTCCCTATCGCCAAAGTGTGAGGTAAAGCTCATATTAATTTGATTGGAGTTAATCCACTCCATAAATTTCGAAAAATCCACACGGTCACCATCCCAGACTACAAGGACGTCATCCACGTATCGACGCCATAGTTTAATACGGCTACGGAAGGGATTCACAGGGGACCAAATGGTCTCGTTCTCCCAAACTGACAGAAAAAGTTTCGAGTAGGTTGGGGCCACAGGGGTCCCCATCGCTGTTCCTGATACTTGCTTGTACCATTTTTGATTGAACATAAAAGAATTTTGTTCTAAAATAAATTGCATACACTCGCACAGGTAGTCAGAGAACTCATCAAATTTGCCATATCTATCCAATACGTTGCGCAATGCATGCAACCCCGCTGCATGTGGAATTCGGCTATATAAACTGACCACATCAATTGTGGCCAGATGATAGCCCTCCTTCCACTCAAAGGTATTCAAAGTGTTCAATATATCGACTGTGTCCTGAACAAGGGACTTAACCATCCTGAGGCATGGACTCAACCTATAATCTAGGTACCTTGACAGCACCTCCGTCAGTGAACCCACCCCGGAGACAATCGGTCTCCCCAGTGGGTTCACCAACGTCTTGTGCACCTTAGGCAAATAATACCAAATGGGGAATCTGGGTTTCTCCACAAATAATTCCTCTCCCACTTTTCGGCTCAAAAATCCCAATTCTACTCCTTTCTTCAAGAGGGCCCTCATCTTTCCCTTATCCTTCTCTATTGGGTTCGATTTTAGTTCCACATAGGTCGAGGTGTCCCCCAGTTGACGATGGGCCTCCTCTAAGTACATCTCATGTCAGGAAATTAGTGGGTGGAGAAATATATAAATTTCATTGGGAAAATGCAAACTGCAGCCATTCTTACACTGTTAATGGTAGGGTTCTCAAACTTTGCACAGTTGGTCACTGGGTGACTGGGATTAATATTCAGAAAGGTGGGTGGAACGTACAAAAGCCAATTAAAATCCACCTATTGATTTTTAAGGGGAATATTTAATTGCTGCCATTCTTGCACTGTTAATGGCACAAGCCTCTTGCGCTGTTAATCACCTGTACCTGGGACAGTTGGCCATTGGGTGATTGGGGTTCAAATTCAGAAAAGTGGTGGGGCCACAGCCAATCAGATGTATTTTATTTTAATGCAAATTATTGATGCCAAAGACCACAAAGCTCACAAACATGGTCATTAAGTAATTAAGTAATTGTGTGTTAGGGATAGGAAAAGTGGGCAGGGCAAACACCAGCCAAATACATACCCGGGCAACATCGGGCATCCAGCTAGTCATGTAATAGTTGCCCGCCATAACACGTTCTCGTTAAAGGATTTAAAGTTAATTTATTTCACATACACAGCAGGGCCTCCAAAGTCCTCCTCCTGTATTGTTATTTTTGGTCACTACCTCGGGACGGGCATGCCTGCCTGCTGCCCTACTTGGATGTGTAGTGGTAGCCGTTTCTCAGGCTCCACACCGGATTCAAACCCTCATTCCCCGGCCATTACCCGGGGTCACAATGGCAGACTTGCCCTCCATATGATTCTCGTGAAAGATCATCAAGTGGACTGCCAATCATAAAATAATTGCCCACCATAACTGGTTCTCGTTAAAGGATTTAAAGTAAATTCATTTCAAATACAGCAAGCCCTCGATAGTCCTGTATTGTTATTTTTGGTCACTACCTCGGGACGGGCATGCCTGCCTGCTGCCCTCCCTGGATGTGCAGTGGTATCCGTTTCTCAGGCTCCGGGCCGGAATCGAACCCTCATTCCCCGGCCATTACCCGGGGTCACAATGGCAGACTTGCCCTCCAAATGATTCTCGTGAAAGGAGATCTTTTAGACTGCCAACCATATAATAATTGCCCACCATAACAGGTTCTCGTTAAAAGATTTAAAGTTAATTCATTTCACATACACAGCAGGGCCTCCAAAGTCCTCCTCCTGTATTGTTATTTTTGGTCACTACCTCGGGCCGTACGTCACTTTTTTTTTTTTTATTTATACCTATTTCAATGTGATTTCCCTTCAAAAAAAACAAAAACGCATCCGAATTTCCGAACACTAATTTTTTACCGAATTTTGAAACCGACAACCGAACCGTATCCGAACTAAATTTCGCGGGCGAAGGTGAATTCGAATCCGAATGTCATGCGGACCCGAATTCGAATGTACCCAAACCAAATTTTGGTACATCTGAGCATGCCTGGTTTGCCCCATTGTCGGCCACCACCTCTCCCACTCTGAGGCCTCTGGGGGTCAGCCAACTCCTCTCCTGCTCTTAGAGCTTGGCCAGGACGTGGTCTGCCGGAAGCTTGTTCTTCCCCAGGGTGACCATCTGTAGCAGCGATTGGCAGTGGCTGGCCTTCACGCTGCTGCTGAGGCGGGGGTGTTTGGTGGCAGGTGTGCCGGAGGATGGAACCGGATCAGAGCTGGAACCTGCTGCACTTTCCCTGACCCTGCTGCGGGGTGGCACCACCCACTGGGGTGATGATGCTGCTGTCCCCTCCTCACCCTCTTCCACCAAACTGACCCAGTGTGCGGCAAAGGACAGATAGCGGCCTGTCCCGAACCGGCTGCTCCATGAGTCCATTGTCACATGGACGCGCGCACGTTGGCCTTTACAAAGCGGTGCAGTGCTGCTTTGGCCATGCGTGCAAAGTAGTGCCGGCTGGGAATTGGCCAATCCGGCACTGCGCACTGCAGGAGCGCATGCATCTGGCTCCCCTCCTGCACAAACGAGTACGGGAGGAGCTGGGAGGACATGGCCCGTGTAAGCAAGCCGTTCAGCTGGCGTATGAGACGGCTGCCGGGAGGCTGAGCCCTGACCACAAAAGTGTCACTCAGCAGGGTCTGGTGGTGGTGGCGTTTTAGGCTTGCACGGGAAGCTGAGGAGGGAACAGAGGAGACCATTGAGGAGGACTGGCTGCCTGAACAGGCCTCAGTGTCAGCAGGAGTGGCAAAGGGGGTTATTGTGCTCTGACCTCTGCAAGGGCCAGTGCCAGCTTCCTTCAGCCTCTTGAATTCCAAATGCGCCATTTGGTGTTTATTGGCCAGATGGTTGATAAAGCTGGAGGTGCCATAAGTGGAGGGGTTAGACCCTCTGCTCAGCTTCACATGGCACACATTACAAGTCACAAACTTGCTTTCCAGTGAAGGCAGATGAAAAAACTGCCATCTTGGGGATTGAAATTTGCCCTTACGTCACCCAGAATGGGATGCTGCTGCTGATTTTTTTCCCAGTGGTGGTTGGGGCCTGGGGTTGAGGGGTGCGGCTGATGGTAGTAGTGCCACTGGCAGATGGAGCAGCAGGCTGTGGGTCACGCATTCAATGCCCACTGCGCCTGCCAATCCCTGCAATGCTGATCCTGTGTGCCAGAACCACTGAATCCTCCTCCTCAGAGTCAGAGCTGACATCCCCCTCCGGTCGCTGGTAGTCCGGGTCCTTCACCGGATCATCAACATCAAACTCCCCCTCCTCAAACAACTGCTGGGATGATGAGCCCGCCTCAAATTCCTCTTGTGCTGACACATCATGCACGGGCTCCCCCCAACAATTACTGTCAGCATCTCAGACTCTTCCGCAAAGCCAATTTTACTCAGAATGTTTTCTCTAGGGCTGGTGGTGGCCTCACCGGCCTGCTCGTCATCATCCACCATCAGCTGCATCACAGGCGCGGCGTCTTTCTCCTCCAACTTGCGCCGCTGACCCTGCTTAAAAATGTCCGCAACACGCTGCTGCATCTCTGCAGCGTGACTCCCCCTAACAGCTGGATGGCCAGTGGGTAGCGGCGTAATGGAGACTGATGTGGCAGAACTGCTGACAGAGGCCGCAATGTTGCTCCCTCTGCTCTTGGCCTTGCTGCCCCTCCCCCGGCTGCCAGTGCCAGACATAGTACAAGACTGTTAATGACGTCACAGATGATGTGTGGGGTACTTGTACTTTATTAGCAGCGGCGGGCTTGGACTGTGAATCAGCACGGAGTGACAGACAGCAGAGTACAACAACAAGACACACTGACACTGCTCAGTCGCAGCACAGCAGCTGCAGCACTGCAATAATCTGTAGTAGCAGGCTAGCAGCTAACACAGCAGTAGTACTACTCTCACTCTAACAACTAATAGCACTGCATAATATAACACAGTAATACTAACTACCTAACTACTAAGGCTAATAGCAGGTCAGCCAGCAGCAAGGAGCCTGGACTGTGTGCACACACAGCACACACAGACAAAGACACAGGACCTAACTAGCAGGCACAGGCAGCTGCTGCAGCTGAAAGACTGACTGACAGACTGACACTAACAAACTATACACAGACTAGCTAACTACAACACAGTAAAACAATAGTGTAGTGAATGTGTTTAAGTGTAAAAACACTGGGTTTATCACTCAGATAATGCACTTGCTTCAGCCAAACACACTGGAATGTCTCTCTCAGTGGCAGTCAAGCAAGGATGAGATTCTCATCATGGCCCTCTCCTTATATACAAGAGGGACTGGCCAAGGTTCCCCTCTGTGATTGGTTGCTTGGGCTTAGGCTGGGAGCCCTCTGATTGGCTGAATGATGTCATGGACGTCATCTCCATGGTAACACATCGACGTCATCTCCATGGTAACAGTACCCGGATCCGGATATCCGCATGATATCCGCGGATATCCGGGCATGCGACCAACTATCCGCAGATAGCTATCTGGATTTTGGCCCAGGTATCCGGAATCCGGATCCGGTCGGACAGGCCTTAAAAGTTTGGATATCCGGGTAGACTTGATGAGCAGCACTGGCAGACAGTGAGTGCCCATTAAAGTCGGTCAGACACAGACGCAATCAATAGGGTCAGGCAGATGACTTAGTCACAGATCACAACAGATGCTTGCTGGCCTGTACACGGTCAGTAACTAACACAGTATTGCAGCTAATAAACTCACAGACTACAGCAGTACAAATTAACTAATCAAGTACTAGTACACAACTACATATAAATTACTCTAACCTACCTAAGCTAGTAGTAGGCTAAGGCTGCCCTAGGCTAGCAGGCCTAGCCTGCACACAGACTAACACTAGCCTAGCACAGTATACAGTATATACACTAGCTGACTAAAAACAATCAAATTACTATCTATCTATAAATGAGTATAATATCAGTGTTCAGGAGTTGTTTAGGAAGCAAAACGCTAGGTTTAGCACAAGAAGCACTCGCTCAGACACGCAGCAGCACTGGAGATACTCTCAGTACCGCTCAGTCACATGCAAAGATGGGCTCTGCAACATGGCCGCCGCCTTATATAAGGGCAAGGCTCCCCTCCTCTGATTGGTTGCTAGGGTTGCTAGGGCCTCGGCTGGTGGAGTTCTGATTGGCCCAATGACATCATCCCCGGATACCGAAGCCGAACCCGTGATCACTGCGTCACCGGTCACCGCCGAATTCTAGTGCGCCTATTCAGGAACCATGTGGCTTCGGCTTCGACTTCGGAAAACATAAAAAATACCCAAATAATCCGGGTATATTTGAATTCAAGAGTCCTGATGAGCACCCCTGGTGCAAAGTGCCACGTGCCACGTGCAAAGTGCAAACACGTGCAAAGTGCCATGTGCAAACACGTGCAAAGTGCAAAGTGCCACGTGCAAACACATGTGAAGTGCAAAGTGCCACGTGCAAAGTGCCAAGTGCAAAGTGCTACGTGCAAACACATGCAAAGTGCCACGTGCAAACACGTGCAAAGTGCAAAGTGCAAACATGTACAAAGTGCAAAGTGACACGTGCAAACACGTGCACAGTGCCACAGCCATGTGCAAACACGTGCAAAGTGCGAAGTGACATGTGCAAAGTGAAAACACATGCAAAGTGCCACGTGCAAACACGTGCAAACACGTGCAAAATGCAAAGTGACACGTGCAAAGTGCAAACACGTGCAAAGTGCAAAGTGCCACGTGCAAACACGTGCAAAGTGCAAAGTGCAAAGTGCAAACACCTGCAAAGTGCAACATGCAAAGTGCAAAGTGCGACATGCAAAGTGCCAAGAACAATGTGCCACGTGCAAACACGTGCAAAGTGACACGTGCAAAGTGGAAACATGTGCAAAGTGCAAAGTGCCACGTGCAAACACGTGCAAAGTGCCACGTGCCATGTGAAAACATGTGCAAAGTGCAAAGTGGCACGTGCAAAGTGCCATGTGCAAAGTTTGCACGTGGCACTTTTCACTTTGCACATGTTTGCACGTGGCACTTTGCACTTTGCACGTGTTTGCACTTTGCATGTGTCACTTTGCACTTTGCACTTTGCATGTGGCACTTTGCACGTGTTTGCACATGGCACTTTGCACTTTGCACTTTGCACGTGTCACTTTGCACTTTGCATGTGTTTGCATGTGACACTTTGCACTTGTTTACACGTGGCACTTTGCACTTGGCACTTTGCACGTGGCACTTTGCATGTGTTTGCACTTGGCACATTGCACTTGGCACATTGCACGTGTTTGCACGTGGCACTTTGCACTTTGCACATGGCACTTTACACGTGTGTTAGAATCAGCTTTGCTGGCCGTGTTTCCTTGGACATTTGGTTGGTTTCTTATGCAGGTTGCATAATGCAGTCCAGGGAAAAGAGGCCTTTTTTGTCAGCTTGCTGCTGTGGACTGATTTGCATCCACTTGGCATGCAAATTGCTTGTCTGCTTCCTTGGAAGGTTTTCAGTATAAATGTCACTTCCTCCCAGAGTTCCTTGCTCATCATAGGTTCTGTTTTATAGACTGACCTTGGGCCTCAGCTTGTTTGGATCGTATTGTCTATATTCTAGTGTAGTTAATCTTGGGGAGTGCATTCGGAATTCCTATTAGTGCAGTTAGTATTGTGTAATATTTGTACCACCTTATCTTGTCTTGTCCTGAACTTGCGATTGCGCTGCCTCCGGCGGTGGCTGGCAGCGAATCGTTCTGTCTAGTTTTGTCTTGTCCTGTTGTTGCGATTGCACTACCTTCAGCGGTGGTTGGTAGTGAATCGTTTAGTCCTGTTCCTCGCACTTACCCTAGCGTTAGAGGTGGTGGACCTCCCTTGTCTGTGTCGTGGAGTATACCTTAGCAGCGGTTGCTACTGGTTACTCCATCTGTCTATCTTGCAGGGAAGGAACGCTTGCTGTTGTCTGGTGTTAGGCAACCGATTAGCAAGCGTTCTCACTCTCTGTTTGTCTTTACTTTCTGTCTTTACTCAGTCTTGTATCTCTGATAGCAATCGCCTTTCGTGCGATTGGTTTTCACACTCTGGTCTGTTTCATATGTCTATCGTCGCCGGGGGGGGGGGGGGGGGGGGCGACTAGATTGGTAGACATTTACAGTCTGTTTCTGTTCCTGTTCTCTGCTATCTTGCTATCTTGTTTCTGTTTGCTCTGTTCTGTTTCAAGTTGTGCAATTCCAATCTGACATCTGTGGTTGTACAGAGAACCTGCTTCTCTGTACTCCACAGCTCCACCTGCTGTTTGAAATTTCTCTCTTCATATGTATTTGCACATACTGGGTACACTTCTTCCGTGATTGTGGTGATTCCCATCTGTTTCAGCGCACCTGGAGTGCGCTGACGGTGGAATTCGACCGCAGATCATTACAACGTGTTTGCACATGGCATTTTTCACTTTGCACTTTGCACTTGGCACATGTTTGCATTTGCCACTTTGCACTTGGCACTTTGCATCTGGCACTTTGCACTTTGGAATTTGGACACAATGTGGGCTGCACGATCGCTGTCTGGAACCTAGGCCTGATGTTAATTGACAGCTATTTTTTTTGGGGGGGGGGGGGGGGGGGGATTTTAAGTCCCCACATCAACAATTAGTGTTTCCCTTTGCAAAATAATGATGATACATGCCTCATTGACCCTAAAAACCCATTTTAAAGCAATTTAAAGGGCACTTCTGTTTTTTCTATCCAGATATCAGAATCCGGCCAGAAATCACGGCTACTGGGGTCAGATATCCCATTCAGATCCGGATTGGAAACTTGGATCTCTGACCCGGATCGGATATCTGGGTATCCGGATCCGAATTAGTTCCAGATAGTGAAAAATGGTATCTGAGCACCCCTGCCGGGGACCTACTTGCAGAGCTTTTATAAGAGTTGGTGAGATGAAAAGCTCTTGCTAATGTAATGCTATGGAGGATTTAAAACAAAAATCACATCTCTCAAGTAGGATCCCACATGTAGTATTATATTAGCAAGAGCTTTTCAAATCACAGCACTTACAAAAGGCTTAGAATAGCAATGCTAGTGGGTTACAGGCCCAAGATTAATTTCTTAAACTTATGCAATGTGTGTGTCGTGTCTTTCAAAAAATGTGAAGCACAACGTGCTTATAGTTGTGTCTATTTGGGAAGGTATTTTGTTCCTTGTGTGTTAGGTTTTGTAAATTGTGGTGGAGTTTTAATTTTAGCATGTAACCAATCAAAGAAAACAAAACAAAACTGTAACTTAGGTCAGCCCTGCGCCTACGCTGCAGAAGACGCCCCTTTTGAAGATGCACCTGGTTTAGATTTCCTCCTCTAAACCTAGGTGTGTCTTATGGCCAAGTGCATCTTAACCTCCTTTGCGGTATGGGTCAGACATACTGCTCTCTGGCCCCAGTAGTCCCCCATAATGAAATACTTTGCTCACATTGCTGTAAACCCTTCAGCTAGCACTAGGATAGCTAGTAAATGTTTTTGGCACCCTCCGGCACCCCCCAATTCCCCCGATTTATACATTACCCCCCTGGATCCAGTGATCGTGCAGCCTCCCGGCACAGCTCCAGTCTCTCTATGGGGAGGATCGGATTTGCGCATGACGTCATGACGTTGGCGACATCATGACATCATGTGCAATCCTCCCCATAGTGTAGACCGGAGCTCTCCGGGGAGGCTGCGTCGATCGCTGGATCCAGGCTGGGTAATGTTTAAACGGGGGAGCGGCGGGGATCGGAGGTGCCGGACTCCTTTACTTGCTAACCTAGTGCTAGCTAATGGTGAGCAAAGTATTTCATTATGCGGGCAAAAACTAACAAAACCTCCTGGGCGGCGTAACGCTCAGGAGGTTAACGAGCGAAAAATACAGTAATTGAAAAGACTGTATTTGTATTACTCTGTATGCCATTGCCAGCTGTTTTCTGATTTTTAATACACCAATAAAACTTTGAAGGTAAAAAGGATAAGAAGATTTCTAGTTGCATGCAAGAAATCATGGGGCCCACTAAAATCACTGGACATTCGTTTAACGGAAAGCTGAATTTGATATGCTGCCAATACCTGCAGATAACCATCCTAACAACAACACTTGTACTTACTTGTGAATATCCATAAATCCCAAGCATCTGGGCCATTGGTATTGTTGTAGCTGAAAAATGGTCACCAATAAAGCCCACAAGTTTGTCTTGCGCAGAACAAGAATAATTAGGGATTGTCTTCTGTGGTCCGGATAAAATGCGGAGAATTTGTCTTGTAGCCACATTAACATCTAAACATGAATCAGTCAAATGAAATCCCAGTGTAATATTAGGTAAAATGTCATTCAATTTTGTTATAGCAAAATAAAAAACTTTTGGGTGAAAGTGCATTCGAACGTCTGAGCTGTAAAATAAAATAAAATGTTAATTCCTATTGAAGACATACAATCAAGTATATGGACTTTAAATGCAATGGAGGTAGATATGGATCAGTACTCTTGCACTGAAGCATTACTCTATCTTTAATGAACATTATTGCTTCGGTTGCTAAGGAGGAACTGTAGTAAAAATAACATAATGAATAGAATTGCTTGTTTTAACAGTATTCTTTTATAAATTATTTAGTCAGCAGTGATGCTTATCATAAAAGGTTTGCTGTCTTCTTGTTAAATCAAATCAAAGTAAAAGATAGCTTTATTGGCATGACCAAGATTCATTATAGCTATTGCCAGAGCAAGGGGAAAAGGGGGCCATGGAAGGGGGGTGGGGTAGGGGGACAATGGCTAAGCAGTCTGTGGACATTTTTTAGGTTTACAGTTCCGTTATGCTCCTCTCAGTCTGTGGCATGCTGTGACATAGTGTGCAGCGATTGTCACTGTGGATTCCTCTTCTCCCAGTAGGATATATGTTTTTCTCTCATCTTCTAATGTGAGAAAGTCTGGGAATAGTTCCAACAATTTCTTACAGTAAGTGTCCCTGGTTGCAGTATATTTGGGGCAGTGCAGCAGGAAGTGGCTTTCATCCTCAAGGGTCTTCTGCTCACAGTGTTGGCATAGTCTCTCCACCCTGGGTTTGTACGTCTGTCTGTGTCTCCCAGACTCTATTTCGAGGTTGTGAGCACTGTCTGTAGACACTCAGGATTTTCCTCTCTTGAGAGTGTTGGAGCTTTTCCAGGTATGGGGCCATTTTATATTCTCTCTGTAGAGACTGGTATATGGCTAGCTTTTGTGACTGTTTTATTTCACGCCTCCATTTTTCCACATAGTCCTCTTTGCTCTTAGCTGTGGTGTGTTTCATCTGGACTTTTGTTATGACCTGTGGGTCGGGGGTTGGAGGGAGTATAGAGCTGACCACGACTTTCAGTGCACACGGCTTTTCTTGGTCTTCATTGTGCAGCATGGCTCTGCCCTTTACCCCCTGACTCTCCTCCACAGAGCAATATGTCTGTGTGTTGTCTCAGTATGGCCTTCCAAATAGAATATTGCAATCCTGGTCAGGTGTCTCACCTGTTTCTGTATTGCCTCCCATTCCCTCTGTCATCTGCCTCTCTCTCTCTCCTGCTGTGTGTTGTGTAGGGATGCTCAATTCCACTCTCTTTTTCCCCACAGACACACTGACACTCATGTCTCTTCCCCTTTACTGTCTCTCACTTTCCTCTTTCTACCTTTCCCCCACTCTCTTCTATCTCTTTCCCCCACTCTCTTCTATCTCTTTCCCCCACTCTCTTCTATCTCAACCTTTCCCCCACTCTCTTCTATCTCTTTCCCCCACTCTCTTCTATCTCTTTCCCCCACTCTCTTCTATCTCTTTCCCCCACTCTCTTCTATCTCTTTCCCCCACTCTCTTCTATCTCTTTCCCCCACTCTCTTCTATCTCTTTCCCCCACTCTCTTCTATCTCAACCTTTCCCCCACTCTCTTCTATCTCTTTCCCCCACTCTCTTCTATCTCTTTCCCCCACTCTCTTCTATCTCTTTCCCCCACTCTCTTCTATCTCTTTCTCCCACTCTCTTCTATCTCTTTCTCCCACTCTCTTCTATCTCTTTCCCCCACTCTCTTCTATCTCTTTCTCCCACTCTCTTCTATCTCTTTCCCCCACTCTCCTCTATCTCTTTATCCCACTCTCTTCTATCTCTTTCTCTCACTCTCTTCTATCTCTTTCCCCCACTCTCTTCTATCTCTTTCCCCCACTCTCTTCTATCTCTTTCCCCCACTCTCTTCTATCTCTTTCTCACCATCTCTCTCCCACCCTTTCATCCCTAAAAAAAGTAAACATTGTCTCATTCTAACTACGTTTATGTATTTATATAGCACTGATAGCTTCTGCAGCACATTACATAGTACATAGTCATGTCACTGACTGTTCTTAACCTTCTAGGCATTCGGTTGCTGCTGGATTTCTGTGCAAAAGGTGATCCAATTAATTGTCATAACCTTTTTTCCTGTAACTTAACAAAATGTGCTAAGCAGGGGTCTAGTGTACATTTTGAGTGCAATCAAAGCTTGAAACACAAAACCTAAACTAAATTTCAAAATTACTCCCAAAAATCTCTCATCATTTATACTTCCAAGCTGCAGCTGCTCAACCTGCACTAATACAATAGAAATGATGGGCAGATTCAACCAAGAAACAAATCTTTATCTAATCAAATCTGAATAAAGAGAGATCGGTTGGCTGCCCATACTCTGCAGGCTGATTCCCGATAAAGTTCAACATGAAATCGCTCGGGAATCAGCAGCGCCCATTGCCTTGTCGCTGCCCCCCCCCCAACAATGTACTCCCGTGTGTGCATTTATACATTACCTGTCCTGTGTAACCCACTGCGTGGTGCCCATCTGTCTTTGGAATCCCCAGGATAAGCTAAGTAGGTGCAGGTGCCCCCCAGGATAGGGAAGTTAGTTGCAGGTGTCCCCAGGATAGGCTAGAGAGGTGCAGGTGCCCCCCAGGATAGGCTAGTTAGTTGCAGGTGTCCCCCGGGATAGGCTAGGTAGGTGCAGGTGTCCCTGGGAAAGGCTAGGTAGGTGCAGGTGTCCCCGGGATAGGCTAGGTAGGTGCAGGTGTCCCCGGTATAGGCTAGGTAGGTGCAGGTGTTCCCGGGATAGGCTAGTTAGTTGCAGGTGTCCCTGGGAAAGGCTAGGTAGGTGCAGGTGTCCCCAGGATAGGCTAGGTAGGTGCAGGTGTCCCCAGGATAGGCTAGTTAGGTGAAATAAAACAAATCTGATTATCTATGGAGCTGTGGCTCCACCCCATTTTGAATTTGAACCACAGTCACCCAATGACCAACTGTACCAGGTTTGAGGCTTGTACCATTAACAGTGCAAAGAATGCAGCAATTAAATTTTTTCCCTTCAAAAGCATTAGGTGAATTGTGATTGGCTTTTGTAGGCTCCACCCACTTTTCTGAATATTAATCCCAGTCACTCAGTGACCAACTATGCAAAGTTTGAGAACCCTACCACTAACAGTGTAAGAATGGCTGCAGTTTACATTTTTCCAGTGAAATTTGTATTTGTCTCCGCCCACTGATGACCCGGTGTTGCCCGCTTATGTATTTGGCTGGTGTTGGCTGTGCCCACTTTTTATAACCCTCACACACAATTACTCATTGGCCAAGTTTGTGATCTTTGCGGTGTTTGGCATCAATCATTTGCATTGAAATGAAACAAATCTAATTGGCTGTTTGTGGCTCCACCCCTTTTTCTAAATTTGAACCCCAGTCACCTAATGACTAACTGTACCAGGTTTGAGGTTTGTGCCATTAACAGTGCAAGAATGGCAGCAATTACATTTTGCCCTTGAAAAATCAATAGGTGAATTTTGATTGTTTTTTGATGGCTCTACCCACTTTTATGAATACTAATCCCAGTCACCCAGTGACCAACTGTGCAAAGTTTGAGAACCCTACCATTAACAGTGTAAGAATGGCTGCTGTTTACATTTTCCCAGTGAAATTTGTATTTTTCTCCACCCACTGATGTCCTGATGTTCCCTGCAGTGGCGTAGCTACAAACCTCGGGGCCCCGATGCAAACTTTGGACCCGACCCCACCCACACACCCCACCCCCACATTAAATAGCCAGGAGCAGGACCGGATTTACCGTTTAGGAGCCTGTAGGCGCAGAATTTCTGGTGCCCTAAACCCCGCCCCTCAGCATAGGCCACACCCCTAGGTCAATCCCTACCCCCCCCCCCCATAAAGTGTAGCTCTTATGGCCTACCACCCTTCCCCTAATGCTGGGTACACACCATACGTTTTCCCGCTCGATCTGCGGGTCAATCGGGATCGATTCGATTATT
Source organism: Hyperolius riggenbachi (assembly GCF_040937935.1). Classification (NCBI taxonomy): domain Eukaryota; kingdom Metazoa; phylum Chordata; class Amphibia; order Anura; family Hyperoliidae; genus Hyperolius; species Hyperolius riggenbachi. The sequence goes on along the minus strand of NC_090646.1, from coordinate 43,900,735 downwards.
TCCGACGTGCTTGATTCGGGTTTCAATCATTCCTGCCATCGATTTTGCATACTTAACATGCAAATCAACCGCAGGAATGATCAAAACCCAAATCGAGCACGTTGGAAAAATTCGAATTGATCGCGATCGACCCGCAGATCGAGCAGGAAAACGCATGGTGTGTACCCAGCATTAAGGGCACTTCTCCCAAGGAGCCCTTGGCCTGGGTAATAACCTCTCCCCCAACAACATTCCCTCCTTCCCCAGAAAGCATGCCTTAAAAAACACACACACAGTGGGGACACACACACACACACACACACACACACACACACACACACACACACACACACACACACACACACACACACACACACACACACACACACACACACACACACACACACACACACACACACTGGCACACACACACTGGCACACACACACTGGCACACACACACTGGCACACACATACACACACTCTGCACCACACACATACACACACTCTGGCGCACACATAGGGCTTGATTCACAAAAGAGTGCTAGCTGTTAGCACGGTCATTTTTGCGCGAATTTTCGCATTGCGCGCAATTGCGAATTTTCGCGCTAAACGATAACGGTTTCGCGCGCAAACGCGAATTTTCGCGCAAAAACGATATCGATTTCGCGGTAAAACTCACGTTTGCACGCGAAAACGTTATTGTTTCGTGCGAAAATTCACGATCGCGCGCAATGCGAAAATTCGCGCGTAAACGCCCGTGCTAACGGTTAGCACCCTTTTGTGAATCAAGCCCTTACACACACTCTGGCACACACATACACACACTCTGCACCACACACACTCTGGCACACACACACTCTGCACCACACACTCTGCATCATACACATACACACTCTGGAACACACATACACACACACACACACACACACACACACTGGCACACACATACACACACTCTGGTACACACATACACACACTCTGCACCACACACATACACACTCTGCACCACACACATACACACTCTGCACCACACACATACACACTCTGGAACACACATACACACACACATACACTCTGGCACACCCATACACACACTCTGGCACACACATACACACACACTGGCACACACATACTGGCACACACATAAACACACACTGGCACACACTCTGGCACACACATACACACACACTGGCACACACATACACACACTCTGGCACACACATACACACTCTGGAACACACATACACACACACTGGCACACACATACACACACTCTGGCACACACATACACACTCTGGAACACACATACACACACACTAGCACACACATACACACACTCTGGCACACACATACACACTCTGGAACACACATACACACACACTGGCACACACATACACACACTCTGGCACACACATACACACTCTGGATCACACATACACACACACTGGCACACACATACACACACTCTGGCACACACATACACACACTCTGGCACACACATACACACTCTGGCACACACATACACACTCTGGAACACACATACACACACACTGGCACACACATACACACACTCTGGCACACACATACACACTCTGGAACACACATACACATACACTGGCACACACATACACACACTCTGGCACACACATACACACTCTGGAACACACACATACACACACACTGGCACACACATACACACACACTGGCACACACATACACACTCTGGCACACACACACACACTCTGGCACACACATACACACACTTTGTCACCCTCTTCCCTCCCCCCAGCAGCAAAGAATAAGTGAATACTTCACCCCAGCAGGCAGCCTTTGTACTTTACTTGAGGGGGGAGCATCCCACACTCTCTCCGCGGCTGGAGCTGCAGCTGCATGAATCCTGGCAGTCACTGATCCCATCATGCCTGTCCAGTCCAGACCATATAGAAAGCAGCACAAGCTGCTGCTCTGCCTGAACGGCCACAAAGTCTCCCGAGTCCCGTCTGAAGTCTGTGCTGTGCAAAGCGCCCCTCCCCCACGCGCAGGGGCTCTAAAGCCACAGAGATCTGATACAGGGCAGAGCGGGCCGGGCAGAATGAATGTGAATCGGGATGAGTGAGAGATGCAGAGGCCCGACTATAGCATCAGCAGAGCGGGTGGCTGCGCTGTCATGCGTAACAGCGTTTTTAGAAGCCAGAAGCAAAGCGAGAGGGAGGCACGCTGGGAGAACGAGCGGGCCCCTGAGGACTCCTGAGGGCCCTGGGCCCGGTCGCACAGGCGACTGCTGCGACCATGGCCCCTACGCCCGTGGTTCCCTGATTATGTGACCTTTGCCGTCTTTGTCATCAATAATTTGCATTGAAATGAAACCAATCTGATTGGCTGTTTGTGGCTCCACCCCCCTTTTTGAAATTGAACCCCAGTCACCCAATGACCAGGTTTGAGGCTTTTGCCATTAACAGTGCAAGAACAGCAGCAATTACATATTCCCCTTGAAAATCAATAAGTGAATTTTGATTGGCTTTTTAGGCTCCACCCACTTTTATGAATAATAATCCCTAATCCCAGTCACCCAGCGACCAACTGTGCAAAGTTTGAGAACCCTACCATTAACAGTGTAAGAATAGCTGCAGTTTACATTTTCTGTGAAATTTGTATTTGTCTCCGCCCACTGATGACTCAATGTTGCGCGGTTATGTATTTGACTGGTGTTGCTTGTGTCACCTTTTTTTTAACCCTAACACACAATTACTCAATGATGAAGTTTGTGAGCTTTGCAGTCTTTGGCATCAGGAGCGTAACAATAGGCCCTGCAATGGGATGCCTCCGCAGGGGGGCCCAGAAGCCACAGGGGGCCTGTGGGGGGAAAGTTTGAGAGACTGACCGCTAAGGGCATGGAGTGAAAAAACGCATTCTGCTCTTGCACCATTGTTATCAGGGGTGCTCTCCAGGTCACCCGAATGCGAATTTTACCCGAAAATGTGGGTGTTTGTAACGATTGCAGAATCGTCTCCGTGGTCAGCGCACCAGACGTGCGCTGACACGGCGGATTTCCTCCACAAGCGTATAAATTTGCAGGAACCCAGCAGTAGGTGCAATGCACCTGCAGAGGGAAATTCCTGACGGCAGGTGGAGCTGTGGAGTGCAGAGGAACAGCTCCTCTGCTCTACCACACACGCCAGACAGGAATTGTATGAAGGGAAGAACTGTAATCGCAAGAGAAGCGATTGAGAGTGAGCACAGAGACAGATTGTGTGTGTGTGCATAAAACTAGTCGCCAACCCGCGACTGTGCACACACCACAGCAGATACGAAGCAGGAACGCGATCGCGAGAGGTGCGATCGCCAGACGTGACACAAGGCTACAGCAAGGCGGAGCACGAGAGTAGCAAAGGCACAGCAAATCATACAATGAGGAGATACGGAAAATAACAAACGCTAGCTAACCGCGAACACCGCACTCATTTGCAACAGTGCACGCGGTTATGCGCGGTCTCCACGTGATAAGCACAATAGAGACAAGCACGCCTAACTAACCATCGACAGACACGCTTGCTTAACGGTTACCTCACCGAGCCTCCAGCAAGCGTCCGTAGCAGACAAGACGGACACACGAAAACAGGGACAAGCGAGAGATAGGATCCACAGCACTAGCGAGAAGCGAGTGCGATCCAGATACAGAGCAGCAGAACAGAAGGATCCACAGCACTAGCGAAAAGTGGCCAGCGCAATCCAAGGAAACAGAACAGAAGGATCCACAGCACCAGCGAAAAGTGGCTAGCGCGATCCCAGGAGACAGAACAGAAGAGATAGCTGGTAGCAACCACTGCACCAGCTATACTCCAAGAACAGAGATCAGAACCATTTCCTGTCGACCACCGCTGGGACAGGACAATAGCAACAGAACAAACAAACAGATAAACAAGCCTAACTGCACTTAGGGAATCTGCCTAGCACAGTTTCCAGGAATTACTCTAAGCTGATCTTCAAACCAAGAGCATGGCTGACACTCTCTAGGAGTGTGTACTACAAACCCTGAAGGAATGACCAGCAAAGGACTGTGGGTAATCCCAACCTTTATACTGCCAGTCATCACAGGAGGCAGGTAGGGGATTTGCATAACGAATGTATGCAAATTCCTCAGCAGCAAGCTGCAGAACTGACATAAGGTCTCTTAAAACGCTGCCTGTCTGCACAGGCAGCTGAGCAGATTCTCACAGTACCCCCCCTTCTAGGGTCGAATTCCAGATGACCCTCAAAACTGATATCTCCAAACCATTCTAACAGAAGACTCATGAAGGTCGGGGCAGCCCGACAAGGTCCAATTCCAGAGTCAGTCCACCCGAAACCGACCTCATCAGAAACAGAAGCCACCGAAACATGCCCATCAGTACTACCAGTCTCAGTATAACACCCATCAGGACTGTGAACGCCAGAGAAGAAGCCATCGACACCCTCCAGACAATACCCACCACCTTCCAAGGAGCGTCCGAAAATACCAAACCTGCCACAATACCTGTTCGAAGTGTCCCTTACAACACAAAAGCCACCGTTGATCTTATCCAGGGTACCAAGCAAAATTTCTCCCGGAATCTCCCAGAACCTTTTGAAGCTCCACAGATATCCCAAGAGGGCAGAACAATCACCAGGCTCACATGGAGAATTACCAAGAACCCCCATGGAACCAATGACAATTTCGGATTCAGAATTACGAGAACACCCATCAAGATCAAGACTTTCAGGGACCCCTTCTGGGCATGCAAGCAGGCAGGCCATATCAGAGCATGTCTCCACCGAGGAAGCATCTTTGTACGCTGGTAACCGAGGCACACTTGGGCTTTCTGGGTCACAGAGCACACTGGGGTACACCAGCACAGGAGAAACCTCAGGACATGTGAGGGAACTGCCAACCTCAGAGTCCGGCACGACAAGACCAAAACAAGTACCGGGCAGAGAATCATCATGAGTGGAGGTCACAGGCACTGGACTTTCAAAAGAAGACTCGGATACAAATTCAGAAAATTCTGTGACAATAATATCATCATTGACTACATATGAGTGAAGCTCCATCAGAGCTGAAAAGGTAGCCAGCAAGGCAGCAATGCTTACGGAACAGGGTAACACCTCAGAAGGACTTGGGGGGCAGGAGACATCTCCTACAAGTTCTGCACCCTTTGGGAGGAACTCGGAGACCTCCAGAACATCAAACAAGACCTCAGGAACATCATTTTTCAAGTTTTCTAGGAAGGATTCTGAACTATCCATGTTACAGGGCAAAACTGGAACTTTATCTTGTGAACAGGGCAGATGTCCCAAGGAAGGTTCCACCATAACTTGAGATTGAATTTCATAATCATGAGGGGAATGTACAGGCATATTCACTGGACCACACACTGACTCCCTAACTTCCTTCTCACTGAACCCAGAATTCTGCGTAGCAGTCAAACTAGCTTGAAATTCCAAAAGTGCAGAAAAACAGGTGAAAATAGCAGCAATACCTAGACGAGCCTCTAGGGACACTGCAGGAGATATTGTACAAGGCAATATTGACTCATCCAGAGTACAGGGTGGAGAGTCAGAACTTTCTTCAAAGCAAGAAAGGAGTTCCCAAATGTCAGTGTGATTGGACATCATATTGTTATTCATGGTACAGGGCAGGCTCAGAGAAACCTTCTCTGGACCCAGCAAAAATGCTTCAGAGTCAGATTCGTAAAACCAAAGTGCTGTCTCACTCTTAGAGTCGGCTAACGATGTTGAATCCGAGGAGACAGAATGCAAAATTTGCGGATCCAAGATCGCTTTAGGTTGCAAAACTGATGCTTCCATAGCGCAAACCTCCGCGATCTGCGTAACAGACTGCAAGGCATCTAGGACAGAAACACTAGAGCAACTGTCATCAGGCAACAGGTCTTCACAGGTGTGAACAGAATAAGACATAGATTCATTTGCAAAAGAAGTGGCGACAACAACAGAAGAAACTTTATTAGACACATCCATAATTTTCTTAAAGTTGCATAACTTAGGAATTTTCCCCATGGCAGGCTCACAAACGGACGATCTCAGAGAATCTGAGGGAAAAGATCTGTCTTTCTTAGACAAAGGACCACACAGACCTTTTGCAACCATACGTGTGGTGGCGACATCAGACCGCACTGGTTCAACCTCCACACAAGCAACTGCTCTGAACGACTTGCACTCAGGCTTCAAACACTCAGTTGCTTTGGGAAAGGAAATGCATTCAAAACTCACTTTCTTTAAATCCAGAGGATTGGAACAATCGTCCGTTGACAATGTGTTTTTACAAGAATTAGCAGATTGAAGCGCATGTAGTTCATCCAAAATCATTCTCCACACGTCAAACAGTGGAGTCACAAAGTCAGAGATACATTCACCAGTCTTGATTAAAGTGCAGGCAGACTAAATGCACACATATAAAACTGCTTCATTTTTAGAAAGGTAATGATTGCAAAACGATCTCCAATCACCTTCCAATTCATAGACCAGGAGCTCGATCTCCCATTTCTCAAACGGGGGTTCCCATGCACACTTAACAAAGGATGAACAATCATAGTGCGCACAGTCTACAGATGGAACTGGAGCAGGAACAGAACGGGAAATTTTTACCTCTTTATTAGGATCAATTGATTGGTGTGTGTGTAATTCATCCAAAATCGTCTGCCATACAAACATCACCAGATCCACAACACACTTATCACATTCATCAGAATCAATCAAAAGGTACATAGAGTCAAGACAATCGTTCAGGACATCCGCGCTTTTTGCGATATAAAAATCGCAAAAGGTTTTCCAATCAAAATCAAATTTTTCCACCAAGGCCCCGATTTCCCATGAGGCGAATGGTGGTTCAAACAAACCGGTATCTAGATAATCTCCATATGGGTGGGGAGCAGGAACGAGAACAGATTTTTTAACTGCCTTAATATAGTGTGCGATCCTACCTATAATAGGATCCACATACGCTTTTGTCTCAGGCAATGACATCTGAAGCAAATCAAAGGTTCCCTCTGCCCTGGGAATTTTGGTTTGGCTGGTCATTCTGTAACGATTGCGGAATCGTCTCCGTGGTCAGCGCACCAGAGGTGCGCTGACACGGCGGATTTCCTCCACAAGCGTATAAATTTGCAGGAACCCAGCAGTAGGTGCAATGCACCTGCAGAGGGAAATTCCTGATGGCAGGTGGAGCTGTGAAGTGCAGAGGAACAGCTCCTCTGCTCTACCACACACGCCAGACAGGAATTGTACGAAGGGAAGAACCATAATCGCAAGAGAAGCGATTGAGAGTGAGCACAGAGACAGATTGTGTGTGTGTGCATAAAACTAGTCGCCAACCCGCGACTGTGCACACACCACAGTAGATACAAAGCAGGAACGCGATCGCGAGAGGTGCGATTGCCAGACGTGACACAAGGCTACAGCAAGGCGGAGCAAGAGAGTAGCAAAGGCACAGCAAATCATACAATGAGGAGATACGGAAAATAACAAACGCTAGCTAACCGCGAACACCGCACTCATTCGCAACAGTGCGCGCGGTTATGCGCGGTCTCCACGTGATAAGCACAATAGAGACAAGCACGCCTAACTAACCATCGACAGACAAACATGAAACAGAGGACGCGAACGCTTGCTTAACGGTTACCTCACCGAGCCTCCAGCAAGCGTCCGTAGCAGACAAGACAGACACACGAAAACAGGGACAAGCGAGAGATAAGATCCACAGCACTAGTGAGAAGCGAGTGCGATCCAGGTACAGAGCAGCAGAACAGAAGGATCCACAGCACTAGCGAAAAGTGGCCAGCGCGATCCCAGGAGACAGAACAGAAGGATCCACAGCGCCAGTGAAAAGTGGCTAGCGCGATCCCAGGAGACAGAACAGAAGGATCCACAGCGCTAGCAAAAAGTGGCTAGCGCGATCCCAGGAGACAGAACAGAAGAGATAGCTGGTAGCAGCCGCTGCACCAGCTATACTCCAAGAACAGAGATCAGAACCATTTCCTGTCGACCACCGCTGGGACAGGACAATAGCAACAGAACAAACAAACAGATAAACAATCCTAACTGCACTTAGGGAATCTGCCTAGCACAGTTTCCAGGAATTACTCTAGGCTGATCTTCAAACCAAGAGCATGGCTGACACTCTCTAGGAGTGTGTACTACAAACCCTGAAGGAATGACCAGCAAAGGACTGTGGGTAATCCCAACCTTTATACTGCCAGTCATCACAGGAGGCAGGTAGGGGATTTGCATAACGAATGTATGCAAATTCCTCAGCAGCAAGCTGCAGAACTGACAAAAGGTCTCTCTTAAAGAGACCTGCAGAATGCAGACGTGAACAGTGGTCAAAACGCTGCCTGTCTGCACAGGCAGCTGAGCAGATTCTCACAGTGTTTTTTCAGGGTTGCTGAAGTCGAAGCCGAACCCGATTGTTAAAAATCATGCCGAAACCGAATTCGAAGGTTCCCAAATGTGCGAACTCGAATTCGGCCGGATGATGCGGTGGGCTCGGGGTTCGGCTTCGGAATTCAGCGATGACGTCATTGGTCCAATCAGAAGTCCTCCAGCCGAGGACCTGGCAACCCTAGCAACCAATCAGAGGAGAGGAGCCTGGCCCTCCCCTCCTCTATATAAGGTGGCGGCCATCTTGCGGACCCACGTACTTATGTGACTGTGCTGGTACTGAGAGCATCTCCAGTGCGGTGCTGCGTCTGAGCAAGTGCATTATTGTTCTAAACCCAGCGTTTTGCATACTATTCACCTCCTAAACACCTTGATTATACTCTTATATAGTTAGATAGTAATTTGATTGTTTGTAGTCAGCTAGTGTATAGTGTATACTGTGCTAGGCTAGTGTTAGTCTGTGTGCAGGCTTTGCCTGCTAGCCTAGGGCAGCCTTAGCCTACTACTAGCTTAGGTAGGTTAGGGATTCTAGTTATTTGTGTACTAGTACTAGTTTAGTTAATTATGTAGTACTGCTGTAGTCTGTTAGTTTATTAGCTTCAGTACTGTGTTAGTTACTGACTGTGTACTGGGCCAGCAAACATCTGTTGTGATCTGTGACAGTCATCAGCCCGACTGTAACGATCGGTGTCAGCACACAGAGAGAATCTGATTATTGGTGATCTGCAGTATCACCAAGAATACAGATTATACCTGATTATTGATGATCTGCAGAATCACCGATAATCCAAGGATAACTAACCTCTGGACACCTTTATAGTGTCAGTGTTTGATGCAACAGTAATAACTTTGAGTAAGACCACCCGAGGAGCAGGTGGTCTTTGGCAGTACGGGCGATACTGCCTTCTGGGAGGAACAGAGACCTTCCAGTAGCCTGAGAACTCCAAAGGGGTGGAGTTCCAGGGTAAGGTAGGCGGAACCTGTGAGTGAGTGACACCTGAAGGTGGTAGTCACTACCAGGTCTGGAGACTATCTCTTAAAGAGGGAGATAGCTCTTAAGGTCGGGCAAGCCAGGTCGGCAACACACAGACAGATAAGGTACAAAGACAGAACACTGATTCGGGATCCTAAGCGAGCAGGGTTTGGCAACAGGTAATCAGATATGCGAGGTACCGAATCAGAAAGCAGAGGGAAAGTCAGAACTGCAACAGGTCATAACAGATATCAACAAATGCCTAGTCTTGGGTGTGAGGCCCATGGTCTCTACACCCTGGAACTAGTCTGGAGTATAACAGAATGATATTACAGAGTCCCTAGTCTGGTTGTGAGGTCCGTGGTCTCGACACCATGGAACTAGTCTGAGGTATAACAGAATAATAACACAATAACACAGAAGTAATCTGGCTCAGTGTGAATTCCTAGGTCCTCCTGGTTCTAACACACTGTTGGATCTGACTAAGGTCTGAGTGCTTCCACATAAGTGTTCACAACGGCAGACAACCTGAAAGTGACCAGCAGTAACTATATGTAGAGCAGCGCTCTCTAGCGCCACCCCTATGTGATCAACCAATAGTCAGCTGCCTTGAGATCAACTACCTGGTCAGCTGATCCCTCTCCATTTGACATAAAGGTTCTGCCTCTCAGCGCGCGCACGCGCACTCCTCAGCCTATGTGAACGACCAGACCCAGCCACACCAGATGCATGCTGCTGAGGACAAACCACCGCGCTGGATGCATGCTGCTGCGGACAAACCGCCGTGCTGGACGCGGAATCAGCCGCCTTGCCGCCAGTACACGCGGTGGCTTTTCCGCGTTCTCTTACACCGACCCTATTGATTGATTGCGTCTGACCGTGTGTGACCGACTTTAATTGACACCAACTGTCTGCGCCGCACAACTTAGTTATTTAGTACGCTAGGGATTTATTAATCACCTGCGTACTACTAGTACCCGTTCAGTTAATTTTTTCCACTGTTAGTGTGTGATTGTATTAACTTCTGTACTGTGTAATAAATAATAGTTAGTTAGATCACAGGCCAGCATCCAGAGAAACCGCCGCGCTGGACGCATGCTGCTGCGGCCTAACCGCCGCGCTGGACGCGGAATCAGCCGCCTTGCCGCCAGTACACGCGGCGGCTTTTCTGCGTTCTCTTACAGTACCCCCCCCTGAGGAGTGGACTCCGGACACTTCCCACCCGGGTTCCTAGAATGTGGGTCTAGAATCTTTTCGGTCTCACATTCTGATTGGTTTTTTACCATCACAGGGAGGGAGGGAGGGGAATCCACGTGCACTGCTGGCTTCAACAGAGACACATGGACTGATCTTACACCTCTCATACTGGCTGGGAGATCGACAGCATAGGTGACAAAATAAACTTTCCTGGTCACTGGGAATGGTCCTATGAATGTAGAACCCAGTTTGGGTGATACTCGCTTCAGGACCCCATGCCGAGAGGATACGTACACCATGTCCCCAGGGGAAAACTCCCACTCTACAGACTTTCTCTTACTAGTCTGATTTTTCTGAGCATGGGGTTTCCTTGACACTGATAAATGTTGTAATGTACCCGGTGAGGTCTGACGAGATGTTTTACCCTCTAGAATGTCTCGCTGGTAAGGGCCCAGATTAGGCATCCAGTCCTCCACTGTCTCTGCAGGTGCCCTGACCACCTTTCCAGGTAGGCCGTTCTTAGGCTCAGAACATTTAACTAAAGCTTCCGCTTTGACCTGCACTGCCACTTCTCCGACCTGTATCTTGGTAGCACCAACCCCAACTCTCCCCAAACAATGCCGATGACAATGGGCTGACCATTTCAGTAACTGTCCTGAAGCCCAGTCAATCTGTGGGGAATGGAGTTGCAACCAGGGCATACCAAGAACAATGGTGGAGGTTGCCATGGGCATCACCAGGAACTGTAATCTCTCTTCATGTAACGCCCCTAAACAACATGACAACAAAGGGGTTTGGAAGAGAGTCTGACCACTCTGCAACGGAGAGTCATCCACTGCAGTGACCCGAATCTGCCGGTCCAATGGGACCAGGGGTATCCCCAATTTTTTTACGAAATCGTAATCAATGAGGTTTGCTGCAGAACCGGAGTCCACAACGGCTTCTGCGGAACTAGTCTGACCCTCCCATGTAATAGAGCAGGGAAGGAGCAGACGATCATCGTTTAGAGGTAACGGCTGCTCGCCTATGGTGTTGATCAACCCCAGACGGCAGCATTCTCCTGGGCCCTTAGTACCATATAGATTGCGTTTTCTTGGCCTTCTGTGACTATTCTTCACCTGACTCAGCCCTGAATATCCGATTTGCATCAGCTCGTCAGAGGGTGACGAAGATCGAGAAGGGTCGTCTGAGATAGACCTTACAGCATTCCTACCACGAATATGTTTCTTGTAGCACAAACGGCGATCTATCTGCACGGCCAAAGAAATTGCATTGTCTACAGATTTGGGCTCAGGATGTCCAATCATCACATCATGAATTGCATCCGACAACCCTGCCAAAAAACAATCCAAAAGTGCAAATGACCCCCATCTCGCAGATACTGCCCATTTCCTGAACTCAGCAGCGTAATTTTCAACCGGACCCTTGCCCTGCCGCAATGTCTTGAGCTTTCGCTCAGCGGTAGAGGCAATGTCCGGATCATCATAAATTATAGCCATTGCTTTAAAAAATTCCTCACCCGAGGCTAGGGCCTCATGCCCTGTCGGGAGACTATATGCCCAGGTCTGGGAATCCCCTGACAACAGAGTCTTAATAAACGTAATTCTCTGTGCCACGGTTACAGACGAATTAGGCCTTGTAACGATTGTGGGATATCTCCGTGTTCAGCGCACAAAGATGTGCGCTGACACTGCGGAGGTCCTCCACAAGCGTGTCAAGATACTAGAACCCAGCTTTTGGTGCAAGCACCAGTAGAGGGAAATTCCTGTCGGCAGAGGGCGCTGGGGAGCGCAGAGGAACCAATCCCCTGCACCTCCACAAATGCCAGACAGGAATTGCACGAAGCGCAGAACGCAATCGCAAGAGAAGCGATTGCGAATGAGAACGAGCAAAGGGACAGGTTGTATGTGTGTGCGCCAATCTAGTCGCCCCCCGCGACCACGCACACACAATAGCAGGTGCGAAACAGAAACGCAACCGCCAAGAACGGCGATTGCCAGAAGTGACACAAGGCAGATCAGAACAGAATACGAGGATAGCAAAGGCACAGCAAATCATACAATGAGAAGATACGGAAAATAATAAACGCTAGCTAACCGCGAACACCGCACTCATTCGCAACAGTGCACGCGGTTATGCGCGGCCTCCACGTGATAAGCACAATAGAGACAAGCACGCCTAACTAACCATCAACAGACACGCTTGCTTAACGGTTACCTCACCGAGCCTCCAGCAAGCGTCCGTAGCAGACAAGACAGACAAACGAGAAACAGGAACTAGGCAGAAAGGATCCACCGCTCTTCCGCCAGAGCAAGTGTGATCCAAGCAGGAACACAGATCAGAAAGATCCACAGCCGCTAACGCTAGCGGCTAGTGCGATCTAAACAAGACAGACCAGATGAGGTAGCTGGTAGCAACCGCTGCTCCAGCTTACACTCCAGGAACTAGATCAGAAGGATCCACAGCCGCTACCGCTAGAGGCTAGTGCGATCCAAACAAGACAGAGCGATTCGCTATCAACCGCCGCTGGTGACAGCGCAATCGCGACAGACAAGACAGGACAGAATAGGCAGTACAAATTATACACAAACTGACTGCACTAACTAGGAATGCAAGGAGCACTCCCTGAGAATTAACTATACTAAGATAGCAGTGGCTGACACTCCAGGTGAGTCCAGCAGGAACAAACCTCTATGAGCAGCGAAGCATTGTGGGACACACATAGTACTTATATTACACGCCTCCAATGAATGTGGCCAGGCAATTTGCATGACAACGTATGCAAATTCCTCAGCAAGCACAAGCTGCAAAACTGACAGAAGGTCTTCTTTCCAGAGTCCTGCAGCATGCAGACCAGAATAATGATCAAAAGGCTGCCTGCCTGCGCAGGCAGATAAGCAGATCGTTACAGGCCTCAACTCAAAGTATGATAACACTCTATTTCTAAAATTCTGAAAGTCAGATCTATGGCCAGAAAACTTTTCAGGTATGGACATACGAATGTCCGTGACTAGAGGAGATCACACTGAGTTTATAGCTGATTGAAGTTCCTGAATAGCCCCAAATAGCTGGCTTATCTGGGTCTGTTGGTTCAAAACTACCCCGGAAAGATTGTTTACCTCGGTGGTCAGGACTTCAACATGACTATACAGTGCGTCCATTTGGTTTTGGTCTGCGTTCTGTAATGATCGGTGTCAGCACACAGAGAGAATCTGATTATTGGTGATCTGCAGTATCACCAAGAATACAGATTATACCTGATTATTAATGATCTGCAGATTTACCGATAATCCAAGTATAACTAACCTCTGGACACCTTTATAGTGTCAGTGTTTGATGCAACAGTAATAACTTTGAGTAAGACCACCCGAGGAGCAGGTGGTCTTTGGCAGTACGGGTGATACTGCCTTCTGGGAGGAACAGAGACCTTCCAGTAGCCTGAGAACTCCAAAGGGGTGGAGTTCCAGGGTTAGGTAGGCAGAACCTGTGAGTGAGTGACACCTGAAGGTGGTAGTCACTACCAGGTCCTATCTCTTAAAGAGGGAGATAGCTCTCAAGGTCGGGCAAGCCAGGTCGGCAACACACAGACAGATAAGGTACAAAGACAGAAGACTGATTCGGTATCCTAAGAGAGCAGGGTTCGGCAACAGGTAATCAGATATGCGAGGTACCGAATCAGAAAGCAGAGGGAAAGTTAGAACTGCAACAGGTCATAACAGATATCAACAAATGCCTAGTCTTGGGTGTGAGGTCCGTGGTCTCTACACCCTGGAACTAGTCTGGAGTATAACAGAATGGTAACACAGAGTCCCTAGTCTGGGTGTGAGGTCCGTGGTCTCGACACCCTGGAACTAGTCTGAGGTATAACAGAATAATAACACAATAACAAACAGAAGTAATCTGGCTCAGTGTGAATTCCCAGGTCCTCCTGGTTCTAACACACTGTTGGATCTGACTAAGGTCTGAGTGCTTCCACATAAGTGTTCGCAACGGCAGACAACCTGAAAGTGACCAGCAGTAACTATATATAGAGCAGCGCTCTCTAGCGCCACCCCAATGTGATCAACCAATAGTCAGCTTTCTTGAGATCAACTGACCTACCTGGTCAGCTGATCCCTCTCCGTTCAACATAAAGGTTCTGCCTCTCAGCGCGCGCACGCGCACTCCTCAGCCTATGTGAACGAACAGACCCAGCCACAACAGACGCATGCTGCTGAGGACAAACCGCCGCGCTGGATGCATGCTGCCGCAGACAAACCGCTGCGTCCAGCGCGGCGGAATCAGCCGCCTTGCCGGCGGTACACGCGGTGGCTTTTCCGCGTTCTCTTACGACGACCCTATTGATTGATTGCGTCTGACCGTGTGTGACCGACTTTAATTGACACCAACTGTCTGCGCCGCACAACTTACTAATTGTAGTACGCTAGGGATTTATTAGTCATCTGCGTACTACTAGTACCCGTTCAGTTAATTTTTTCCACTGTTAGTGTGTGATTTTATTAGCTTCTGTACTGTGTAATAAATAATAGTTACATCACAGGCCAGCATCCATTGTGAGTGACCTGTGACTGTCACCTGCCCGACCCTATTGATTGATTGCGTCTGACCGTGTGTGACCGGCTTTCATTGTCACTGTCTGCCACACAACTTAGTTATTGTAGTACGCTAGGGATTTATTAGTTACCTGCGTACTACTACTACTACTACTACCACTAATACTACTATTACCCGTTCAGTTAATTTTTTTCCACTGTTAGTGTGTGATTTCATTAGTCTCTGTACTGTGTAATAAATAATAGTTAGTTAGATCACAGGCCAGCATCCATTGTGAGTGACCTGTGACTGTCACCTGCCCGACCCTATTGATTGATAGCATCTGACCGTATGTGACCGACTTTAATTGTCACTAACTGTCTGCCGCACGACTTAGTTATTGTAGTACGCTAGGGATTTATTACTTACCTGCGTAGTACTACTACTACTACTACTACTACTACTACTACCCATTCAGTTAATTTTTTTCACTGTTAGTGTGTGATTTTATTAGCTTCTGTACTGTGTGTAATAAATAATAGTTACATCACAGGCCTGCATCCTTTGTGAGTGACCTGTGACTGTCACCTGCCCGACCCTATTGAATGATTGCATCTGACCGCGTGTGACCGACTTTAATTGTCACTAACTGACTGCCGCACGACTTAGTTATTGTAGTACGCTTGGGATTTATTACTTACCTGTGTAGTACTACTTCTACTACTACTACTACTACCAGTTCGGTTAATTTTTTCCACCGTTAGTGTGTGATTTTATTAGCTTATGTACTGTGTGTAGTAAATCATAGTTGCGTAAAGGTAAACAGAGGCGCCGGAAGTATAAAAATAGATAAAAAGTTTAAAATGTTTTGGTTGCGGTGGTGGACCAGCTAACCATAAACAGACAACAAGGCTGTTGATTTTCAAAAAATATATATACACAATTTATTCAAAAGCTCCCAGTAAACAGTCGCAGCGCGTTTCACGGGCAAAACCCGCTTCTTCAGGCAATAAGGGACAGGAGCAACAACACTGAAAATGACAGAGATACATAGCAGGCATCAGCATACTGTGTGTGGTACAATTGTATAGGTACAGTAGATTACATACATACATATATAGTCTTTCTAGTATGAATAGTGTTAACACAAATAAGCTATCACTGAACTGTCTTATATTGCACTTAATCCTGTGTCAAACAATGTACATAATGTATGTCTGGATGTTTGTATTTGTAACAGTGCAAATTCTCACCAGGAGGGCATACTTGTGGGCTGTGCTGACTTAGTGGGGAGTTGTGCTGCTCAATGGTAGAGTCATTTCTATGCTGGGTGGAAAGCCTAGTGTATTTAATAGTGCCCAGGGAAATAATAATGCTATTGAGTTGCGTAGGTGGACGGAAGTATCAACTTACCAGCGTCAAGTCTGGATTATGCTTGGCACCTCTGTGCCGATATAGCGTGTGTGCAGGGTTTATGAGGGGAATGTGGGAGGAACCGGTGGACGTGAGGGGGGTGGGGCAATACGGGGAGCGAGATTGGGTTGCTCAAACTAATTGGCCAATGCGGAGGGGCCGGGCTGGGACCTGGATGCGCGTGCTGCGTTGTTTGGGATACGCAGACGCGCACAAAGGATTGTGGGGCGAGTTACACGTGGCTATGTCTTAGTACGCATGCGCGCACTCTGTTATGTTGTGCAGAGAGTGTGGAACGCATAGCACACTTCCGCATACAGGGTGGACAAGTCGGAAGAGGGGAAGGGAGGGGGTGAAGTGAAGGGCAGGTTGCCCATACTTGTAACATATACAGGCTGCGTGTTATACTGAGGTGTCCATGTGGTACAATAGTTGTTTTGGAAAGGATCTTAATCGTCATTCCACACATTTAAATTGTCAAGTTGTATTATATAAAGAGCGCTGATGCCCCCCAGTGGACAAAAATTATAAACAATCTGTAAAATAAATGCATTTAGAAATACATTCAATACTATATTATAAGAGAATATTTTAGCCAATACAATATCAATAGTAAAAAATTGATTCTATAGGCTTGGAACCATTCTTATTCAGAACATATGAATAAGATACATATAAATAATAGTTAGTTACATAACAGGCCAGAATCCATTGTGAGTGACCTGTGACTGTCACCTGCCCGACCCTATTGATTGATTGCGTCTGACCATGTGTGTCCGACTTTAATTGACACTAACTGTCTGCCGCACGACTTAGTTATTGTAGAACGCTAGAGATTTATTTGGTACCTGCGTACTACTACTACTACTACTACTACTACTACTACTACTACTACTACTACCCATTCAGTTAATTTTTTCCACTGTTAGTGTGTGATTTTATTAGCTTATGTACTGTGTAATAAATAATAGTTAGTTACATCACAGGCCTGCATCCGTTGTGAATGACCTGTGACTGTCACCTGCCCGGACCTATTGATTGATTGCGTCTGACCGTATGTGTCCGACTTTAATTGCCACTAACTGTGTGCCGCATGACTTAGTTATTGTAGTACGCTAGGGATTTATTAGGTACCTGTGTACTACTACTACTACTACTACTACTACTACTACTACTACCCAATCAGTTAATTATTTCCACTGTTACTACTACTACTACTACCCGTTCAGTTAATTATGTCCACTGTTAGTGTGTGATTTTATTAGCTTCTGTACTGTGTAATAAATAATAGTTACATCACAGGCCAGCATCCATTGTGAGTGACCTGTGACTGTCACCTGCCCGACCCTATTGATTTATGGCATCTGACCATGTGTGACCGACTTTAATTGTAACAATTAGTTACCTGCGTATTACTACAACTGCTACTACTACTACCAGTTCAGTTAATATTTTCCACTGTTAGTGTGTGATTTTATTAGCTCATTTACTGTGTGTAATAAATAATAATTAGTTACATCACAGGCCAGCATCCATTGTGAGTGACCTGCGACTGTCACCTGCCCGACCCTATTGATTGATTGCGTCTGACCATGTGTGACCGACTTTAATTGTCACTAACTGTCTGCCGCACGACTTAGTTATTGTAGTACGCTAGGGATTTATTAGTTACCTGCGTACTACTACTACTACTACTACTACTACTACTACTACTACTACTACTACTACTACCCGTTCAGTTAATTTTTTCCACTGTTAGTGTGTGATTTTATTAGCTTCTGTACTGTGTGTAATTAATAATAGTTAAATCACAGGCCAGCATCTGTTGTGAGCGACCTGTGACTGTCACCTGCCCGACCCTACTGATTGATTGCGTCTGACCGTGTGTGACCGACTTTAATTGTCACTAACTGTCTGCCGCACGACTTAGTTATTGTAGTACGCTAGGGATTTATTAGTTACCTGCGTACTACTACTACTACTACTACTACCCGTTCAGATAATTTTTTCCACTGTTAGTGTGTGATTTTATTAGCTTATGTACTGTGTGTAATAAGTAATAGTTACATCACAGGCCAGCATCCGTTGTGAGTGACCTGTGACTGTCACCTGCCCGACCCTATTGATTGATTGCGTCTGACCGTGTGTGTCCGACTTTAATTGACACTAACTGTCTGTCGAAAGACTTAGTTATTGTAGAACGCTAGGGATTTATTAGGTACCTGCGTACTACTACTACTACGTCTACTACTACTACTACTACTACTACTACTACTACTACTAGTACTACTACTACTACTACTACTACCCATTCAATTAATTATTTACACTGTTAGTGTGTGATTTTATTAGCTATTGTACTGTGTAATACATAATAGTTAGTTACATCACAGTCCAGCATCCATTGTAAGTGACCTGTGATTGTCACCTGCCCGACCCTTTTGAATGATTGCATCTGACTGTGTGTGACCGACTTTAATTGTCACTAACTGTCTGCCGCCAGACTTAGCTATTGTAGTATGCTAGGGATTTATTAGTTACCTGCGTACTACTACTACTACTACTACTACTACCCGTTCAGTTATTTTTTTCCACTGTTAGTGTGTGATTTTATTAGCTTCAGTACTGTGTGTAATAAATAATAGTTACATCACAGGCCAGCATCTGTTGTGAGTGACCTGTGACTGTCACCTGCCCGACCCTATTGATTGATTGCATCTGACCGTGTGTGTCCGACTTTAATTGACACTAACTGTCAGCCGCACAACTTAGTTATTGTAGTACTCTAGGGATTTATTAGTTACCTGCGTACTACTACTACTACTACTACTACTACTACTACTACTACTACTTCCCGTTCAGTTAATTATTTCCACTGTTAGTGTGTGATTTTATTAGCTATTGTATTGTGTTATAAATAATAGTTAGTTACATCACAGGCCAGCATCCGTTGTGAGTGACCTGTTACTGTCACCTGCCCGAACCTATTGATTGATTGCATCTGACCATGTGTGTCCGACTTTAATTGACACTAACTGTCTGCCGCACAACTTAGTTATTGTAGTACTCTAGGGATTTATTAGTTACCTGCGTACTACTACTACTACTACTACTACTACTACTACTACTACTACTACTACTACTACTACCCGTTCAGTTGTTTTTTTCCACTGTTAGTGTGTGATTTTATTAGCTTCTGTACTGTGTGTAATAAATAATAGTTACATCACAGGCCAGCATCCGTTGTGAGTGACCTGTGACTGTCACCTGCCCGACCCTATTGATTGATTGCGTCACTAACTGTCTTCCGCACGACTTAGTTATTGTAGTACGCTAGGGATTTATTAGTTACCTGCGTACTACTACTACTACTACTACTACTACTACTACTACTACTACTACTACTAATAATAATAATAATAATACTAATACTACTACTGCTACTACTACTGATACTACTACCCGTTCAGTTAATTTTTTTCACTGTTAGTGTGTGATTTTATTAGCTTATGTACTGTGTGTAATAAATAATAGTTAGTTACATCACAGGCCAACATCCGTTGTGAGTGGCCTGTGACTGTCACATGCCCGACCCTATTGATTGATTGCGTCTGACCGTGTGTGTCCGATTTAATTGACACTAATGTCTGCCGCACAACTTAGTTATTGCAGAATGCCAGGGATTTATTAGGTACCTGCATACTACTACTACTACTACTACTACTACTACTACTACTACTACTACTACTACTACTACTACTACTCGTTCAGTTAATTATGTACCCTGTTAGTGTGTGATTTTATTAGCTTATGTACTGTGTGTAATAAATAATAGTTAGTTACATCACAGGCCTGCATCCGTTGTGAATGACCTGTTACTGTCACCTGCCCGAACCTATTGATTTATGGCACCTGACCATGTGTGACCGACTTTAATTGTCACTAACTGTCTTCCGCATGACTTAATTATTGTAGTACGCTAGGGATTTATTAGGTACCTGCGTACTACTACAACTGCTACTACTACTACCCGTTAAGTTAATTTTGTCCACTGTTAGTATGTGATTTTATTAGCTTACTAGCTGATTGCCCGGCGTTGCCCGGGTATGTATTTGGCTGGTGTTAGCTCCGCCTACTTTTTCTAACCCTAACACACAATTACTCACTGACCAAGTTTGTGAGCTTTGCGGTCTTTGGTATCAATAATCTGCTTTGAAATGAAACAAATCTGATTGGCTGTGTGTGGCTCCACCCCCTTTTCTGAATTTGAACCCCAGTCACCCAATAACCAACTGTACCAGGTTTGAGGCCTGTGCCATTAACAGTTCAAGAATGGTAGCAATTAAATATTCCCCTTGAAAAGCAACAGGTGAAGTTTGATTCACTTTTGTAGGCTCCACCCACTTTTCTGAATATTAATCCCAGTCACCCAGTGACCAACTGTGCAAAGTTTAAAAACCCTGCTATTAACAGAATGGCTGCAGTATACATTTTCCCAGTGAAATTTGTATTTGTCTCCACCCACTGATGACCCGGCGTTGCCTGTGTATGTATTTGACTGGTGTTGGCTCCGCCCACTTTCTAACCCTAACACTCAAACACTCAATGACAAAGTTTGTGAGCTTTGGGGTCCTTGGCATCAATAATTTGTATATTTCCATAGAAATTAAACAAATCAGATAGGCTGTTTGTGGCTCCACCCCTCTCCAGCATTTGAACCCCAGTCACCCAATGACCAACTGTAGCAGGTTTGAGGCATCTACTATTAGCAGTGTGAAAATGGCAGCAATTTAAATATTCCACTTGAAAATCAACAGGTGAATTTTGATTGGCTATTATAGGCTCCACCCACTTCCCTGAATATTAATCTCAGTCACTCAGTGACCATCTGGGCAAAGATTAGGAACCCTGAAATAAACAGTGTAAGAAGGGCTGCAGTTTACACTTTCCCAGTGTAATTTGTTTTGGCTCCGCCCACTTTTTGTAACCTGGACACTACTCAATGCCCAAGTTTGAGAGTTTTGGGGGTCCTTGGCATCAATAATTTGTATTTTCCCATGAAATGAAACAAATCTGATGCACTGTTTGTGGCTCTGTCCCCTTTTCTGAATTTGAACCTCAGTGACCCAATGACCAACTGTATCAGGTTTGAGGCTTGTGCCATTAACAGTGCAAGAATGGCAGCAATTTTTATATTCTCCTCGAAAAGTGACATGTGATTTTTGATTGGCATTTTTAGGCTCCACCCACTTTTATGAATATTAATCCCAGTCACCCAGTAACAATTAACTGTGAAGAAGGGCTGCAGTTTACAATTTACCAGAAAAATCTGTTTTTAACTCCACCCACTTTTTGTAACCTTGACACACAGTCACTACTCAATGACCAAGTTTGTGAGCTTTTGGGTTCCTGGCATCAAAATTGTGCTAATGGAAGCAGTTTATCCAGCAAAGAAATCTGGCTGTTTTTGGCTCCGCCCATTTACTAAATTTGAACCCCGAACACTTAACAACTGACTGTAGCAGGTTTGAGGCCTCTGCTATTAACAGTGTGAGAATGGCTGCAGTTTCAATATTCCCCTTGAAAATCAATAGGTGAATTTTGATTGGCTGTTGTAGGCTCCACCTACTTTTCCGAATATTAATCCTAGTCACCCAGTGACCAACTGTGTGAAGTTTGAGAACCCTGTCATTAACAGTGTAAGAAAAACTGCAGTTTACATTTCCCCATGTAAAAAGTTAGTTGTTTTTGGCTCCACCCACTATTTCTAATCTTGACATACAGTCACCTAATGACCAAGTTTATGATGTTAGGCCTCTGCCATTAAGAGAGCATGAATGGCAGCAATGTAAATATTCCCCTTGAAAATCAAAAGGTGAATTTTGATTGGCTGCTGTAGGCTCCACCCACTTTTCTGAATATTATATCCCAGTCACCCAGTGGCCAACTGTGTCACGTTTGAGAACCCTGCCAATAACAGAATGGCTGAAATCAATCTAACAAATCTGATTGGCTGTTTGTGGTTCCACCCCTTTAGTGAATTTGGACCCCAGTCATCCAATGACTGACTGTATCAGGTTTGAGGCCTCTGCCACTAACAGTGTAAGAATGGTAGCAATGTGAATATTCCCTTTGAAAATCAATAGGTACATTTTGATTGGCTGTTGTAGGCTCCACCCAGATTTCTGAATATCCATCCAAGTCACCCAGTGGCCAATTGTGTAAAGTTTGGGAACCCTGCAATGTAAAAAATGAAGTCGTTGGCACCGCCCACTTTTTTTCTAACCTTGACATACAGTCACTCAATTATCAAGTTTATCAGCTTTGGGGTCCTTGGTATCAATACTTTGTATATTCCCATTGAAAAATAAACAAATCTGTCTGTTTGTGGCTCCGCCCCCTTCCTGAATTTGGACCCTAGTAACCCAGTGACCAACTGTACCAGGTTTGAGGCATCTGCTTTTACCAGTATAAGAGAATGGTAGCAGATGAAATATTCCCTTTGAAAATCAAAAGGTGAATTTTTATTGGCTGTTGTAGGCTCCACCCACCTTCCAAAATCTTAATCTGTCAACCAATGACCAACTGTGCAAAGTTTGAGAACCCTGCCATTAACGGTTTAAAAATGGTTGCAGTTTATATTTTCCCAGTAAAAGTTCTTTTGGCTCCGCCCACTTTTTGAAACTTTGACACACAGTCACTCAATGACCAAGTTTGTGAGCTGTCAGGTTCCTGGCATCAAAAATGTGTGAATGGAAGCAGTTTATCCACCAAGGAAATCTGATTGGCTGTATGTGCCCCCGACCCTTTAGTGAATTTGGACCCCAGTCACCCAATGACCGACTGTAGCAAATTTGAAGCCTCTGCCATTAACAGTGTAAGAATAGCAGCAGTTCAAATATTCCCCTTGAAAATCAATAGGTGAATTTTGATTGGCTGTTATAGGCTCCACCCATTTTCTTGAATATTAATCGCATTCACCCAGTGACCAAGTGTGGCAAGTTTGAGAACCCTGCGATTAACAGTCTAAGAATGGCTGCCGTTTACATTTACCCATTTAAAATGAACGGCTGAAATTTGATTGGCTGTTTTATGCTCCACCCCCTTTTCCTGGATTTGCAACCTCGGTCACCAAGTGACCAACTGTGCCAAGTGTGGGGACTCTGGCTTGATTACTGTGAGAATGGCAGTCTTTTACATTTTTTCCATTGACTTGAATGGGTGGAATCTGATTTGCTGTTTTTAGCTCCGCCCACGTGTGCAGGGGGGCCGCGAGACCCCCAGAACATATCATCCCAGGCAGTAAGGGATCTGTGTACCAAGTTTCGTTCAAATCGGTCAAGCCGTTTTCGCGTGATCGCGGCACATACACACACACACACACACACACACATACATCCGATTTTATATATATAGATGTACTGTGTGTAATAAATAATAGTTAGTTACATCACAGGCCAGCATCCGTTGTGAGTGACCTGTGACTGTCACCTGCCAGATCCTATTGATTGATTGCGTCTGACCGTGTGTGACCGGCTTTAATTGTCAATGTCTGCCACACGACTTAGTTATTGTAGTATGCTAGGGATTTATTAGGTACCTGCGTACTACTACAACTGCTACTAATACTACCCGTTAATTTTGGCCACTGTTAGTGTGTGATTTTTTTTAGCTTCTGTACTGTGTAATAAATAATAGTTAGTTACATCACAGGCCAGCATCCGTTGTGAGTGACCTGTGACTATCACCTGCCCGAGCCTATTGATTGATTGCATCTGACCGTGTGTGTCCGACTTTAATTGACGCTAACTGTCTGCCGCACGACTTAGTTATTGTAGTACTCTAGGGATTTATTAGTTACCTGCATACTACTACTACTAATACTACTACTAATACCTGTTCAGTTAATTATTTCCAATGTTAGTGTGTGATTTATTAGCTTCTGTACTGTGTAATAAATAATAGTTACATCACAGGCCAGCATCCGTTGTGAGTGACCTGTGACTGTCACCTGCCCGACCCTATTGATTGATTGCGTTTGACCGTGTTTGACCGACTTTAATTGTCACTAACTGTCTGCCGCATGACTTAGTTATTGTAGTACACTAGGGATTTATTAGTTACCTGCGTACTACTACTACTACTACTACTACCCATTCAGATCATTTTTTCCACTGTTCGTGTGTGATTTTTTTAGCTTCTGTACTGTGTTCTAAATCATAGTTAGTTACATCACAGGCCAGCATCCGTTGTGAGTGACCTGTGACTGTCACCAGCCCGATCCTATTGATTGATTGCATCTGACCGTGTGTGTCTGACTTTAATTGACACTAACTGTCTGCTGCACGACTTTGTTATTGTAGTACTCTAGGGATTTAGTAGTTACCTGCGTACTACTACTACTACTACTACTACTACTACTACGCGTTCAGTTAATTTTTTCCAATGTTAATGTGGGATTTTATTAGCTTCTGTACTGTCTGTAATACATAATAGTTAGTTACATCACAGGCCAGCATCCGTTGTGAGTGACCTGTGACTGTCCACTGCCCGACCCTATTGATTGATTGCGTCTGACCATGTGTGTCTGACTTTAATTGACACTAACTGTCTGCCGCACGACTTAGTTATTGTAGAACGCAAGTGATTTATTAGGTACCTGCGTACTACTACTACTACTACTACTACTACCCGTTCAGTTAATTATTTCCACTGTTAGTTTGTGATTTTATTAGCTATTCTACTGTGTAATAAATAATAGTTAGTTACATCACAGGCCAGCATCCGTTGAGAGTGACCTGTAACTGTCACCTGCCCGACCCTATTGATTGATTGCGTCTGACCGTGTGTGACCAACTTTAATTGTCACTAACTGTCTGCCAGACGACTTAGCTATTGTAGTATGCTAGGGATTTATTAGTTACCTGTGTACTACTACTACTACTACTACTACCCGTTCAGTTATTTTTTCCACTGTTAGTGTGTGAATTTATTAGCTTCTGTACTATGTAATAAATAATAGTTAGTTACATCACAGGCCAGCATCCGTTGTGAGTGACCTGTGACTGTCACCGGTCCGACCCTATTGATTGATTGCATCTGACCGTGTGTGACCGACTTCAATTGTCACTAACTCTCTGCCACACAACTTAGCTATTGTAGTATGCTAGGGATTTATTAGTTACCTGCGTACTACTACTACTGCTACTATACTACTACTACTACTACTACTACTACTACTACTACTACTACTACTACTACTACTGCTGCTACTACTACTACTACTACTACTACCCGTTCAGTTATTTTTTTCCACTGATAGTGTGTGATTTTATTAGCTTCAGTACTGTGTGTAATAAATAATAGTTACATCACAGGCCAGCATCTATTGTGAGTGACCTGTGACTGTCACCTGCCCGACCCTATTGATTGATTGTGTCACTAACTGTCTTCCGCACGACTTAGTTATTGTAGTACGCTAGGGATTTATTAGTTACCTGCGTACTACTACAACTGCTACTACTACTACTACTACTACTACTACTACTACTACTACTACTACTACTACTACTACCCGTTCAGTTATTTTTTTCCACTTTTAGTGTGTGATTTTATTAGCTTCTGTATGTGTGTAATAAATAATAGTTACATCACAGGCCTGCATCCTTTGTGAGTGACCTGTGACTGTCACCTGCCCGACCCTATTGATTGATTGCATCTGACCACGTGTGACCGACTTTAATTGTCACTAACTGTCTGCCGCACGACTTAGTTATTGTTGAACGCTAGGGATTTATTTGTTACCTGCGTACTACTACTACTACTACTACTACTACTACTACTACTACTACTACTACCCGTTCAGTTAATTATTTCCACTGTTAGTGTGTGATTTTATTAGCTTCTGCACTGTGTGTAATAAATAATAGTTAGTTACATTACAGGCCAGCATCTGTTGTGAGTGACCTGTGACTGTCACCTGCCCGACCCTATTGATTGATTGCCTCTGACCATGTGTGACCGACTTTAATTGTCACTAACTGTCTGCCGCACGACTTAGTTATTGTAGTACGCTAGGGATTTATTAGTTACCTGCGTACTACTACTACTACTACTACTACTACTACTACTACTACTCCTACTACTACTACTACTACCCATTCAGTTCATTTTTTCCACTGTTAGTGTGTGATTTTATTAGCTTCTGCACTGTGTGTAATAAATAATAGTTACATCACAGGCCAGCATCCATTGTGAGTGACCTGTGACTGTCACCTGCCCGACCCTATTGATTGATTGCGTCTGACCATGTGTGACCGACTTTAATTGTCACTAACTGTCTGCCGAACGACTTAGTTATTGTAGTACGCTAGGGATTTATTAGTTACCTGCGTACTACTACTACTACTACTACTACTACTACTACTACTACTACTACCCATTCAGTTAAAATTTTCCACTGTTAGTGTGTGATTTTATTAGCTTATGTACTGTGTGTAATAAATAATAGTTAGATACATCACAGGCCAGCATCCATTGTGAGTGACCTGTGACTGTCACCTGCCCGACCCTATTGATTGATTGCATCTGACCATGTGTGTCCGACTTTAATTGACACTAACTGTGTGCCGCACGACTTAGTTATTGTAGTACGCTAGGAATTTATTAGGTACCTGCGTACTACTACTACTACTACTACCCGTTCAGTTAATTATTTCCACTGTTAGTTTGTGATTTTATTAGCTTATGTACTGTGTGTAATAAATAATAGTTAGATACATCACAGGCCAGCATCCGTTGTGAGTGACCTGTGACTGTCACCTGCCCGACCCTATTGATTGATTGCGTCTGACCGTGTTTGACCGACTTTAATTGTCACTAACTGTCTGCCGCACGACTTAGTTATTGTAGTACGCTAGGGAATTATTAGGTACCTGCGTACTACTACTACTACTACTACTACTACTACTACTACTACTACTACTACTACTACTACTACTACTACTACTACTGCTACTACTACTGATACTACTACCCGTTCAGTTAATTTTTTCCACTGTTAGTGTGTGATTTTATTAGCTTATGTACTGTGTGTAATAAATAATAGTTAGTTACATCACAGGCCAACATCCGTTGTGAGTGGCCTGTGACTGTCACCTGCCCGACCCTATTGATTGATTGTGTCTGGCCGTGTGTGTCCGACTTTAATTGACGCTTACTGTCTGCCGCACGACTTAGTTATTGTAGTACTCTAGGGATTTATTAGTTACCTGCGTACTACTACTACTACTACTACTACTACTACTACTACTACTACTACTACTACTACTACTACTACTACTACTACTACTACTACTAATACCTGTTCAGTTAATTATTTCCAATGTTAGTGTGTGATTTATTAGCTTCTGTATTGTGTAATAAATAATAGTTAGTTACATCACAGGCCAGCATCCGTTGTGAGTGACCTGTGACTGTCACCTGCCCGACCCTTTTGATTGATTGCGTCTGACCGTGTTTGACCGACTTTCTGCCGCACGACTTAGTTATTGTAGTACGCTAGGGATTTATTAGTTACCTGCGTACTACTACTACTTCTACTACTACTACTTCTACTACTACCCGTTCAGTTAATTTTTTCCAATGTTAATGTGGGATTTTATTAGCTTCTGTACTGTGTGTAATAAATAATAGTTAGTTACATCACAGGCCAGCATCCGTTGTGAGTGACCTGTGACTGTCACCTGCCCGACCCTATTGATTGATTGCGTCTGACCATGTGTGTCTGACTTTAATTGACACTAACTGTCTGCCGCACGACTTAGTTATTGTAGAACGCAAGTGATTTATTAGGTACCTGCGTACTACTACTACTACTACTACTACTACTACTACTACTACTACTACTACTACTACCCGTTCAGTTAATTATTTCCACTGAAATAATTAATTGAAACTTTCTGCCGCACGACTTAGTTATTGTAGTACGCTAGGGATTTATTAGTTACCTGCGTACTACTACTACTTCTACTACTACTACTTCTACTACTACCCGTTCAGTTAATTTTTTCCAATGTTAATGTGGGATTTTATTAGCTATTGTACTGTGTAATAAATAATAGTTAGTTACATCACAGGCCAGCATCCGTTGAGAGTGACCTGTGACTGTCACCTGCCCGACCCTATTGATTGATTGCGTCTGACCGTGTGTGACCAACTTTAATTGTCACTAACTGTCTGCCAGACGACTTAGCTATTGTAGTATGCTAGGGATTTATTAGTTACCTGCGTACTACTACTACTACTACTACTACCCGTTCAGTTATTTTTTTCCACTGTTAGTGTGTGATTTTATTAGCTTCTGTACTATTTAAAAAATAATAGTTAGTTACATCACAGGCCAGCATCCGTTGTGAGTGACCTGTGACTGTCACCTGCCCGACCCTATTGATTGATTGCATCTGACCATGTGTGTCCGACTTTAATTGACACTAACTGTGTGCCGCACGACTTAGTTATTGTAGTACGCTAGGAATTTATTAGGTACCTGCGTACTACTACTACTACTACTACCCGTTCAGTTAATTATTTCCACTGTTAGTTTGTGATTTTATTAGCTTATGTACTGTGTGTAATAAATAATAGTTAGATACATCACAGGCCAGCATCCGTTGTGAGTGACCTGTGACTGTCACCTGCCCGACCCTATTGATTGATTGCGTCTGACCGTGTTTGACCGACTTTAATTGTCACTAACTGTCTGCCGCACGACTTAGTTATTGTAGTACGCTAGGGAATTATTAGGTACCTGCGTACTACTACTACTACTACTACTACTACTACTACTACTACTACTACTACTACTACTACTACTACTAATACTACTACTGCTACTACTACTGATACTACTACCCGTTCAGTTAATTTTTTCCACTGTTAGTGTGTGATTTTATTAGCTTATGTACTGTGTGTAATAAATAATAGTTAGTTACATCACAGGCCAACATCCGTTGTGAGTGGCCTGTGACTGTCACCTGCCCGACCCTATTGATTGATTGTGTCTGGCCGTGTGTGTCCGACTTTAATTGACGCTTACTGTCTGCCGCACGACTTAGTTATTGTAGTACTCTAGGGATTTATTAGTTACCTGCGTACTACTACTACTAATACTACTACTAATACCTGTTCAGTTAATTATTTCCAATGTTAGTGTGTGATTTATTAGCTTCTGTATTATGTAA
Source organism: Hyperolius riggenbachi (assembly GCF_040937935.1). Classification (NCBI taxonomy): domain Eukaryota; kingdom Metazoa; phylum Chordata; class Amphibia; order Anura; family Hyperoliidae; genus Hyperolius; species Hyperolius riggenbachi. Next base: position 43,870,986 of record NC_090646.1, on the reverse strand, counting down.
TAAATAATAGTTAGTTACATCACAGGCCAGCATCCGTTGTGAGTGACCTGTGACTGTCACCTGCCCGACCCTTTTGATTGATTGCGTCTGACCGTGTTTGACCGACTTTCTGCCGCACGACTTAGTTATTGTAGTACGCTAGGGATTTATTAGTTACCTGCGTACTACTACTACTTCTACTACTACCCGTTCAGTTAATTTTTTCCAATGTTAATGTGGGATTTTATTAGCTTCTGTACTGTGTGTAATAAATAATAGTTAGTTACATCACAGGCCAGCATCCGTTGTGAGTGACCTGTGACTGTCACCTGCCCGACCCTATTGATTGATTGCGTCTGACCATGTGTGTCTGACTTTAATTGACACTAACTGTCTGCCGCACGACTTAGTTATTGTAGAACGCAAGTGATTTATTAGGTACCTGCGTACTACTACAACTACTACTACTACTACTACTACTACTACTACTACTACTACTACTACTACCCGTTCAGTTAATTATTTCCACTGTTAGTTTGTGATTTTATTAGCTATTGTACTGTGTAATAAATAATAGTTAGTTACATCACAGGCCAGCATCCGTTGAGAGTGACCTGTAACTGTCACCTGCCCGACCCTATTGATTGATTGCGTCTGACCGTGTGTGACCAACTTTAATTGTCACTAACTGTCTGCCAGACGACTTAGCTATTGTAGTATGCTAGGGATTTATTAGTTACCTGTGTACTACTACTACTACTACTACTACCCGTTCAGTTATTTTTTCCACTGTTAGTGTGTGATTTTATTAGCTTCTGTACTATTTAAAAAATAATAGTTAGTTACATCACAGGCCAGCATCCGTTGTGAGTGACCTGTGACTGTCACCGGCCCGACCCTATTGATTGATTGCGTCTGACCGTGTGTGACCGACTTTAATTGTCACTAACTGTCTGCCACACAACTTAGCTATTGTAGTATGCTAGGGATTTATTAGTTACCTGCGTACTACTACTACTGCTACTATACTACTACTACTACTACTACTACTACTACTACTACTACTACTACTACTACTACTACTACTACTACTACTACTGCTGCTGCTGCTGCTACTACTACTACTACTACCCGTTCAGTTATTTTTTTCCACTGTTAGTGTGTGATTTTATTAGCTTCTGTACTGTGTAATAAATAATAGTTAGTTACATCACAGGCCAGCATCCGTTGTGAGTGACCTGTGACTGTCACTCAAGGGATTTATTAGTTACCTGCGTACTACTACTACTACTACTACTACTACTACTACCCGTTCAGTTAATTTTTTCCAATGTTAGTGTGTGATTTTATTAGCTTCTGTACTGTGTGTAATAAATAATAGTTACATCACAGGCCAGCATCCATTGTGAGTGACCTTTGACTGTCACCTGTCCGACCCTATTGATTGATTGCTTATGACCGTGTGTGACCGACTTTAAATGTCACTAACTATCTACCGCACGACTTAGTTATTGTAGTACGCTAGGGAATTATTAGTTACCTGCGTACTACTACTACTACTACTACTACTACTACTACTACTACTACTACTACTACTACTACTACTACTACTACTACTACTAATACTACTACTACTACCCGTTCAGTTAATTATCTCCACTGTTAGTGTTTGATTTTATTAGCTTCTGTTCTGTGTAATAAATAATAGTTAGTTACATCACAGGCCAGCATCCATTGTGAGTGGCCTGTGACTGTCACCTGCCAGACCCTATTGATTGATTTCGTCTGACTGTGTGTGACCGACTTTAATTGTCAATGTCTGCCGCATGACTTAGTTATTGTAGTACGCTAGGGATTTATGAGATACCTGCGTACTACTACTACTGCTACTACTACTACTACTACTACTACTACTACTACTACTACTACTACTACTACTGCTGCCTCTACTACTACTACTACTACTACCCGTTCAGTTAATTATTTCCACTGTTAGTGTGTGATTTTATTACCTTCTGTACTGTGTAATAAATAATAGTTAGTAACATCACAGGCCAGCATCCGTTGTGAGTGACCTGTGACTGTCCCCTGCCCGACCCTATTGATTGATTGCATCTGACCGTGTGTGTCCGACTTTACTTGACGCTAACTGTCTGCCGCATGACTTAGTTATGTAGTACTCTAGGGATGTATTAGTTACCTGCGTACTACTACTACTAATACTACTACTACTACTACCTGTTCAGTAAATTATTTCCAATGTTAGTGTGTGATTGTATTAGCTTCTGTACTGTGTGTAATAAATAATAGTTAGTTACATTACAGGCCAGCATCCGTTGTGAGCGACCTGTGACTGTCACCTGCCCGACCCTATTGATTGATTGCGTTTGACCGTGTTTGACCGACTTTAATTGTCACTAACTGTCTGCCGCACGACTTAGTTATTGTAGTACGCTAGGGATTTATTAGTTGCCTGTGTACTACTACTACTACTACTACTACTACTACTACTACTACTACTACTACTACTACTACTACTACTACTACCCGTTCAGTTAATTATTTCCACTGTTAGTGTGTGCTTTTATTTGCTTCTGTACTGTGTGTAATAAATAATAGTTAGTTACATCACAGGCGAGCATCCGTTGTGAGTGACCTGTGATTGTCACCTGCATGACCCTATTGATTGATTGCGTCTGACCGTGTGTGACCGACTTTAATTGTCACTAACTGTCTGCCACACAACTTAGCTATTGTAGTATGCTAGGGATTTATTAGTTACCTGCGTACTACTACTACTGCTACTATACTACTACTACTACTACTACTACTACTACTACTACTACTACTACTACTACTACTACTACTACTGCTGCTGCTGCTACTACTACTACTACTACTACTACCCGTTCAGTTATTTTTTTCCACTGTTAGTGTGTGATTTTATTAGCTTCTGTACTGTGTAATAAATAATAGTTAGTTACATCACAGGCCAGCATCCGTTGTGAGTGACCTGTGACTGTCACTCTAGGGATTTATTAGTTACCTGCGTACTACTACTACTGCTACTATACTACTACTACTACTACTACTACTACTACTACTACTACTACTACTACTACTACTACTGCTGCTGCTGCTGCTACTACTACTACTACTACTACTACTACCCGTTCAGTTATTTTTTTCCACTGTTAGTGTGTGATTTTATTAGCTTCTGTACTGTGTGTAATAAATAATAGTTACATCACAGGCCAGCATCCATTGTGAGTGACCTTTGACTGTCACCTGTCCAACCCTATTGATTGATTGCTTATGACCGTGTGTGACCGACTTTAAATGTCACTAACTATCTACCGCACGACTTAGTTATTGTAGTACGCTAGGGAATTATTAGTTACCTGCGTACTACTACTACTACTACTACTACTACTACTACTACTACTACTACTACTACTACTAATAATAATAATACTAATACTACTACTACTACCCGTTCAGTTAATTATTTCCACTGTTAGTGTTTGATTTTATTAGCTTCTGTTCTGTGTAATAAATAATAGTTAGTTACATCACAGGCCAGCATCCATTGTGAGTGGCCTGTGACTGTCACCTGCCAGACCCTATTGATTGATTTCGTCTGACTGTGTGTGACCGACTTTAATTGTCAATGTCTGCCACACGACTTAGTTATTGTAGTATGCTAGGGATTTATGAGATACCTGCGTACTACTACTACTGCTACTACTACTACTACTACTACTACTACTACTACTACTACTACTACTGCTGCTGCTGCTGCTGCTACTACTACTACTACTACTACTACTACTACTACCCGTTCAGTTAATTATTTCCACTGTTAGTGTGTGATTTTATTACCTTCTGTACTGTGTAATAAATAATAGTTAGTAACATCACAGGCCAGCATCCGTTGTGAGTGACCTGGGACTGTCACCTGCCCGACCCTATTGATTGATTGCATCTGACCGTGTGTGTCCGACTTTACTTGACGCTAACTGTCTGCCGCATGACTTAGTTATTGTAGTACTCTAGGGATTTATTAGTTACCTGCGTAGTACTACTACTAATACTACTACTACTACTACTACCTGTTCAGTTAATTATTTCCAATGTTAGTGTGTGATTTTATTAGCTTCTGTACTGTGTGTAATAAATAATAGTTAGTTACATTACAGGCCAGCATCCGTTGTGAGCGACCTGTGACTGTCACCTGCCCGACCCTATTGATTGATTGCGTCTGACCGTGTGTGACCGACTTTAATTGTCACTAACTGTCTGCCGCACGACTTAGTTATTGTAGTACGCTAGGGATTTATTAGTTGCCTGTGTACTACTACTACTACTACTACTACTACTACTACTACTACTACTACTACTACTACTACTTCTACTACTACTACTACTACTACTACTACTACTACTACTACTACTACTACTACTACTACTACTACTACTACCCGTTCAGTTAATTATTTCCACTGTTAGTGTGTGCTTTTATTAGCTTCTGTACTGTGTAATAAATAATAGTTAGTTACATAACAGGCCAGAATCCATTGTGAGTGACCTGCGACTGTCACCTGCCCGACCCTATTGATTGATTGTGTCTGGCCGTGTGTGTCCGACTTTAATTGACACTAACTGTCTGCTGCCCGACTTAGTTATTGTAGTACTCTAGGGATTTATTAGTTACCTGCGTACTACTACTACTACTACTACTACCTGTTCAGTTAATTATTTCCAATGTTAGTGTGTGATTTTATTAGCTTCTGTACTGTGTGTAATAAATAATAGTTAGTTACATCACAGGCGAGCATCCGTTGTGAGTGACCTGTGACTGTCACCTGCATGACCCTATTGATTGATTGCGTCTGACCGTGTGTGACCGACTTCAATTGACACTAACTGTCTGCCGCCCGACTTATTTATTGTAGTACGCTAGGGATTTATTAGTTACCTGCGTACTACTACTACTACTACTACTACTACTACTACTACTACAACTACTACTACTACTACTACTACTACTACTACTACTACTACTACTACTACTACTACTACTACTACCCATTCAGTTAATTGTTTCCACTGTTAGTGTGTGATTTTTTTAGCTTCTGTACTGTTTAATAAATAAGTTAGTTATATCACAGGCCAGCATCCGTTGTGAATGACCTGTGATTGTCACCTGCCCGACACTATTGATTGATTGCATCTGACCATGTGTGATCGACTTTAATTGTCACTAACTGTCTGCCGCACGACTTAGTTATTGTAGTACGCTAGGGATTTTTTAGTTACCTGCGTACTACTACTACTACTACTACTACTACCACCCGTTCAGTTAATTTTTTCCACTGTTAGTATGTGATTTTATTAGCTTCTGTACTGTGCGATAAATAATAGTTAGTTACATCACAGGCCAGCATCCGTTGTGAGCGACCTGTGACTGTTGCCTGCCCGACCATATTGATTGATTGCGTCTGACCGTGTGTGACCGACGTTAATTGTCACTAACTGTGTGCCGCACGACTTAGTTATTGTACTACGCTAGAAATGTATTAGATACCTGCGTACTACTACTACTACTGCTACTACTACTACTACTACTACTACTACTACTACTACTACTACTACTACCCATTTATTTAATTAATTCCACTGTTTGTGTTTGATTTTATTAGCTTTTGTACTGTGTAATAAAAAATAGTTAGTTACATCACAGGCCAGCATCCGTTGTGAGTGACCTGTGACTGTCACCTGCCCGACCCTATTGATTGATTGCATCTGACCGTGTGTGCCCGATTTTAATTGACGCTAACTGTCTGCCGCACGACTTAGTTATTGTAGTACTCTAGGGATTTATTAGTTACCTGCGTACTACTACTACTACTACTACTACTACTACTACTACTACTACCCATTCAGTTAATTTTTTCCACTGTTAGTGTGTGATTTTTTTAGCTTCTGTACTCTGTGTAATAAATAATAGTTAGTTACATCACAGGCCAGCATCCGTTGTGAATGACCTGTGATTGTCACCTGCCCGACCCTATTGATTGATTGCGTCTGACCGTGTGTGTCCGACTTTAATTGTCACTAACTGTCTGCCGCACGTCTTAGTTTTTAGTAGTACGCTAGGGATTTATTAGTTACCTGCGTACTACTACTACTACTACTACTACTACTACTACTACTACCCGTTCAGTTAATTTTTTCCACTGTTAGTGTGTGATTTTATTAGCTTCTGTACTGTGTAATAAATAATAGTTAATTTTATAACAGGCCAGAATCCGTTGTGAGTGACCTGCGACTGTCACCTGCCCGACCCTATTGATTGATTGCGTCTGACCGTGTGTGTCCGACTTTAATTGACACTAACTGTCTCCTGCATGACTTAGTTATTGTAGTACTCTAGGGATTTATTAGTTACCTCCGTACTACTACTACTACTACTACTACTACTACTACTACTACTACTACTACTACTACTTCTACTTCTACCACTACTACTACTACTACTACTACTTCTACCCGTTTAGTTAATTTTTTCGAATGTTAGTGTGTGCTTTTATTAGCGTCTGTACTGTGTGTAATAAATAATAGTTAGTTACATCACAGGCGAGCATCCGCTTTGAGTGACCTGTGACCGTCACCTGCATGACCCTATTGATTGATTGCGTCTGACCGTGTGTGTCCGACTTTAATTGACACTAACTGTCTGCCGCCTGACTTATTTATTGTAGTACGCTAGGGATTTTTTAGTTACCTGCGTAGTACTACTACTACTACTACTACTACTACTACTACTACTACTACCACCCGTTCAGTTAATTTTTCCTCTGTTAGTGTGTGATTTTATTAGCTTCTGTATTGTGTGATAAATAATAGTTAGTTACATCACAGGCCAGCATCCGTTGTGAGTGACCTGTGACTGTTGCCTGCCCGACCATATTGATTGATTGCATCTGACCGTGTGTGACCGACTTTAATTGTCACTGTCCGTCACACGAGTTAGTTAGTTCTGTAGTAGACTACACTACTGCTGTTAGTAGTACTACTACTACTACTACTACTATTTAATACTATTTAAATAAAAATACAAAAAAAAACCTTTCATTTTTGTTGTCACTCAACACCAGTCACCACCACCAGCAGTCACCACCAAGTCACCACCAACACAGACTTCATAAAAGTTTACACCCTTTCCCACCCTCTTCTACATTTTTTTGGTACTGTATTTGTATATTGCACAATGACTGGCAGAGGTAGAGGGCAAGGCACCACCGGGAGAAGCAGCACATCTTGCATGTGTATACATCAATCAGGTAGTGTAATTAGAGTACTGCTTCACACTGATGCACCAAACTAACTGTGTAACGCACCGCAAGTTACCAGCTGTTTGTGTAGTGACGGCCATGCTGGACTACTGCACAACATGGCAATATTGTTCTTCCTCACTCAGTAATGTCAGGTAATGTGTGACTGCCTTCTCAACTTTCCATGGCATTGTTAAAAAGCTTACGTTTTGTTTTTAAATTACATTTTCTACTTGTAGCGGTACTTGTTCAGTACCGCTACAATGAGAATCCTATGGAGGCGGGCAAGTCTGGCATTGTGACCCGGGGTAATGGCCGGGGAATGAGGGATGGAATCCGGTGTGGAGCCTGAGCAACGGCTACCACTACACATCCAAGGAGGGCAACAGTCAGGCATGCACGCCCGCCCCGAGGTAGTGACCAAAAATAACAATACAGGAGGACTATCGACGGCTTGCTGTATTTGAAATGAATGTACTTTAAATACTTTAACGAGAACCAGTTATGGCGGGCAAAGATGACACCACATTCCTTTCACGAGAATCATATGGAGGAGGGCAAGTCTGCCATTTGTGACCTCGGGTAATGGCCGGGGAATGAGGGATGGAATCCGGTGTGGAGCCTGAGCAATGGCTACCACTACACAGGCAAGGAGGGCAGCAGGCAGGCTTGCACGCCCGCCCCGAGGTAGTGACCAAAAATAACAATACAGGAGGACTATCGAGGGCTTGCTGTATTTGAAATGAATGTACTTTAAACCCTTTAATGAGAACCAGTTATGGCGGGCAAAGATGACACCACATTCCTTTCACGAGAATCATATGGAGGCGGGCAAGTCTGACATTGTCACCACGGGTAATGGGCGGGGAATGAAGGTTGGATTCCGGCCCGAAGTGGGAGCCTGCTGAGACCCATGCTGTAGCTGCCCTGACCGTGCTTTGCAGACCAAGCCTCTGTGATCAGATGGACCCTTGACCCATCGGAAGACAAACCAAGTCGAAAGCATTTGCCAGGTATGCAGTGACTGCAAACAGCTGTTTGTGTAGTGACGGGTGTGCTGGACTGGTGCGCACCATGACGAGAGTGCAGGTGACGGTGGCTTTTCAGCCCATATTGTTGCCCGGCTGATGTAGCTGAATGACAGAACAGTGACTGTCCAGCTGATCAAATTTGGTCTGACCACAATGAAACAATGACCTTATTATCTTTGGTGTGCCACCCCCACCCGAGACACTCATATAGCCGGCGGTCATTGCTTCATTGTGATACGCAAGCCCCTTCACCGCGGCAAGGTAATGATCACGAAGGGGGATGGGCACATGTACATGCCTTTTGTTTTTTTGTTGCAGCCGCCTGCAGTTCAGCCAGAAAAATTAGGCAGGCATGTGCACGCCCCAGAAAAATTAGAATAGCGGCCGCTGCTAGCAGCGGCCTTAAAAATTCTGGAATCCGCCTAGAGTCCTGGACCCTGGTGGTGGTGGTGGAGAAGGCAGTCAAGCGGCCTGCAGGCAGAGATGCTGTGCGTGGGGACTGACTTAGTCTTCGGTCATGCAATAGCCCTCAGGGATCCATGCCTCGTTCATTTTGATAAAGGTCAGGTACTGGACACTGTCATGACTTAGGCGACTTCTCTTCTCAGTGACAATGCCTCCAGCTGCACTGAAGGTCCTTTCTGACAGGGCGCTTGCGGCAGGGCAAGAGAGAAGTTGGATGGCAAATTGGGACAGCTCTGGCCACAGGTCAAGCATGCGCAACCAGTAGAGCAAGGGTTAATCGTCGCTGCTCGCAGTCGCAGTGTGTACATCCACACTTAGGGCAGGTAGTCGGCTACCTGCCGGTCCAGGCGTTGGTGGAGGGTGGATCCCGAAGGGCTACTGCGAGGCGTTTGGACTAAAGAATGTCCGCATGTCCGACATCACCCCGAGATCGCTGGAGCGTCCTGACCTTGCCTGCGTGGACTAGTAAGGAGGAGGAGGAATACTGCCAGTGGTACCTTTATTGCGTTGTACTGTCACATCACCCTTAAATGCATTGTAAAGAATCATTGACAGCTTGTTCTGCAAGTGCTACATCCTTTCCGCCTTGTGTTGAGTTGCTAACAGGTCTGCCACTTTGTGCCTGTACCGAGGGTCTAGTAGTGTGGCCACCCAGTACAGGTCATTCGCCTTGAGTTTTTTGATACGGGGATCCCCCAACAGGCTGGACAACATGAAAGAGGCCATCTGCACAAAGTCGGATCCAGACGTACTCTCCATCTCCTCTTGCTCTTCCACAGTGACGTCACGCAACTCCTCTTCCTCCCCCCAGCCACGAACAATACCAAGGGAACGTGGAGCAGCAGAAGCCCCCTGTGACGGCTGTTGCGGTTGTTCTTCTGCCGCTGCCGCCTCTTCCTTCTCCACAGAAACACCTTCCTTATAATCATCCAAGTCTGACTCCTCTCCTTCCCCACACGACTCCTCTTCTTCCTCCTCCTCCCCCCTCTGTGGTGCCGCAGGTGTTGAGGAAACCTGTGGTTCGGCTGAAAATTGGTCCCACGACTCCTCCTGCCGTAGCTGTTCCTGTTCCCGCTCCTCCACAGCTTCATCCACCACTCTATGCATGGCACGCTCCAGGAGGTAAGTGTAGGGGATCAAGTCGCTGATGGTACCTTCAGCGCGACTCACCAGGTTGGTCACCTCCTCAAACGGCCACATGGTCCTGCATGCATTTCGCATCAGTGTCCAGCTGTTGGGCCACAACATCCCCATCTTCCCAGATTGTGTCCTTCTACTGTAGTTGTACAGGTACTGGGTGACGGCTTTCTCCTGGTCTAGCAGGCGAGAGAACATGAGCAGGGTGGAATTCCAGCGAGTCGGGCTATCGCATATCAAGCGTCTCACCGGCAAGTTGTTTTTCTGCTGAATGTCCGCAAAGCGTGCCATGGCCGTATAAGACCGCCTGAAATGCCCACAAAACTTCCTGGTCTGCTTCAGGACGTCCTCTAAGCCTGGGTACTTTGAGACAAATCTTTGCATGACCAGATTCAGCACATGTGCCATGCAGGGTACATGTGTCAGCTTTCCCAAATTCAAAGCGGAAAGGAGATTGCTGCCGTTGTCACACACCACGTTGCCGATCTCCAGCTGGTGCAGGGTCAGCCATTGCTCCACCTGTTTGTTAAGAGCAGCCAGGAGAGCTGCTCCAGTGTGACTCTCCGCTTTGAGGCAAGTCATGTCTAAAATTGCGTGACACCGTCGTACCTGGCATGCAGCGTAGGCTCTGGGGAGATGGGGCTGTGTAGCTGGAGAGGAAGAGGAGATGGCAGCACCGTTAGAGTTCAACTGACACTCAGCTGAGGAGGAGGAGGTTGACAGCGAAGAGGATGTAGCTGGAGGAGAAGGAGAGTAGGTGGCAGGAGGCCTGCCTGCAAGCCGTGGAGGTGTGACAAGTCGGTCCGCTGAACAGCCACGTACTCCCTGCTTGCTGCCATCGGTCACCAGGTTGACCCAATGGGCTGTGTACGTAATGTAGCGGCCCTGCCCATGCTTGGCAGACCAGGCATCCGTGGTCAGGTGAACCCTTGACCCAACGCTCTTCGCAATAGATGACACCACTTGCCTCTCAACTGCACGGTACAGTTTGGGTATGGCCTTTCGTGAAAAATAAGTGCGGCCTGGTATCTTCCACTGCGGTGTCCCAATGGCCACAAATTTACGGAAAGCCTCTGACTCCACCAGCTTGTATGGTAATAGCTGGCGAGCTAATAGTTCCGCCACACCAGCTGTCAGACGCCGGGCAAGAGGGTGACTGGCCGAAATTGGCTTCTTCCGCTCAAAGACTTCCTTCATGGACACCTGGCTACTGCTGTGGGCAGAGGAGCAGGAACCGCTCAAGGGCAGAGGCGGTGTGAAGGAGGGTGGCTATGAAGGTTCAAGGGAGAAAGCGGATGAAGACGATGCACCTGAAGGAGGAAGAGGAGAAGGAGGGTGGCTTGTCTTTTGAGGGGTGCTGCTTTTCCTCAGGTGTTCTTCCCATAGCTGTTTGTGCCTTCTCTCCAGGTGCCTTCGTAAGGCATTTGTCCCTACGTGAGAGTTGGCCTTTCCATGGCTCAATTTTTGCTGGCAGAGACAACAGATGGCTTTGCTCCGATCTGAGACACACACGTTAAAACATTTCCAAACCGCTGAGCCCCCCTGGGGTGATGGTGCTACGGTGGCATCAGCAGCTGACGTTGAAGGGCATGTTGGCTGGCTGGCCATAGCTGGCGATACATGGCGCCGGACACTGCCCCCAGCTGTTTCTGAGGACGAGCTCCCTCTGCTTCTATCATGGAGTCGTCTCCTCCTACTCCTCTCTGGCTCCCCCTCTGAACTGTCCCCTGGTCATCTCCTCTATTGGGAACATACGTGGCATCCGTATAATCGTCATCATAATCCTCCTGCCCAGCTTCACTTTCCTCAGACAACTCCACAACTGCACCAACTTCAGGTGGTTCATCATGCCCCTCCTCACACATTACGTCCATACTATCGCCACCTAACTCAGACGTATGAGGTGGTGTACCTGCGCCTTTCAGTTGTTGTTGCAGTAGTGGCTGTGAATCAGTGATTTCACCACCACCACCACCAAATAACTCCTGCGAAGTGTCAAATGCAGCGGATGTGGTGCTTGTACTAGCGCTGGTGGCACTGGCTGTGGGAGATGAGGCCTTCTGTGTTAAATACTCAAGCACATCCTCACAGTTTTGGGAAGTGATGGCACGTGCCTTCTTCTGAGCACTGTACTTTGGTCCAGGTCCGCACGAAATCACAGCAACACCACCTCGCACAGACCTGCCAGTGCCAGGTGGCCTTCCTCTGGGCAGGGGCGTAGCAATAGGGGGTGCAGAGGTAGCGACCGCATCGGGGCCCTTGGGCCAAAGGGGCCCCAGTTGGCCCTCCCTCAACTGTAGTATTAGCTCTCTATTGGTCCTTTGCTCATAATAATCACTTCTATAGATGCTTTGAATAGTAGTAACCATTAACAAACTGTTCCCCATCCCCTTCTTACACCTCTGACACTGTAGTTGCCAATGGCAGGTTTTGGTGCGTCGTATCAATTGTTATGTATAGAGTGCTTTGGGGGCCCCATATAAAACTTGCATCGGGGCCCACAGCTCCTTAGCTACGCCACTGCCTCTGGGTCTTCCTCTACCTCTTCCTCTACCTGGTTTTTGCATTTTGTCCATCTCGGGGGGAAGCTAGATATATGCAGTGAGGTGAGTTCACTCAACAGAAAATGTAGATATGCAGTGAGGTGAGTTCACTCAACCCAAAGGTAGCTATATATGCAGTGAGGTGAGTTCACTCAACACAAAGGTAGTTATATATGCAGTGAGGTGAGTTCACTGAACGCAAAAAAGGTAGCTATGTGCAGTGAGGTGAGTTCACTCAATCCAAAGGTAGTTATATATGCAGTGAGGTGAGTTCACTCAACCCAAAGGTAGTTATATATGCAGTGAGGTGAGTTCACTGAACACAACAGGTAGTTAGATGCAGTCAGCTGAGTTCACTCAACACAAACATAGTTATATGCAGTGAGGTGAGTTCACTCAACAGAAAAGGTAGATATGCAGTGAGGTGAGTTCACTCAACCCAAAGGTAGTTATATATGCAGTGAAGTGAGTTCACTGAACACAAAAGGTAGCTATGTGCAGTGAGGTGAGTTCACTCAACCCAAAGGTAGTTATATATGCAGTGAGGTGAGTTCACTCAACCCCAAGGTAGTTATATATGCAGTGAGGTAAGTTCACTGAACACAAAAGGTAGCTATGTGCAGTGAGGTGAGTTCACTCAACCCAAAGGTAGTTATATATGCAGTGAGGTGAGTTCACTGGACACAAAAGGTAGCTATGTGCAGTGAGGTGAGTTCGCTCAACCCAAAGGTAGTTATATATGCAGTGAGGTAAGTTTACTGAACACAAAAGGTAGCTATGTGCAGTGAGGTGAGTTCACTCAACCCAAAGGTAGTTATATATGCAGTGAGGTGAGTTCACTGAACACAAAAGGTAGCTATGTGCAGTTAGGTGAGTTCACTCAACACAAAGGTAGTTATATATGCAGTGAGGTGAGTTCACTGAACACAAAAGGTAGCTATGTGCAGTGAGGTGAGTTCACTCAACCCAAAGGTAGTTATATATGCAGTGAGGTGAGTTCACTGAACACAACAGGTAGTTAGAGGCAGTCAGCTGAGTTCACTCAACACAAAGGTAGTTATATGCAGTGAGGTGAGTTCACTCTACAGAAAAGGTAGATATGCAGTGAGGTGAGTTCACTCAACTTAAAAGGTAGTTATATGCAGTGACGCAAGTTCACTCAACACAAACGGTAGTTATGTGCAGCGAGGTGGGTTCACTCAACACAAACGTAGGTGTATGTAGTGATGAGGTGGGTTAACTAAACACAACTGGTACTAGTAGTAGGTAAATGCAGTACTGGGTAGCAGGGCCGGGCCGAGGCATAGGCTGGAGAGGCTCCAGCCTCAGGGCGCAGTGTAAGAGGGGGCGCACAATTCATTCAGCTGTCATTCCTAATTGTGTATGAAGCAGAAAGAAATAAGAAAAGGGGATACATAGCAGTGACTGCAAGCCAGATAACTAGATATTAAAGTGTTGGGGAGGTTGTGGGCCCTGTGGCACCTCTTAGTCTAATAGCAATCAGTGTGTGATGGCTAGGGTGGGAGGGATGGAGGGGCGCACTTTGGTGTCTCAGCCTTGGGTGCCGGAGGAAGTTGTCCCGCCTCTGCTGGGTAGGTAGTACAATGTGCAGCTCCCTGTCACACACACAGGTGTCACTGAATGTGCTGGTGAATGCTGATGGGCTGCTGGCAGTGGGACACACACATTATGAATTAGCAATGCTGTCTAAGCAACACAAGTGGCTCACACACACAGGTAGTAGTCACTGAATCTGCTGCTGCTGCTGCTGGCAGTGGGACACACAGTATGAATTAGCAATGCTGTCTAAAAAACAAAAGTGTCCGTTTCAAACACAGAAAAAAAAAATTGATCACACGAGCAGGATGAGCTCTGAAAAGAGCTTTTCTGGGGCGCTATTATAACAATAAGATTCAGCTAAGCAAGCTAAGAAGGCAAGAGCCTGACTAATCTGTCCCTAGGAGAACAAGTCTGCAGCAGCTGTCCCTATTCTGTCTCTAGCAGGCACATGAGTGAGGCTAATGGCCCCCGGAGCCTGCCTTATATAAGGGGGGGTGGGGCTCCAGGGCTTAGTATAGCCGGATTGGCTACAATGCGCCTGCTGATTGTGATGCAGAGGGTCAAAGTTGACCCTCATAGAGCATTATGGGGCAAATCAAACTTCCGGGAAAGTTCGCCTTCGCCGGCGAAGGCGAACCACCCGATGTTCGCCTGGAACCGTTCGCCGGCGAACCGTTCTGCCCATCTCTATTGTGGAGGAGGGAGCAGAGGCGCAACAGCAGCGTGTTGCGCCCATCTTTGAGACGGGTCGTCACCCCCGGCCCATTCTGGAGAGTCAGACGCAGGCTGTGGTGGAAATGATGGCGGAGCAGGAAGCCACCATTTCCAGCCAGGCCTCCAGCACCAGCAAGACCAGTGCCACCACCACCAGCACTCCGGCATACCTCCCAACTTTTTGAGATGAGAAAAAGGGACAGTTAAGCCACGCCCCTGCCACACCCCTGGTCACGCCCTCACCGTGCCTCTAGTCACACATACCATAAAGATTTCATAAGAAACATATGTTGTTTTATAATTCAAACCACACTGGTCCTTTCTATCCTTGTTCATTTTCCTTTATAGTAACATTTTAAAATTAGTAGTATATCAAATTAAAGGATGGGAATAAAGTTTAGAGTCAATCAAACACATTTTTAGTATAGAAATGTATATAATTACATAGAAAGAGGGACAAAGTCCTGAAAGAGGGACAAATGAGGGTGAAAGAGGGACAGAGGGACAGGGCTCCCAAAAAGGGACTGTCCCTCCGAAAAAGGGACAGTTGGGAGCTATGCTCCGGTCCGCAGCAGGCCTCCACCACCGCTTGAGGCCATGTTCACGGTGACCCCATCGACCAGCCTGTCTTCACTGAGCTTGCTCTTATCCACAGACACAGACACCATGAGCATGTACAGGGATGTTTTGGAGCAGTTTAAAGGTGGAGATGACGGGGCCATGCAAGGAGGAGGAGGAGTTTGAGGTGGAGCAGTTTGTTGTTGGCGCTGAGGAGGAGGGGCGTGATGCAGGGGATGTTGGGGTCGAGGAGTTGGTTGAGGCGGGCTCACAGGAGATGTTTGTGGATGATGATGATAATGACGTGCTGGATCCTTCCTATGTGCTACCAGTACCACCAGCACAGTTGGTTGAAGGCAGCTCATCATCGGAGGAGGAGGCGTCTCTGGCACAGGGGCATGGCAGCAGCAAGGCAGCCAGCGTAGGGCGTGGAAGGCAGGAGCCACAGCCTGCTGCTTCATCTGCTACCACCACCCGCAGCAAACCTCCAACCAAACCAAAAAAGGCACAATCCTCCAAGGGCACCAAAAAACCCCAGCCCTCAAAAGCAGGTTGAAGTCCCCAGTCTGACAGTACTTTAGCAAGTGCCCAGTGGACGCGACCCGTGCAGTTTGCAACAGTTGCGGTGTCAGTCTCAGCAGAGGTCACAATCTGCTCAAGTTGGGTACCTTGTGCCTGCAGACCCACTTAGAGAGCAGATATTTGGATGGGTTTAGTGAGTATCAGAAGCTGACGGAGAGTGGCGCAGGCAGTGGTCAAACCCAGACAGCCACTGCACAGATTTAAGCAGCAGCAGCATCCAACCCTCCTGCCCATCCAGCAGCAGGAGCACAGCAGCAGCAACAAGAACTCACTGTTTCCCCCCCCCCCCCCCCCCCGGGCAGCCAGTCCTCAGTGGCCTCGTCAGCTCCCTCCACAGTGGCCTCCTCAGCCTCCCGTGCAGGCAAACGCCACCAGACCCTGCTCAGCGAGTCATTCCCTGGTGTGACCAAGGTGCTGCCTCCCGCCCACAGGCGCATCCGGGTGCTGAATGGGTTGCTTGCCCGGGCCATGTGCTCCCAGCTCCTGCCATATTCCTTTGTGCAGGAGGGGAGCAACATGAGAGCGCTGCTGCAGGTTGGGATCCCAGAGTGGCAAGTCCCCAGCCGCCACTACTTCTCCTGCAGGGCGATCCCAGCACTGAACCGCTTTGCCATGGTGAACGTGGGCCGCGCGCTCGATCACGCCGTGAGTGCACAGATCCATGTCATCATGGATTCATGGAGCAGCTGTTTTGGGACAGACCGCTATCTGTCCTTTATGGCCCACTGGGTCAACCTGGTGGAAAGCCAGAGTGAGGAAGCAGCAGGTCCACCCTTGGACGCATCAGCGGCAGCAGCGGCACCAGTCGCCCCTTATGTGGTGCCACCGTGCGGGGTCAGGGGAGAAGCAGCAGCTCCTGCCGCCAAGCGATCCCATCTGAACAGCAGCGTGAAGGCCCGCCACTGCCAAGCGCTGCTGGAGATGAAAAGCCTGAGCAAAAACAACTTGACGGCAGCCAACGTGCTCCAGTACCTCAAGGAGCAAGAGAAGACGTGGCTGACCCCCAGAGGCCTCACTATCGGATTGGTGGTGTTCGATAATGCCGCCAACCTGCTGGCTGCCATCAGCAGGGGAGACTTGGTCCATGTCCCTTGCTTGGCCCACGTCCTGAACCTGGTGGTGCAAAAGTTCATGCACACCTACCAGGGGATGGAGGCGCTGTTAGAAGCAGCGCGGAAAATTGTGCGCACTTTCCACCGCTCATCTGCTGCCGCAGCAAAAGTGGCAGTGATCCAGCAGCTCGAGGGCCTGCCACGACACCGCCTCATCATAGATGTGCCAACTCACTGGAACTCCCCCCTGGCCATGTTGGAGTGGCTGGTTGAGCAGAGGAGGGCTTTCCAATGCTACATCTATGATGCCACTGTCGCTGGCACCGGCAGCACCACCACCAAACTCCAGCTACTCACCAACACACAGTGGGGACAGATGCAGCAGGTCTGCTTGGTGTTGGCTTCCTTCCTACAGGGACTGGCAAGACACAAGCAAAAAAAGCCCGGCCACCGGGAGCCCAATCTGGTGTAGTAACTTCTTGGTTAGGACAGAGTAAAAAATACTAGTGTGATTATACTCACAAAGGTGGGTTGCTTTAAAAGAGGCAACCACTCGTATGCGCACGTGGAGAAGTACCGTCTCCACTCGGCCTTTTCTTGTAGATCTTTGGTCGCAACTCCAAAATGAAAAAAAAAAATTTTCGACTCTCCTGAGAAGAGAGAGCGAAAAAAATCCTACTAAGTAGGATATATTAAGTAAATTTGGATGGTTGGAGGCGCCCAATTGAAAGAGTGAATAAATCGTCAGATTTGAAGATGATAAAAAAATATAAATAATAATAAAAGTAATTTTTTCTTAGTGAAATAAAACTTGCTGGAATGAATAGAGTAAAAAATAATTTCATTTATTGGTTGCGAACAGCACTGGACTTTTGAAAGCTATATAATTGGCACTTATTTGACCTGAGGAAGCGGCTTACGCCGAGAAACGCGTTATCCAGTGCTGTTCGCAATCAATAAATGAAATTATTTTTTACTCTATTCATTCCAGCAAATTTTATTTCACTAAGAAAAATTTACTTTTATTATTATTTATATTTTTTATCATCTTCAAATCTGACGATTTATTCACTCTTTCAATTGGGCGCCTCCAACCATCCAAATTTACTTCCTACAGGGAGCCAACCTGGTGAGCGAACACCGGGCCTTCCTTCTGCCAGTGGGTGCCCTTTGTTTGTCTGCTGGACAGGGCACTTGGCAATTTGGTGGATTTGGGAGAGGAGGCCCTGAAGCAGCTGGAACAGCAGCCACCTGCGCAGTACACTGCTGCGCAGGTATTTGAGTCCCTGGAGGAGGAGGAGTTGGAGGTGCTGGACGTTGCTGCTGGGGGGGGAACATTGGAGCGCAGCAGCAGTGGTGCGAGGGTGGAGAGAGGAGAAAGAGGCTCAGGGGCCAGAGGAGGAGGAAGACGCTGACCTTGATGTCTCTGTTGGATGGTCCACCCTGTTCCCAATGGCAGTGCTGCTTGCGCTGCCTGCGCACAGACCCCAGGGTCAAGCAGATGCAAGCGAGGGAGGACGCCTGCATCAGCATGATCCTGGACCCATGGCTGAGGGGGAGGTGGGATTAGTCTCTGCCTGCTAGAGACCATGAGCAGTGAGTAAGGGAGTTGCAGGAGATCCTTGCTCAGCGACTGGAGGAAGCCTTCCCCCCGCCTTCCACCCCCTCTGTTCCTGTCCAGCAGCCAGCACAGCAGCCAGTGCCTGTGGCCAGCAGCAGCATCAGGCGCCCAAGAGATCTGCTGTCATTGACGCAGGTGTTCTACATGACGGTAGAGCAGCCGAGAGAGGAGGTGCGTGCAGCAGCCACCTTCTCTGAAAGTCACAGCCAGCGCATGACCCGGATGGTGGCCGACTACATGGGGTCCTTCAGTGGGCTTGACACCTGCAGCGTGGAGTCTGGGGAGCCCATGGAGTACTGGGTGGAGCCCTTGCTCATCTGGAGGGAGCTGGCGCAGTACGCCCTGGAAGTATTGTATTACCCCCCTTCCAGCCTGCTGTACGAGAGGTGCTTCAGTGCGGCCGGTGGCGTGGTCACCGAGAAGCGCTCTAGTCTGTTCCCAGAGGGCATGGACAGACTGACATTTTTGAAGATTAACCAGGCCTGGATTGAAGGCTGGTTCCTGGCACCTATTGTCGGCGAGAGGAGGACATGAGGTGCCTGGGAATTACAATACATTGCCTGCTGCCATACGTGACTCCTCCTCCTCCTGCTGTTGCTGCTGCTGTATTTATTTATTTATGAATTTATGAACTTATTTATGTATTTATTGTATTTAGAAAGCGCCTACATATTACGCCGCACTGATTTTCATCCTCCTGCTGTCTGTGTTCCCAACACCAGGGTCGCCAACACAATACATTGCCTGCTGCCATACGTGACTCCTCCTCCTGCTGCTGCTGCATTTATTTATGTATGAATTTATTTATGTATTTATTGTATTTATAAAGTGCCTACAAATTACGCCGAGCTGATTTTCATCCTCCTGCTGTCTGTGGTCCCAACGCCAGGGTCCACAACACAATACATTGTCTGCTGCCATATGTGACTCCTCCTCCTCCTGCTGCTGCTGCTGCTGTTTTTATTTATTTATGAATTTATGAATTTATTTATGTATTTACTGTATTTATAAAGTGCCCACATGTTACGCTGCGCTGATTTTCATCCTCCTGCTGTTTGTGGTCCCAACGTCAGGGTCCACAACACAATACATTGCCTGCTGCCATATGTGACTCCTCCTCCTCCTCCTGCTGCTGATGTATTTATTTATTTATGAATTTATTTATCTATTTACTGTATTTATAAAGCGCCTACATATTATGCTGCGCTGGTTTTCATCCTCCTGCTGTCTGTGGTCCCAACACCAGGGTCCACAACACAATACATTACCTGCTGCCATACGTGACTCATGATGGGCGTGGCTACCACATGCGTCTGAGCGCTCCAACTAGCCGGCCGACCATGCTGCAGCAAGAAGATCCTGTGTCTCCCCTCCTCTCCCCATGAGCGTTTTATTCCTACTGGGTTGAGAAACACAGGAGTAATGGAGGGTTGAGCAGACAGGCAAACCAGCGCTGACGACTGGACCAAGAAACCACTAAAGATGTGCCTGGTCACCGGGTGGTAAGAGACTGTTGCCCGAGAGAAATTGTCTGAAGCCTTGCTGGGGAACTGCATGTAGCGTGAAGCCGAGTAGTCGGCATAACATACCAACTCAGCAACCACTTTATCTCCGCACGCTGGAAATATTTAAAGGGAAGGTACCGGTACCAGAGTGCATGGAGAGTGTATGAGGTTGTGCTGACATTGTGGTGTGGTGGAGCGCTCCGCAGTATTTTAATTGTTTTTAGGGTGGGTTAGTGCTAAGTGCAATACAATAAAGGTTTCATGATTGTCTAAATCCTGAGCGACAGCTATTTTATTTGATAGCAATTCTTGGAATTTTTTATGCAGTTGCTCCTGTTTGTGAAAACACAAACAGTTAAGGTTGACGTATATTGGTGAGTGAGATAGACAGGTTTTGTGGTATTTCATACGTGACTCCTCCTCCTCCTCCTGCTGCTGCTGCTGTATTTATTTATTTATTTATGAATGTATTTATGTATTTATTGTATTTATAAAGCGCCAACATATTATGTCGCGCTGATTTTCATCCTTCTGCTGTCTGTGGTCCCAACGCCAGGGTCCACACAATGCATTGCCTGGTGCCACACGTCACTCCTCCTCCTGCTGCTGCTATATTTATCCTCCTGCTGTCTGTGGTCCCACCACCATGGTCCACACAATACATTGCCTGCTGCCAGTGCCACACGTCACTCCTCCTCCTCATCCTCCTGCTGTATTTATCCTCCTGCTGTCTGTGGTCCCACCGCCAGGGTCCACACAATACATTGCCTGCTGCCACACGTCACTCCTCCTCCTGCTGCTGCTGCTGTATTTATCCCGCTGTCTGTGGTCCCACCGCCAGGGTCCACACAATAAATTGCCTGCTGCCAGTGCCACACCTCACTCCTCCTCCTCCTGCTGTATTTATCCTCCTGCTGTCTGTGGTCCCACAGCCAGGCTCCACACAATACATTGTCTGCTGCCAGTGCCACACGTCACTCCTCCTCCTGCTGTACTTATCCTCCTGCTGTCTGTGGTCCTACCGCCAGGGTCCACACAATACATTGCCTGCTGCCATACGTCACTCCTCCTCCTGCTGCTGCTGTATTTATCCTCCTGCTGTCTGTTTACCCACCGCCAGGTTCCACACAACACATTGACTGCTGTCTGCCATACTTTACTTTTTTTGTTTTGTTTTTTAATTACACCGATTTAAATGTGATTTCCTTTTAAAAAAAATGCATCCGAATTCCCGAACACTCATTTTTTACCGAATTTTGTTACCCGAACCGACTCCGAATCCGAACCGAATTTCTAGGGTGAATCCGAATCCGGATGCCCTTCGGACCCGAATTTGAATGTACCCGAATCGAATTTTGGTACATCTGAGCATGCCTGATTGTTATATTGACTTCATGTGTCCACCACACAGATAAGGACTCATACCAACTTTGGAATTTGTACACTGTCCCTGATCCCTAGGGTTCGTAGAAAACATCTGTCTCACACTGCAGCTAAGTTCTGATGTCTCTATGTACAACCTAAAAAACAAAAGAGTCTCATTTTGAAAAAAAGTTGTAGACTTTCCCTTTTCAGCAATTACTTCAAAAGGATTCCTAGATTCTTACCACACACAAGGCTAATGACCTTATGGCCTCTAATGACTTTCACAACACAATGGAGTGGAGATTGATGTCTTACTGTTGCTGCTTCATTGAGAGCTTGTTGTCTCAATGAATTCCCGGTAATAACAGTATCAATCAGTGACATTCTTAATGTTTTGCCAAAGTGTGTGAATGTGTATGTATGTACTGGGAGCAGAGCTGCAACAAGGGACTTGTCGGCTGCAAGGGTCTGGAGGAAGCCCCGTGTATGTAGATCTGGGGGTAGCATAGATTGCCTGACGTTTCCTTTTCTTTAAGTGTTTTTATCTGCATGGAGAAAACACACGGGTCCTCAGTTTTCCTGTGCAGAAAGCGAGGGGGGTGTGGGGCCCCATCCAAAGTTTTGCGGGCTGGCCCCATCCATAGTTTTGCAGGGGGGCCCAGTGATGTCTATTGTCTAGTTACGCCCCTGTTTGGCATCAATAATTTGCATTGAAATTAAACAAATCTGATTGGCTGTTTGTGGTTCCACTACTTGTTCTGAATTTGAACCCCAGTCTCCCAATGACCAACTGTACCAGGTTTGAGGCTTGTGCCAATAACAGTGCAAGAATAGCAGCAATTACATATTCCCCTTGAAAATCAATAGGTGAATTTTGATTGGCTTTTTTAGGCTCCACCCACTTTTATGAATAATAATCCCAGTCACCCAGCGACCAACTGTACAAAGTTTGAGAACCCTACCATTAACAGTGTAAGAATGGCTGCAGTTTACATTTTCTGTGAAATTTGTATTTGTCTCCGCCCACTGATGACTTAATGTTGCCCGGTTATGTATTTGGCTGGTGTTGGTTGCTTCACCTTTTTTAACCCTAACACACAATTACTCAATGATGAAGTTTGTGAGCTTTTCAGTCTTTGGCATCAATAATTTGCATTGAAATTAAACAAATCTGATTGGCTGTTTGTGGCTCCACTACTTGTTCTGCTTTTGAACCCCAGTCACCCAATGACCAACTGTATCAGGTTTGAGGCTTGTGCCATTAACAGTGTAAGAATGACGGCAATTAAATATTCCCCTTGAAAAACAATAGGTGAATTTTGATTGGCTTTTGTAGGCTCCACCTACTTTTCTGAATTTTATTCCCAGTCACCCAGTGACCAACTGTGCAAAGTTTGAAAACCCTACCATTAACAGTGTAAGAATGGCTGCTGTTTACATTTCCCAGTGAAATTTGTATTTGTCTCCGCCCACTCTTTGGTTATGGGAATAAAAAGTATCCTATATGTTATTCCAGGTAATGTACTATTTTTGTGTCAAATTTAATTCAGCCATTTTTGCGTGATCTAGTAACAAACATCCAAACATCCATCCTTTAACCACCCTGGCGTTCTATTAAGATCGCCAGGGCGGCTGCATGAGGGTTTTTTTAAAAAAAAAACTATTTCATGCAGCCAACTGAAAGTTGGCTGCATGAAAGCCCACTAGATGGCGCTCCGGAGGCGTTCTTCTGATCGCCTCCGGCGGCCAAAAGTAACACGGAAGGCCGCAATGAGCAGCCTTCCGTGTTTGGCTTCTCCTGTCGCCATGGCGACGAGCGGAGTGACGTCATGGACGTCAGCCGACGTCCTGACGTCAGCCACCTCCGATCCAGCCCTTAGCGCTGGCCGGAACTATTTGTTCCGGCTGCGCAGGGCTCAGGCGGCTGGGGGGACCCTCTTTCGCCGCTGCTCGCGGCGGATCGCCGCAGAGCGGCGGCGATCGGGCAGCACACGCGGCTGGCAAAGTGCCGGCTGCGTGTGCTGCTCTTTATTTCATCCAAATCGGCCCAGCAGGGCCTGAGCGGCACCCTCTGGCGGTAATGGACGAGCTGAGCTCGTCCATACCGCTAAGGTGGTTAAATACAAATTATTGATGCCAAAGACCGCACAGCTCACAAACTTGGTCATTGAGTAATTGTGTGTTAGAGTTAGAAAAAGTGGCCGCAGCCAACACCAGCCAAATACATACCCGGGCAATGCTGGGACATCGGTGGGCGGAGACAAATACAAATGTCACATGGAAAAATGTAAACTGCAGCCATTCTTACACTGTTAATGGTAGGGTTCTCAAACTTTGCACAGTTGGTCACTGGGTGACTGGGATTAATATTCAGAAAAGTGGGTGGAGCCTACAGAAGCCAATCAAAATGTACCTATTGATTTTCAAGGGGAATATTTAGTTGCTGCCATTCTTGCACTGTAAATGGCATAAGCCTCAAACGTGGTGTAGTTGGTCATTGGGTGACTGGTGTTCTAGTTCAGAAAAGGGGGTGGAGCTACAAACAGCCAATTAGATTTGTTTCATTTTAATGCAAATTATTGATGCCAAAGACTGCAAAGCTCACAAACTCAGCTATTCTATGAATAAAAGCTTCTCTGAGCTCTCCGACCAAAAGGCTACAGAGCTGTTTTCTGAAGCACTTACTTCAACATGTCTCTCACTGTTTCTCGTTTGTTTTACTTCAGGACAGTTCAAAGGGTCATTAGCTCTGCTCTGTTTCATAGTTTAAAATACAGACTGCAGTTTGTAAACTGCAAATATCAGAGAATGATACAATGTGATAAAAAAGCAATACAACTGATAATAAAAATATGAGAATGTTTTCTTGTCTACTAATGTTCTATGAATCATCCAGGCTACACATACAATTCATCATAATAGTTTTTTGTTTTTTTTAAATTCACTTCAGTTTCACTTTAATTGACATTGAATCCACATAAAATCATGCGCATATAAAATCCCTGAAATAACTATTTACATAAAACACTCCTGGGGGGTCCAGGAAGGGGTGCTAGCTGATTGGCTGCCATGTGTCTGCTGACTGTGAGGTAAGGGGTCAAAGTGTAGCTCAATGATGATGTATAGGGGGCGAATCGAACACGCCAAATGTTTGCTGTCCGCCACGAATGCGAACAATGGATGTTCGCTCGCCGGGGAACAGTTCGGACCATCTCTAGTCATTTCCCCTGAAATGGTCTTACCAACTCTACTCCAGCAAAGTCATAATGTTGTATGAATAATTATGCACATGATGGTATGAAATATGAAGATAGAAACTTGTTGCATCTCTAAAAGATGAAATAAGGCCTCTTTTCCATGGACTGTTGATAGGCAATGAAATGCCTCTCAAACTCTCACAACTGCCCACTGCTGCCTGGTAACTGCTTGTTGCTGCCTGGTAACTGCTCACTGCCTGGTAACCACAAACGCATTAAAACGCACGCAAAATGCTTGAAAAACGCATCTGCGGTAAAAAAAAATAAATGGTAATGCAAATGCACCAAAAACACACAAACACACAAAAAAAAATGGAAGTCTGTGGGCCGCATGAAAAAATGCATATCCGTTTTCTATGCGTGCGTTTTCAAAAACGCATATAATGAAAGTCAAAAGAAACACAATTGAAAAAAAAAATGTGATGTATTTCCACTTCCTGTTGTCTTCCTAGTTATTTGCATAAAACGCAGTTGTAAAACACATGACAAACACATATAAAATGTGAAACGCAAACGCATTAAAATACACGCAAAATTCTTGAAAAATGCATCTGCAGTAAAAAAATTGCTAACGCAAATGCACCAAAAAAGCTGTAAAAACACAGCAAAAGTGCACACACACAAAAAGCAGCTTTTCATGTCATGTTATGTGCAGGGGCGGACTGACCATTCAGGCACTCGGGCACAGACCGAAGGCCCGTGGTCAGGAGGGGGCCGCCAGAGCACCCTGAGCAGGAGGGGAAGAGCGCAGTGAAAGGGAGCGGTATGTACAGCGGTGGAGAAGGGGGGACATCCCCCCCCCTTCCCTCACCTTGGGGCCCCCCTTCTTGGCTCTCCGCTCTGGTAACTCGGCGGGTAACAGCGGGCAGCGGGCGGAGACTTACTGCCGTTTCTGCCTCCAGCCGCAAGGGACGCTCTGCTCTGTGCGCAGCTAGTCTGGTCTACTGAAGACCAGACTAGCTGCGCACAGAGCAGAGCGTCCTTTGTGGCTGGAGGAACGGCGGTAAGTGTCCGTCTGCTGCCCGCTGTTAGCTGCCGAGTTACCAGAGGGGAGAGCCAGGGAGGGGGGCCCCAAGGTGAGGGAAGGGGGGGGATGTCCCCCCTTCTCCACCGCTGTACATACCGCTCCCTTTCACTGAGCTCCTCCCCTCCTGGGGGACACCTATAGACCTAGCTACATTCTGGGGACACCTAAGACCTATACTGGGAATACCTATACACCTGGCTACATATACTGGGAATACCTATACACCTGGCTACATATACTGGGGGCACCTATAGACCTGGCTTTACTGGGGACATCAATACACCTGGCTACATATACTGGGAATACCTATACACCTGGCTACATATACTGGGGGCACCTATAGACCTGGCTTTACTGTGGACATCTATACACCTGGCTACATATACTGGGAATACCTATACACCGGGCTACTTATACTGGGGACACCTATACACCTGGCTATACTGGGGACACCTATAGATCTGGCTTTACTGGGGACACCTATACACCTGGCTACTTATACTGGGGACACCTATACACCTGGCTATACTGGGGACATCTATAGACCTGGCTACATATACTGGGAATACCTATACACCTGGCTACTTATACTGGGGACACCTATAGACCTGGCTACATATACTGGGAATACCTATACACCTGGCTCATTATACTGGGGACACCTATACACCTGGCTGCATATACTGGGGACACCTTTTCACATTGCTACATATACTGGGAATACCTATAGACCTTGCTACATATGCTGGGAACACCTATAGACCTGGCTATCTAAACTGGAGACACCTATAGACCTGGCTATCTATACTGGGGACACCTATAGACCTGGCTACCTATTCTGGAGACACCTGTAGACCTGGCTATCTATACTGGGGACACCCATAGACCTGGCTTCCTATTCTGGGGACACCTATAGTCCTGGCTTCCTATTCTGGGGACACCTATAGACCTGGCTATTCAAACTGGGGACACCTATAGACCTGGTTATCTATTCTGGGGACACCTATAGACCTGGCTACTTATACTGGGGACACCTATAGACCTGGATACCTGTACTGGGAACACCAATACACCTGGTTACTTCCACTGAGGATACCTTTAGACCTGTTACCTATACTGGGGGCACCTATTTTGGGGTACCTGCTGCCAGATTAACTATTTTTGGGAAACCGCTGCTGCTAGATTAAGTGTATTTTGAGAAACAGCTGCCAGATTATGTGTATTTTTGGGGAACCAATGCCAGAGTGTGTATGTTGGGGGAACCGCTGCTTCCAGATTATGTGTATTTTGGGGGAACCACTGCTGCAAGATTACATGTATTTTGGGTGATCCGCTGCCAGATTATGCATATTTTGGGCAACCGCTGCCAAATTATGTGTATGTTAGGGAAACTGCTGCTGCCAGATATTTTGGGGGAACGACTGCCATATTATCTGTATTTTGGAGGAACCTCTGCCAAATAGCGTAGATTTTTGCTGAAATTCGGTCAGATTACACGTATTTTGGGGGGAAACACTAAGGCAGAGCTCAAACTTCCCTGACAGACCTTTTACACCACTGCCAAGGTCATGTATATTTTGTCCCACCCATGACCACGCCCACATTCTGTTGTGTGACCACACCCATTTTCCCTGTGCGGCGCAGGGATATTTTTTTATCAGTATAAAATATATCTTGGCGGTAAATTATTAGATCTTACTCTGTAAAAAATAACATGAAATGTGGGTGACACTGGTACGGGGCCCCCTAATCTCCTATTGTCCGGGGGCCCCATGAGTTGTAAGTCCGCCCCTGGTTATGTGTGCACCTAGCCTTACCGTTATCTTCTGGGAGTGTATTCAAATGCCTCACCGCTGTCTCTGCTACACGTGCATATGTTACGGCCAGAAACCGAAGTCTGCCACTTCAGGTTCTGGTCGGCCAAAATGCGAAGTGGCCGACTCACTGCAGGCAATGTGAGAAATGAATGTATTCCTGTCGAGCAATGTGAGGAACGAATGCATTCCTCTGGCAACGCATCGCTCCCCGGTGCCGTGTCCTCTCGTACCCTCCGCCTGCTGTGCACCATCCTCTCCTCCCTACAGAAGCCATCTAATTAATGGATTTCCGGGGGCTCTGTGCTCCTCTGCTCCGTCTCCTCCTCCTTCCTTCCTCCTATTTCCCTCTGACAGCCGGGGACACACATGCACTCAGAGTCGCTCGTGGCTGCAGGAAAGCAGGGCGGGAACGCTGCAGACATTGCTTCTGTCAGCACCCGCTCTGCAGGAATGAACGGAGTGAACCCCTGCAGTGACGAACAACTATGGGTACATGTTTGTGTCCCCGGCTGCCAGAGGGAAATAAGTTGGGGAGGAGCCAGAGCTGAGGAGCACAGAGCTGCCAGGAATACCAAGAATACAGCCACTGGGAGCCGACAGGAATACATTCATTTCTAGTATTGGCCGCAGTGGGACGGCCACTTTGTATTTTGGCCAGAACCCGAAGTGGCCAAACTTTGGGTTCTGGCAGTAACATATACAAAAGCTCGGAATCAGCCTGTTCTGGAAGTATTTGTTCATGCTAATGGTAACTTCAGAATGCCTACCAGGATGTATTCAAAGCATAGGGACACCTTGGGGGCAGGGACAGAAATATGGGACTGGGCCCCCTGACAAGGCAGTCTACTTTGAAACTGGACCACTTGCTGGGGCTAGTTTGCATGCTAAAAGGGACTATCCTTTCTAGAGTGAGCTGGGCGTCCTGGTCTGACTCTCACATTCCTACCTGCACATTTGCCTTGGGGGAAAGCTCTACAGGTATGCCCTGGTGTGCTAATATTAACAGCTAGTGAGTATTTTTGAGAGCAGTAATGCATTACTAAGTAAATAACAGTGGATGCCATAATCCCGTCACATACAGCTTTTGCACAAAATTAGAATATTGTGCAAAAGTCCATGTATTTCAATAGTTCAACTTAAAAGGTGAAACCAATATATGAAATAGACTCATTACATGCAAAGCAAGATATTTCTAGCCTGTATTTGCTTGTAATTTCGATGATTATGGCTTATAGATTATGAAAACCCCAACATCAATATTTCAGACCATTAGAATGGTGTGAAAATGTTCAATATTCTAGTCTCAAAATGTCAGACTCTAATCAGCTAATGAATCCAGAAACACCAGCAAAGGGTTCCTATTTCATATTTTAGCTTCACCTTTTAGGGCTCTTTCACACACAGACGTTGCGTTAGAGGGGACGTTAAGGTCGCATAACGTTCCACTAACGCAATGCATGGTGGTGCTAATGGTGGACGCTAAATAAAGGCGCGTTACGCAGCTCTTAGTGCGCCGTTAGACTGTGGAGACCACGTGATCGGAACACTCCGCATCACGTTGGTCCCGCTAGTGACGTCAGCACAGCGCAGTGAATAATAATTAGCCATGTGCCTACTCACAATAGACATTACTGCGCACGTGCACACAGTCTAACGCAGCCGAATAGAGTATAACGCACAGCACGCTGCACTTTCATTTAGGCTGCTTTCACATTAAGACGTTACAGGCGCACGTTAGTACAGCCTGTAATGCAGCCCCACCACACAGTAATGAGATATCAATGGGCTGTTCACAGTGCCCACGTTGCGTTACATTGTAACGCAGCACATCCGTTGAGAGTGCTGCATGCTGTGCGTTATGCGCGGCTAAGCCGCGTTAGACTGTGCGCACATGCTCACTAGTGTTGGGGAGGAGTGGAGAGCGGCCAGGCACATGGCTAATTAATATTCACTGCATGGTGTGACGTGCAGTGTTTACTTCCTGGAGCGGCCGCTCTGTGCGTCGATCGGCCGGACGGGACCACGTGATGCCGCATGCATCCAAGAGTACGCATCACGGCATCACGGACGCCAGAGTGAGCTGCACAACGCGGCTCGCTCTGACGTCCACATCAGAGAGCACCAGGCGTTGCGTTAGGGGCACATTATGTGCCCTATAATGTCCCCAAAACGCAACGGCCTGGCGTGTAAGTAGCCTAAACATGCTGCGCTATACTCCAACGCAATGTGGGCATTGTGAACAGCCCATTGATTTACTATTGCTGTGAGTTGGGCTGCGTTACAGGCTGCTGTAACGTCAGCCTGTAACGTCCAACTGTGAAAGCAGCCTAAAGTTGAAATACTGAAATAAATGGACTTTTGCACTATATTCTAATTTTTCGAGTTTCACCTGTATTAGTGTATAACGCATGCTGCACGGGTGCCTGACGTCAGGATCAGCAAAAGCAGACAATACAGAAATTACTTTTGATTTGGAAAGAGCTGACAGGATATCTGAAGCGGACAGTATGTGGAGGCTGCCATATTTATTACCTTTTATACAAAACTAGTTGCCTGGCAGCCCTGCTGAGCTATTTGGCTGCCGTAGTGTCTGAATCACACCAGAAACAAGCATGCAGCTTTCTTGCCAGATCTGACAATAATGTCAGAAGCACCTGATCTGCTGCATATGATTGTTCAGGGTCTATGGCTGAAAGTATTAGGGCTCGTTTCCAATAGTGCGGCGTGCGTCTGAGAGATGCGCGCCGTCACTGAGCGGGTGGGCGGGATTGCAGACGAATCCCATGAGCCGTGCCGCGCACAACTATGGGATTCGCAGCCTCCGCAGCGAATTCAGCGGCTAGTACCGGCCGAATCGCTACTTTAAGCGATTTGCCGGCGGCACCAGTCTCCCCTATGGCAGAGTTTCCCCGTGCACTTAGTGGAAACGGGCCCTTAGAGGCAGAGGATCAGCAGGACAGCCAGGTAAACTGCATTGTTTAAAATAAAATAAGTATTCAGCTTCCATATCCCTCTCACTTTCAAAATGCACATAATGAAAGTCAATGGGAACGCAATGGTATGCGTTTTTCATGCGTTTTTCATGCGTTTCCCTTTTTTTTGCTGTATTTCTGCTTCCTGTTGTCTTCCAAGTGATTTGCATAAATAGAAATATAATAACGCATGGAAAATGCATGGCGAACCGCAAATGCATTAAAACGCATGGGAAAAACACATCGCAAATGCACCAAGAACGCAGTAAAAATACATAGAAAACACACAACTTTAACATAAAACATGAAATAAAACACGGCCTTTCACGCTATGTTATGTGTGCTCCCAGCCTCAGTATGGATGTGTGGATGTGTGGGTGGATGGATGGATGGAGGGAGGGAGGGAGGGAGGGGTGGATGGGTGGATGGATGTGTGGATGTGTGGATGGATGGATGGATGGATGTGTGGGTGGATGTGTGGGTGGATGTGTGGATGAATGGATGGATGGATGGATGGATGGATGTGTGGATGTGTGGATGGATGGATGTGTGGGTGGATGTGTGGGTGGATGTGTGGATAGATAGATGGATGGATGGATGGATGTGTGGATGTGTGGATGGATGGATGGATGGATGTGTGGGTGGATGTGTGGGTGGATGTGTGGATAGATAGATGGATGGATGGATGGATGTGTGGATGTGTGGATGGATGGATGGATGGATGGATGGATGGATGGATGGATGGAATGAACAAATAGAGGAGTGGATGGATGGATGGATGGATGGATGGATGGATGTGTGGGTGGATGTGTGGGTGGATGTGTGGATGAATGGATGGATGGATGGATGGATGTGTGGATGTGTGGATGAATGGATGGATGGATGGATGTGTGGGTGGATTTGTGGGTGGATGTGTGGATGAATGGATGGATGGATGGATGTGTGGATGTGTGGATGGATGGATGTGTGGGTGGATGTGTGGGTGGATGTGTGGATAGATAGATGGATGGATGGATGGATGTGTGGATGTGTGGATGGATGGATGGATGGATGTGTGGGTGGATGTGTGGGTGGATGTGTGGATGAATGGATGGATGTGTGGGTGGATGTGTGGATGAATGGATGAATGGATGGATGGATGGATGGATGTGTGGATGTGTGGATGGATGGATGTGTGGGTGGATGTGTGGGTGGATGTGTGGATAGATAGATGGATGGATGGATGGATGGATGTGTGGATGTGTGGATGGATGGATGGATGGATGGATGGATGGATGGATGGATGGAATGAACAAATAGAGGAGTGGATGGATGGATGGATGGATGGATGGATGGATGGATGGATGGACTGAACAGATAGAGGAATGGATGGATGGATGGATGGATGGATGGATGGATGGATGGATGGAATGAACAGATAGAGGAATGAACAGATGAATGGATGGATGGAATGAACAGATGGATGGATGGATGGAGGGATGGATGGATGGATGGATGGATGGGGGGATGGATGGATGCAAGGAACCTCTGGTTTGATAAAACATTTGGAGGAGAAATGAATGGATAGGATGAAGAGATAGAATAATATGTGGATTGAAAAAGCATTTTGTATGGATTGAATGCTGAAAAATGTATTTGTTAATCAGCTTGTCCAAGCCTGAATTTTCATGAGACAGGCAAGTTTTGTACCTAAAGTGCACCTGTCATGAGAGGAAGCAGACACAGCTACCCTCCATCTAACACATGCTGGTTTGCTCTGCCTGTAATCCTCTGTGGAAGAATCCTCCCCAATTCTTATCCACTGACAGTCTTTACACATGACATTCCCCTCACCTCCTCTCATGGCATCAGACTTAGGCCCAGTGCACACCAAAACCACTAGCAGATCCTCAAAACGCTAGCGGTTTTTGGGAGCTGATTTCAGAGCGATTCTAGGCATGTGTAGAGACGTTTTCTAAACATGCCTAGCGGTTTTTGGAGTGTTTTTGTGTAGCAGATTACACATATTGTTACAGTAAAAGCTGTTACTGAACAGCTTCTGTAACAAACACGCTCTTATGTAGCGTTTTCCAGAGCGGTTTGAGTTTTTCCTATACTTTACATTTAGGGTGAAACGCTTCTGCAAACAGCAAAGGTGCAGCAGGAGTGCGGTTTGGAAAAAATCCTCAAACCGCTGGTGTGCACCGTCCCATTGAAATACATTAGCCAAGCGTTTTCACTGGCGGATGTGGCTGGTGGATCGCTGCTAACACCGCTCAGTGTGCACTGGGCCTTACTAAGGGGAGAAACAGCCAGGAAATATACAGCAATAACAACTGACAGAGGATCAATGCTTTACCCTCAACATCTAAATATGCAACCACGTTTTCAATAGCATCCCATTTTGATTTTACATCAGTGCTGCAGCAAAAGGCAAATAGAACTGCAATAAGAAGATAGTAAATAATGCAACTCACGCAATGCAAATAAGTCGTTTTACAAAGTCTGCTCCTGGTTCTTCTAAAGCTTCCAAAGCCATGGTAAATACTCCTCCAATAATAAAGTCACCCTCTTGATAGTAGTGGAGATCTCTATTTAGCTCCCTTATCCTGAGGTTACAGGCTGGAGATAAACTATGAGTCTTGTAGAAGCAGAATGTCATGCACAGGATCATCCATCTGAATGGGACAGAACATGCAGCTGTAGCTCTCTTCTGTGTCTGTAGAAGATGTAGAGATCCATTCTGATCAGCAATATGTCTCATGCCTGTAGGTCCGAGTGCTGCACAGCTCATCAGCAGCTCTCCTCTGCTTTTATAGAGCTCAGTGCCATATACTCCTCATTGGGCTGAATATAACCACTCCATGCATTATGTCAGCCTGTGTCTCTTTTAGTTCTTCATAAGCTGAGTTTTCTTAAGAAATCCTAGGAGTACTGGTTGCTGTTTATAACTTGTTTACAAATATAAGTGGAATAGTATAATACTGGTTATATTCTGCTTAGCAGATCCTCACACTTTTATGTATTTATTTGTTTTAGATGCACCGTTAACCTCTTTGCTTCCAAAAGTTCTTCATTTTCTAATAGTTGTTTTTTTAGTTTTTTGTTTTTTTGCTCCACCTCCAAGGAGCCAGTCGCAAATCACAGTTTTCCAAACTTTCACTGTCTTTTCCATATTATCTATTCTGTGACTTTTCATCCTCCTCTTCCTTTCCTTTCTCTTTTATCTGTTTACTAGCTGATGACCCGGCGTTGCCCGGGTATGTATTTGGCTGGTGTCGGCTCCGCCCACTTTTTCTAACCCTAACACACAAACACTCAATGACCAAGTTTGTGAGCTTTGGCATCAATAATATGTATATTCCCATAGAAATTAAAATAATTATATTGGCTGTTTGTGACTCCGCCCCTCTACAGCATTTGAACCCCAGGCACCCAATGACTAACTGCAGCAGGTTCAAGGCATCTTCTATTAACAGTGGCAGCAATTTAAATATTCCCCTTGAAAATCAACAGGTGAATTTTGATTGGCCATTATAGGCTCCACCCACTTCCCTGAATATTAATCCCAGTCACCCAGTGACCATCTGGGCAAAGTTTGAGAACCCTGCCATTAACAGTGTAAGAAGGCCTGCAGTTTATATTTTCCCAGTGAAATGTGTATTTGGCTCTGCCCATTTTTGTAACCTGAACAATGACCAAGTTTGTGAGCTTTCAGGTAGTGTTGGGCGAACAGTGTTCGCCACTGTTCGGGTTCTGCAGAACATCACCCTGTTCGGGTGATGTTCGAGTTCGGCCGAACACCTGACGGTGCTCGGCCAAACCGTTCGGCCATATGGCCGAACTAAGAGCGCATGGCCGAACGTTCCCCGAACGTTCGGCTAGCGCTGTGATTGGCCGAACGGGTCACGTGGTTCGGACCCGAACGCGCTCTGATTGGCCGAACTGTCACGTGGTTCGGGTAAATAAATACCCGAACCACGTCATATCTCCGCCATTTGTCTGTGGGTTTAGCTTTGGGTAGGCAGGCAGGGTAGTTCGCGCTCCAGCCACGCTAGCCAGGGTCCCCCCCAGTCATTGTGTGTCGCTGCTGGGAATAGTAGTACACCGCTCGCTCAGCATTCTGTTTACTGCCACTCTGTGTACCTCGCTCAGCCACACTATATAGCATTCTGTTTACTGCCACTCTGTGTCTGCTGGGAATAGTAGTACACCGCTTGCACAGCCACACTATATAGCATTCTGTTTACTGCCACTCTGTGTACCTCGCTCAGCCACACTATATAGCATTCTGTTTACTGCCACTCTGTGTCTGCTGGGAATAGTGGTACACCGCTCGCTCAGCCACACTATATAGCATTCTGTTCACTGTTCTGTGTCTGCTTGGAATAGTGGTACACCGCTCGTTCAGCCACACTATATAGCATTCTGTGTACTGTTCTGTGTCTGCTGGGAACAGTAGTACACCGCTCGTTCAGCCACACTATATAGCATTCTGTGTACTGTTCTGTGTCTGCTGGGAACAGTAGTACACCGCTCGCTCAGCCACACTATATAGCATTCTGTTCACTGTTCTGTGTCTGCTGGGAATAGTGGTACACCGCTCGCTCAGCCACACTATATAGCATTCTGTTCACTGTTCTGTGTCTGCTGGGAATAGTGGTACACCGCTCGCTCAGCCACACTATATAGCATTCTGTTTACTGTTCTGTGTCTGCTGGGAATAGTGGTACACCGCTCGCTCATCCACACTATATAGCATTCTGTTCACTGTTCTGTGTCTGCTGGGAATAGTGGTACACCGCTCGCTCAGCCACACTATATAGCATTCTGTTCACTGTTCTGTGTCTGCTGGGAATAGTGGTACACCGCTCGCTCAGCCACACTATATAGCATTCTGTTTACTGCCACTCTGTGTACCTCGCTCAGCCACACTATATAGCATTCTGTTTACTGCCACTCTGTGTCTGCTGGGAATAGTGGTACACCGCTCGCTCAGCCACACTATATAGCATTCTGTTCACTGTTCTGTGTCTGCTTGGAATAGTGGTACACCGCTCGCTCAGCCACACTATATAGCATTCTGTTTACTGTTCTGTGTCTGCTGGGAATAGTGGTACACCGCTCGCTCAGCCACACTATATAGCATTCTGTTCACTGTTCTGTGTCTGCTGGGAATAGTGGTACACCGCTCGCTCAGCCACACTATATAGCATTCTGTTTACTGTTCTGTGTCTGCTGGGAACAGTAGTACACCGCTCGCTCAGCCAGAGTATATAGCATTGTGTTTACTGCCACTCTGTGTACACCGCTCAGCCAGACTATATACCATTGTTTACTGACACTCTGTGTACACCACTCAGCCACACTATATACCATTGTTTACTGACACTCTGTGTACACCGCTCAGCCAGACTATATACCATTGTTTACTGCCACTCTGATTCTGCTGGGAACAGTAGTACACCGCTCGCTCAGCCAGACTATATACCATTGTTTACTGACACTCTGTGTACACCGCTCAGCCAGACTATATACCATTGTTTACTGCCACTCTGATTCTGCTGGGAACAGTAGTACACCGCTCGCTCAGCCAGACTATATACCATTGTTTACTGACACTCTGTGTACACCGCTCAGCCAGACTATATACCATTGTTTACTGACACTATATAGCAGACTATATAGCATTGTGTGTACACCGCTCAGCCAGACTATATACCATTGTTTACTGACACTCTGTGTACACCGCTCAGCCAGACTATATACCATTGTTTACTGCCACTCTGATTCTGCTGGGAACAGTAGTACACCGCTCGCTCAGCCAGACTATATACCATTGTTTACTGACACTCTATGTACACCGCTCAGCCAGACTATATACCATTGTTTACTGCCACTCTGATTCTGCTGGGAACAGTAGTACACCGCTCGCTCAGCCAGACTATATACCATTGTTTACTGACACTCTATGTACACCGCTCAGCCAGACTATATACCATTGTTTACTGCCACTCTGATTCTGCTGGGAACAGTAGTACACCGCTCGCTCAGCCAGACTATATAGCATTGTGTTTACTGCCACTCTGTGTACACCGCTCAGCCACACTATATAGCATTGCGTACTCTGCCAGTCAGTGTGTATATTGCTGGGATCAGTAATACTCCACTCACCGTCAACCACTATATGAGCTCAACATGAGTTCCCCAGAGACCTCCGCTGTGAGCAGCACTCCCAACAACAGCAACAGCCAACGCCCCACGCAAGCTATAACATCCACCCCAGCAGCCAGTGGTCAGCAGCAGCCCTCCCCGGAGGAGAACGTTGTGTCCATCAGTCCGTCGCCAGAGCGATTAATGAGGGCTGCCATTGAGGAGATGATGGGGCCTGATGTGGAGGAGGAGGTCTGGCTCAGGCCAGCATCCCAAGTTAATGTTGAGGACGATGAGGGGTCTGTGTCTGGGGATGTTGGGGTGGCAGAGGTGGTGGGTGGGTCAGACTCAGGAGAAGAGTTGTATGATGAGGATGATGATCGGGACCATCTGTATGTGCCTCAGAGTCCGACCCCGGAAAACATGTTGTATCGTGTGTTTAGGTACTAAAATCTGCGTTCCCTCCCAGTAGTGTTGGGCGAACAGTGTTTGCCACTGTTCGGGTTCTGCAGAACATCACCCTGTTCGGGGTGACTATATAGCAGACTATATAGCATTGTGTTTAATGCCACTCTGTGTACACGGCTCAGCCACACTATATAGCATTGTGTTTACTTCCACTCTGTGTCTGCTGGGAACAGTAGTACACCGCTCACCCGCCACTGTATAGCATTGTGCTCTGTGTCACTGCTGACAATAGTGGTACACCGCTCACCCACCACTGTATAGCATTTCTGTACTGCCACTGTACTGCTGCCAGTCAGCGTGTACTTTAAGGATAAGTGAAATGAGGAAGAAATCCGGTGAAAGAGGGAGGGGCAAGGGAAGAGGTGTTTCCCCTGACGGTTCACGTACAGGCCACAGGGGAGCACCCAAGAAAACCCACTCAATACTGCCCATGTTGTCCAGGACAACAACCCTCACAGATCCAAAAGAACAGGACCAGATAATTACTTGGATGACCTCTCAAGCGTCCAGCAGTGGGTTAAGCAGCACCAGCACATCACGCACGAGGTCCGAGTCCTCAGCCAGTTAAAGTCTGGGCTTTCTTTGAAGACTGCACTGAGGATGTTACCATGGCGATTTGCAAGGTGTGCAAGACCCGCCTGAGCAGGGGGAAAAGTATTAACAACCTCTCCACCACCAGCATGAGCCGCCACATTCTATCCAAACATCCCACTCTGTGGGCAAACGCGGCAGGACAGGGTACCACCAGCAACACTGCCTCCCTTGGGTTCACCAGACTCACCACCAGACCCGCCTCAGCAGCAGCAGTAGCCCAGCCATTGCGTGGTTCACAACATTCACAAACATCAGACGATGCTGACACTGTCACTTTCCGGACTAGTGCTCTTGAGGTCTCCCAGTGTTCATCAAACACAACAACCAACAGCCCTTCGGTGTGCAGCGCTACGGTTGAGTTGTCTGTTTCTGAGATGTTTGAGCACAAGAGGAAATTGCCAGCAAATGACCCCCGGGCCGTGGCAGTAACAGCCAGCCAGCATAGCCAAGCTTCTGGCCTGCGAAATGCTGCCATATCGAGTGGTGGAGACAAACAGCTTCAAGGGCATGATGTCAGTGGCCATCCCACGTTACGTGGTTCCCAGCCGCTACCACTTTGCGCGCTCTGCAGTGCCTGAGTTGCATGAGCACGTGGTCAGCTAAATAACCCGAAGCTTGAAGAATGCCGTTGCCTGCAAGGTTCACCTCACCACTGACACCTGGACGAGTGCGTTCGGCCAGGGTCGATACATCTCCCTTACCGCGCACTGGGTGAACCTTGTGGAGCCTGGCAGCGATTCCTCACCTGCTACGGCGCGGGTGTTGCCCACGCCGCAAACAGCTGGATAACAACAGCAGCACCTACCTCTCTGACTCCTTCTCCTCCAACGCATCTCAAAGCTGTACCTCATCCGGAAATGCTAACCCAGCACCAGCAGCAGTAGGATCGTGGAAGCAGTGCAGCACAGCTGTTGGCATGCGTCAGCAAGCGTTGCTGAAGCTGATCTGCCTTGGGGATAAGCAGCACACAGGGGAGGAAATTTGGAGGGGAATAAAGGAACAGACGGATTTGTGGCTGGCACCGCTGGACCTGAAACCGGGCATGAAGCTAGACACCTGGCACGAACTGGCAATGTACGCAATAGAGGTGCTGGCTTGCCCGGCAGCCAGCGTTATGTCGGAACGCTGTTTCAGTGCTGCCGGAGGCATCATCACAGATCGGCGTATCCGCCTCTCCACAGAAAATGCAGACCGTCTGACTCAAATTAAAATGAATCAATCCTGGATTGGAAACGACTACGCAACACTCCTGGACCCCAACCAAGTAACATGACCGATGAACATCTGGGATGGTTTAGCGTTTCCGGTCCCTGTTTATTGAACCTCTCATCTGTATTACATTTATGACTGCATGGCGGCAAAAAGCATTGCTGCTATATCCGCACGCTTTTTGTCCTCATGCAAGGCCTGGGTTGTTGTGTCTCACAAAGCGTGGCCTTCTCCTCCTGCGCCTCCTCCTGTTCCATCACGTGTGCTGCTGCTGCTGCTGGGTTACCGTTGCCGCGTGGTCCCTGTTTATTGAACCTCTTATCTTTATTACATTTATGACTACATGGCGGTACAAAGCATGCTTTCCGCACGCTTTTTGTCCTCATGCAAGGCCTGGGTTGTTGTGTCTCACAAAGCGTGGCCTTCTCCTCCTGCGCCTCCTCCTGTTCCATCACGTGTGCTGCTGCTGCTGCTGCTGCTGGGTTAGCGTTGCCGCGTGGTCCCTGTTTATTGAACCTCTTATCTTTATTACATTTATGACTACATGGCGGTACAAAGCATGCTATCCGCACGCTTTTTGTCCTCATGCAAGGCCTGGGTTGTTGTGTCTCACAAAGCGTGGCCTTCTCCTCCTGCGCCTCCTCCTGTTCCATCACGTGTGCTGCTGCTGGGTTAGCGTTGCCGCGTGGTCCCTGTTTATTGAACCACTTATCTTTATTACATTTATGACTGCATGGTGGTACAAAGCATGCTATCCGCACGCTTCTTGTCCTCATGCAAGGCCTGGGTTGTTGTGTCTCAAAGCGTGGCCTTCTCCTCCTGCGCCACCCTCCTCCTGTTCCATCACGTGTGCTGCTGCTGGGTTAGCATTACCGGTCCCTTTTCCTGGAACCTCTTATATGTATTACATTTATGACTGCATGCCGACAAAAAGCATGTTACCTGTGCAAAGAAAACAGACATTTCCCGCATTTAAAAGACAGTTTTCCCTTTGAAACTTTAAAATCGATTTTCTCAAAAACTATAAGCTCTTTTTGCTAAATTTTTTTTTCCTCTTGTACCCACTCCCAAGGTGCACATACCCTGTAAATTTGGGGTATGTAGCATATAAGGAGGCTTTACAAAGCACAAAAGTTCGGGTCCCCATTGACTTCCATTATGTTCGGAGTTCGGGTCGAACACCCGAACATCGCGGCCATGTTCGGCCTGTTCGGCCCGAACCCGAACATCTAGATGTTCGCCCAACACTACTTTCAGGTCCTTGGCTTCAATAAAAACAAATCTGATTGGCTGTTTTTGGCTCTGCCCCCTTTTCTGAATTTGAACCCCAGTGACCCAATGACCAACTGTGCCAGTTTTGAGGCTTGTGCCATTAACAGTGCAAGAATGGCAGCAATTTTAATATTAAATGAAATGAAACAAATCTGATTATCTATGGAGCTGTGGCTCCACCCCTTTGTCTCCACCCCCATTTTGAATTTGAACCATAGTCACCCAATGACCAACTTTACCAGGTTTGAGGCTTGTACCATTAACAGTGCAAAAATGGCAGCTGTCAGACATGCGGAGCTTACCTCCGCTACAGCGATCAACAGCGCATCTGCAACTTCCGGGTCGTCTCCCGGCGCTGTAGCAGATGACGTCAGCGCCTCGTCAGCTGAGCGGCTCACACAGGCAGGGCAAGAGGGTGGAAGCACACGCTGTATGCATCGCACCTCTTATGCCCTCAGGAAGCGTGTCAGCTGACAGCCGGTCAGCTGACACGCACAGCTCCATCGTCAGGGCCTGATTGCTGGGCGTTTTGGGGCGTGACCTCTTTGCTGCTCTGGGCTTCTTAAGCCCTGCATCTCCACTCTCTCGTTGTCTGTTGTAGCTAACACTTCGCAGTGGAGGCTTCAGACCTTAGTCAGATCTGTGTGTGCTTGTACCGGCAGGACCCCGGGGATTCACACTTAGCTCAGGAATAACATTATTGTGATTGTATTATTGACCTCTGCCTTGTCTCTTACTACTCTCTTGCCTAACGACTCTGTACCTTTGTCTATCTGATCTCTTGCCGACCTTAGCCTAATTACTCACTACTCTCTTGCCTAACGATTCTGTACCTTCGCCTATCTGATCTGTTGCTGACCTCTGCCTGAATAAACACTCTGATTTTGCCTTACAATTTTGTACCCTATCTGTCAGATCTGTTAACGACCCTGCCTGCTGACCATTCTTATCCGTACTAGTGACAATATCACCTCCTACTGTCACTGTTTTTAATATAATATTGTTTGTTTGTCTGCTAGTGCCCTCATACACTAGCACAGCGTTGCATTACAACAGAGCATACCGATAATGGATGAGATTTGTAAACAAGTGCAAGCTCTCACGCTGGTGGTTGGTAACCTAAGTGACCAGGCATGCTCAGATGTACCAAAATTCATTTCGGGTACATTCGAATTCGGGTCCGCATGACATTCTGATTCGAATTCGCCTTCGCCCATGAAATTCGGTTCGGATTTAGATTCGGTTCGGGTGTCGGTAACAAAATTCGGTAAAAAATTTGTGTTCGGGAGTTCGGATGCGTTTTTATTATTTTTTTTTAAAGGGAAATCACATTGAAATAGGTGTAATTAAAAAAAAACAAAAACAAAACAAAAAAGTGACGTATGGCATTGACAGCAGGCAATGTATTGTGTGGACCCTGGCAGTGGGACCACAGACAGCAGGAGTATAAATACAGCAGCAGCAGGAGGAGGAGGAGTGACATGTGGAACTGGCAGCAGGCAATGTATTGTGTGGACCCTGGCGGTGGGACCACTGACAGCAGGAGGATAAATACAGCAGCAGCAGGAGGAGGAGTGACGTGTGGCACTGGCAGGAGGCAATGTATTGTGAGGACCCTGGCGGTGGGACCACTGACAGCAGGAGAATAAATACAGCAGCAGCAGGAGGAGGAGGAAGAGTGACGTGTGGCACTGGCAGCAGGCAATGTATTGTGTGGACCCTGGCGGTGGGACCACTGACAGCAGGAGGATAAATACAGCAGCAGCAGGAGGAGGAGTGACGTGTGGCACTAGCAGGAGGCAATGTATTGCGTGGACCCTGCCGGTGGGAACACAGACAGCAGGAGGATAAATACAGCAGCAGCAGGAGGAGGAGGAAGAGTGACGTGTGGCACTGGCAGCAGGAAATGTATTGTGTGGACCCTGGCGGTGGGACCACTGACAGCAGGAGGATAAATACAGCAGCAGCAGGAGGAGGAGTGATGTGTGGAATTGGCAGCAGGCAATGTATTGTGTGGACCCTGGCGGTGGGACCACTGACAGCAGGAGGATAAATACAGCAGCAGCAGGAGGAGGAGTGACGTGTGGCACTGGCAGGAGGCAATGTATTGTGTGGACCCTGCCGGTGGGAACACAGACAGCAGGAGGATAAATACAGCAGCAGCAGGAGGAGGAGGAAGAGTGACGTGTGGCACTGGCAGCAGGAAATGTATTGTGTGGACCCTGGCGGTGGGACCACTGACAGCAGGAGGATAAATACAGCAGCAGCAGGAGGAGGAGTGACGTGTGGCACTGGCACCAGGCAATATATTGTGTGGACCATGGCGGTGGGACCACTGACAGCAGGAGGATAAATACAACAGCAGCAGGAGGAGGAGGAGTGACGTGTGGCACTGGCAGCAGGCAATGTATTGTGTGGACCCTGGCAGTGGGACCACAGACAGCAGGAGGATAAATACAGCAGGAGGAGGAGGAGGAGGAGTGACATGTGGCACTGGCAGCAGGCAATGTATTGTGTGGACCCTGGCGGTGGGCCCAATGACAGCAGGAGGATAAATACAGCAGCAGCAGCACCAGGAGGAGGAGTGACGTGTGGCCCTGGCAGCAGGCAATGTATTGTAATTCTTTATTAAAAAGACTGCAACTTATATACAAAAATTACAAAAATAACCTAATAAATAACAAAAACATTAGGCTAACCGCCTTAAGTACCTTAGTACTTTTAGTCACTAATAAGTCCATACCTGCAAGAACTGAAATTTAAAAAAATAGCTTAAACCATGCCTCTTTGGCTTCAATATATACACAATTTAATCCATTTTAAATTTATACTTGAAAAACTGAAGACTTCAAATTAAATCTTGCCACCTGGGCTTACTATACACTATATTACAACACTATTATACACTTTACATTACAGCAAGAAAGACTAAGCAACCGTACTCCACCTTATGCTTGCAAACCATTTCTCAAATTTAGATCATCTAGCTAAGTGAAGAGAAAAAGAAAGCTCACCAAAGAGAAGGTTTGGCCAAGTCATGGAGACTTAATGTTCCACCAAAGCAGACACCATTCCCTCCGACTCAATTTTCCCCCCTCAAGACCCCGTATTTTCCCAACCTCACCAATAATGCCATGCACCACCACTAGTGATGGGCAAACATCCAGATGTTCGGGGTGGTTCGGCCAAATACAGCAGCAGCAGGAGGAGGAGTGATGTGTGGCACTGGCAGCAGGCAATGTATTGTGTGGACCCTGGCGGTGGGACCACTGACAGCAGGAGGATAAATACAGCAGCAGCAGGAGGAGGAGGAAGAGTGACGTGTGGCACTGGCAGCAGGCAATGTATTGTGTGGACCCTGGCGGTGGGACCACTGACAGCAGGAGGATAAATACAGCAGCAGCAGGAGGAGGAGTGACGTGTGGCACTGGCAGGAGGCAATGTATTGTGTGGACCCTGCCGGTGGGAACACAGACAGCAGGAGGATAAATACAGCAGCAGCAGGAGGAGGAGGAAGAGTGACGTGTGGCACTGGCAGCAGGAAATGTATTGTGTGGACCCTGGCGGTGGGACCACCGACAGCAGGAGGATAAATACAGTAGCAGCAGGAGGAGGAGTGACGTGTGGCACTGGCACCAGGCAATATATTGTGTGGACCATGGCGGTGGGACCACTGACAGCAGGAGGATAAATACAACAGCAGCAGGAGGAGGAGGAGTGACGTGTGGCACTGGCAGCAGGCAATGTATTGTGTGGACCCTGGCAGTGGGACCACAGACAGCAAGAGGATAAATACAGCAGGAGGAGGAGGAGGAGGAGTGACGTGTGGCACTGGCAGCAGGCAATGTATTGTGTGGACCCTGGCGGTGGGCACAATGACAGCAGGAGGATAAATACAGCAGCAGCAGCACCAGGAGGAGGAGTGACGTGTGGCCCTGGCAGCAGGCAATGTATTGTAATTCTTTATTAAAAAGACTGCAACTTATATACAAAAATTACAAAAATAACCTAATAAATAACAAAAACATTAGGCTAACCGCCATAAGTACCTTAGTACTTTTAGTCACTAATAAGTCCATACCTGCAAGAACTGAAATTTAAAAAATAGCTTAAACCATGCCTCTTTGGATTCAATATATACACAATTTAATCCATTTTAAATTTATACTTGAAGAACTGAAGACTTCAAATTAAATCTTGCCACCTGGGCTTACTATACACTATATTACAACACTATTATACACTTTACATTACACCAAAGAGAAGGTTTGGCCAAGTCATGGAGACTTAATGTTCCACCAAAGCAGACACCATTCCCTCCGACTCAATTTTCCCCCCTCAAGACCCCGTATTTTCCCAACCTCACCAATAATGCCATGCACCACCACTAGTGATGGGCGAACATCCAGAT
This sequence comes from Hyperolius riggenbachi, assembly GCF_040937935.1. Classification (NCBI taxonomy): domain Eukaryota; kingdom Metazoa; phylum Chordata; class Amphibia; order Anura; family Hyperoliidae; genus Hyperolius; species Hyperolius riggenbachi. The sequence goes on along the minus strand of NC_090646.1, from coordinate 43,826,378 downwards.
GTTCGGGGTGGTTCGGCCGAACATGCCCCCGATGTTCGGCATGTTCGGGCCGAACCCCGAACCCAACCGGAACATGTCCCTTTGGGGCCCCTATAGGGTCCCAGCATAAAGGGAGAGCATGCCCCGAGCGCGGGGGGGGGGGGGGGGGGTGTCGGAAATGCCCCCCACACCTCACCGCTAAGCTCTCCCTTTTGCCGGTACCCTATAACGTTAAATTTAAGCCCCCCAAAAGTACCTGAGGAGGAGGGCAGGAAGCGGGCAGCCGGAGATGCTAGGCGCTAGTACCATCTGGTACTTCCGACCTCTCTTGACGCACTTCCTGTTTACATTTGAAGTCACGTCAAGAGAGCACAGAAGTACCGCGATGACACGAACGAGGGTACGCGTCATCTACATGATGACACGTACCCTCGTACGCATCATCGCGGTACTTCTGCGCTCTCTTGACGTGACTTCAAATGTAAACAGGAAGTGCGTCAAGAGAGGGCGGAAGTACCAGATGGTACTAGCGCCTAGCATCTCCGGCTGCCCGCTTCCTGCCCTCCTCCTCAGGTACTTTTGGGGGGCTTAAATTTAGCGTTATAGGGTACCGGCAAAAGGGAGAGCTCAGCGGGGAGGGGTGGGGGGCATTTCCGCCCCCCCCCCCCCCCCCCCGCGCTCGGGGCATGCTCTCCCTTTATGCTGGGACCCTATAGGGGGCTATGTTCGGCCGGACACGGCTGTGTTCGGCCGAACAAAGAAGGCACGTTCGGGTTCGGGCAGCGTGGCCGAGCACCCTCCCGAACACCATGAGGTGTTCGGGGGTGCCGAACCCGAACAGGCCAAAATCCGGGCGAACCCGAACAGTGGCGAACACTGTTCGCCCATCACTAACTACCACCTGGACAGGGAGGACTTTCTGATGGATCGCAATTTGACACAGTGCATTCCAAGTGTAATACCGAATCACTAAGCTAACTAAAAGCAAATTGTCCAAATTAAATGACCCCCGGGTTATTGAATGCCCCATATGACCTGTTTATATACTTTTTTCCTAAAGGAACAGTCCACCAGGAAATGGTCCATGGTCTCCTCCACACTCCTCATGAGGACAACCACGATCCCTATCCCCAATGAACTTCAAGTTTCCTCTAACAAAGAGTCTGCCGTGAAAGGAAAGCCAAGCCAGGTCCCTGAATTTGTTAGGAATCCTAGGAGAACATAGCAAGCACAAACCCTCCTCCATAATTGGGCTTGGGCAATCTCTCAGGGCCAATGGGTCTTGAAAGAAGGTCTCAATCACTCTCTCCTCCAGGGCTTTCCTAGGGATTGAAATGATCTCCTCCCTCGTCAGTTCCCATTGCCTCATCACTTTCAGACATGGTGCAACATAGGCCGGGAGATAATCAGGACCAGCTCTCAGTCTTTTCACCAAACCACCACTTTCCCATTGCCTGAGAAAAGGCTTAAACCAGGACTGGAAAATACCCATCCATCCAGGCAGTTCCTCCGTATACATTTTACCAAGATTGTGCTTAATAAATAACAGAGAAAAGAAAACCACTGGGTTGACCATACCTAAGTCACCCTTCTGCCTTGATTGATAAGTGACATTCCTCCTAACGTGGTTCATCTTATTTCCCCAGAGCATCTGGAAAAACAAGCTGTAAATTCTTGTATGTAACAAATTTATAGGGAGCCAGGTTTACAAAAGTAGAAATTTATTATTACACTATTCAATTTATTTCAATTAGCCACTATGCGTGTTTAACCACTTGAGGACCTAGGGCTTTACCCCCCTTAAGGACCGGCCACTTTTTTTCCATTCAGACCACTGCAGCTTTCACGGTTTATTGCTCGCTCATACAACCTACCACCTAAATGAATTTTGGCTCCTTTTCTTGTCACTAATAAAGCTTTCTTTTGATGCTATTTGATTGCTCCTGCGATTTTTACTTTTTATTATATTCATCAAAAAAGACATGAATTTTGGCAAAAAAATGATTTTTTTAACTTTCTGTGCTGACAGTTTTCAAATAAAGTAAAATTTCTGTATACATGCAGCGCGAAAAATGTGGACAAACATGTTTTTGATAAAAAAAAAACCATTCAGTGTATATTTATTGGTTTGGGTAAAAGTTATAGCGTTTACAAACTATGGTGCCAAAAGTGAATTTTCCCATTTTCAAGCATCTCTGACTTTTCTGACCCCCTGTCATGTTTCATGAGGGGCTAGAATTCCAGGATAGTATAAATACCCCCCAAATGACCCCATTTTGGAAAGAAGACATCCCAAAGTATTCACTGAGAGGCATAGTGAGTTCATAGAAGATATTATTTTTTGTCACAAGTAAGCGGAAAATGACACTTTGTGAGGAAAAAAAAAAAAAAAAAAAGTTTCCATTTCTTCTAACTTGCGACAAAAAAAAATGAAATCTGCCACGGACTCACCATGCCCCTCTCTGAATACCTTGAAGGGTCTACTTTCCAAAATGGGATCATTTGTGGGGTGTGTTTACTGTCCTGACATTTTGGGGGGTGCTAAATTGTAAGCACCCCTGTAAAGCCTAAAGGTGCTCATTGGACTTTGGACCCCTTAGCGCAGTTAGGCTGCAAAAAAGTGCCACACATGTGGTATTGCCGTACTCAGGAGAAGTAGTATAATGTGTTTTGGGGTGTATTTTTACACATACCCATGCTGGGTGGGAGAAATATCTCTGTAAATGACAATTTGTTAATTTTTTTTACACACAATTGTCCATTTACAGAGATATTTCTCCCACTCAGCATGGGTATGTGTAAAAATACACCACAAAACACATTATACTACTTCTCCTGAGTACGGCGATACCACATGTGTGGCACTTTTTTGCACCCTAACTGCGCTAAAGGGCCCAAAGTCCAATGAGTACCTTTAGGATTTCACAGGTCATTTTGAGAAATTTCGTTTCAAGACTACTCCTCACGGTTTAGGGCCCCTAAAATGCCAGGGCAGTATAGGAACCCCACAAATGACCCCATTTTAGAAAGAAGACACCCCAAGGTATTCCGTTAGTAGTATGGCGAGTTCATAGAAGATTTTATTTTTTGTCACAAGTTAGCGGAAAATGACACTTTGTGAAAAAACACAATTAAAATCAATTTCCGCTAACTTTTGACAAAAAATAAAATCTTCTATGAACTCACCATACTCCTAACGGAATACCTTGGGGTGTCTTCTTTCTAAAATGGGGTCATTTGTGGGGTTCCTATACTGCCCTGGCATTTTAGGGGCCCTAAACCGTGAGGAGTAGTCTTGAAACCAAATGTCGCAAAATGACCTGTGAAATCCTAAAGGTACTCATTGGACTTTGGGCCCTTTAGCGCAGTTAGGGTGCAAAAAAGTGCCACACATGTGGTATCGCCATACTCGGGAGAAGTAGTACAATGTGTTTTGGGGTGTATTTTTACACATACCCATGCTGGGTGGGAGAAATACCTCTGTAAATGGACAATTGTGTGTAAAAAAATCAAAAGATTGTCATTTACAGAGGTATTTCTCCCACCCAGCATGGGTATGTGTAAAAATACACCCCAAAACACATTGTACTACTTCTCCCGAGTACGGCGATACCACATGTGTGGCACTTTTTTGCACCCTAACTGCACTAAGGGGCCCAAAGTCCAATGAGTACCTTTAGGATTTCACAGGTCATTTTTGTTTCAAGACTACTCCTCACGGTTTAGGGCCCCTAAAATGCCAGGGCAGTATAGGAACCCCACTAATGACCCCATTTTAGAAAGAAGACACCCCAAGGTATTCCGTTAGGAGTATGGTGAGTTCATAGAAGTTTTTATTTTTTTGTCACAAGTTAGCGGAAATTGATTTTAATAGTTTTTTTTCACAAAGTGTCATTTTCCGCTAACTTGTGACAAAAAATAAAAACTTCTATGAACTCACCATACTCCTAACGGAATACCTTGGGGTGTCTTCTTTCTAAAATGGGGTCATTTGTGGGGTTCCTATACTGCCCTGGCATTTTAGGGGCCCTAAACCGTGAGGAGTAGTCTTGAAACCAAATGTCGCAAAATGACCTGTGAAATCCTAAAGGTACTCATTGGACTTTGGGCCCCTTAGCGTACTTAGGGTGTAAAAAAGTGCCACACATGTGGTACCGCTGTACTCAGGAGAAGTAGTATAATGCGTTTTGGGGTGTATTTTTACACATACCCATGCTAAGTGGGAGAAATATCTCTGTAAATGACAATTGTTTGATTTTTTTAAACACAATTGTCCATTTACATAGAAATTTCTCCCACCCAGCATGGGTATGTGTAAAAATACACCCCAAAACACATTATACTACTTTTCCTGAGTACGGCGGTACCACATGTGTGACACTTTTTTGCAGCCTAGGTGCGCTAAGGGGCCCAACGTCCTATTCACAGGTCATTTTGAAGCATTTGTTTTCTAGACTACTCCTCGCGGTTTAGGGCCCCTAAAATGCCAGGGCAGTATAGGAACCCCACAAGTGACCCCATTTTAGAAAGAAGACACCCCAAGGTATTCCGTTAGGTGTATGGCGAGTTCATAGAAGATTTTATTTTTTGTCACAAGTTAGTGAAAAATGACACTTTGTGAAAAAAAAACCAATAAAAATTAATTTCCGCTAACTTTTGACAAAAAATTAAATCTTCTATGAACTCGTCATACACCTAACATAATACCTTGGGGTGTCTTTTTTTTTCTAAAATGGGGTCACTTGTGGGGTTCCTATACCGCCCTGGCATTTTACAGGCCCAAAACCGTGAGTAGTCTGGAAACCAAATGTCTCAAAATGACTGTTCAGGGGTATAAGCATCTGCAAATTTTGATGACAGGTGGTCTATGAGGGGGCGAATTTTGTGGAACCGGTCATAAGCAGGGTGGCCTTTTAGATGACAGGTTGTATTGGGCCTGATCTGATGGATAGGAGTGCTAGGGGGGTGACAGGAGGTGATTGATGGGTGTCTCAGGGGGTGGTTAGAGGGGAAAATAGATGCAATCCATGCACTGGGGAGGTGATCGGAAGGGGGTCTGAGGGTTTGGCCGAGTGATCAGGAGCCCACACGGGGCAAATTGGGGCCTGATCTGATGGGTAGGTGTGCTAGGGGGTGACAGGAGGTGATTGATGGGTGTCTCAAGGTGTGATTAGAGGGGGGAATGGATGCAAGCAATGCACTGGCGAGGTGATCAGGGCTGGGGTCTGAGGGCATTCTGAGGGTGTGGGCGGGTGATTGAGTGCCCTAGGGGCAGATAGGGGTCTAATCTGATAGGTAGCAGTGACAGGGGGTGATTGATGGGTAATTAGTGGGTGTTTAGGGTAGAGAATAGATGGAAACACTGCGCTTGGGTGGTGATCTGATGTCGGATCTGCGGGCGATCTATTGGTGTGGGTGGGTGATCAGTTTGCCCGCAAGGGGCAGGTTAGGGGCTGATTGATGGGTGGCAGTGACAGCGGGTGATTGATGGGTGGCAGTGACAGGGGGTGATTGATGGGTGGCAGTGACAGGGGGTGATTGATGGGTGATTGATAGGTGATTGACAGGTAATCAGTGGGTTATTACAGGGGAGAACAGATGTAAATATTGCACTGGCGAATTGATAAGGGGGGGTCTGAGGGCAATCTGAGCGTGTAGGCGGGCGATTGGGTGCCCGCAAGGGGCAGATTAGGGTCTGATCTGATAGGTAACAGTGACAGGTGGTGATAGGGAGTGATTGATGGGTGATTGATGGGTAATTAGTGGGTGTTTAGAGGAGAGAATAGATGGAAACACTGCGCTTGGGTGGTGATCTGATGTCGGATCTGCGGGCGATCTATTGGTGTGGGTGGGTGATCAGATTGCCCGCAAGGGGCAGGTTAGGGGCTGATTGTTGGGTGGCAGTGACAGGGGGTGATTGATGGGTGATAGGTGATTGGCAGGTGATTGACAGGTGATCAGTGGGTTATTACAGGGAAGGACAGATGTAATTAATGCACTGGCGAATTGATAAGGGAGGGGGGGGGGTCTGAGGGCAATCTGAGCGTGTGGGCGGGTGATTGGGTGCCCGCAAGGGGCAGATTAGGGTCTGATCTGATAGGTAACAGTGACAGGTGGTGATAGGGGGTGATTGATGGGTAATTAGTGGGTGTTTAGAGAAGATAACAGATGTAAACGATACATTTGGGAGGTAATCTGACGGCGGGTTTGCGGGCGATCTAATGGTGTGGGTGGGTGATCAGATTGCCCGCAAGGGGCAGGTTAGGGGCTGATTGATGGGTGGCAGTGACAGGGGGTGACAGGGGGTGATTGATGGGTGATAGGTGATTGGCAGGTGATTGACAGGTGATCAGTGGGTTATTACAGGGAAGAACAGATGTAATTAATGCACTGGTGAATTGATAAGGTGGGGTCAGAGGGCAATCTGAGCGTGTGGGCGGGTGATTGGGTGCCCGCAAGGGGCAGATTAGGGTCTGATCTGATAGGTAACAGTGACAGGTGGTGATAGGGGGTGATTGATGGGTAATTAGTGGGTGTTTAGAGAAGATAACAGATGTAAACGATACATTTGGGAGGTAATCTGACGGCGGGTTTGCGGGCGATCTAATGGTGTGGGTGGGTGATCAGATTGCCCGCAAGGGGCAGGTTAGGGGCTGATTGATGGGTGGCAGTGACAGGGGGTGATTGATGGGTGATAGGTGATTGGCAGGTGATTGACAGGTGATCAGTGGGTTATTACAGGGAAGAACAGATGTAATTAATGCACTGGTGAATTGATAAGGGGGGGTCAGAGGGCAATCTGAGCGTGTGGGCGGGTGATTGGGTGCCCGCAAGGGGCAGATTAGGGTCTGATCTGATAGGTAAAAGTGACAAGTGGTGATAGGGGGTGATTGATGGGTGATTGATGGGTAATTAGTGGGTGTTTAGAGGAGAGAATAGATGTAAACAATGGATTTGGGTGGTGATCTGATGTCGGATCTGTGGGCGATCTATTGGTGTGGGGGGGTGATCAGATTGCCCGCAAGGGGCAGGTTAGGGGCTGATTGATGGGTGGCAGTGACAGGGGGTGATTGACGGGTGATTGATGGGTGATTGACGGGTGATTGACAGGTGATTGACAGGTGATTGACAGGTGATCAGGGGGATAGATGCATACAGTAAACAGGGGGGGGTGGTCTGGGGGGGGGGGTCTGGGGAGAATCTGAGGGGTGGGGGGTGATCAGGAGGGGGCAGGGAGCAGGGGGGGGGGGATAAAAAAAAAATAGCGTTGACAGATAGTGACAGGGAGTGATTGATGGGTGATTAGGGGGGTGATTGGGTGCAAACAGGGGTCTGGGGGGTGGGCAGGGGGGGGTCTGATGGGTGCTGTGGGCGATCTGGGGCAGGGGGGGGAGAAATCAGTGTGCTTGGGTGCAGACTAGGGTGGCTGCAGCCTGCCCTGGTGGTCCCTCGGACACTGGGACCACCAGGGCAGGAGGCAGCATGTATAATACACTTTGTAAACATTACAAAGTGTATTATACACTTTGTATGCGGCGATCGCGGGGTTAACATCCCGCCGGCGCTTCCGTATAGCCGGCGGGATGTTGCGGCGAGCGAGCGGTGACAGGCGCCGGCGGAGGATCGCGTCACGGATGACGCGATCGCTCCGCCCATGCCCTTAAATGGACCGCCGCCTCTGTGGGTGAGGCCGTCCTGCAGGGCTCCACTTCCCCGCCGCCCCTGTGTAGTGGGCGGTCGGGAAGTGGTTAAAAACAATTAAAAATCATCAAATATAGCCAGCATTGTTGGATTCCCACCCGGATATTGTAGGTGCACCTATGAAATTGATTTGATACCGGTATTCAGTTCTATTGATTTTCTTCAGGCCCCTTTTAATCACAGGTAATCCATCATGTTAGCTATATTGGGTCACCATAAGCTGTTTTCTTCAGCCCTCTCTGTGTGCCACTACAGCACGCCTCTAATCACAATTGGATACGCTCTCATTACGTACAATTATATTGTGTACAACCCTGCTGCCTTAGCATCAACCGGACACTTTCCAAAGGTCATACCATCCGCAAAAAGCATCCCTCTGTAGTCACATTTAACATTTGCAGAGCATTGCTCAATTGTATGCTTGTGGAGAACAGCAGGCCGGCTATGCCGGTACTCACGCAACCTGGACGGCAGAGTTGCTCACTGAGGGTCCTTCAGGCTTTCCATGCGGACGCGACGGTACAAAGTCCGCGTTTCTGCGGCGTCTGGGTGCACAGGCTAACAAGGAAGAGAGCGGAGGCACGGGGAGGACCAGCGTGATGACGCACCCTTCACGTGACGCGTTTCGCCTAATTGGCTTCTTCAGACGTGATGACGCAAGTACGCTTAGCGCATCCTTTTATATGCGGGCAGGCGTACAAACAGATGACGCAATGTGACCAAGAGCTATTGGGAGCCATCTTGTGGATCCTTTCCGAATTGCAGACAAAGTTCACAAAAATACTTTTAAATTCATGTCACTATTTAGGCCATACGGTTGCATTGAGTTACATTTGTATATCCACATGGATTCTTTCTTCAGAAGCTGCTCATCAAAATCTCCCCTCCTAGGGCTGATATTTAATTTATATATGCCCATAGCGCTTAAGTATTTTGGGTCAGAGTTATGAGCATCTTTAAAATGCATGGCAACCGGGCTTTTCTCATATTTTGCCTTAATGTTATTGACATGTTCCTGTATTCTAGCTCTCAGGGGTCTATATGTTTTACCAATGTAAATTTTATTACATGTACATTGTAACTGATAAATCACTTTCTCAGTGGCACAATCTATATAATCCCTAATCTTGAAGGAGGCAGTTTTATTCCAATTAAAGAAGGTCTCTCCCTTCCGCATGTAGGGGCACATTAAAAATCTAAAAAATCCTCCAGGCTGCCCCATTTTGTCGGGGAATGGTGGCCCCCTTGAGAAGATCGCTCAGTTTATTGAACTTAAGGTCAAGGATGTTGTTAAAAAACTGCCTTCCTTTGTGATGGACACAAAGGCAGTGCTTGCAGAGATCGAAAGCGTGAAAATTGAGGAGAGCTGGCTCCTCGTCGGTTTAGACGTTGAGTCCCTTTTTACATCCATCCCAAATCAAAAGGGATTGGAGGCTTTGAATTATTATTTGAGTCAAAAATACGAGACTCAGCCAGGGCATGCTGATTTTGTTTTTGATTTGATGAAAATGGTCCTAGAAAATAACTATTTTGAATTCAAGGGTGAACTATATCGCCAAAAGAAGGGCGTGGCCATGGGGGCGGCGTGCTCCCCGTCCTATGCATGCCTCCACTTAGGCTTTTGGGAGGAGATGGTGGTAAGAGGTATGCGGGGGTACCGGGAGCACGTCGCCCTCTGGCTGAGATTTGTTGATGATATCTTGGTTCTGTGGAAGGGATCCGAACTGGAGCTCTTAAATTTTATAAGTGAGCTAAATGCAAATGACCGGAATATTTATTTGACATATTCCTGGAGCCATACGGAAATTTCCTTCTTGGATTTGATGATTAAAAAAACTGGAAATGCTCTGACAACTAGCACTTTTAGAAAAGATACAGCTGGGAATACCCTTCTATCAGCAAAAAGCGCCCATCTGCCATCTCAAAAATGGGCTGTCCCTACTGGACAGTTCATGCGTTTGCGCAGGAATTGCAGCAATATAGCTGATTATAAAAAAGAAGCAGATGATTTACGGGGCAGACTTTTGAAAAGGGGATACCCTAAGCATATTATTAATAGGGCATACTATAAGGCCCTGACAAAAGGAAGGTCTGAACTTCTGGCATGTGGATCAGCACATACAAAGCAAGGTAAAAATGAGGAGGTCATTAGGCTAGTGACCACTTACGGATCACATTATAACGAAATAAGAGAGATATTAACGAAACATTGGCACTTATTATGCCGAGATCCAGTAATTAAAAATATTGTGGGAGACTATCCGCATATGGCTGCCAGAAGAGGTAGGAATCTATCTGATATTTTAGTTAGAAGTGAGTTCCGTGCAAAAGAAAATGTTGGAAGAGTGAAAAGAAGAGGAAAGGGAATGTTTCGCTGTTGCGACTGTTTAATGTGCCCCTACATGCGGAAGGGAGAGACCTTCTTTAATTGGAATAAAACTGCCTCCTTCAAGATTAGGGATTATATAGATTGTGCCACTGAGAAAGTGATTTATCAGTTACAATGTACATGTAATAAAATTTACATTGGTAAAACATATAGACCCCTGAGAGCTAGAATACAGGAACATGTCAATAACATTAAGGCAAAATATGAGAAAAGCCCGGTTGCCATGCATTTTAAAGATGCTCATAACTCTGACCCAAAATACTTAAGCGCTATGGGCATATATAAATTAAATATCAGCCCTAGGAGGGGAGATTTTGATGAGCAGCTTCTGAAGAAAGAATCCATGTGGATATACAAATGTAACTCAATGCAACCGTATGGCCTAAATAGTGACATGAATTTAAAAGTATTTTTGTGAACTTTGTCTGCAATTCGGAAAGGATCCACAAGATGGCTCCCAATAGCTCTTGGTCACATTGCGTCATCTGTTTGTACGCCTGCCCGCATATAAAAGGATGCGCTAAGCGTACTTGCGTCATCACGTCTGAAGAAGCCAATTAGGCGAAACGCGTCACGTGAAGGGTGCGTCATCACGCTGGTCCTCCCCGTGCCTCCGCTCTCTTCCTTGTTAGCCTGTGCACCCAGACGCCGCAGAAACGCGGACTTTGTACCGTCGCGTCCGCATGGAAAGCCTGAAGGACCCTCAGTGAGCAACTCTGCCGTCCAGGTTGCGTGAGTACCGGCATAGCCGGCCTGCTGTTCTCCACAAGCATACAATTGAGCAATGCTCTGCAAATGTTAAATGTGACTACAGAGGGATGCTTTTTGCGGATGGTATGACCTTTGGAAAGTGTCCGGTTGATGCTAAGGCAGCAGGGTTGTACACAATATAATTGTACGTAATGAGAGCGTATCCAATTGTGATTAGAGGCGTGCTGTAGTGGCACACGGAGAGGGCTGAAGAAAACAGCTTATGGTGACCCAATATAGCTAACATGATGGATTACCTGTGATTAAAAGGGGCCTGAAGAAAATCAATAGAACTGAATACCGGTATCAAATCAATTTCATAGGTGCACCTACAATATCCGGGTGGGAATCCAACAATGCTGGCTATATTTGATGATTTTTAATTGTTTTTAAACACGCATAGTGGCTAATTGAAATAAATTGAATAGTGTAATAATACATTTCTACTTTTGTAAACCTGGCTCCCTATAAATTTGTTAGATATTGGTTGTTTGTATAGGTGAGACGGAAGGATAATTACGTGGTTGATATCCTGCAAAAATTTATTGTTTGCATGAAATTCTTGTATGAAGAGACACTGGCAAAATACAGACAAAACTGACATACAACATGATTGGAATCAGATAGGCCTTGATTATGTCAATCCTTTCTCTGAAAGTCAATCGTCAACCTTTACAGCGGACCACCTTAGCCTCAGAACATTTTAGTCTGCTTTCCCAATTTTGGTGACCATAATCACCCAGGCCAAATTCTATGCCAAGTATTTTAATCTTTTCCTTTGGTACTGGAAAAGAGACCGGAAGCAAGAAGCTCTCATTTTCCTTACCCATCCAGAAAGCCTCACATTTGTCCTGATTGATCTTGGAACCTGATGCCAACGAGTAACTGGCAATCTCTGCACAAACGCCTTCTGCCTCCTCCTGCCCAGAGACCACCACAGTCACATCATCAGCATAGGCCACATAGGCCACAACCTTGAGAGGAGGCACACCAGCAATGCCTGACGGCACCCCACACAAAGCTCCACCCTCAATCCTCCGTATGAAAGGATCAATGGCAAAAGCATATAGCAGGGGACTCAAGGGACACCCCTGGCGCACCCCTGATCTAACCTCAAAGGTCTGTCCAACCCAACCATTGACAAGCGGGAAACTTTCAGCACCTTTGTACAAAACTTTCAGCCAATTGATAAACCTCCCCGGCAGACCATACTTACTAAGGAGCATCCACAGATACTCATGGTTGACACGATCAAAAGCTTTTGCCTGATCCAATGCCAGTAAGTACTTTCCCCAACCAGCAGCCTTGCACCTCTCCAGAATCTCCCGGACCATTAATACGGCTGAAAAAGTGCTCCTCCCCTGAACAGAACAATGCTGCTGGCGAGAAAGCACCCCATTTGCCACCTGGCTCAGACGCCAAAAAATTATTTTAGCCAGAATCTTTCGATCAACATTGAGAAGGCTGATGGGCCGCCAATTCTCAATCATTGAAGAATCTTTACCCTTTGACAGAAGAATAACTGCTTATTCTCTCATAGAGGGAGGAAGCTCATCCTCTGCAAGGCTGCAATTGTAAACCTCTGCTAACTCAGGAGCCAGAATGTCTTTGAAGACTTTATAAAACTCCGCCGTCAGTCCATCCGGACCCGGAGTCTTTTTAACAGGAAGACATTCTATGGCTTTCACCACTTCCTCAGCAGAAATTCTTTCCGTCAAAAACGCAAGGGGAACATCTACATTTTCCAGTCCTGGAATATTACACAAGAAAGACTCCATCACTGTCTCATCAAGAGGTCTGCTACCCAACAGTTCAGCATAAAAGGATCTCACGATTTCCAGAATCCCTGCTCTGGACTGCACCAGAGATCCTGTACTATCCTTGAGACCATAGATGACCTTAACTGCTACACTTTGTTTGCAATTCTGATAAGGGTCCGGCGAGAGACTTTTACCGTAATCCCTTTCCAGAAGCAAAGAAGCATGCCGGTCATACTGACTCTTGCACAACAAATCCTTGATCCTTTTGATCTCCTCAGGATCACCATCCCCCGAGACAGCGATTTTCAAGTTTCTGCCTCAGACGCTGGTAGGTAACATATCTACCAAAAGCTCTCTTTTTTGCTATGTTCTTGAAAAGACCTACTGCCCACCTTTTGACCATCTCCCACCACTCAGACCTACTGCTGCAACAGTCCAGCAAAGTAACCTGTGCCTGAAAAAAAAACCTGAAAGATTGTCTTACACTTTCCTATTTCAACAGCAACAAATTTAATCTCCAGATACCCTTTCCTTTTGGAGGGACATCTGCAACATTCAACACCACAGATAGAATACAGTGATCAGAGAACTCCACCACCTGCACCTTTGGAGATGAGGAGGCAGAGCTCTCCTTAACAAAAAACCTATCTATCCTACTCCTACGTTCTCCACTGAAATAAGTGAACCCTGTGTTATCTGGAGTGTGTTTTATTTGCACATCTACCAGACCAGCATCCCTAACCATATTATTCAAAAAGTTACTGTCGTAGCCCAGGCGGGTCTTGGTACCTCTCCTGTCCCTTAGCCTGACTACGGTATTGAAATAACCACCAACGACCACCTCCTGGGCTGTAAACAGAAATCGCTTGATCTCTGTGAAGAGGCACTTTCTCTCTCTCTCAGATTGAGGCCCATAGATGTTAGTCTCAAATCCTGCCCCCTCACAGAGACGTCCATGACCAAGCATCGACCCATCTCTACCTCACTTACCCGCCGGAAAGTTACCATGCCGGTCTTAAAAAGGACTGCCACCCCAGTGTAAGGCTCAGCCGCAAGAGACCAGTAAGAGGGACCATGGTGCCAATCCCTCTCAGCCTCATGAATGTCACCCAGCGATAGCAACCTGGTGTCGGCATCAAACTGACAGAGAAAAAATATGGCTTCCCTACGAGCACTCACAGATCTCATACTGGCAGCATTAATGGTGTCCAGTTTTAAAGGGGGGGGGGGAAACCTCCATCAGAGTAAATGAAAGAGATTGCCTAGCCTTCCTTAAACTGCACCCCCACCTCCCTACCAGAGGATACCTCCATATCTACAGTTACCCCAACACCATCAATTTCTTTCTCTACATCACTATTTACAGCATTATCATCAGACATATCAGACTGGCCAGATAATACATCAAATTTATTTTTCACAGGAACAGATTTTTTCCTTTCCATCTCTTCCAACTTCTCATTAGCTTTTCTCTCTGTCACAATTTTCCTTCTCTCTTTCCTTTGCAAATTTTACTTCTATAAATTTTTCAGTCTCCTCCACCTCCCCAGTTTGTTTATTCCTCCCCCTCCCTCTAGCTACACCCTCCGGCTTTGTCTCCCTTTGGATTTTGGCGCTACCCTTTTTCCCTTTCTCGCCATCCTCCCCCTTTTCAGCTTCAGGAACTTTGTCAGAAGTAATTTCTTTCTCTTCCCGGGAAACATCTTTATACATAGAAAAAATATTTTTCCCTTCACCAGGGGCGGCAATTTTAAAAATTGCCTCAGCTCCCAAGGCCACCTCCGGCATCTTTACAACCACCGAACCAGGGAAGGGGGAGGGGAAGGTGGAGGCATCGATTTCAGCACAGACAAAAAGGGGGGTACAACATCCTGAGACTCCAAGGCGGCAGACTTTGAGTGTGACGGTCCACTATCAGTGGCCTCCCCTCTCCCTTTTCCTCCAAGATTTTTTCCATCTCTTTAACAACCTCCTCATCCACATTGGCCCATGCTTCAGGGCACTGCAAATACGGATGACCCATCTAAAGACAGATACTGCAACGAATGTCTTTGCAGTCCTTTGCTAAGTGCCCCAAAGCATGGCAACGCGAACATTTCACCTCCTTACAAGAAATGCCTCCTTACCAGGCTGCCCCTGATAATAGACCGTCACTCTGTCTTTTCCGATAAAGACAGACGTAGGGATATGTTTAACCACATTCCCCACCCTGTCCAATCTCACCATCAGCTCCCATCCTCCCCCCCAGATCCCGAACTCGTCCATAACCTTTTTTGGCTCGTTCAACGGTTTCTCATAGTTCTTTAGCCAAACCATGAGGTCATGCACAGGAATGGACTAGTTCGGGACCATGATTGTCACCTTTTTGTCCAGCCAGCGACCAGACACAGACTTACTTGCCTTCCAAGTTTTTTCATACTTCTCCCAGAATGTGTCCAAGCCGGTCGGGGACAAAAAGCTGACATCGAAAAAAGAGGGGAAGCTCTCAGGGGCCAAAATGGCATAAAAATCCACCGCCTTGAAGCCCATCTTCAGCAGTAGCTGAATAAATGTTTTCCTTGTATAAGTCACATTCTCACCTTCTCATTCTTATAACTCACTCTCACAACATTCCTTCTGTTACTGGCTGACTGACCAGCCACATCATATGCAGACTGTCTTGCACCTTCACTGCTCACTGTTTCCTTTAGCATACTTGCATATGACTCATTTTTCACTCCTGCAACAGGCAACACACTTTGATTGTTCACAGGCTTTTTAACAGAGGAATTGGGAACCCCTCCCTCCCCCTGTACTCTTTCTTCACTCAATACAATCTCCCTTTCCAAACCATCCTCTCTTCTCCTTTTTGCTGCCTGTACAAGCCCCTTTGCAGTAATGCCCATTACCTTATCCATGCTGTCTGTGTTCAGGGCAGTGCTAGATGACTCTGCCCTATCCTCAATGCCTCCACCTTCCTTCACCTGGTCGATGCTGCCTGTATGACTGCTTGGGGCAGCATCAGATGACGCTTCCCCACTAGCAACACTTCCTGCAATACCAGACACAGCCTGCGGCTGGCTAGCTGAACCGGAAGTGACTTGTGGGGTCACTCTGACATCACTTCCGGTTTTGATCTGCCTGTCCTGTGCCTGTTTTGCCGCAACTGGGGGTTTGGGGGAGCTCTGCCCACCTGCAGGCACCTCTGCAGAGGCTCCCTCAGCCCCAGCAACACCCAAAACTTGCCTCTGCACGCTATTTTCGTCGCGCCCGTTAGGCCACGCCCCCTTGCCGTTATGTCACGACCCACACCGACTCCAGGCCCCAGCACCATCTTGGGTGAGGGCAAAGTTTGCCCATAATCATTATTTGACAAAACTGGGGTATTACACACAGGGGAATGACTGACAAGGTAAGGATTAAAAACAGTTGGGAAATTCACACTGGGGAAAAAAGGTTTGGGGATACATTGGGAAAGGAGGAAGGGGGTTGGGATAAGGACATACTCTGCTGCTGAAAAAATGGGTTATTCATACTGTTTGCAAGACTTTGATACTGTATATTAGGATACATCCCATATTGCTGCAACTGTCCAGGGAAATGTTGCACATTTTGTCCATACTGTGGAGGGAAAATTTTTTTTAAAGCCCTGTTGCATGAAGTTTGAATTAGGAGTCTCCTGCACAACTTGCGACTGCATACTGCTGTTTCCAGCCATCACAGGTAATTCAGTTTCTTTCAAAACACCTGCATTCTGCGCAGAACTTGGCTTCTCTCCTCCACTTGTGTCTTGCAAACTTTCATCCACTTTCCCAGTCTCCATTGCCGCAAACCGCCTTTGGTTTTTCAAACCTTCAGCAAACACACCACCACTTGCAATTAACTCCTCCAGTTGTTGCTTCTTCAGCTCTATCTGCTCTTGTAGCTTCAGTAGCTGCGGATTCGATTTTAAAAAAGCCGGTTTCCATGATTGACCTTACTTATTAATACACTTTTTCAAGTCATATTGCATGGAGTCCAAAGTCTCCTGTAAAGTTTGGACACTCTTATGCCACTCCACAACATTACTCACAGTTCCACCTGCCATTGGAGCACTGTCCCTAGCTTCATGAGCCTCCATCCTGGAGGACAGGGATGCCTTCTGAGGGCCCAGGCCCCCCAGAGCCGTCCAGCCCAGGGGAGCCCAAACCTCCACACACGAAGTCCTTCTCCCCTCCTCACACGCTCAGCCTTGACAGGGTCCTAGGTCCCAGGCAGGAATCAAAGGAATTCACCCCAGCACTCGGATTTGCTGGAGCTCAGCAGGAGAGATCCTCTCTCCTTGGCAGCCACACACACACTGACCTCCAAGGGGCGGGGCAATGTATTGTGGGGACCCTGGCGGTGGGACCGCAGACAGCAGGAAGATAAATACAGCAGCAGCAGGAGGAGGAGGAGGAGTGACGTGTGGCACTGGCAGCAGGCAATGTATTGTGTGGACCCTGGTGGTGGGACCACTGACAGCAGGAGGATAAATACAGCAGCAGCAGCAGCAGGAGGAAGAGTGACGTGTGGCACTGGCAGCAGGCAATGTATTGTGTGGACCCTGGTGGTGGGACCACTGACAGCAGGAGGTTGAAAATCAGCACGGCGTAATATGTTGCCGCTTTATAAATACAATAAATACATATAATAAATTCATGAATTCATAAATACATAAATAAATGCAGCAGTAGCAGGAGGAGGAGGAGGAGTCATGTATAAATACAATAAATACATAAATAAATTAATAAATTCATAAATAAATATATAAATGTAGCAGCAGCCAGCAGCAGCAGCAGGAGATGGAGGAGGAGGAGTCACGTCTAAATACAATAAATAGATAAATAAATGCAGCAGCAGCAGGAGGAGGAGGAGTCACGTATAAATACAATAAATACATAAATAAATTCATAAATTCATAAATAAATAGATAAATGCAGCAGCAGCCAGCAGCAGCAGGAGGAGGAGTCACATATAAATACAATAAATACATAAATAAATTCATAAATAAATAAATGCAGCAGCAGGAGGAGAAGGAGGAGTCACGTTTAAATACAATAAATACATACATAAATTTATAAATAAATAAATAAATGCAGCAGCAACCAGCAGCAGCAGGAGGAGGAGGAGTTACGTATGGCAGCAGGCAATGTATTGTAATTCCCAGGCACCTCATGTCCTCCTCTCGCCGACAACAGGTGCCAGGCACGTGCCTTCTATCCAGGCCTGGTTAATCTTCAAAAATATCAGTCTGTCCACGCCCTCTGTGGACAGACGAGAGCGCTTCTCGGTGACCATGCCACTGGCCGCACTGAAGCACCTCTCGGACAGCACGCTGGAAGGGAGGCAAGACAATACTTCTGGTGTGTACCGCGCCAGCTCCCTAGTGATGTGCAAGCGCTCCACCCAGTACTCCATGGGGTCCCCAGACTCCACGCTGCCGGTGTCAAGCCCACTGAAGGACCCCATGTAGTCGGCCACCATCCGGGTCATGCGCTGGCTGTGACTCTCAGAGAAGGTGGCTGCTGCACGCACCTCCTCTCCCGGCTGCTGTACCGGCATGTAGAACACCTGCATCAATGACAGCAGGTCTCCTGGGTGCCTGATGCTGCTGCTGGCCGCAGGCACCGGCTGCTGTGCTGGCTGCTGGACAGGGACAGTGGGGGTGGAAGGCGGGGGAAAGGCTTCCTCCAGTCGCCGAACAAGGATCTCCTGCAACTCCCTTGCTCGCTGCTCATGGTCTCTAGCAGGCAGAAACTGATCCTACCTCCCCCTCAGCCGTGGGTCCAGGATCATGCTGATGCAGGCGTCCTCCCTCGCTTGCATCTGCTTGACCCTGGGGTCTGTGCGCAGGCAGCGCAGCATGTGCGCTGCCATGGGGAACAGGGTGGACTGTCCTACAGAGACATCAGGGTCAGCGTCCTCCTCTTCCTCTGGCCCCTGAGCCTCTTCCTCCTCTCTCCACCCTCGCACCACTGCTGCTGCGCTCCGATGTCCCCCCCCAGCAGCAACGTCCAGCACCTCCAACTCCTCCTCCTCCTCATACTCCTCCTAGGACTCAAATACCTGTGCAGCAGTGGACTGCGCAGGCGGCTGCTGTTCCAGCTGCTTCAGGGCCTCCTCTCCCAAATCCACCAAATCACCAAGTGCCCTGTCCAGCAGACAAACAAATTGCACCCACTGGCAGAGGGATGTCCGTTGTTCACTCACCAGGTTGGTTCCCTGCAGGAACGGAGCCAACACCAAGCAGACCTGCTGCATCTGCCCCCACTGTGCGTTGGTGAGTAGCTGGAGTTTGGTGGTGCTTCTGCTGGTGCCGGCGACAGTGGCATCATAGGTGTACCGGTTGACAGCCCTCCTCTGCTCAACCAGCTGCTCCAACATCGCCAGGGTGGAGTTCCAGCGAGTTGGCACATCTATGATGAGGCGGTGTCATGGCAGGCCCTCCAGCTGCTGGATGTCTGCCAGTTTTGCTGCAGCAGCTGCTGAGTGGCGGAAAGCACGCACAATTTTTCGTGCCGCTTCTAACAGCTCCTCCATCCTCTGGTAGGTGCGCATGAACTTTTGCACCACCAGGTTCAGGATGTGGGCCAAGCAAGGGATGTGGACCAAGTCTCCCCTGCTGATGGCAACCAGCAGGTTGGCGGCATTGTCGGACACCACCAATCCCACAGTGAGGCCTCTGGGGGTCAGCCACGTCATCTCCTGCTCCCTGAAGTACCGGAGCACGTTGGATGCCATCAAGGAGTTTTCCCCCAGGCTTTTCATCTCCAGCAGTGCTTGGCAGTTGCGGGCCTTCACGCTGCTGGGGAGACGGGATCGCTTAGCGGCGGGAGCTGCTGCTTCTCCCCTGACCCCACGCGGTGGCACCACATAGTGGGCGACTGGTGCCGCTGCTGCTGCTGCTGCACCCGAGGGTGGACCTGCTGCTTCCTTGCTCAGGCTTTCCACCAGGCTGACCCAGTGGGCCGTAAAAGACAGATAGCGGTCTGTCCAAAAATGGCTGCCCCATGAATCCATGGTTATGTGGATCCGCACACTCACAGCGTGATCGAGTGTGCGGCCCGCGTTCACCATGGCAAAGTGGTGCAGTGCTGGAATCGCCCTGGGGACTTGCCACTCCGGGATCCCAACCTGCAACAGCACTCTCATGTCACTCCCCTCCTGCACAAAGGAATATGGCAGGAGCTGGGAGCACATGGCCCGGGCAAGCAACCTGTTCAGCAACCGGATGCGCCTGTGGACGGGAGGCAGCACCTTGGTCACACCGGGGAATGACTCACTGAGCAGGGTCTGGCGGCGTTTGCCTGCACGGGAGGATGAGGAGGCCACTGTGGAGGGAGCTGATGAGGCCACTGAGGACTGGCTGCCCGGGGGGGGGGGAGTAAATTGCTGCTGTGCTCCTGCTGTTGCTGCTGGATGGGCAGGAGGGTCGGATGCTGCTGCTGCTGAAATCTGTGCAGTGGCTGTCTGGGTTTGACCACTGCCTGCGCCACTGTCCGTCAGCTTCTGATACTCAGTAAACTCATCCAAATGTCTGCTCTGTAAGTGGGTCTGCAGGCACGAGGTACCCAACTTGAGCAGATCGCGACCTCTGCTGAGACTGACACTGCAACTGTTGCAAATTGCACATGTCACGTCCACTGGGCACTTGGTGAAGTACCGCTAGACTGGGGACTTCAACCTGCTCTTTGAGCTTGAGGGCTGGGGTTTTTGGGTGCCCTTGGAGGATTGTGCCTTTTGGGTTTTAGTTGGAGGTTTGCTGCGGGTGGTGGTAGCAGCTGAAGCAGCAGGCTGTGGCTCCTGCCTTCCATGCCCTGTGCTGGCCGCCTTGCTGCTGCCACGCCTCTGCGCCAGAGACACCTCCTCCTCCGATGACGAGCTGCCTTCAACCAACTGTGCTGGTGGTACTGGTGGCATGTAGGAAGGATCCAGCAAGTAATCATTATCCACAAACATATCCTGTGAGCCTGCCTCAACCAACTCCTCTACCCCAACATCCCCTGCATCACGCCCCTCCTCCTCAGTGCCAACAACAAACTTCTGCACCTGTAACTCCTCCTCCTCCTTGCATGGCCCCATTATCTCCAACTCATACTTCTCCAAACCATCCCTGTACATGGTCACAGTCTCAGGGGAGAAGAGCGTGCTCATTGAGGGCAGGCTAGTTGATGGGGTCACCGTCATCATGGCCTCAAGCGGTGGTGGAGGCCTGCTGCGGACCGGAGTGCTGGTGGTGGTGGCACAGGTCTCGCTGGTGCTGGAGGCTTGGCTGTAAACGGTGTCTTCCTGCTCCACCATCATTTCCACCACAGCCTGCACCTGACTCTCCACAATGGGCCTTGGGCGATGAAACGTCTCAAAGATGGGCGCAACGCGCTGCTGTTGCACCTCTGCTCCCTCCTCCACAACTCTGCGGTCAGTGGCTGGTGGCGGCCCAGTCACAGACCTGCTGCTGCTGGCAGTGGCTGCTGCCATGCCGCTGCCTCTCCTGGTGGTGTCTCGCCCTCTACCTCTGCCAGTCATTGTACAATTATAGAAATACAGGAAAAAAAATTTACAAGAGGGCGGTAAACTTTAATAAAGTCTGTGTTGGTGGTGACTTGGTGGTGGCTGCTGGTGGTGGTGACTGGTGTTGAGTGACAACAAAAAATTAAAGTTGTTTTTTTTATTTTTATTTAAATAGTAGTATTAAATAGTAGTAGTAGTACTACTACTACTAACAGCAGTAGTGTAGTATACTACAGTACGTACTAACTCGTGTGACGGACAGTGACAATTGAAGTCGGTCAGACACGGTCACACGCAATCAATAGGTTTGGGCAGGTGACAGTAGGGAATGGGTAGTAGTAGTAGTAGTAGTAGACAGTACTAGTAGTAGTAATAGTAGTAGTACACACGCAGGTAACTAAAAAAATCCCTAGCGTACTACACAATAAGCTTATGAAAAACACAAATGAGACCGGGAGCCCGATATGGTGTAGTATGTCAGAAAAAGTTGAGGCACATGTCAATTGGTAGTAGATATACTCACAAGGTTGGGTTGCCAAACAGGCAACCACTGGAACGGCAAGTGGGGAGAATTGTAACCTGACCCCACTCAGGTATTAAAAATATCGCTCTCTGTAGATAGAAAAATAGATGGGATGCACCCCTCCACCCAGGGTGGACTTAATCAATGGAGTAGAAAAGAACAACAGAGGCGCCAGCAAGAATAAAATATTTAAAAACCGTTTAAAAGGAGGGATGTGGGTGGACTCTCCTCCCTCAGGTAAAAGACCAGAGGCGTTCTCACCAGAACTTGACCTACTAATGTGTTTCTCCGTCCTGATTGCCTGATAAAGCGGGAGTTTTGCCCGTGAAACGCGTTGCATTACCTGGAGATTCCCCAATAAATTGTATTGTTGTTTATCTACGGCTCATTGGCTGGTCTTTTACCTGAGGGAGGAGAATCCACCCACATCCCTCCTTTTAAACGGTTTTTAAATATTTTATTCTTGCTGGTGCCTCGGTTGTACTACACAATAAGTAAGTCATGCGGCAGACAGTTATTGTGTCAATTAAAGTCGGACACACACGGTCAGATGCAATCAATCAACAGGGTCGGACAGGTGACAGTCACAAGTCACTCAACGGATGCTGGCCTGTGATGTGACTAACTATTATGTATTATTACACAGTACAGAAGCTAATAAAATCACACACTAACAGTGGAAAAAATTAACGGAACGGGTAGTAGTAGTTGTACGCAGGTAACTAATAAATCCCTTGCGTACTTCAAATAACTAAGTTGTGCGGCGCAGACAGTTGGTGACAAATACAGTCGGTCACACACGGTCAGACGCAATCTATCAATGGGGTCGGGCTGATGACTGTCACAGATCACAACAGGTTTGCTGGCCTGTAAAGTGTACACAGTCAGTAACTAACTAACACAGTACTGAAGCTAATAAGCTAACAGACTACAGCAGTACTAAATAATTAACTACACTAGTACTAACTAAGTACACAACTAACTAGAATCCCTAACCTACCTAAGCTAGTAATAGGCTAAGGCTGCCCTAGGCTAGCAGGCCTAGCCTGCTCACAGACTAACACTAGCCTAGCACAGTATACAGTATAAACGAGCTGACTACAAACTATCAAATTACTAGCTAACTAGATAAGAGTACAATCAATGTGTTTAGGAGGTGTTTAGGAAGCAAAACGCTAGGTTTAGCAGTGGAATGCACTTGCTCAGATGCAGCACAGCACTGGAGAATCTCTCAGTACCAGCAGCAGTCACACAAGTATGTGGCTCTGCAAGATGGCCGCCGCCTTATATAGAGGAGGGGAGGGCCAGGCTCCCCTCCTCTGATCGGTTGCTAGGGTTGCCAGGTCCTCGGCTGGAGGACTTCTGATTGGCCAAATGACATCATCCCCGAATCCCAAAGCCGAAACCGAACCCACCGCGCCATCCGGTCAAATTCGAGTGCGCACATTCGGGAACCTTCGGATTCGGCATGATTTGAACACTTCGGGTTTGGGTTCGCATTCGTCAAACCTGAAAAATCGCCCGAATTTTCGGGTAAACTTCGCATTCGGGGTCCTGCTGAGCAACCCTGTATTTGACACAGTTACCAATCAGCAGCAACAATTGGATACTTTTTCTCGGGCTGTTCATGGACTGCAGCCTCAGCAGCCAGGACAATCTGCTCCACAGGTACTTGTGGCAAACGAGCCAAAAATGCCCCTGCCAGAGAGGTTTTTAGGTCATAGAAGCGACTTCCGCAACTTTAGGAGTCGCTGTCAATCATATTTTGATGTGAGACCCATTTCCTCTGGCAGTGAGCATCAGAAGGTCACACTCATTAAAACACTCCTACAGGGGGATGCCCAAACTTGGGCTTACAATTTACCCCCGAACATGAGGCCCTTAAGTCAGTGAAAGATTTTTTTGAGGCCATGGCTATCATCTATGATGACCCCGACATGGCCACCACTGCTGTCCAGAAACTGCGTAGTCTCCGCCAGGGATGCAACTCTGCGGAGGACTATGCAGCAGAATTTAGAAAGTGGGCCAGTGCTTCTAGGTGGGAGAATTATGCTCTGTTAGATCAGTTTCTCACAGGCTTGTCTGACAAGGTCGCAGAATTGTTAATTGGCCATCCTGAGTCCAGAACCCTTGATGAAGCCATCTCCCTAGCTATTAAAGTAGACCGCAGAGTTTGCTACCATCAGCACTGTCGATCTTGGTCAGTTCTTCATCCTCCTGTGTCTTCGGCCAGTGCCGCCTCTGCCCAGGTTGATGAGCACATGCAGTTAGGGCATGCCAAACTGTCTGTCAGTGAAAAACAGAGGAGGAGACAGGAGGGACTGTATTTATACTGTGGGGAGAAGGGACATTTGGTACAGAACTGTAGTAAGAAGGCGAGAAACTCCTCCGCCTAGGTTCAGTTGGGGGTGTACCCCTAGGCGTCCTTCAGACACCCCAAAATTCTGATAAATTACTGCTACCCATTAGAGTCTTGTTAAAGGATTCTGAGTTCTCCTCACAAGCCTTTATTGACTCGGGAGCGGCTGGGAATGTTATCGATTTCACGCTAGTAGAGAGGTGGGGTGTTCCTTTGATACCCATGCAGAAAAGATTGTATGTCACAGGAATCGATGATTCTCCTTTACAGGATAAACAGCCTATCTCTCAAACTGCTCCACTCATTTGCCAAATCTGGCTTTTTCATGTAGAGGAGATGCAATTCTATGTCCTAAAAATGTTGTCTTGTTCTTTTCTGCTTGGCCTTCCCTGGCTACAGCGACACTTTCCTCAATTTGATTGGGGAACTAGGCAACTCACGTCCTGGTCTCCATTTTGTCAGAAGAATTGCCTACATAATCTGCCCTTACATTCTGTTATGGTGGCGGGAGAGGGGGTGCCTAAACAGTATGCTCAGTTTGCAGACGTGTTTTCACCTCAATCTGCTGATAGATTGCCTCCTCACCGCTCATTTGATTGTCCCATTGACTTACGCCCAGGCACGATGCCCCCCAGAGGTCATATTTACCCCCTGTCTGGTCCTGAGAAAAAAGGCATGCAGGAATATATCAAGGAGAATTTAGAGAAAGGATTCATTCGTCCTTCTAATTCTCCGGCCGGAGCTGGGTTCTTCTTTGTCCAGAAGAAGGATGGTGGTCTCCGACCTTGTGTGGATTACAGGGGTCTGAATAACATCACAGTCAAAAATAGGTATCCCCTACCCCTCATTAAGGATCTGTTTTCACAGGTTTCTGGAGCCCAGGTATTCTCCAAATTGGATTCAACGGGAGTTTATAATTTAATCAGGATCAGACAGGAGGATGAGTGGAAGACTGCGTTCAACACGCAAGACGGTCACTATGAATATTTAGTCATGCCATTTGGCTTATGCAATGCCCCTGCTGTGTTTCAGGAATTTGCTAATGAGATTTTCAGGGATGTACTGGGGAGGTTTGTAATTGTATATCTTGATGATATCCTCATTTTCTCTGAATCTCTGGACATGCATCACCAGCATGTGAAGTTTGTTCTACAGAAATTACGAGAAAATTCATTCTATGCCAAGCTCGAAAAATGTCTTTTCGAGGTCAGGGAGATTCCTTTCCTTGGTTACATCATCTCTAACATCAGGCTGTCGACAGGGCCGGATTTCTGGCAAGGCCACATAGGCCATGGCCTAGGGCACCAGAAATTTAGGGGCGGCTCAGTGAGGGACAGTAAAGCTGTTCCATGCAGCCATCCCTATCTACAAGGACATCTTTAACCTTTGAACTCTCTGTCCTGTGTACTTGTGTCATCCCTGAAAGACCTGTAAGCTCTATCCTGCAGGTACACGTCAGCCTAACTCACATGGTGGCACAACGGGTCCATCATTAATGAGATGAAAAACATAACGTAAAAGTTCTTAAGGAAAATATAACATAATTTATACGCGTATTACTGAAATAGTTGTCTGTGATATCTAATGATGTAAGTAGAATTCTCATTGGGGCACACGGAGATAACAACCATACAGACGGTATAATTGGCCTTGGGCGGTAAAAAGTACAAATCCGGCCCTGGCTGTCGATGGACCAAGGGAAGGTAGATGCAGTTTTACAGTGGCCTCAACCTCTAGGTCTCAAACCATTACAGCGATTCATAGGGTTTGCGAATTATTATTGCAAGTTTATTCGTAATTTTTCAACTATTGTAGCTCCACTGACCAGCATGACCAAGAAAGGAGCTGATCCTTCTAATTGGTCTGCAGAGGCCACCCAGGCTTTCCAGGCTCTAAAGGAGGCCTTCTGCTCTGCCCCTATCCTAATGCACGCCAATGTTCTCCGACCCTTCATCCTCGAGGTCGACGCCTCTGAAGTGGGTGTGAGTGCCGTTCTTTCTCAGTATTCAGGTCAGCCTGAAAACCTGCACCCGTCCGCATTCTTCTCAAGGAAGTTTAGCTCGGCCGAGCGCAATTATGATATTGGGAGCACAGAACTCTTAGCTGTGAAAATGGCCTTTGAGGAGTGGAGGCATTGGCTGGAAGGGGCAGAGCACACGATTACTATTTATACAGACCACAAAAATCTTGAGTATATCGAAGGAGCCTAGAGATTGAACCCTAGACAGGCCCGATGGGCCTTATTCTTTTCTCGTTTTAAATGTATTATCACGTATAAGCCAGGCAGTAAAAATGTGAAGGCAGACGCCCTTTCCAGATGTTTTGAACCAGAGGAGTCTGAGCCTGTTACACCTTCTAATATACTTTCTGATCATGTCGTGATTTCTGCCACTGAATTATCTGTAGATTTGCTGGAATCACTGTCTCAATTTCAGTCCGAAGCCCCGGTGGGGAAACCTCCTGGCTGTTGCTTTGTTCCTTTACATTTGTGCTTGTCTGTTCTAAAGAACTGTCATAGTAATAAGATAGCCGGACACCCAGGTGTAACCAGAACTCTTAACTTGCTGCAGCGTAATTTCTGGTGGCCTTCCATGCGTAATAATTGCAAGAGTTTTGTAGCAGCTTGCTGTGTATGTGCTAGGAGCAAAGCTACCAGGACGGCTCCAGCTGGTACCTTGCAGCCGTTGCCAATACCCGGTGCTCCATGGACACACATTCCCATGGACTTCGTGGTGGATCTCCCCGCCTCTCAAGGAAAGACAGTAATCTGGGTTGTTGTAGATAGATTCAGTAAAATGGCCCATTTTGTACCCTTGGAGAGGTTGCCTTCTGCTAAGGAGTTATATGAGTTGTTCATTGAGCATATTTTTCGTTTACACGGTATTGCCGAGAATGTTGTCTCTGACAGAGGAGTCCAATTTGTGTCCCAGTTCGGGAAGAATTTCTGTGGCAATCTGGGTATGTCCTTGTCATTTTCCTCAGGGTTCTATCCTCAGAAAAATGGTCAGACAGAGAGAATAAATCAGTCTTTAGAGCACTTTTTACGATGTTATGTCTCCGAGTCACAGGAAGATCATGTACAATTCTTGCCATTTGCAGAATTTTCCCATAATAATTTGGTGAATGCCTCCACCAAATTTTCCCTTTTTCAAACAGTTTATGGAAGATCCCCTAGGTTCTCTTGTGCACCTTCTTCTTCTTCACCCTTTCCAGTCTTGCAGGACGGGGTGATCAGGATGCAGGAGATCTGGTCCTTGGTAAATCAAAAGTTGCAAGAGGCTGCAGCTTCTCAGAAACGACAGGCCGATCGCCATCGTTCTCCTCATAAATCGTTCTCTCCTGGAAATCGTGTGTGGGTATCCACAAAAAACATTGCGCTACGTCAGCCGTCAGCTAAATTAGGGCCTAAATGTATTGGTCCATATGTTATTGATGAAAGAATTAATGAGGTAACTTATAAAGTATCCCTGCCGGCTTATAAGAGGAACCAGATCTTTTCATGCGGATCAGTGAATAATGGCGCACAGCGCCTCTGCATAAAAATGGCGCCGCATTAAAAAGATACGCTTATCGCTATTTATCGTTAGTACTGCATAATAATGGCGCGCAGGGAAAAAAGAAGGAAAACGGCACACAGTAACGTTATTTATCAACAGTGCCATTCATATGCCAAACAGCAGACATTATTGTGCACAGTAACCTTATTTATCAACAGTGCCGTTCATATGCCA
Organism: Hyperolius riggenbachi; assembly: GCF_040937935.1. Lineage (NCBI taxonomy): Eukaryota > Metazoa > Chordata > Amphibia > Anura > Hyperoliidae > Hyperolius > Hyperolius riggenbachi. Next base: position 43,798,675 of record NC_090646.1, on the reverse strand, counting down.
AACAGCAGATGTTATTGTGGCCATAGCCCCTTAAGAAAAAGTGTCATTATGGCCTTGCTGTAACATAAATTGTAGTGTAACTATTTCAACTAATGTACCCTTCTTAAACTTGAAGATTGTAAACAAATGTATGCAGACTGCAGAGTGGTGCAGCGGATGTGTGCTGTGCCCATAACCCAGAGGTTGATGGATAGAAACCAACCTCTGCTAGCCATGATTTCATTTTTGCACCTCGCTTTATCACATGGGCAAACCGGTTTCCATAGCCCTGTAAGAGAAAGTGTAATAAGGGCCCTGCCGTAACGTAGATATTACGGTAGCTAAGACTACTCCTGGGCCTTTCTTGTGGTTGAAGAGATGAGTGAACTGTGACGCCACACTGAAAAAAAAACAAAAAAAACCAGCAAACAGAGAAGCTTCCCCATATTGGAGCATTGGATTTGGTAAAGTCTTAAGCCAATGTGTTGTAAGACACAAGTAAGCTTTAGGTTAGCAGGAATGGTTGCATGGCCACCTAGCTTTTCATCCTTCCCAGGCCAGCTAGGCTGGCTTCAGCCTGTAGTGTTGGTAGTATAGTGGTGAGCATAGTTGCTCTCCAAGCAGTAGACCTGGGTTTGATTCCTGGTTAATATATGTGAGCGTGCTTTTGACATCCTACAGATTCCTGGAAGACAAGATCCTCCTCCGGAGGAGGAGGAGGAAGAGGGAGAGAGGGAGAATAACACTCCCTGATTGATGTATACACATACAGTAGTGTAGGCCTGCAATTTAGCATTGAATGGGATTTCTGTCCTTAAAATGCTGCTTTGCGTCAAATCCAGATTTTTCCCCGGGACTTTTGGCGTCTATCCCAATCTGCCATGCCCCCCTCCAGGTGTTAGACCCCTTGAAACATCTTTTCCATCACTTTTTTGGCCAGTATAACTGTTTGTAGTTTTCAAAGTTCGCCTCCCCATTTAAAGAGACACTGAAGCGAAAAAAAATAATAATGATATAGTGAATTGGTTGTGTACTATGAATAATTACTAGAAGATTAGCAGCACAGAAAATATTCTCATACTTTTATTTTCAGGTATATAGTGTTTTTTCTAACATTGCATCATTCTATAATATGTGCAGATTACACAACACTCAGCATTCAAAATGAGTCTTTCAGAGCAGTCTGTGAAGTAATGACCTCTCCTCTAGCAGAGGAAAAGTAAATAGTCCAGGAACAGTTGAGATAATAAAAGTCAGATAACAGCCCTCTTCAGGACTAACTTATGCTGGGAATACACGGTTCGTTTTTGCCTTCGTTTAAACCTTCGATTCGTTCGGTAAACGAATCGAGTGTTGAAAACGTATGTGAAAATAGTCATAATCTCATTATAGTTTCGATTAATAGACCCCAAAAACGAACGACTAGTGATCGAACATGTTTGATATTATCTCTCTTTATCCATCTAATCGAGCCATTGGTAGGCTTGATGGCTGTTCAGATCGATTATATATTCGTTTATGCTAGTCCGTCCCTGTAAAAAGGGATTTTCGTTTTGTTTCTTTGCAGCCTTCGATCATTGGAAAAACGAAACCATCAGAATCGGGAAAAAAAACGAAACCGTGGGTGGTGATATTAACCGTATGACTGATTATTTCGGGATCGAAAAGGACAAAAGGCACAATCGAAACGAAGGTTTAAACGAAGGCAAAAACGAACCGTGTATTCCCAGCATTAGTCGGAGAGCTTAATGGCTTGTTTGCATAGAGATAACAACTGGAGTTTCTCAACTCTTCCTGTACTGGAAACAATTACACTGATGTATCTGATCTTAATGTTTTATTTCTTAGCTGTGCTACACATACAAATCATAATATCATCATTTTTTTTCGCTTCAGTGTCTCTTTAAGTCTATTGTGGTTCACGAAAGTTCACGTGAACTGAACCTTTCGCGGAGGTTCGCGAACCCGGTTTGCGAACTGAAAATTGTAGGTTCGGGCCATTTTTACCTATATTCTACTACCACTATTCGGCCTTCATTTTTCCATATGCCTATTTTGCATTGTTGCCATGGATACAGCCTCATATGACAAATTAATATGCCATGGTAAAAGTTCAAACGTGTGGAAATATGTATAAAGAAGTGCAGGAAAACACTGTTACCATAGTCATATGACCATCGTAGTCTAGGGTCAAGTTTGGGTGGAAGCTAATTAACTTTTCTGTTGGGATGTGGGGGGAAACCAAACTTCCCAGAGGAAACCCATGCAGACACGAGGAGAGCATACAAACTCCTTGCAGATAGTGCCCTGACTGGGATTAGACCCAGGAACCCAGTGATGCAAGGCGAGAGTACTATCCACAATGCCACCATGCTGCCCATAGACCCTGAACAGGCATGCATATCAGGTGTTTCTGACAAAAAAAAAATGACAAGATTAGCTGCATGCTTGTTCCAGGTGTTTGATTTAGACACTACTGCAGCCAGGACATTAGAAATTAGAATTGCACAATCCATTACCTTTTGTGAGTTGATGATGGCTGAGGAGTTGTAAGCCCTGAGGTTGGCAGAGGTGGGGTTGACAGATGGGAACTGGAAATCCCTGAAACAGTTATCTGTTTGCAGACTTAAATAGAATAAATAGAGGTAGCCCTTTTTTTGTTTGTGTGTTTCTAACTTAAAAAAAAAAACCTGTGGGGGAACTTTGGGGAAACAAATTAGAGGTTTACCTCAGTAGAGGGAAGCCTCTTGGTCTTTCAGAGTCTATCCCATCCCCTTTGTTATTCCAGCACTGGGACTCCCCAAATCTGGCAGCTGAACTCCCATGTGAGAATGAGCATGGCCACACTATGGGGGCATAGGATGGTCTCACCTGCACAGTAACATGAAGCTGCAGCTCAGACTCGGCAGAGGAAGCCAATCCAATACTGTGCTTCATTGACAAGCTTTGGGTGTGCCAGTGCTGGACGAGCAAGGTGGGTGGAGGGGGGTGAGGGGAGGCTCTGCAGCATCCAGGGGCTTCCTTCTACTGAGGTAAGTACCCACATTGGGCAGGATTCCCTCTACTGAGGTAGGTGCCCATATTGGGCAGAATTCCCTCTGCTGAGATAAGTACCCATTTTTTTTCCTTCAGGTACATTTTAAATACTGAACAAATTACAAAACCTTCAAGGCTTTGAGCTCCTTTGAAACTTGTGGAGACAGTAAAATTGGCTTGTTTATAAAGAAGTTATACAAATTAACCACTTTAAGACCGATCCACGCCGATTGGTGTTAATGCGGCAGCAGCCCCCGGACCGCTCATCGTCAATTGGTGTGAAGTCCTGGGGCGAGGTTTTGCAGGAGATCGCGTGGCAATGCGTGCATCTCCACTTGAATGATGGAGCTCTGCCATCAGTCTATCAGCAGCAATCGCCGCTAGGAGACTGTTAGACAGTGAAACCGACATCTATTTAGTCTGTACAGCGCAGCGATCTGTGGCAGCACTGTACTGGGGACAGCCATGTGACATGTCTGTCCCGCTGGGAGGCTCAGGAGCAATCGGCTGTCATAGGCTGTGATCAGGGGTGCTCAGCAGGACCCCGAATGCGAAGTTTACCCGAAAATTCGGGTGATTTTTCAGGTTTCCCAAATGCCAACCCGAACCCGAAGATTTCAAAACAATCCGAAGCCGAATGCGAAGGTTCCCGAATGTGCACAATCGAATTCAGCCGGATGGCCGAATGGGTTCGGTTTCGGCTTCGGGATTCGGAGATGACGACATTGGGCCAATCAGAAGTCCTCCAGCCGAGGACCTGGCAACCCTAGCAACCAATCAGAGGAGGGGAGCATGGCCCTCCCCTCCTCTATATAAGGCGGCGGCCATCTTGCGGAGCCACGCACTTGTGTGACTGCTGCCTGGTACTGAGAGATTCTCCAGTGCTGTGCTGTGTCTGAGCAAGTGCATTCCACTGCTAAACCCAGCGTTTTGCATCCTATTCACCTCCTAAACACATTGATTGTAGTCTTATATAGTTAGCTAGTATTTTGATTGTTTGTAGTCAGCTAGTGTATACTGTATACTGTGCTAGGCTAGTGTTAGTCTCTGTGTGCAGGCTAGGCCTGCTAGCCTAGGGCAGCCTTAGCCTATTACTAGCTTAGGAAGGTTAGGGATTGTAGTTAGTTGTGTACTATTAGTACTAGTTTATTTAATTATTTAGTACTGCTGTAGTCTGTTAGTTTATTAGTTTCAGTACTGTGTTAGTTAGTTACTGACTGTGTACAGGCCAGCAAACATCCGTTGTGATCTGTGACAGACAGTCATCTGCCCGAGCCAATTGATTGATTGTGTCTGACCGTGTCTGACCGATTGTAATTGTCACCAACTGTCTGCCACACAAACTTACTTATTGTGTAGTACGCTAGGGATTTCTTAGTTACCTGCGTGTGTACTACTACTACTACTACTACTACTGTCTACTACTACTAGTCACCACCAAGTCACCACCAACACAGACTTTATTAAAGTTTACACCCTTTCCCGCCCTCTTCTACATAGGGATGAGCGTAATGACCTAATTACGAATTTTCGAAATTTCGCGAAATTACTACAATTACGATTTTAGCAGTAATCGAAATTTCGTAATTTTCGCAAATTACGCAAATTTTCGTAATTACGATTACGAAATTTAGTATTTTAAAGTTTGCAAAGGTTTCTATCCCTCTAGATGCCTTTATAATCGAAATTTCACTCCCGTAATTACGAATTTCGTGTCTCCAACCGAAATTTTACTGCTTCAAGTTTGTAAGGGTTTCTATCCCTCTAGATGCCTAAAATGAATAGCACAGCCCTCCTCCTCCTCCTCCTCCTCCTCCTCCTCCTCCTCCTCCTCCTCCTCCTCCTCCTCCTCCTCCTCCTCCTCCTCCTCCTCCTCCTCCTCCTCCTCCTCCTCCTCCTCCTCCTCCTCCTCCTCCTCCTCCTCCTCCTCCTCTCTCTCTCTCTCTCTCTCTCTCTCTCTCTCTCTCCAGAGATCTGTAGTACTTCAAAACCATACTCACATTCATGACATGTCCAGGGATCAAACCCAGGCCAACCACATGGAAGACAGCTATGCTCACCACCATACCACCAAACACACACTAAATAGACTGCTAACCTAAATCTTACTTGTAGACAGTCATATGAGACACATGCTGGGTGCAGGGCTTTGTGATTGGACCATGCGATAGAGTGAGGTGCAAAAATGAAATCATGCCTAGCAGAGGATGGTTTCACAGTGCTAAATGCTAGGCTGGCTGTGGTGCAATTGGTTAGTGTGTCTGGCTGGTAACAGCAAGGTTACAGGTTCAATTCCATCCAGGCATGTCTTTTCCTCTTGCGTTCAACAGTTGTCCAAACAGAGCCAACAGAGCCCCAGATAGCCATGTAGAGTTAGGTCACAGCTAGCCTGGCTGTGGTGCAATTGGTTAGTGCGTCTGGCTAGTAACAGCAAGGTTACAGGTTCGATTCCATCCAGGCATGTCTTTTCCTTTTGCGTTCAACAGTTGTCCAAACAGAGTCAACAGAGCCCCAGATAGCCATGTAGAGTTAGGTCACTGCTAGCCTGGCTGTGGTGCAATTGGTTAGTGCGTCTGGCTGGTAACAGCAAGGTTACAGGTTCGATTCCATCCAGGCATGTCTTTTCCTTTTGCGTTCAACAGTTGTCCAAACAGAGACAACAGAGCCCCAGATAGCCATGTAGAGTTAGGTCACAGCTAGCCTGGCTGTGGTGCAATTGGTTAGTGTGTCTGGCTGGTAACAGCAAGGTTACAGGTTCGATTCCATCCAGGCATGTCTTTTCCTTTTGCGTTCAACAGTTGTCCAAACAGAGACAACAGAGCCCCAGATAGCCATGTAGAGTTAGGTCACAGCTAGCCTGGCTGTGGTGCAATTGGTTAGTGCGTCTGGCTGGTAACAGCAAGGTTACAGGTTCAATTCCATCCAGGCATGTCTTTTCCTTTTGCGTTCAACAGTTGTCCAAACAGAGCCAACAGAGCCCCAGATAGCCATGTAGAGTTAGGTCACAGCTAGCCTGGCTGTGGTGCAATTGGTTAGTGTGTCTGGCTGGTAACAGCAAGGTTTGATTCCATCCAGGCATGTCTTTTCCTTTTGCGTGCGCGCGCTGCGCCATTGAACCCCATGGGGTATTTTGCGTGCGTAAAACTTTACGCATGCAAAACTTTGTGCTCGGTGTTTGGACAACTGTTGAACTCAAAAGGAAAAGACATGCCTGGATGGAATCGAACCTGTAACCTTGCTGTTACCAGCCAGACACACTAACCAATTGCACCACAGCCAGGCTAGCTGTGACCTAACTCTACATGGCTATCTGGGGCTCTGTTGGCTCTGTTTGGACAACTGTTGAACGCAAAAGGAAAAGACATGCCTGGATGGAATCGAACCTGTAACCTTGCTGTTACCAGCCAGACACACTAACCAATTGCACCACAGCCAGCCTAGCATTTAGCATTGTGAAACCATCCTCTGCTAGGCATGATTTCATTTTTGCACCTCACTCTATCGCATGGTCCATGGTCCAATCACAAAGCCCTGCACCCAGCATGTGTCTCATATGACTGTCTACAAGTAAGATTTAGGTTAGCAGTCTATTTAGTGTGTGTTTGGTGGTATGGTGGTGAGCATAGCTGTCTTCCATGTGGTTGGCCTGGGTTTGATCCTTGGACATGTCATGAATGTGAGTATGGTTTTGAAATACTACAGATCTCTGGGGAGAGAGAGAGAGAGAGAGAGAGAGAGAGAGAGAGAGAGAGAGAGAGAGAGAGAGAGAGAGAGAGGAGGAGGAGGAGGAGGAGGAGGAGGAGGAGGAGGAGGAGGAGGAGGAGGAGGAGGAGGAGGAGGAGGAGGAGGAGGAGGAGGAGGAGGAGGAGGAGGAGGAGGAGGAGGAGGAGGAGGAGGAGGAGGAGGAGGAGGAGGAGGAGGAGGAGGAGCTGGCTGGCTGGCTGTGCTATTCATTTTAGGCATCTAGAGGGATAGAAACCCTTACAAACCTGAAACAGTAAAATTTCGGTTGGAGCCACGAAATTCGTAATTACGGGAGTAAAATTTCGATTACGAAATTGTAAATTACGATTTGAAAATTAATTACGAAATTACGAATTTGGGTCGTAATGTTAAATTTCGCATTCGTAATAAAAGCAGTTCGAAATTTCGAAAATTTCGACTCATCTCTACTTCTACATTTTTTTTTACTGTATTTGTATAGTGCACAATGACTGGCAGAGGTAGAGGGCGAGGCACCACCAGGAGAGGCAGCGCCATTGCAGGAGCCTCTGCCAGCAGCAGGTCTGGGACTGGTCCGCCACCAGCCACTGACCGTAGAGTTTTTGCAGGAGGGAGCAGAGGCGCAAAAGCAGCGCATTGCGCCCATCTTTGAGATGGGTCGTCGCCCCCGGCCCATTCTTGAGAGTCAGGCGCAGGCTGTGGTGGAAATTATGGCGGAGCAGGAAGCCACCGTTTCCAGCCAGGCCTCCAGCACCAGCAAGACCAGTGCCACCACCACCAGCACTCCGGTCCGCAGCATGCCTCCACCAGCGCTTGAGGCCATGGTCACGGTGACTTCATCGACCAGCCTTCCCTCACTGAGCTCGCTCTTCACCCCAGGGACTGCGAGCGTTTACAGGGATTTTTTGGAGCAGTTTAAGGTGGGCATGATGGGGCCATGCGAGGAGAAGGAGTTTAAGGTAGTAGGAGTTTGTTGTTGGCGCTGGTGATGAAGAGGGGCGTGGTGCAGGGGATGTTGGGGTAGAGGAGTTGGTTGAGGCGGGCTCACAGGATATGTTTGTGGATGATGATGATGATGATGATGAGTTGCTGGATCCTTCCTATGTGCCAGCAGTACCACCAGCACAGTTGGTTGAAGGCAGCTCGTCATCGGAGGAGGAGGAGGCAACTCTGGCGCAGAGGCGCGGCAGCAGCAAGGCAGCCAGCACAGGGCATGGAAGGCAGGAGCCACAGCCTGCTGCTTCAGCTGCTATCACCACCCGCAGCAAACCTCCAACTAAAGCCCAAAAGGCACAATCCTCCAAGGGCACCCAAAAACCCCAGCCCTCAAGCTCAAAGAGCAGGTTGAAGTCCCCAGTCTGGCGGTACTTCACCAAGTGCCCACTTGACGCGACACATGCAATTTGCAACAGTTGCGGTGTCAGTCTCAGCAGAGGTCGCGATCTGCTCAAGTTGGGTACCTCGTGCCTGCAGACCCACTTACAGAGCAGACATTTGGATGAGTATAATGAGTAACAGAAGCCAACGGGCAGTAGCGCAGGCAGTGGTCAAACCCGGACAGCCACTGCACAGATTGCAGCAGCAGCAGCAGCAGCATCCGACCCTCATGCCCATCCAGCAGCAGCAGCAGGAGCACAGCAGCAACTCACCCCCCCCCCCCCCCTGGGCAGCCAGTCCTCAGTGGCCTCATCAGCTCCCTCCACAGTGGCCTCCTCATCCTCCCGTGCAGGCAACCGCCGCCAGACCCTGCTCAGCGAGTCTTTCCCTGGTATGACCAAGGTGCTGCCTCCCACCATCAGGCGCATCCGCTTGCTGAATGGGTTGCTTGCCTGGGCCATGTGCTCCCAGCTCTTGCCAAATACATTTGTGCAGGAGGGGAGTGATGTCAGAGCGCTGCTGCAGGTTGGAATCCCAAAGTGGCAAGTGCCCAGCCACCACTATTTCTCCCGCAGGGCAATCCCAGCACTGCACCGCTTTGCCATGGCGAACATGGGCCGTGCACTCGATCACGCTGTGAGTGTGCGGATCCACATAACCATGGATTCATGGAGCAGCCATTTTGGGACAGACCGTTATCTGTCCTTTACGGCCCACTGGGTCAGCCTGGTGGAAAGCCAGAGTGAGAAAGCAGCAGGTCCACCGTCAGGCGCAGCAGTGGCAGCAGCAGCAGCGGCACCACCAGTCACCCACTATGTGGTGGGTCAGGGGAGAAGCAGCAGCTCCCGCCGCCAGGTGATCCCGTCTCTCCAGCAGCGTGAAGGCCCGCCACTGCCAAGCGCTGCTGGAGATGAAAAGCCTGGGGAAAAACTCCTTGACAGCATCTAACGTGCTCTGGTACCTTAAGGGAGCAGGAGAGGACATGGCTGACCCCCAGAGGCCTCACTGTGGGATTGGTGGTGTCCTACAGTGCCGCCAACCTGCTGGCTGCCATCAGCAGGGGAGACTTTGTCCACGTCCCTTGCTTGGCCCACGTTCTGAACCTGGTGGTGCAAAAGTTCATGCGCACCTACCAGGGGATGCAGGAGCTGTTAGAAGCGGCGCGGAAGATTTTGCGCACTTTCCGCAAGGAGGAGTTGAAGGTGCTGGACGTTGCTACTGGGGGGGAACATCGGAGTGCAGCAACAGTGGTGTGAGGGTGGAGAGAGGACGAAGAGGCTCAGGGGCCAGAGGAGGAGGAGGACGCTGACCCTGATGTCTCTGTTGGACGGTCCACCCTGTTCCCCATGGCAGCACACATGCTGCGCTGCCTGCGCACAGACCCCAGGGTCAAGCGGATGCAAGCGAGGGAGGACGCCTGCATCAGCATAATCCTGGACCCATGGCTGAGGGGGAGGTGGGATCAGTTTCTGCCTGTCAGAGACCGTGAGCAGCGAGCAAGGGAGTTGCAGGAGATCCTTGTACAGCGACTGGAGGAAGCCTTCCCCTTGCCTTCCACCCCCTCCGGTGCCTGCGGCCAGCAGCAGCGTCAGGCGCCCAGGAGATCTGCTGTCATTGACGCAGGCGTTCTACATGAAGGCAAAGCAGCCGAGAGAGGAGGCGTGTGCAGCAGCCACCTTTGCTGATAGTCACAGCCAGCGCATGACCCGGATGGTGGTCGACTACATGGGGTCCTTCAGTGGGCTTGATACCGGCAGCGAGGAGCCTGTGGACCCCATGGAGTACTGGGTGGAGCGGTTGCACATCTGGAGGGAGCTGGCGCAGTATGCCCTAGAGGTATTGTCTTGCTCCCCTTCCAGCGTGCTGTCCGAGAGGTGCTTTAGTGCAGCCGGTGGCGTGGTCACCGAGAAGCGCTCTCGTCTGTCGACAGAGGGCGTGGACAGACTGACATTTTTGAAGATTAACCAGGCCTGGATAGAAGGCACCTACCTGGCACCTGTTGTGAGAGGAGGACATGAGGTGCCAGCCTGGGAATTACAATACATTGCCTGCTGCCATACGTCACTCCTCCTCCTCCTGCTGCTGGCCTGCTGCATTTATTTCTTTATGAATATATTTATGTATTTATTGTATTTATATGTGACTCCTCCTCCTCCTGTCACTGCTGGCCTGCTGCATTTATTTATGAATTTATTTATGTATTTATTGTATTTATACGTGACTCCTCCTGCTGCTGCTGACCTGCGGAATTTATTTCTTTATGAATTTATTTATGTACTAGCTGGACGCCCGGCGTTGCCCGGGTACGTATTTGGCTGGTGTTGGTCCCGCCCCTTTTCCAAACCCAAACAAACAATTACTTAATTAATTAATGACCAAGTTTGTGAGCTTTGCGGTCTTTGACATCAATAATTTGCATTGAAATAAAATAAATCTGATTGGATGTGGCTCCACCACTTTTCTGAATTTGAACCCCAATCACCCAATGGCCAACTGTACCAGGTACAGGTGATTAACAGTGCAAGAGGCTTGTGCCATTAACAGTGCAAGAATGGCAGCAATTAAACATTCCCCTTAAAAATCAATAGGTGGATTTTAATTGGCTTTTTTAATTGGCACAGTGACCAACTGTGCAACGTTTGAGAACCCTGCCATTAACAGTGTAAGAATGGCTGCAGTTTACATTTTCCCAATTAAATTTGTATTTTTCTCCACCCACTGATTTCCTGACATTGTTCCGGTAGGTATTTGGCTGGTGTTGGCTCCGCCTACTTTTTCTAACCCTAACACACAATTACTTAATGAGCAAGTTTGTGAGCTTTGCGGTCTTTGGCATCAATAATTTGCATTGAGATTAAACAAATCTGATTGACTGTTTGTGGCTCCACCCCTTTGTCTAAATTTGAACCCCAGTCACCCAATGACCAACTGTGCCAGGTTTAAGGCTTGTGCCATTAACAGTGCAAGAATGGTAGCAATTACATATTCCCCTTGAAAATCAATAGGTGAATTTCACCCACTTTTCTGAATATTAATCCCAGTCACCCAGTGACCAATTGTGCAAAGTTTGAGAACCCTACCATTAACAATATAAGAATGGCTGCAGTTTACATTTTCTCAGTGAAATGTGTATTTGTCTCCACCCACTGATGACCCAGTATTGCCCGATTATGTATTTGGCTGGTGTTGGCTGCGCCCACTTTTCCTAAACTTAACACACAATTACTCAATGACCAAGTTTGTAAACTTTGCGGTTTTTGGCATCCATAACCTGTGTTAAAATGAAACAAATAAGTTTGTCTGTTTGTGGCTCCACCCCCTTTTATCAATTTAAACCCCAGTCACCCAATGATCAACTGTACCAGGTTTGAGGCTTGTACCATTAACAATGCAAGAATGGCAGCAATGTAAATAATCCCCTTGAAAATCAATAGGTGAATTATGATTGGCTTTTGTAGGCTCCTCCCACCTTTCTGAATATTAATCCCAGTCACCCAGTGACCAACTGTGCAACGATTGAGAACCCTACCATTAACAGTGTAAGAATGGCTGCAGTTTATTTTTTTCTAAGTGAAATTTGTATTTGTCTCCGCCCTCTTTTTGGTTATGGGAATAAAAAGTATCCTATACTTTATTCCAGGCAATGTACTATGTGTGTGGCAAATTTTATTCAAATCTGTTCAGCCATTTTTGCGTGATCGAGTAACAAACATCCAAACATCCAAACTTTCACATTTATTGTATTAGTAGGATTTATTGTATTTATACATGACTCCTCCTGCTGCTGCTGCTGGCCTGCTGCATTTATTTATTTATGAATTTATTTATGTATTTATACGTGACTCCTCCTGCTGCTGCTGGCCTGCAGAATTTATTTCTTTATGAATTTTTTTATGTATTTATTGTATTTATTGTATTTATACGTGACTCCTCCTGCTGCTGCTGCTACTGTATTTATCCTCTTGCTGTCAGTGGTCCCACCGCCAGGGTCCACACAATACATTGCCTGCTGCCAGTGCCACATGTCGCTCCTCCTCCTGCTGCTGCTGCTACTGTATTTATCCTCCTGCTGTCAGTGGTCCCACCGCCAGGGCCCACGCGTCACTTCTCCTCCTGCTGCTGCTGCTACTGTATTTGTCCTCCTGCTGTCAGCGGTCCCACCGGCAGGGTCCACATAATACTTTGCCTGCTGCCAGTGCCACACGTCACTCCTCCTCCTGCTGCTGCTGCTACTGTATTTATCCTCCTGCTGTCAGTGGTCCCACCGCCAGGATCAACACAGTACATTGTCTGCTGCCAGTGCCACACGTCACTCCTACTCCTGCTGCTACTGTATTTCTCCTCCTGCTGTCAGTGGTCCCACTGCCAGGGTCCACACAATACATTGCCTGCTGCCAGTGCCACACGTCACTCCTCCTCCTGCTGCTGCTACTGTATTTATCCTCCTGCTGTCAGTGGTCCCACCCCCAGGGTCCACACAATACATTGCCTGCTGCCAGTGCCACACGTCACTCCTCCTCCTGCTGCTGCTGCTACTGTATTTATCCTCCTGCTGTCAGTGGTCCCACCCCCAGGGTCCACACAATATATTGCCTGCTGCCAGTGCCACACGTCACTCCTCCTCCTGCTGCTGCTGCTACTTTATTTATCCTCCTGCTGTCAGTGGTCCCACCCCCAGGGTCCACACAATACATTGCCTGCTGCCAGTGCCACACGTCACTCCTCCTCTTGCTGCTGCTGCTACTGTATTTATCCTCCTGCTGTCAGTGGTCCCACCCCCAGGGTCCACACAATACATTGCCTGCTGCCAGTGCCACACGTCACTCCTCCTCCTGCTGCTGCTGCTACTGTATTTATCCTCCTGCTGTCAGTGGTCCCACCCCCAGGGTCCACACAATACATTGCCTGCTGCCAGTGCCACACGTCACTCCTCCTCCTGCTGCTGCTGATACTTTATTTATCCTCCTGCTGTCAGTGGTCCCACCCCCAGGGTCCACACAATACATTGCCTGCTGCCAGTGCCACATGTCACTCCTCCTCCTCCTCCTCCTGCTGGCCTGCTGCATTTATTTATTTATGAATTTATTTATGTATTTATTGTATTTATATGTGACTCCTCCTGCTTCTGCTACTCTATGTATCCTCCTGCTGTCAGTGGTCCCACCGCCATGGTCCACACAATACATTGCCTGCTGCCAGTTCCACACGTCACTCCTCCTCCTCCTGCTGCTGTATTTATCCTCTAGAGATGGGCTGAATGGACTGCTAATCATGTAATAATTGCTCGCCATAACAGGTTCTCGTTAAAGGATTTAAAGTTAATTCATTTCAAATACAGCAAGCCCTCGATAGTCCTGTATTGTTATTTTTGGTCACTACCTCGGGACGGGCATGCCTGCCTGCTGCTCTCCCTGGATGTGCAGTGGTAGCCGTTTCTCAGGTTGCAGGCTGGAATTGCCATTACCCGGGGTCACAATGGCAGACTTGCCCTCCAATAGATTCTCATGACAGGAGATCTTTTGGACTGCCAACCATATAATAATTGCCCGCCATAACCGGTTCTCGTTAAAGGATTTAAAGTTAATTCATTTCACATACACAGCAGGGCCTCCAAAGTCCTCCTCCTGTATTGTTATTTTTGCTCACTACCTCGGGCTATACGTCACTTTTTTTTTTTTTTATTACACCTACTTCAATGTGATTTCCCTTTAAAAAAAATGTATCCGAATTCCCGAACACACATTTTTTATCGAATTTTGAAACCGACACCCGAACCGAATCCGAACCGAACCGAATTTCGCGGATTAATTTGAATCCAAATCCAAATGTCATGCGGACCCGAATTCTAATGTACTCGAACCAAATTTTGGTACATCTGAGCATGCCTAGTTGCTTCTGATTGCCTTATAATAGTTCTTTATGCCAAAGGGAGATACCTACCTTAAACAGAAATCGTAATCAAGGATTGAACTTAATCTCAATCAGTAGCTGATACCCTTTTTCCCATGAGAAATATTTTCTTTTTCACAAATGGATCATCAGGGGGCTCTGTATGGCTGATATTGTGGTGAAACCCCATCCACAGTGTGGTGTCAGGACCGTGGTTCTGACATCACACTGCGGGAGACTTGTTGCATTGTGGGAAATAACAGCTGTTTCTTCTAATAACAGCATCAATCCAGCCAGGGATATATTAGCAGATCATATGGTCAGCATGACCTTGGTCAGCAGTGTATAAATTTAAGGGTATAAACTTAAAGGGTATTAATTTTAAGGGTACTTTAGACAAACAGAATTATACCAGAAGGAGGCCTCTTTTCCACGTACTGCTGGGCTGTGTGCTCAGCAAGCAGTTACCAGGCAGCAATGAGCAGTTACCAGGTAGCAGTTGTGAGAGTTTGAGAGGCATTTCACTGCCTATCAACAGTCCGTGGAAAAGAGGCCTTATTTAATCTACTCTTGGAGATCTCCTTGCTCATATGTACTGACCTCATGACATTCTTCTCTTCCAGGTATGCAACTGATTCATCTTCCTAACTTTATGCTTAAACTGTAAATTCTGCATCAATCTGCTTTTATGGTATGCAACTGATTCAGTTTCCTGGCTTTATGCTTAAATTCTGCATCAATCTGCTTTTATGTTATGCAACTGATTCAGTTTCCTGGCTCTATGCTTAAATTCTAAATTCTGCATCAATCTGCTTAATTATAAGTGTAAATAATTGGGGCTATTTCCTGTGCTACCATTTGCTTATTTCATTAGTCACAATTTGCAGTATTTTTAGACTGGCCCGGCCTCTGTGAGGCTAGTAGTGTCTAGTATATTCATAGCTGTAATCAGTCTGCTTGTTAGCATCAATCTAGCCAGGGATATAATAGCTGATCATGTGGTCAGCATGACCTTGGCCAGCAGTGTATATATTTAAGGGTATACATTTAGGCGTACGTTAAATAAGGGCGTTGGGAAAAAAGGGCGCCTGGTGTAAACCTTATCAGGAAATAACGTTTAACAAAAATTAAAACCTATTTTGACGATTAATTATAACGTTTATTCAAATTAAATCACTAATTTATGTTTATCGGTTCTCATTTGGTGGAAACGCTATTTATCGATTGCTGTACTGTTAAAAAGCTATTTTATAATTAGAGTATGTTAAAAAAGGCGACGGGAAAAAAGGGCGCGTGGATAAAACTTTATAATAAAATTTATTGCTGAAAAAATTAAATGTTAAAATCTAATTTACTTAGATTTAATCATAACTTTAAAAGTATAAATGTTAGAAAATTAAATTACTATTTACTGTTCTTATGCACCGGTTAATACTTACATTAACGTTTACATGATCTTATTAATAAATCATATTTTCACGATTAGTCAAAACTCAAATAAACGCTGTTTAATACTTTTTGAGGAAACATACATTAACGTTTAACAGATACAAACTAAAATAAGCTTTTAGATGATGTTATGAATAAATCACTTTATAAGAATTCCGGATAACTCAAATAAACGTAGTTTGATATTTAACTTTTGATGTAAATCTAAGATAAAGATTTACAAAATAGATATCTTACAATGTTTATCACTTTTAAACTCAATTTAATATTACAGATCGAACAAGTGTATTAATATGCATTGTAAATGGACTGATAAAAATTATAATTTTTTTTTGTACTGCTGTAAACTTTTAAATTAAGGATACTTATCTTAACGTAATCACTTCTGAGTATATTGTCAGTACGCTCTATTTAAGAATTTAAGAATTGTCCTTATTTAAGAATTTAAATCATTAATACCGAATTCCAACAATTGAAATGTACTCCTTAGGGTGGCTAATAATTATTCATTCTTTTTAATCCAATCTTACCAAATCTATGTAGTGAAAGGTGAAATTCACTGAATTAACTGAATAGATACTTCATGCAGTTACCTTTATATTACATTGAAATAGCAAGATTGTATGAAAAAGATTGGATCATTAGTGGCCAGCTTTAATTGTACTATTTCATACCTTGCACGGTTTATATATTCTCCAATGACTGCTGCTGTGCCTTTTCACAAGTGGATTCCTTCTTCGGGTTCTTCTTCTTGACGCCTCATTGCAGTTGACTTGCCCTTAAAAGGGGGTAGGGGGGGTAATGTGAAAATGATTTGAATTTACCCTGGGCTTCTCTTGGTACCACGCAGAGGACTCAGGCCACGCCTCCAGTTCACTCCCTTAATTTCAGACTTTCAAGTCTGTGAAGCACTTCGCCTGTGTATCCGGGTCCTCACTCCCGCTGATGTCACCAGGAGCGTACTGCGCATACACAGACCAAGCTGGACTTGTGCCGTACGCTCCTGTTGACATTAGCAGGAGGGAGGACACGGCAATGCAAGCGCATTGGTTTTACCACTTTAAAGTCTGAAATTCCATAAGTGCACACGAGGTGTGGCCCGAGCATCCGTGAGTGGCTCCGCGGGCACAGGACGTCTGAGGGGGCAACATGGCAACACCCGGGTAAGTTCAACACATTTTCCCCTGACCCCCTGCAGTGTCCCTTTAACGTACGCATAGTATGTTACCTTCATGTCTTCTTTTTCAGCCAACGGACGAAGAATTTGCTCATCGTGTATAACACTTGTGAATGTCATGAGGTGCTAATGGTGTGGCCTACTTTTCTGTCTTCGTAATGCTACTTGCTTATTTATTACTTATGAGTTGATATTAACAGTGGTCTGTGTTCTGTAAGGAAAACAGTAATAAAGATTGTAAAACATGCCACTGACTACATTAGCTGATGACCCTTTTCATCAGAGTAAGGTATTCATTTTCTATAATGGAGCATCAGTGGGCTCTTGAATGCTGTTACAATTAGTGTGGAATTCTTAGATTACACAAGGTACTTGGTGTACAAGCGCACTTAAATATAAATGCATGTACATAGTATACTTATTAAATTTTTAGGTATTTGTGTTGGTCTTGTACCACCAGCCCTTGCCATAAGTTTGTTGAACAGTACCTGGCTATCCTTCTCCATGCTCTATTTTTTTGGGGAAGTAGTTTGCAAGCATTGTCATGGTGTTTTGTGGCCTACCTGTGCTTATGCAACCACGGCCATGTGTGCACTTATTTGCGTACTCAACTGCATTAGCATACTGCAGTACCACATTATGCTAATGAACAGGTTATAGAGAAGAAGGAAACACGTGTACCTGTCATTTAAGTAAAATTTTAAAATATTAGTTACTGTAGAGTCCGAGCCGCTACAAAATTATTTCAGTGTACAAAAGTGATGCTTGGGCTGGTACTAGTTCAAGATATTTTTTATGTAGGCCTATGGGTATCTATAATCTTAAAGGGAAACAGAAGTAAGAGGTATACTTGGCCTGCCATAATAACTTCCTTTTCATCAATAAAATTTTCTTGGCTGGCCTTATGATTCTCTGGCTGTAATACTAAGAGCCATAGCCCCTGAACAAGCATTCAGCAGATCAGGTGTTTTTGACATTACTGTCAGATCTGACAAGACGAGCTGTATGCTTTTTTCCGGTGTTCTTCATAAAATATTGCAGAGATATAGAGCAGTAGGGCTGGCAGGCTACAGATATTGATTATAATGAAAAAAATATGGCAGCCTCCATATAGTAGTTTTTACTACAGTTACCCTTTAACATATAGTGTTAAAGGAGTACACACAGTTACCTTTTAACATCTAGTGTTAAAGGTGAACACGTCTAAATTTGAAGATGAATTTTTTTAACAATAGTTATTTCTCATCGATTACTTATGTTTTCTCTAACTCCTATAAGAAATTGTCCACACATTTTTCATTTCAAATAAAACTTTAATAGAACTGTAATATAAAAATTTTTTCTATTTAAATATACACCATACATAAACATTGAAACAGATGTAATAAAACATGTTTTTACTTATTACATACTTTCAACAATCGCATTTGCAAGGAGTGATCAAAACTTACAAAAAATTACAAAAATTTAGCTTTCTCCATTCCCTTGTTGCCGAAGATATACATGTATATCTTAGTTTGCTGTCCGCAAGCATGTTGTTCTGCATGCAAGTTGTAGATCTGCATTACTCATTAAAGTGAACCTTGAAGAATACCACAACATACATTTGACATTATGAGAAAAAGATGTGTATGTACAGTGCCTAGCACACATATAACTTTGCTGTTCTCCTGTTATTTCTTTCCCTCCCTGCTTGAAAGAGTTCAATATCAGGTATGTAGGTTGCTGACTCGGTCTTGACTCAGACAGGACGTGAGTACAGTGTGATCCTCATTCATAATTAATTTCAACTATAAAACACTTTAATAGAATACAATGGCTCCAGAGAGCAAGACCGATGTGAAATAGGCGAATTTCTTATCAGTGAGGGTCACACTGTAGTCACTTCCTGTCTGAGTCAGGACTGAGTCAGCCACTTACATACCTGATATTGTACTGTTTCAGGCAGGCAGGGAGGGAAAGAAATAAGAGGAACACAGTGTAGTTCTATGGTAGACGCAGTTGTATGTGTGCTAGGCACTGTGCATACAGATGTTTATTTCATTATGTTACATTTCTGTTGAGGTATCCTTGAAGGCCGAAAAGAAATGAGTGAAACTCAGCTGGGGCTTGCAAAGAGACACTGAAGTGAGACAAAATCTCGCTTCAGCTCTTATATATAGCAGGGGCACGTGTGCCCCAGCTAAAACCCCGCTATCCCGCGGCTAAACGGGGGTCCCTGACCCCCCAACCCATCCCACGCCAAATCTACGAACAACTTGGTCGTAGATTTTGTTCTTTCCTGGAGGCAGGGGCTAACGGCTGCAGCCCTGGCTCCATGCGCATATATCAGACGTGCATCGCCGCCTCTCCCCAGGCTCTTTCAGTCAATGAAGACTGAGAGGGGCGTGGTAGAGGCAGAGGTACGCCTCTGACTGACGCGCATGGGGCAGGTCTGCAGCGGTTAGCCCTGCCCATACCAGGAAGCGCTCACCCGCATAACGGATGGAATTTTGGGGGGTAAGGGACCAACATTAAGAGGCGGGATAGCGGCGTTGTAGCAGGGGCACGCATGCCCCTGCTGTATATGAGGTCTGAAGCGAGATGTAATCTCGCTTCATACTCTCTTTAAGAGCACCGAGCATCTGAAGGGTGCTCTTGAAGTCACTACATGTCCCCCATTGTACTGCGGCGGACACTTCTTGTTCTTTTATGAGAGATTTTGGCAACAAGTTTGTGCAGGCAGCGCTTTGTGAATGTAACATTATGGTTTTTGATTAATAATTCCTTTACAGCATCATTATCTTTAACAATAACTAAAAGAACACTATGTGCAAACAAACAGATAAACAACAACAATGTAAAATTTGGTGTACATTACTTTTCGCCTATGCTGATGTCACTTTCATTCATAAATGAATTTTTTGGACAAAGTCCATTTTTGGTTACTTGACTATGTGTTAAGCTTAAGCTATTTACCACATACTATTTCAACTAGATGCTGGGTGTGTTTCCTATTCTGGACAGACTCCTTTTCTGTCCAAAATTTTGGTCAATAGTGTATAAAAACTTTGTTTTGTCTGATATCGACAATTGACTGTAAGTGACAGTAACATAAGATAAAAGAAATTGTATGGCACCGCAGCTCGGCCGGTGCATTTTCCTCAATTGTGATCTTTTCTCAGGCCTTGCTCTTAAAGATAACCGGAGGTGGGTTTGAAATATATTATCTGCATACATAGGCTGGATCTGCCTATACAGCCCAGCCTCTATTGCTATCCCAAACCCCCCTAAGGTCCCCCTGCACTCTGCAATCCCTCATAAATCACAGCCACGCTGCTGACAAACAGCTTGTCAGAGGTGGCTGTGTTTCTCTGAATAGTGTCAGCATGCTGCTCTCCCCCCCTCCTGCATAACTCCAGTCCCGCCCTGCATCCCTTCCCTCCTTGATGATTGGAGGGAATGGACGGGGGCAGGGAACGAGACCGGAGGGAAGGGCGGTGGAGCAGCTGAGACTGACACTACTGATGTAAACACAGCCTCACACCACGGCTGTGATTTATGAGGGATTGCATAGTGCAAGGGGACTGGAGTGGGGTTTTGAGTAGTAACATAGGTTGGGCTGTATAGGCAGATCCAGCCTCTTTATGCAGATAACATTCTTTAAACCCTGCTCTTAAAGTTCCTCCTTAACTTATTGGATGTATATGACTTATTTGAGTAGGCCATGTAAGTATTGGTGTATTGTAGGCAATGACTGAAGTCAGTGAAAATGACAGAGCCGTTATAAGTATCCAAAGAATGGATACGTTAACTTTTACTTTTACAAATTAAATCTTTGAACAGTTGTGAAGATCAACTTGCATTACAACAACATAAATAACTGTTATTCACACTATGCTGAGATTGAGTAATCCAAAATGATTACTCACTGTGAAATAACTTCAACCAACTGTAAGAAATATCATCTTAGGAGTAAAAAATGTTTTCCATCAATGTGCATAGTTTGAATATGTTACCTTATTTAGCAATCTATTTTGAACATTGTACCCCAAAAATGTTTTTCAAGTAAACAGTAACGTGACATGTAAGCATGTGAAACCTTACACTTATGGATACACAGTGATGGGGTGGAGTGAAAAAGATTAGAAGCTTCCAGATGCTTGTAATGGTTCATACACAAAGACACTTGGTTCCCGCAGCTAATCACCGATGCTCGGGCTAAGCGTCGGCTTCAAGGGAAACAAAGAGGAAAGTGAAATTAATTTATACATACATGGATCTTAACGCAGCTCCACAAACAGTAATCGCTCCCACAACGCGGTCCTACGCTTCCTCCTTTTGCCTGGTGTGTGTCACATCCTTAAAGGGGAGGGTACACATTACGCCAGTGAAGTGCGCTCTGTGCGCATGTACAGCAGCCGCTGGAGAGGTAAGCATGGAGCAGACTTCCGACTGGACAATCGCCAGGGAAGGACGTGACCCACAATACAAAACGGAGTACATTGAGGACCCCGTCGTGGGAGATATTAGTCTTTATGTAGCTGCTGGAAGACCAAGGTATGTACAAATAACTTTACCGCTTTCCTCTCTAGTTCCATTTAATTTATGAAGATTAAGACTTTAAAGTATAAAATCCATGGTCCCTTCTTCCATCTCCTGAATCATGCTGATGTCAGTAGTAGCGTACTACGGACACACAGAACACTGTGTGCCTGCGTAGTACGCTACAGCTAACACGAGCGCGAGGAATGGCACGCCAATGCTTGTATAGATTTTATTAAACTTCAAGGTCTCACATGCCTTTTTAGTAAACTGTAGGCCAAGCCAAGAGCATGGTTCATTACCTGGACGGTCATTGGATGCCCGCGAGTGACCATTACAAGCACAGGTAACCTTTAAAAAAAACAAATGTGTGAATCCTCATATTTTCCATAGTAAAATAATGAAATCCTTGATTTACATTGTGTTTACAGATCGCAAAAGAGCAGGGTTTTTTTGGGGGGTTTATGAAAAAGAACTTCTTATTTTGTTATGGTCATATGTTAATTTTTTGGGCAATGGGAAAAAAAATGGTATTACTGTTGAAGTACTATTCTGTAGGTCTAATCCTCGAAATCGGAACTGTCTGCCTGTCTGTAATTGTTTTTGTGTTTTTTACGCTTGTTTTTTTGTTTCATTTCCTTCAGCATTCCCTTTTGGTTATCCAACATTTGTTTCTGTCCCTCAGCTATGGTAGCCAGTAACTGCAGAGTTGTTTGTTGTACCTCTAGTAATTTGCATGTCATATCAAACTCCCTGTTGTGAGCAGGCACTATTTGCATACTACCACTGCAAGGTGTAGTACTTAGTTGTGCATGTTTGTAATATGGTTGAACGGCTTGACAATCAGATTTGGCTTTACTTTTTCTACCTGATGGTACCTGTGACTTTTGTTTTCCTGCTCTGCCAATAACTATGTCTTCACTAATACTACTATTTTGTGAATCAGAGTGTAAATTACCACAACCACTATCACTTCCAGCATGTACTGCATCATGAACTTCAAAATCTACCGATGGTCTGCAACTTGGACGACTGACATTCGTAAGCACGTTATCAGTGGATTTTTCTTTACCTACACTTCGTTGACTTGATTGCTGCCTATTGTTTACATTGTGTGCACAATCATTATCATTAGTAAGCAAACTATCACTGATGTTGTTAACATTTGTGGTAGTAGATTTTTTTTTCGAAACTTTAACTGTATTTTGTACTGCAGTTCCGTCTGTTTGCCTTGTATGTTGCGTATCAGAGACTTTGGTCACGTTAAGTACCTCACAATGTTCCTGGTTTTTACCGTGTCCACGCTTTTCTGATTTTCTGCCATTTTCTGCCATTTTCTTTCCAACACTGCTTTTATCTGCTGTTGCATTGCAAGAATTAGCTTTCTGTGGAATGATAGTGTGATTATTTACCTTCTTTACAGGTAAGTTCCTTGTTTCTTGGTCTCTTTCTGAAGGTTCTTCAGGTTGGTCATGCTGATTTGCAGTGTTTGACGAAGCGTAGCTTGCGTAGTCTGGTGGATTGGAGGTTTTCCTTTTTCTGTACGGTCTTGTAACTGGTTGAGAAGGAGAACATTGAGCTAATGTGGTTTGATATGCATACAACCTTCACATACAACAATTACAACTACAAAAAAGTGTACTTCAAAGTAAGTAAAGTTTCAAAAACCATTAATATATTAAGATGCATCGTAGTGACTGTTAGTAGTTTAAAAACAAAACCACAATGCTGAAATAGTCCTGCAAACACTGTTCTCTTAATATACATACCCATCTCATCAATTAGATCGCTGTTTTCAAAAATGTTTTAACTTTTCATACCTCACAACCTCCATTGGTCTTTATAAAAGCAATATAATAACAGGGCTAATACAACAATGGTAAAATACTGTTAGATTACACCCCTTTTCACAAGGTCCATAAAATTTGCTTTTTTAGCTTATGGGCTTATAAAAAAAGACTATAACATATGCCGGATGAATTTTGAAGGTGAGCTGTTGTGAAGGTGACCTTGATGCCTATTTTGAACAATGGTTGTAAAGCGGAGTGAGGAAAGTAAAACTTATTTAAGAAGTGATAAAGAGTCTGGCATATATATATATATATATATATATATATATATACATGTAAGCAATGCTACTTCACTTGCACTGCTTGTGATCATCTACCTTTAAAAACATTACTACTAACCCTTGAATGAATAAGCAGGATTTTTTTATACATTACAACAGTAATGTACACTTAAAGACACCAAATGGATAACACGGTCATACATGAAAAAATTAAGGACCGCGTAAGACACATTCGGGGCGTCAAAGTGGCAGCCTTACGGAACGCCAAAGGCGCAAACGTGGCGGTTAACGAAGGCGTGCCCGGGTAGCCATCGCGTCACTGACGACGTGCGTTGCCCACTGCAACTGGTTCCGTCCACAAGCAGCTACAGCTTGCTGGCCTTTTCCAAGCGCTGGCGAGCTGCTAACTCAACCATCGACGCATACCAAGCATATGATTTGTTTTTCAATATATACTAAGCGTATCATACAGGCTGCCTCCTGCCCTGGTGGTCACAATGTTTAAGGTACCACCAGGGCAGGCTGCAGCCACCCTAGTCTGCAACAAGCACACTGATCCTCCACCACCCCTGGCCCCTGATCGTCACAGCAACACTCCGATCTTCCCCCGGCCAACCGCCAAACCACCTACTTCAAAACAAAACATCCACCTAATCACCCATCAATCACTCCATGTCACTTTCTTTCAAACTTTTTATTTGTTTATGGACCTAACTGCCACCCGGGCCCCCCCAGCACCGTTCATTCTCCCAGACCACACCATCCACCACCCCTGTAAACTGTACACTGTCCCCCCTTGTAATAAGCCAACGAACATCACCTTTCAATCACCGATCAATCAGTCATCAATCGTTAGCTGTCACTTCCAACCATCACATCAGAACATAACATGGCGCTAGTGCGCATATGATTACCCTTCCACGACATTATTACTCTCTAAAAACTGTCATCCTATATGCTCCCTAGTGCATTGTTTACATCTGTTCTTTCCTCTAAACACCCACTAATTAACCATCAATCAATTAACCTTCAATCACCCATCAATCGTTCACTATCACCCCCCCTAATACTTTGCAGAAGGGACATCTAGTGAACCTAAGGATGCATATTATTTACATTTATTGAACGTTAAAATAAATTTATTACAATTTGTCCTTACCGAACCGTCGAGCAACTTTGGGCATAGACCGCACTGTATTTCTAACTAATTCTTGCCAGCGGTTATACTCTGCATCCTGTATGTCTCGGTCTTCCATCATCTTTACAACGAGACGTCTACACTGTTGAAACCGCTTTCTGCATCTCTCTCCTGTACGCCTAACCTTTTTAATTTCGGAAACCTTGGTAAACAAAAATGTAGCAAGAAAATGAAAAGTTTAAATTAAGCAGTGCAACCCTTAATACATATACAGGCCATTGTGACGCAAAGTGCATACATAAACTTATTGGTAGTTAATACAGGCACATTATGATGTCAATGCAGAACTCTGCCTTCTTCATAGAGTTCTTCTAAATTTATCTTTTGACGGGTGCATCCAAAAATGCTACATATGCTTACATGTACAATTTTGAAGACAGCAGTATTAATTTTTAAGGCATAGTACCTGTGCCTGTCTTCTCTAGAGAATAAAGCGTCTATGGAGTATGAGGTGTTATTGTGAAGTCAACTTATGTCGGAATCAAAGAGTTGATAGTGCCTAAGCATCCCTATCAGTGTGCACCGAACATTTAAACATATACTGGAATATAAATTGAAGGCATGGCTAGCAGAAAAGTGTTGTGGTTGACTAAATTCTCAACCACACAAAAATGTTGTTATCAAGAATTTTCAACTCCTGGTGTTCTGTTACAAAAGTAATTCAAATATTAACAGTCATTTGAATGAAAACAGCAGAGAGATGTGGTTAAAATTTCCCTTCTTGATTAAACATTAAAGGATACCGGAGACTGATGAAAATTAAAGTATTATACATACGTTGGGCTTCCTACAGCACCCTTCAGGCTAATCAGTCCAGCGCTGTCCTCAACCATCCGGATCTACCGCTATTAGTACTGGAAATTCAGCCAGTCATCGCTGTCCGTCCACATGTCGCTCACACAGCCAGGAACATTTTTCACCTGCACAATAGTGCTGCACAGGTGTACTATGCTCCTGAGGACAGAGTGTGTATGCACAGTACATCCGACTGGCTCAAGTACCATCACTACATAGCAGAACATCACGTTGGATGGAGAAGGACAACGATGGACTGATTGGCCTGAAGATGGCTGCAGGAAGCACCAGGTATGTATAAAAAAATATTTTCTTCTTTCTCAGGTTTTCTTTGTTACACAGTAGTACTATACTCTACATATGCATTACTATCCGAGCTGCAGGGAATCCAATTACATTTAACACAGAGGTGTTGTTTTTTTACAATCTCCTCATTCCACAGCACACTACCTGCACATCATTCTTACATGAACCCACATTTTACTTGCCTAGGGCCTTATATTTGTCCTTTCTTCTGGATTGTACCGTTCACAAGTACTCAATCTTAAGAAGGACTATTTTTATTTTACAGTGAAACAATTTAGTACTCTACACTTCCTTCTCACTTCTGCTGTCTGTTAAAATGCATAAGATTTGTAATGTTAGACAAGAATGTAATGTCACTTAATTGTAATAAAAAATATTGTAATGTGCAAATTAGAGGAGTTTGCGTCGAGGAGTCTTAGTCGGAGGCTGAGTTGGAGGAATCTTAAACTGAGGATTTTCAGTTGGTGGTTTTTTGGACAAACTACACATGATGAGGGATAACACCGAGTTACTAAGGATGGCGTGCCAAGCCTCATTAGGATCCTGAGGCTTCACGCTACCTAGGTGAGTAGCCACGCAGGTGATATTTTCGGAATTTCAAATGTTTTAGAATTAATTATATTTACTTAATTCCTATACTATTATTGCTGTTACAAATATGCAGTATTTATGTATGTCAACTTGCAACTGTCTTCCAACTAGGCCTGAAAGATAAATCGAATTTAAATCGAAATCGCGATCAACAAGTTCACAATTTCGGATTCGTGTAAGTGGTCAATATCGTGACATTTCCACAAGGGGGAAGTTTGGAGACACTGCTTGAAACGTCAAAATCAACGTGTATGTGACCCGCAGTGTCAGTCAGATCTTCCACAGGAGTCCAACGCTGTCCATCCTCTCTTGCCGTCTGCTGGTTCTTGTGCACGGCATACTTCCTGGTTCCTGTATGTCATGTGACATACAATAAGTAGGCCATGCATTAGAGCCTGCAGGACACGAAGTTGATAGACTGGCATCGCTAGGCTCATGCTGGAAGGTAGGTATAGAACTACTGCAGCTTAGGGGACAGAGCGTGCACAGGGAGACAAAAAGGGAACAAAAAGAGACACAAAAGGGACAAAAGAAAGGCCCAGAGGGGGCACAGAGAGACAAAAGGGGCACAAAGAGAGACACAAAGGTAGCAAGACAGAGAGAGGCCAAGATGGTGCAGAGAGAGACACAGAGGGGACAAAAAAAAAACAGGGGACACTGAAAAAGACGGGGCACAATAGGGGGAGAGACAGAGAGAGAGAGAGAGAGAGAGAGAGAGAGAGAGAGAGAGAAAGGGGGCACAAAGACACAGAGTGCAGAAAGAGAGACGGGACAGAAAGACACAGAGGGGGAACAAAGCTTAATTTGAAGCAAATCGTGAATCGAATCGAAATCGTGATTTGCAACAGAAATCGCTCAATTCAATTTTTTCATACAATCGTTCAGGCCTACTTCCAACTATACAGAATATTATAATCAGCTGCTTTCAAATGACCTTTACTGCGTATTCACTATCTTGTCTCAGGGGCTAAATGAAATGGAAATTTCTCATTACAAACAGGTAAGAGGAGATTTCAGTGCACATAACTGAGGTCAAGCAAATTACAACACATGTGAGGGGCATGTAGATAACAACATTATACATTTGAATGACAGATTTGAAAAAAGAGTATGTTACAAAGAGGTAGTACACTATTAAAAAGATACAGTACTTTTGGCGTTAATTCTCAGTATTGAAAAGTAATCAATGAATTGGTAATGATAACTTGATAGAAATTGTTGTTTACCTTTTCTCCTATGTACTTCCACTTCTGATTTTTCATCCGACGAACATCTTCATTCTTATCCCTCTTTAACAGAAACTCATAATCTGCACATACGAAGCGACACAACATCAGATTTTCTGCAATTGTAAATTTTGGCATTCTACTAATCCCACCTTTGGATTGCTGGGAATTATTAGTGATCGTTTCATTAAAACTCTCGTCCACGCTATTTGCATTGGCCTCTTCGTTTGTTTGCATATTGCCATGCCTGCCCATGTCAGAATCATTCCTATGCAATTCAGAATTGTCTAGTACATTTTCATTCACAACAACCACATCAGAATTCTCTAGTGCACTGTCATTTGGATGATCTGGAAGCACTGCAATTCGTTGTCGGTTATGATTATCATAGTCATTAACTTCTGAAATAAGTGTGTCAGTATCAACATCTTCTTGTGAATCATTATTATCTTCAGCACTGTCATGAAGTGAGTACTCATCACCAAGAAAACTGCTATCATCATTTCCCCAACCGTCTGAGGAGCTTCGGTTTCCTTGAAAATCATTGACGCTGGTTGTAGGTTCATAATCTTCATCATTAGACGAACCTTGTTCACTATCCTGATCCTCTACACATTCTTGTCCTTCTGCAACATCCTGAACACTCTTATTGTCATCCTCCTCTTCATCATCACAATCTCTGTGTTTTGAATTATTGTTATGCTCCTGTACATTTTCTGCATCCTTAGATTGATTAAAATAATTTTCCTCATGCACATTCGCTTGGTTTGCATCTTGGTCAGATTCCTTTTCTGTATGTCCAATGTCTAATTCCCTATCAAAACTAACATGCACATCATTCTCAAGGGTCTCCACCGTGTTTTGACAGGCAGGTCTTGTACTGAGATCTAATGCTTCCTCGCCCTCATCGTCAGAATCAATGTTATCATCTAGTGCAAGTTTGAAGTTCACAATTTCACTTGCGGTATCAATAAGTAATGGTTCACGCATAGAAACTCCTTCAAAATTGTCCATCAACTCCATATCTATGAGATTTTCACTACTAAGATTGACGTCATTATTAGAATTTGAGGCCTGCTCGTTCATGGAACCTTCGTGCGTTTCCTCAACTAGGCCCTGGTTTTCTAAGTTTTGGTTTTGTGATGATGAATCTTGATTATTTTCTAAATTCACAATATCTACAGGACTAGCCACAGTTGCTTTCTCCATAGGTACTAAAAAAATTGTAACTGTTTGGGATTGCTCATCTACCACTGGCATCAATGGCTGCTGCGTCACACTACTTGTATCGGATAATGTCTGACATGCGTCACCTGCATTGACGTTTTCGTCCTCGGGAATCTGCTCAGATACCTCTTTTTTCTTGTTAACACGCTTTCCGTGAGCTGCACCGTGCTCGTCGTCGCAGTTCCCACATCGCCGCTGTCTGGAGATCCTAGTGGGACGTCCGCGTTTGCCCGGCATTGTGTTTCGCTGTCTCGTCACGGCACGCCACCTCTTCTCCACCACAGCGCCAGAGGAAAGGGCGTAACTGGCCGCAAACCCTACGTAATCACGTGTGCGCGGGACTTAACTCCCGTCACGTGACTTCATTCCCGCGGTACCCCTACTTCAGAAGCGCAGATGAAGTTTCCCTGACGTCAGGAAATTTAATTTAGATTTTAGCGCGCCCATGACCAAAATGCGGGAGAGTATCTGATTTGTGAAAAAATGACACGTCACCAAATAAAGATTTTGCTAACCAATCACATGCCTATTTTTTTTTTTTTTTTAACATAATTCATTTCTGCCTGTTTGATTGACACAAGTGAACACCAATGGGGAATTGAGAATTTTTTTATACTGTACATAAAAGCATCCTTCAGTGTGTGTTAGCACACACTTGTCCGTGCACCAGTGAGCAATTTATTAGTGAGAACTCCGTCAGCATAGTTGAAGAAGGATTCCAGCTTATGAATGTGAGTTCAACAATACTAATGTATTGAGTATATGTTTCTAAATT
This sequence comes from Hyperolius riggenbachi, assembly GCF_040937935.1. Lineage (NCBI taxonomy): Eukaryota > Metazoa > Chordata > Amphibia > Anura > Hyperoliidae > Hyperolius > Hyperolius riggenbachi. The sequence continues at coordinate 43,769,332 of NC_090646.1, read as the reverse complement.
TAAAGGAGATAATGTATTTTTCTGTTTGCGGGTACAAATATTAATATTATCTGGGCAACCGAAATTTAAATTAAAATTTCACAATAAGTACCAATTACTTTCAAAGATGTTTTAAAAACAGGTGTTGGATAGGTTTTACAGTGGAATATCCTTAGTTTTCAATCGAAAGATGGGTAGTTGAGTCGAGTCTGCTGCAATAACTTTTTATTTACTTGGAAAACTTTTTTTTTTTTTTTTTTGGGTGAACAAAGTATAAATCAATCTTTTCATGTATGGTGCAAAACCACATTATTTCATACCAATAATAAAACCTGGTTATTGTTGTTTATTGATTGGTTCTTTTGTGATTCGGTTATTTACTTGGAGTCGAGTGATCCAACTCTATGCAGTAGTATGCAGGAACATTTTTTTAGTAAGGAAGTTCCGCTGCAAATGTTCATTCGGCCCTCAAAAACAAAATTATTACAGTTATATTTTCTAGAAGAATACCATTGAAATAGAGACGTTGTTAATACTTGTACACAGAATTTAAAAAAAAATTTTGCTGAGGTTTTTAACATTTTAGGGATTGGGACGTGCCTTACATTTGGCCAAAAAAATATTAATGTTACATCCTCTTTTTAAAGTGATACTGTAGGCCAGTCGTGTGAAAATGAGTTTTAGTTAACCCGGCCTTGTAATGTTCCCCCCCAGACATCCCATGACCGCAAAGCCACTCTACAATGCTCCTGCCCCGCCTCCAGTTGACTTTTGGTATTTAATACTTTAAAGTCTTAATAACACTACAACAGCATTGACGTATCCTAGCTCCACCTGATAGCACCAGGAGCATAGTGCGCAGACCCAAGACCACAGTGGACTTCAGCTTAAAAATACATGTGCCATCAGCGGGACCGACGACATGGCAATTTCATGCGCAATGGTGTTATGACTTTAACCACTCATAACGCGCGTCGGCAAAGTGACAGCTGCAGGACCAGCGACGCAGTTCTGCGTCGCCGGCTGCAGGCTAATTAATCAGGAAGCAGCCGCTCGTGTGAGCGTCTGCTTCCTGTCAATTCACGGCGGGGGGATCCGTGAATAGCCTGCAGGCCGCCGATGCCCCCCCCCCCCCCGCAACATGCCTGCAGGCAGGAGCGATCAGACCCCCCCTGCACATCATCCCCATATGGGGGAAATAAGGGTGGCAATCTGATCGCTCTGTGTGTCCGTTGATCTGTGCTGGGGGCTGCAGAGCCCACACAGAACACCTCAAAACAAACAGCGCCGGTCGTTAATGGGGGGTAAAGGGTGGGTCCTCAAGTGGTTAAAATCATAAATTCAAAAACTGAAATGGACACGGGCCCGGAGCATCGGTGAGTGGATGCGCGTGCACGTAAAGATTAAGTGTTTGATGCCTGTACCTGGTTTGTGCTTCTCCACAGATTGACTTGGACTGCAGCCAAACCGCCTGCCTGTCCGTTGCCTTCCTTTTTGTCAACCCGCCTGCTCCTCAGTGTCCACTCGGCACCTAAGTGCGACTGCCTGTTGGCTTGGTAAGTAGTTGAGATCGTGGGAGGAGCTGGGAAGGGCTTTTCTCTCAACTTTACCGAGCTGAAAGACTAACTTAGGCCTGTACCTTGTTTGTGCGTCTCCACAGATTGACTTGGACTGCAGCCAAACCGTCTGCCTGTCCGTGGCCTTCCTTTTTGTCAACCCGCCTGCTCCTCAGTGTCCACTCGGCACCTAAGTGCGACTGCCTGTTGGCTTGGTAAGTAGTTGAGATGGTGGGAGGAGCTGGGAAGGGCTTTTCTCTCAACTTTACCGAGCTGAAAGACTAACTTAGGCCTGTACCTTGTTTGTGCGTCTCCACAGATTGACTTGGACTGCAGCCGAACCGTCTGCCTGTCCGTGGCCTTCCTTTTTGTCAACCCGCCTGCTCCTCAGTGTCCACTCGGCACCTAAGTGCGACTGCCTGTTGGCTTGGTAAGTAGTTGAGATCGTGGGAGGAGCTGGGAAGGGCTTTTCTCTCAACTTTACCGAGCTGAAAGACTAACTTAGGCCTGTACCTTGTTTGTGCTTCTCCACAGATTGACTTGGACTGCAGCCAAACCGTCTGCCTGTCCGTTGCCTTCCTTTTTGTCAACCCGCCTGCTCCTCAGTGTCCACTCGGCACCTAAGTGCGACTGCCTGTTGGCTTGGTAAGTAGTTGAGATCGTGGGAGGAGCTGGGAAGGGCTTTTCTCTCAACTTTACCGAGCTGAAAGACTAACTTAGGCCTGTACCTTGTTTGTGCGTCTCCACAGATTGACTTGGACTGCAGCCAAACCGTCTGCCTGTCCGTTGCCTTCCTTTTTGTCAACCCGCCTGCTCCTCAGTGTCCACTCGGCACCTAAGTGCGACTGCCTGTTGGCTTGGTAAATAGTTGAGATCGTGGGAGGAGCTGGGAAGGGCTTTTCTCTCAACTTTACCGAGCTGAAAGACTAACTTAGGCCTGTACCTTGTTTGTGCGTCTCCACAGATTGACTTGGACTGCAGCCGAACCGTCTGCCTGTCCGTGGCCTTCCTTTTTGTCAACCCGCCTGCTCCTCAGTGTCCACTCGGCACATAAGTGCGACTGCCTGTTGGCTTGGTAAGTAGTTGAGATCGTGGGAGGAGCTGGCAAGGGCTTTTCTCTCAACTTTACCGAGCTGAAAGACTAACTTAGGCCTGTACCTTGTTTGTGCTTCTCCACAGATTGACTTGGACTGCAGCCAAACCGTCTGCCTGTCCGTGGCCCTTTCGTGACATTCCGGACCTTGATTGTTGGGAACCCGCCTGCTTGTCCGTGGACCTTCGGGACGTTAGTGAAACAGCCTGTTGGTTAGGTAAGTAAGTAATGTAAGAGAGTGATCATGTGCATTTTGTATGTATAGGTGAGACAAAAATAGAGGATTTATGGCACTGACTTGCTTTTAATTTTTCATAGGTTTATTTCGATTGAGTTGCGTCAGTTGAGGGCAAGCCCGTATCTCTGTCTTCATATCCCCGTCCTTCCTTTGTGGTAAATTAATGTTCAGCTTTGGTTCTGTGTAATTTTTATAAGATATCTAAAGAATAGGTCAATGATGCAGTTTTATTTTTCTTTCAAAGGTAACTCATTGTGTTTGGTCCCCGTTTAGAGTGATTTTAAATTTTTGGACTGTACTCGTCCTTTATCGCTGTAAGTATATGTAAATGTCGGTTGATATTTTGTTACATCAATGAAATTTGATATTGAAAACACTACAACATTATTCACATAACAATAATGTGCATTATTATTATAATGGATGTTAAATTTAGGTTAATTGTGCTGTAGGTCATATGGTTTTGAAGTAATGACCAAGCTCCATTGTGCTATCTAGAATTGTTTAGTAAAGAATACTCACACACAATGGGGTTGCCATGACCATGATATTAAGTAATTATATTTTGCTACAATTATAAGTTTTCACATATACTTAATAACACATTTTAAATATTAAATTATAACAAACTTTATCAAACAACAACGATAAATGCAATTGTTTACAAAAATAAAGTTGATAATTAAAAAAAAAAATTTACTTACTACAAATTTACTTACTCATACAGGTTTCTTAATACTTAGATTGATGTTCATCTCTCTCTCTCTCTCTCTCTCTCTCTCTCTCTCTCTCTCTCTCTCTCTCTCTCTCTCTCTCTCAAACTCTCTCTCTCTCTCTCTCTCTCAAATGCTCTATCCATTTCTATCTCTCTCTCCACTCCCTCAATGACTCTCTCTCTCTGTCTCTCTATCACACTCTCCCACCCACCTCCATCAACGCTTCTACCCTCCTGCCATCTATGTATATCTCTTTTTCTATCGGTCTCTCTGAATGTATGTTTCTCTATCTCTTTATCTCACTCATATTCATTTTCTCTCTCTCTCTCTCTCTCTCTCTCTCTCTCTCTCTCTCTCTATCTCTCTCTCTCTATCTCTATCTCTATCTCTATCTCTATCTCTAAATCTATCTCTATCTCTATCTCTATCTCTCTATCTCTATCTCTATCTCTCTATCTCTCTATCTCTCTATCTCTATCTCTATCTCTATCTCTCTATCTCTATCTCTCTCTCAAACTCTATCTCTCTCTCAAACTCTCTATATCACTCTCTCTCTCACACAATGTCTACATCACTTGCCCTACCTACCTGCCTCCCTCGCTTTCCCTCACCACATCAAACTACGTCCATATCCCTTACACTCACTCACTGAACCCCTTCCCTCCCTCTTTCTTTACAACGCTCTATCGCCATCCAGTCCCTCCATCTCTCTCTATTTATCTATCTCTATTTAAATATAATTCAGAAAAGTACATAGATATATATATATATATATATATATTTACATATATATACACACATACAAATATATAAATGTATATATGTATATATATATATATACATATATATATATATATATATATATATATATATATATATATATATATATATATATATATATATACACACTTACAGTTACTTATCGATTAAGGAGAACTCTATACATAACTTGTTAAAAATTTAAATTTGGTTATGAAAGCATATTACACGCTTTACAGGTTATTACACAGGAAACTTAACCTTCTCAATTTGTTTTACTACAGCTGTGGATTTCTCCATTACTGTCAGAAGCAGTCCAAGACAGCTCTTCAGTCCGTCTTTGCTAATTTCTTTATTCTACTGCCGCGTTTTTTAAATTTTTGGACACTCAAGGACGCAAAATGGTAAATATTCAGAATTAAATATAGCGGTTCCTTGTTCAGATTTTGCCATGTGAATAGTTTCACACTGAACTTTAAATTTTACTGTGAACAGAGGCGCAAGCAGGATGAAATCCGATACAATGGTTAACACGTTGATTGGAGAAAGTGGTGTGCTTCTCTCCACATGAGCAGACACGAAATATTGTCTTATTTAATCCTGCCGCCGCCTCTGTGCCCATACAAATTGTATGTATCAAGTACCGGTTGAGGGAAATGTCCACCTTACCTTGTTCATAGGTTCAGAAAGATAATTTGTAATGCTCAGTGAGGAGTGGTGTAATCTCATCACTTGCCTATACCATTGGTTGACTGAATGTTAAAACCAGGTTTTTGATTATATTTCATCTCACTTAATTTGTCATTCACTCTAAAAAAAAGTACCCAATATTGCCCTCTGAGTTCATCCATATTATAAAATTAAAGATGAATGATTCACAAAGTATAGTTCAATATTCAAAAAAAATAAAAAAAATAAAAAAATTAAATAAACTTCATTTAAACAAAAACTGAAAACCGAGTAAGATACATAAAAGAACAAAATCATAACCAAAAATATAAATATATAAATCTAATAAAAAAAAATAAAAAATTCTAGACTTGTAAAATTTTGATGTTAGTGACATTGTTTTCTCCCACAAATTCATAAAGTGAATGTAAGTTACGGAGAGTACCAAATTGGTCAGTAATATAGACCGTGGGTTCCCAACATGATGGGCCGTGGGATTTGTAATGGTGGGCCGGGTCGTCTACCTCTGCCACCCGCACACCCCCCCCCCCCCCACCCCGGACGCCACTTCTGTTACCTTAAGAGCGAACGGCTGCTTACTTACTTATTTACTTATATTTCCGATAGCCTTGACAGCATCACATACAGCAGTGCTTCAAGCTCAGCTGCTGGGAGGGAAGGAAGCAGGACAGCTGTTCACCTGATAGCGGGCATCGACGCTACTGAACGATGCTGACCCGCCTCCTTCACTCCTTCCAGCACATCTCAAGAGCAGGAAGCCCTGCTTTACGAGATGCTTCAAAGGCAATGGGGAATATAAAAAAGGAACTCAACCTAGATACCGACTTGCCGATATACTACATTCAGGATCTACAAAAAAGGTGGTGTTTGCCCAAAAAAGTTACAACGCACCCCCCAATGGACACAGAGAAACATTTGGGCCCAAGAGTGGCCACCGTGCTTCAAAAGGTTTGTGAACCCTGGTAAAGACAACTAATAAAAAACACGAAAACAGAATGTAACTTCATTATGTATGTACCATGTTAACAGCGCAAAAGACCAACGTTGTCCTACCATTGTCAATAAATAGTTGGATGTTTTCTTTAATTAAGAGTTTTATAATTAACACGGCTTTTTTGATTACACACTGGCATTTTGATGATTCCCTTCATACAACGTTATATAATTTGGTTTATAAAGATTGGTACCACACATGCTCCCACCAACACCTTAAATAAAAATGTGCAATATATTGACATAGCACTGAGCTGGACGTAATAATGGAGAAGGAATGCTTTGTTTGGTACATCACTGTTATATTGGAAAAATAGTAATTGATTTTCTTATGCAATTACAGGCACAATCTTCTGTTGACCCCTTATTAAAATCAAACAAGGGGCACAATATTTTTGAACACGAAGGATACATTTACACCTTCGATAGAAAAAGCAAAGACGGACTGAAGAACTTCTGGCGCTGTCAGAAAAAAAATGCAGACCCGCCATGTCTTGGGAGAATACATACTGATGCTTCGACAGGGGAGGTGTTCAAAATAGTTCAGGAACACCTCCATGGGGAATCCATAGAGGCGGTTGAGGTAACACGAGTTCGCAACGCCATCAAAGAAAAAGCAATATGCTCAAAGGGTGGTCCCTCCACAATTATTAATTTGGCAATCCAGAATGTGGAACCTGCAGTACTAGCTTCACTACCGCCGAGGGAAAGTTTACGTCATATGGTCCAGAATGTCAGAAAAAGAGAAATGGCACATCCAACAAATCCTGTCTCTCTATCTGACCTTGTCATACCTGACGCGTACAGAACTTATTCTGTGTCAGATCTAGAGACCGTGCCATTTCTCCTTTACGATTCTGGACCTGATGATGAACATAGGATTTTGATTTTTGGCAATAGTTCAAACGGTGCTTGGATTAAAAATGTTAAACAGCTATACGGGGACGGAACATTTAAAGTTGCTCCGGTCCTTTTCAAGCAAGTGTTTGAACTATTGGGAAAAAGAAATGACTATGTTCTCCCTCTGCTGTACTGCTTGCTGCCAAACAAGACGCAAGCTGCGTACCTAAAAATGTTTGATGCTATCCACCGGATGTGGCCTGAACTGAACCCTGATCACTATTCCTCTGATTTTGAAGTGGCAGGCATCAATGCATTCAAAGCAGTTTTCCCCTCCTGTCGTGTTCATGGCTGCTTCTTTCATTTGAAGAGGAATGTGAAATCAAAACTGGAGGAAATCGGGCTAAAAAAACTCTACACAAGTAGTGCAGAGTTTTCTATGCAGGCAAAAATGATTGCATCTCTTGCCTTTGTCCCCCCTGTGGATTTGGAGGCGGCATTAGATGCAATCAGGTTTGACCTGAGACCCGATATTCTACCTTTGCTCAGATGGTTCAGTCGGGTTTACATTGGGGTCAGTGAGAGCGGGCTTCGTAAACCGATCTTTCCTCCCTCCCTGTGGTCGGTTTATGAGCGCACTCTTACTGGCTTGGACCGCACAAACAACTATGTGGAGGCAGCGCACCGTTGCCTGCGGTCACATCTGGGATTCGAACACTCGAGCATATGGCAGTTCATTGATGGCCTGCGAGAATTTCAAAAAGGAAGAGACCTGCTATACCAGCAGTATGTGCGCGGGGACCCAGCACAAGACAAAAGAAAGAAATACAAGGATTCGGATAAAAAATTGAAAAAAATTGCAAAGGAATACAATGACAGAACTTTCCAAGAATACCTAAGAGGGGCCGCAGCAAATCTTGCCTTAGATTAATGCAAGATATTTAATTAAAAATTGTTTGGAGTAATACAATTTTTATCCAAATCGCTGTATTTCTGTTAACCGCAAAGGAAGGACGAGGACAAGGATTCTGGCAAAAGAACACTTGAGTTGTTTCACATGCCATGTGCTGATTATTTATGATCGAATTTCGATCTACTTACACTGCTCGGCACATGAGTTCTTGGGATAATGACCCACTGAGCCATTTTACTTCACAATTATACCATCTAACATAACATTATATGAGCAAAGCTTCCAAAGCCATGGATCCACACCTGCCTACAATTGGAAAAAATGTTTTTTGGATAAAGCCAACATCAGGGTGGTGTGTACTATTTAATGATGAAAACCCATGGCACCTACTTCATGCAAGCCCAATGAAAATATCTGTTATTAACAAAAGGGTATTATTTAATACCTGCGCCTCTAGCATAATATTCAAAGCTAGACTGCTCAGTTTTGCACGCCATAGATAAACACCTGACCTCCATTGGAAAAAAAATTAATATAAAGCAAAAATCAGGGTGGTGTCCACTATTATATGATGAAAACACACGGCACAAACTTCTTGCAAGCCAAATGTAAATATATGTTAATACAAACAGGCTACTATTTAATACCACCTCCTCCGGCCTAATGTGTCAAGATACACTGATAAGTTTTGCACGCCATAGATACACACCGGCCTACATTTGCAAAAAAAGAAAAATTATTATAAAGCCAACATCAGGGTGGTGTGTACTATTAAATGATGAAAACCCATGGCACCTACTTCATGCAAGTCCAATTAAAATTTCTCTTATTAACAACAGGGTATTATTTAATACCAGCGCCTCAAGCATAATATTCAAATCTAGACTGCTCAGTTTTGCACGGCATAGATAAACACCTGACCTCCATTGGAAAAAAAAAATGGTACTATAAATCCAAAATCAGGGTGGTCTCCACTATTATATGATGAAAACACACGGCAGCAACTTCATGAAAGCCCAATGTAAATATCTACTATTAACAACAAGCTATTATTTTATACCACCTCCTCCAGACTAATATTTACAGCGAGAATGCTAAGTTTTGCAGGCCATAGATACACAACGGCCCACATTTGAAAAAAAAAAAAAAAAAGATGTATAATGCAACAATCAGGCAACTGTATAAGATTTAATGCTGAAAAAACATGGCACCTACTTCATGCAAGGCCAATAAACATATCTATTAATAACAACAGACTATTATTTAATACCGCCACCTACGACATAATAGTTTAAACTACACTGCTAATATTATTGAAAAACAAACAAAACATCTATTTCCAAAACAATTTGCATTATTAATTGTTATAACTGATTACAACACTATTAGTTATAAACATCTTAGATATTTTAAAAAGTAATAATTTTTATGGGAAGATACAACACTATCTTTTGGCATGGTAATAGTACAGTTTTTTAATAATATACATACAGACTACACACAGTACAAAATGTAACTAGAATTTTACAAAGTCACAACCAGAAGGTGTTGCTTATACAACACTGTCTTATGGCATGGTATTGGCGTCAGCCAAAGCAATGAGTACAGATGACTCAGCGTGACATAAGTCAGTGGGGTTGTAGGCCACATCTGTTGCTTAGACACTACAGTCTCTTGGCACGTTACTGTAGACAATAGGAATAAGAAGAAACACAGCCTTGCAGACAGCAGCAGGTGTTGCTTATACAACACTGTCTTATGGCATGGTATTGGCATCAGCAAAAGCAATGAGTACAGATGACTCAGCGTGACATAAGTCAGTGGGGTTGTAGGCCACATCTGTTGCTTAGACACTACAGTCTCTTGGCACGTTACTGTAGACAATAGGAATAAGAAGAAACACAGCCTTGCAGACAGCAGCAGGTGTTGCTTATACAACACTGTCTTGTGGCATGGTATTGGCGTCAGCCAAAGCAATGAGTACAGATGACTCAGCGTGACATAAGTCAGTGGGGTTGTAGGCCACATCTGTTGCTTAGACACTACAGTCTCTTGGCACGTTACTGTAGACAATAGGAATAAGAAGAAACACAGCCTTGCAGACAGCAGCAGGTGTTGCTTATACAACACTGTCTTATGGCATGGTATTGGCGTCAGCCAAAGCAATGAGTACAGATGACTCAGCGTGACATAAGTCAGTGGGGTTGTAGGCCAAATCTGTTGATTAGACACTACAGTCTCTTGGCACGTTACTGTAGACAATAGGAATAAGAAGAAACACAGCCTTGCAGACAGCAGCAGGTGTTGCTTATACAACACTGTCTTATGGCATGGTATTGGCGTCAGCCAAAGCAATGAGTACAGATGACTCAGCGTGACATAAGTCAGTGGGGTTGTAGGCCACATCTGTTGCTTAGACACTACAGTCTCTTGGCACGTTACTGTAGACAATAGGAATAAGAAGAAACACAGCCTTGCAGACAGCAGCAGGTGTTGCTTATACAACACTGTCTTATGGCATGGTATTGGCATCAGCCAAAGCAATGAGTACAGATGACTCAGCGTGACATAAGTCAGTGGGGTTGTAGGCCACATCTGTTGCTTAGACACTACAGTCTCTTGGCACGTTACTGTAGACAATAGGAATAAGAAGAAACACAGCCTTGCAGACAGCAGCAGGTGTTGCTTATACAACACTGTCTTATGGCATGGTATTGGCGTCAGCCAAAGCAATGAGTACACATGACTCAGCGTGACATAAGTCAGTGGGGTTGTAGGCCACATCTGTTGCTTAGACACTACAGTCTCTTGGCACGTTACTGTAGACAATAGGAATAAGAAGAAACACAGCCTTGCAGACAGCAGCAGGTGTTGCTTATACAACACTGTCTTATGGCATGGTATTGGCGTCAGCCAAAGCAATGAGTACAGATGACTCAGCGTGACATAAGTCAGTGGGGTTGTAGGCCAAATCTGTTGATTAGACACTACAGTCTCTTGGCACGTTACTGTAGACAATAGGAATAAGAAGAAACACAGCCTTGCAGACAGCAGCAGGTGTTGCTTATACAACACTGTCTTATGGCATGGTAGTGGCGTCAGACAAAGCAATGAGTACAGATGACTCAGCGTGACATAAGTCAGTGGGGTTGTAGGCCACATCTGTTGCTTAGACACTACAGTCTCTTGGCACGTTACTGTAGACAATAGGAATAAGAAGAAACACAGCCTTGCAGACAGCAGCAGGTGTTGCTTATACAACACTGTCTTATGGCATGGTAGTGGCGTCAGAGAAAGCAATGAGTACAGATGACTCAGCGTGACATAAGTCAGTGGGGTTGTAGGCCACATCTGTTGCTTAGACACTACAGTCTCTTGGCACGTTACTGTAGACAATAGGAATAAGAAGAAACACAGCCTTGCAGACAGCAGCAGGTGTTGCTTATACAACACTGTCTTATGGCATGGTATTGGCATCAGCCAAAGCAATGAGTACAGATGACTCAGCGTGACATAAGTCAGTGGGGTTGTAGGCCACATCTGTTGCTTAGACACTACAGTCTCTTGGCACGTTACTGTAGACAATAGGAATAAGAAGAAACACAGCCTTGCAGACAGCAGCAGGTGTTGCTTATACAACACTGTCTTATGGCATGGTATTGGCGTCAGCCAAAGCAATGAGTACACATGACTCAGCGTGACATAAGTCAGTGGGGTTGTAGGCCACATCTGTTGCTTAGACACTACAGTCTCTTGGCACGTTACTGTAGACAATAGGAATAAGAAGAAACACAGCCTTGCAGACAGCAGCAGGTGTTGCTTATACAACACTGTCTTATGGCATGGTATTGGCGTCAGCCAAAGCAATGAGTACAGATGACTCAGCGTGACATAAGTCAGTGGGGTTGTAGGCCAAATCTGTTGATTAGACACTACAGTCTCTTGGCACGTTACTGTAGACAATAGGGATAAGAAGAAACACAGCCTTGCAGACAGCAGCAGGTGTTGCTTATACAACACTGTCTTATGGCATGGTAGTGGCGTCAGACAAAGCAATGAGTACAGATGACTCAGCGTGACATAAGTCAGTGGGGTTGTAGGCCACATCTGTTGCTTAGACACTACAGTCTCTTGGCACGTTACTGTAGACAATAGGAATAAGAAGAAACACAGCCTTGCAGACAGCAGCAGGTGTTGCTTATACAACACTGTCTTATGGCATGGTAGTGGCGTCAGAGAAAGCAATGAGTACAGATGACTCAGCGTGACATAAGTCAGTGGGGTTGTAGGCCACATCTGTTGCTTAGACACTACAGTCTCTTGGCACGTTACTGTAGACAATAGGAATAAGAAGAAACACAGCCTTGCAGACAGCAGCAGGTGTTGCTTATACAACACTGTCTTATGGCATGGTAGTGGCGTCAGAGAAAGCAATGAGTACAGATGACTCAGCGTGACATAAGTCAGTGGGGTTGTAGGCCACATCTGTTGCTTAGACACTACAGTCTCTTGGCACGTTAGTATACACTATAATACAATAAATAAACACAACCATGCACATACCAGCTGGTGGTGCTTATACACCACAGTTAGTGAGATTTTGATAGTTTAAAAGAAAAAAAACTTCTTATACACTACTCTCTCATAGCATGGTACTGAACATACTATCCCAAAATAATATTGGCCACAACTCTAACATTAGAACTTCTAGGGAATTTGAATACTATGTAAATTATGTATTTGAATTGCATGGTGTTTTTAAAGGTTATATTAAAGATGTAAAATGATAAAAAAAGGATATATATTAAAGATATATAAGAGAATTCTGTTTATGAGAAATGTTTTAATTGTATTACATCCAAATACTGTATGTGATATAGCAGTTGTATGGAATGGTGATTAAAATAAAGTAATACATAAGAAAGTTTAAATAAAGATATTGTACTGAAGTATGTGTTTCTTGGTAATTCTTGTAGAATTTAAGGTTTAGTACGTTAACAATACTACAATGATAGGCAAAAGCCATAACTCTATCGTGTGTAGGTACACTGTCAACTAGTCAGCCATTGAAGAGGTGTTTTGTGAAAGTGAGTCATGTTACTATTTGGAATATCAGGCCACACATACACAGTTACATTGTCATATATGTTTAAGTTATGTAAAAAACTAAGTTAGAATTTGACACAAAAATTGGAGGTGTACATGTATGCTGTAAAGGGAAATATAAGGACATGAATTATAGAAACCAGGAGAAAAAAAACTTTACACAATACTACAGTTAAAAAATTATTACGAGGATAAAACAAATAGTAACGAGTGACACAAGGAGCACAGAGGTTTGCAGCCAGAGGTTTACATACAAGATGAATAAAGAAGAGAACACAACTACAAAAGGGGTAATACAACGAGGGACATAAGGTGAAGTGACATTAGTAAATTAAAACGTTAAAAAGCTGCAATACATGGAAAGAAATTACACACGGGAATGGAATCAACAGAGTTAAAGATGAAAATATTTATAACAAGAGTGGAAAATACAAGTGTCACAAGAACAGTAGGCACTGGAAATTAAAAGTTTAGGAATTAATTTTATCACAACTTAATATAATACCACTGTCACAAGAAGAGTGGGCACTGAAAATTAAAAGTTTCGGAAATAATTTTATCATAAGTAATATAATACCACGTATTTCGGAAATTATATAATATTGGATTTGTAATTTAGTACAAAAACTTCAGATACAAAAATTAGGTAAGGATTTATTGTAAATTATTTTTTATAAATCAATTAGTAGCGTACATTTGTGAAATAGTGATTTATTGTACATATTAAAATTAAAATTAATTGGTGGACAGATTTTTAAAGTGTTCATATAATGATTAAACAGAAATAGTATATAAACGTTAAAATATTTATGTAGTTAAACATATATATAAATTTGCAATAGAAAAATTGAAATAGGGTGTGAAAATTCATGAAATACTATTTAAGGTTTATTAGTTGTATAAACTCTGTATTAACATCTGCGCCCTTTTTTCACGGTTGAAATGAAAAAATGAAGGTTTATGAAAAGAATGCTTATAAACTAATTTAGAAGGTGTTTTTTAAATCATTAAATGAAGATTTGTTAATATGCATGTAAAACAGTAATTTATATGTTTGTAAAGCTAAAATGAGGATTTGTGTATGTATAAAACCTATATTAACACAGGCGCCCTAATTTCCCGTTAGGCGCCAGATAAACGCTAATTAATATGGCCGTCTATGGCGGCGCCCTTTTTGTCCACTAGCCCCATGCGCCCAAATTTCCCAGCTCCTACATTTAGGGCCCATTCACATCTAAAACCACAAAACGCTGATGATTACTGGCGGCGTTTTGCGGCAGTGATTATCCCAATCTTTGGACACTGCGGCGGTTTTGGAGCGATCACGATTAGCGGTGCTATGCATGATAATCACGATCGCTAAACGCTAATCGCGACTGCCGGCAAACCGCTGCATGTAACACGTTTGCGGTTAACGCTAACTGCAAATGTGGCAGTGAGAACACTGCCATGTGTTACATGCTGTAGCAGTTTTTTAAAAACTGCTAGCGGTTTGCCTAGAACAGGAATCGCGCGACTCCCGCTCAAGTGAGAACGGGCCCTAAAAGGGTATTCATTTTAAGGGTACTTTAGACAAACCGAATTATACCAAAATGGAACCAGAGGGGAACAGAAGTGAACTAGCGCAAAGCTCTGGGCTGTTGTTCATCTGCTGATTTTCTATACCTTGCATAGAAGTACCCTCAATACCATATTGAACATACACCAGCTAAACTTACAGCCAGCAAAATGTAACCACTTGAGCAACGGAGTGTTAGGCCCGGAACCCACTGAAATCAGCAAACGCGAAACGCAACCGCTAGCGTTTTGTCTGAGTGGTTTGCAAGCGGATTCATGTGCGTTTTCGGTCACATTTTGCAACATTGTATTTTTTATGCTCAGTGGTTGCGTAGCGTTTTGCGTTTCGCGTTTTTATCCTGATTGGTCCTGTGAATTATTTTTAATTTTGTTAAAGTGTGTTGAACCGCAAAACGCTAGCAAAAACGCTCAGTTTAGGTTTTGCTGAGCGTTTCCGCTAGCGTTTCAATACTTTTTACATTGAAGCGATAACGCTCCCAAAATGCTGCACGTCCTGCGTTTTTGCGTTTCTAGGAAACGCAAACGCTCCTGTGGAAGTTGCCCCATCTATTAACATTAGCCCAGCGTTTTGGTAAAGTGCTAGCATATCGCAGCGCTGCCAAACTGCTGCCAAAAGCGCTCCTGTGGGTTCCAGCCCTTAAACCTCCCTAAAGACCAGGCCAATTTTAACTAAATGGGCTACTGCAGCTTTAAGGCCAAGCTGCGGGGCCACACGACACAGCACACAAGTGATTCCCCCCCCCCCCTTTTTTCTCCCCCACCAACAGAGCTCTCTTTTGGTGGGGTCTGATGCCACCCCATTCCCCCCCCCCCCCCCCCCCCCCCATTTATTTTTATTTTTTTAAATAAATATGTATTTTATTTTTTTTAG
The DNA here is from genome assembly GCF_040937935.1 of Hyperolius riggenbachi. Classification (NCBI taxonomy): domain Eukaryota; kingdom Metazoa; phylum Chordata; class Amphibia; order Anura; family Hyperoliidae; genus Hyperolius; species Hyperolius riggenbachi. Next base: position 43,754,000 of record NC_090646.1, on the reverse strand, counting down.
TATAATGTGCTTTTTAAAAAAAATTCCCTACTCCTTTCCTCTCTCCCCCCGCCAGTCAATCAGCGTGATCAGCTGTCATAGGCTTTAGCCTATGACAGCCGATCACTCAACAGCATATGGAGGGGACAGTCGTGTCACACGGCTGTCCCTAGTACAGCGCTGCTGCCAATCGCAGCGCTGTACATGTTAATTAGACGGCAGTTTCACCATCTAACAGTCTCCCGAGTGGCGGTCGCCACTCGGAGACTGAAGGCGGGCCGGAGCTCCGCCCCCCAAGCAGGAGATGCGCGCAACCTGCGCGCAATCTCCTGCAAACTGCAGCCCCAGGACTTGATGCCAATTGGCGTTAGGCGGTCCTGAGGTTGCCGCTGTGGTCATGCCCATGGGTATTACCCGGTCTTCAGGTAGTTAAGCACTGCACACCTGCTTACCAAATTACTGATGGTTTCACCGTGCCTCACCAACCACACCACTGCTGATCCTTGCTGGCTGCTCCACTGCTGAACTCCCCACCAGCTGATCCATTGCCGACCTCCAGAGAAGCTACGTCATTACCAACCAGACACCCCATCTACCAATCACATACAGCTGGATTTTTTGACATCATTAATGTTCTGCCAACTTCACTAGTGATCTCCTGTGGACTGTTCCTTCCCAGATTGATTAAATAATGCAACTTTGCTAAACCCCTTCAGCCACATCATTGGTGATATTTATCTCATCTTGGTCTAACTGCTGTCCCCCTGTCTATGCTTCCACCCTCCACACCCCATCCTTCCTTATCGCTTCAGTACAAAATGTATCCCTTCCCTCCTATTCACTCCCTGAACCCTCCGCCATTTCCCAGCCATCTCCCTCCCCATCTCGCTCTCCCCCCCATCACCACCACCACATGCTCTACCTCCACCTCCTTATACACCTTGCCCCCCCTTCTGTTTCCCTGCACCCTCTCCCCTTCTTTCCTTAGACTCCAATTCGGCCCTCAACCCCCATGCTCTTCCCTTCCCTCCTCCCTACACTATACCCGCACACCCCCTCGGCATAACCTTAATCCAATCCATCCTACCCCTAGGCATTTGCTACCTATTTCCTGCGGCCTCTTGAATGCCAGGTCCACATTCAATAAGCTCACATTTCTTCATATCCAAATCCCTTACCTTCCTTGCCCTCACGGAGACATGGCTCACCCCTTCTGGCTGTACTGCTGCTGCAGCCCTCTCCTATGGGGGCCTATACCCCAGTCACACCCCCAGATCTGACAACAGAACTGGAGGAGGGGTGGGCTTGCTCCTATCCCCATCATGCACCTTCCGGGTCCTTTCACCTGCCCCCTCTCTGCACTTCTCATCCTTTGAGGCCCATGCAATCCGCCTCTACCATCCCTTTCCAGCCATCATTGCAGTCCTATACCGCCCCCCATCTAGCTCCACATCTCTCTTCCTTGACAACCTAGCCTCCTGGCTTCCCCACCTTCTGTCATCAGACCTCCCTACAATCATCCTGGGGGCATCAATATTCCTATTGATGCGCCCAACACACCTGCCGCCACTCAGCTTTTTTCCCTCGCCAACTCCCATGGCCTCTCCCAGTACATAAACTCCCCCACTCACTGTGCTGGTCATACCCTCGACCTCATCTTCTCCAAATCCGCCTCACTCACCAACCTGGACATTGCACCATTCCCTCTCTCTGACTATCACCTCCTCACCTCACCCTCTTCCAATCCTCCTCCTCTGCCCCCCCCCCCCCACACACACACAGCCTGGTCAATGGCAAAGGGATCTGCACAATCTAAATCCAACCATCCTAGCTGGCCCCCTCCTCTCCCTCTCCTCTATCCTTCCCACCCTGTCATGCCCCAATCAAGCAACAGCACAATACAACAAGGCCCTCTCATCAGCCTTAGATGAAGCTGTCCCTCTAGCCTTCCACCCCAACAACCCCCCCCCCCCAATCCCCAACCCTGGCACACCACCCACACACGCAACCTCAAGAAAGGGACACGAGCCACTGAGTGGTAATGGAGGAAATCGCGTCTCAATCCTGATTTCCTGGATTATAAAGCTAAGATGCCACTTTTCCACACTGCACTATCAGAAGCTAAACAAAAGTAGTTTGCTGCCCTGATTGGAACTCAAGCCACCAACCCACGATGTTTCTTCACCACCTTTAACTCCCTACTTAACCCCACTCCTCCCCCCTAGCTCCACTATCTCAGCCAATGACTTTGCCACTCCACCAGTAAAATCACAGCTATCTGGAATGAAATATCCTTCTTACATTTTTCAATACCCTCCAACTCCCCCAGGCCACTGCCATGCCTCACCTTCCAGGCCTCTCCCATGCCCCACCCCCCTCACCTCCTCCATCCAGACTGTTCCAATGCACCCACCCTCCCTAACATCCTTCACTCCTGCCACCATTGAAGAGGTGAATCTATTGCTTGCCACTTCCCCTGCCATCTCCGCCTCCCTCGACCCTGTCCCTTCTGACACCCTCCATTCCCACTTCCCTTACCCGGCCCGTGTCCTCACCTCCTTGTTCAACCACTCCCTCTCCCCCAGCACCTTCTTCTCAGCTTTTAAAGAAGCCACTGTACTCCCCCTGCTTAAAAAACCCTCACTCGACCCTCCCTACCAGGGGAGGACTGGGACCTTTTGGCCTGGGGGGAAAAAACAACCCAGAGGCCCTTTCAAGACAGCCCCAACTTTCACAGCAACCCCAGCCCAAATGCATGGTCCCCATCCCATATGGCTCCTTTGGTGGTCTAGTGTTCCCCACTTATGGCCTCCCTGGTGCCCCCCCCCCCCACCACCACTTTGAATTTTATACCCTTGTAGTGGCCTCCTTCCTGTGTGCTACCACTCTTATATAGTGATCAGGGTGCAGAGGGACAGGCAGAGGCGGAGATAGACAGATTTTGCATGTGTGTGTGTGTCCCCAGTAAATCTGCCGACTGTGGTGGATATGAGGGAGCATCTCATATCATGCGGCTGTTTGAGGAAGTGACCAACCGGGTGAGTCACAGTGAAGGCACCATCAGCGACTTAATCCCGTACACTTACTTCCTTGTAGCGTGCCATGTGTAGAGTGGTGGATCAAGCTGTGGAGGAGTGTGAAGAGGAAAAGTTACAGGGGGAAGCGTTGTGGGATCAATTCTCATCAGAACCAGACGTTTCCTCAACACCTGCGGCAGCACAGAGGGGGGAGGAGGAGGAAGAGTTGTGTGGGGAAGAGGAGTCAGACTCGAATGATGAGGAAGGTGTTTCTTTGGAGGAGGAGGTGGCGGCAGAAGACCAGAAGATCGGCATCACAGGGGGCTTGTGCTGTTCAACATTCCTGTGGTATTGTTCGTGGCTGGGGGGAGGAGGAGGACTTACCTGACATCACTGAAGAAGAGCAAGTAGAGTTGGATAGTACGTCTGGATCCAATTTTGTGCAGATGGCATCTTTCATGCTGTCCAACCTGTTGAGGGACCCCCATATAAAAAAACTCAAGGGGAATGAGCTGTACTGGGTGGCCACACTACTAGCCCCTCGGTATAGGCACAAAGTGGCAGACATGTTACCAACTCACCTGAAGGCAGAAAGGATGCAGCACTGGCAGAACAAGCTGGCAACTATGCTTTACAATGCATTTAAGGGTGATGTCACAGCACAACGCAATAAAGGTACCACTGTCAGTAATCCTTCTCCCATGTCCACGCAGGCAAGGACAGGATGCTCCAGTGATCTCATGGTGATGTCGGACATGCGGACATTCTTTAGTCCAACCCCTCACCTTAGCCCTTCCAGATCCACCCTCCACCAACGCCTGATTATGCCTCGACCGGCAGGTAGCCGACTACCTGGCCTTAAGTGTGGATGTAGACACTGTGAGCAGTGATGAACCCTTGGACTACTGGGTGAGCAGGCTTGACCTGTGGCCAGAGCTGTCCCAATTTGCCATCCAACTTCTATCATGCCCTGCCTCAAGCGTCCTGTCAGAAAGCACCTTCAGCGCAGCTGGAGGCATTGTCAGTGAGAGGTCGCCTAAGTCACAAAAGTGTTCAGTAGCTGACCTTAATCAAAATGAATGAGGCATGGATCCCGGAGGACCTTTGGGGGGGGCAATCGCCCCAGGCCCCGCGTCTGAAGGAGGCCCTACATGCTCTGCTGTCACGGAGAAGCAAGCAGAAGAAGACTGGCCAATAACAGCAGCAGCTTCCCATTAGCCAGTGCTGGAGCTGCTTTGGCCAGCCAATCGTAGAGGAATGAGGGAGGGACAATGTTTTAAAATGTGCCTGATAGGCTGCGCTGTCTGCCTCTCATCCCTGCATTCATGCCATCTGTAGCTAGCCAACTTCAGATCAAACTTTGTCCCTCTTGCCAGGATCCTCCCCCTCTCTACAACAGCCTGCTGTGACTGCAAGCTCTTCATGCAGGGGATTCCAGGATGAGTGTGGCAGGGGATCTGATCCTGTCCTCCATCAGACTGACACAAGCCTCTGATGTTCTCCCGAGGAGAGGCAGTAAGCTCACCAGCCACAAGTAGCAGGAAGTCCAGACACCCAGAATGCCCTCCTCCTGCCATCCACAGCCCGGGACAGATACACTGAAAGAAGGTACTCAAATTACACACAAAGCTAAACAAGGGGGAGAGCAGGGCATACAATCCACTTGTATGCACGGTGAGGCTGCTCACCCCTGCGCTGTACTCTGTTCCCAGTCCCTCCTGTGTTCTAACTCCTCTGAACAGTGGCGTCTGTGTCATTAGGCAACTATAAACTTTTGCCTATGGCGCCGTTGGTGGAAGTGAGCGCTCTCTCGCCGCTCTGTGCGTGGTTTTTTTTTTTTTCCCCTTTCAGCCAGGTTGGCGCCGGCGGTGACAGGCAGCTCAGCCTGTGCCCGGCGCTGCCTACTGGTCCGCCCCCTTCCTCTCCTTCTCAGAGCGAGCAGCACACACATTAGTTTATATGTGTGATGCCGCCGCCTACTGGTCCGCCCCCTCTACCCGCCCCCTCTCCCTCTCTGTGCAGAGCGTGCGATCGTCGCACGCTAGTTTGTTGACACGTCGGCGCCGCCCCTAACTCCGGCCCCGCCTGTCACACGTGCTCGCCGCCGCTGCAGATAGATCGTCGGTCGGAGGATCTGCACCCAGGGAGAGGAGTCTTCTGCAGGTGAGTAAATACTTTTCTTTTTACAGGTTTAGTGAAACACTGCCCGCATTAGGATAATTTTCTGGGGAACGCTGGCCACATTACGATTATTTCCTGGGGAACGCTGGCAACATTACATTTATTTCCTGGGGAACGCTGGCCACATACGATTATTTTCTGGGGAACGCTGCCACATTAAGATTATTTCCTGGGGAACGATGGCAACATTACGATTATTTCCTGGGGAACGCTGGCCACATATGATTATTTTCTGGGGAACACTGCCCACATTACAATTATTTCCTGGGGAACGCTGGCCACATTACGATTATTTCCTGGGAAAGGCTGGCCACATTATGATTATTTCCTGGGGAACGCTGGCCACATTACGATTATTTCCTGGGGAACGCTGGCCACATTACGATTATTTCCTGGGGAACGCTGGCCACATTACGATTATTTCCTGGGGAACGCTGGCCACATTACGATTATTTCCTGGGGAACGCTGCTGTATTACGATTATTTCCTGGTGAACGCTGGCCACATTATGATTATTTCCTGGGGAACGCTGGCCACATTATGATTATTTCCTGGGGAACGCTGGCCACATTACGATTATTTCCTGGGGAACGCTGGCCACATTACGATTATTTTCTGGTGAACGCTGTCCACATTATGATTATTTCCTGGGGAACGCTGGCCACATTATGATTTATTTTCTGGTGAACGCTGGCCACATTACGATTATTTTCTGGTGAACGCTGTCCACATTATGATTATTCTCTGGTGAACGCTGGCCACATTATGATTATTTCCTGGGGAACGCTGGCCACATTACGATTATTTCCTGGGGAACGCTGGCCACATTACGATTATTTCCTGGGGAACGCTGGCCACATTACGATTATTTCCTGGGGAACGCTGGCCACATTACGATTATTTCCTGGGGAACGCTGCTGTATTACGATTATTTCCTGGTGAACGCTGGCCACATTATGATTATTTCCTGGGGAACGCTGGCCACATTATGATTATTTCCTGGGGAACGCTGGCCACATTATGATTATTTCCTGGGGAACGCTGGCCACATTATGATTTATTTTCTGGTGAACGCTGGCCACATTACGATTATTTTCTGGTGAACGCTGTCCACATTATGATTATTTCCTGGTGAACGCTGCCGCATTATGATTATTTCCTGGGGAACGCTGGCCACATTATGATTTATTTTCTGGTGAACGCTGGCCACATTACGATTATTTTCTGGTGAACGCTGGCCACATTATGATTATTTCCTGGTGAATGCTGGCCACATTATGATTATTTCCTGGGGAACGCTGGCCACATTATGATTTATTTTCTGGTGAACGCTGGCTACATTACGATTATTTTCTGGTGAACGCTGGCCACATTACGATTATTCTCTGGTGAACGCTGGCCACATTATGATGTGACAAAATGGCTAGAGACGCCTCTGACTGCCGTTGCTGGAGACTTTCAGCTGTTGCTTGTCTCCATGCAACTGCAGACATCCGTGCCTCGTGTGTATGTAGCATTAGCTTGTCTATGCTTAAGTGTACCAGAGATGACATGTGACATGGTGAGATAGACATGTGTATATACAGTGGCAAGCATACAGACACTTATGCTGTGCTCCTTTTCTTTTTCCCTGCCTAAAAGAGTTTATAATTATCTATGGAACCTACAGTTTTTCTTCAGTCAGGACCCAGTTGGCTCACTGATAACAAGTTGCAGCTATAAAACACTTTCCTAAGCAGATACCTGGGCTTGTGAGGGGAAAAGATAAAAAGGTCAATAGTTTATGTATTTTCACTCTGGCACTATTGAGACACTGCAATTGAGCAGAGACTATAAAACATTACATCTGCTTTGTAAATGTTTACACATAAAATAAAACTTTGAGATATCTAAAAGAGTCATTTTTAGTAGTAGAAGAACAGATTCAATTGTTTTTCTCATTAGTTTATTTTCATCTCTATTAAGAATTCTATTTAAAAGGACCCCAGCTCTATTGATAGTAATGTTTCATTTTAGGTGTCCTTAACCTCCTTGCCGGTTATCCCGAGCTCAGCACGGGGTAACCTGCGCAGGAGGATTTCTCAGGCCCCGCTGGGCCGATTTGCATATTTTTTTTTTGTTACAAGCAGCTAGCACTTTGCCGCTGCAATCCGCCACACCGAGCCGCCTCCCCCCCCCCCCCCCCAGACCCTTGCGCAGCCTGGCTAATCAGGGCCAGGCAGCGCTGAGGGGTGGATCGGGATTCCCTATGACGTCCCGACCCGTCGCCATGGCGACCGAAGATGCCCAGCAGGAAATCCCGTTCAGAACGGGATTTCCTGCTTACTCCGGTCGCCGGAAGCAATCGGAGTGGTTGTAGAGCTGCCGCTGCTCAGCGGCTATCATGTAGCGAGCCCTGGGCTCGCTACATGATTTGGAAAAAAAAAAAAAAAAAGTGCTGCGCTGCCTCCTTGCCGGGGGAATTAGACCGGCAAGGAGGTTAACTGTCGTTCATGGTCTGCACAGAGCAGTAAGCATATGTTGTGTCTATATTAGGGCAAACAGATTATTCTCTAGATCAGTGGAGAATTATTTCTTAATTTGGGTTTCAAAAACACTGATTTTGTCTAAGGTTGTATTAATTTGTGACATACAGTAAGCATTCACTTTAAACGTGATCCCAGTTGGTAAGAAAACAATAAAAAATGTGCACATATGCCTTATGCGCATTCCAGATTTCTGTCATCTTCTATATATATAATAGAGTAAGTGCCTCAACCTTCAAGCAAGAAGAAGTAGCGCCCTGCCCCCAGGGCCGGTCCAAGCAAGAAGAAGTGTCATATCAAACCAAGAGCAAAGAGGGATAATTTGCATATTCAGTAGCAGTGCATTGTGGGTAACCACAAATGTTCACTTATAGCTGAATTATTGCAGATTTGCTTCTGTTTTAAGAAGGAAAATTACACCAAGCTTTGCTTTTTTTAGTAGGAGGGATTTTTGGTCTCTTTTATCCCCCTATACATTCTTAGTACTTTGGGTCACCCTGAGCTGCTTGGGTACTCTGTTGTACTGGTCCAAGCCCTATCTCATACAGCCTTATCAATCCCTGCTATGTACTGATGAGGACCAAACGTCTGAAATAGACTGTCACATGTGGGTTTGATATGACTGTGTAAAACTTAAAGCTATATGCTTGCTATACACCAGCAGCTCTGGATGCTTGCTTGGCTTACCAAGGGGGAAAAGGGGTAATTTGCATATTTAGTAGCAGTGCATTGTGGGCAACCACAAATGTTCACTTATAGCTGAATTATTGCAGATTTCCTTCTGTTTTAAAAAGGCAAATCACACCAGTACAGTGGGCGGCATTGCAGGAAGTGACGACAGTGGAACACATGCTGGAACATGGAAGAGGTGAGTCATCCCCGCCCGCTGCCTCTTACTAATAGTGGCAGCTGCTACTGTGCTTAAGCAGGAGGAGGAGTGCACATGGGGGACCAAGTTGAGGGGGGTTCCAACCCCCCTCCCCGCCGCTGTGCCCAATACCCCCTTCCTGCCCTCTACCCTCTTATGCGGCATATGCTACGGCGCAGGTCGGCTAGTATAATTTAATTTTATTAAAGAAGAAGAAGAAGCAAAAAAAATAAAAAATAAAAAAAAGGATTCCTCCACATACAATGCAATCTGCAATGCTCTTCATATATTTAATACTCCTTATCCTCTTTCCTCCATAGTTTATCATATAAAGAAAAAATACAAACACGAAAACCCCTCCCCTCTCCTCCTCCAAACCCGTACATCCATATCCTCCTCAGGTTAACAGGAACAATATATATATATATATATAAGCCTTGTGAAAACTTCCTGTCCTACAAACAATAATAAACATCAGAATCCCACCTCAAAGAAACTCCTCCCCTACATCTTCACCATACACCTATGGGCTTGATTCACAAAGCGGTGCTAACCTACTTAGCACGTCTAAAGTCTTAAGGCGCGCTAACCAGGGTGCTAAGTAGGTTAGCACCGGTTTTCTCAATTGAGAAATCCAGGGCTAACATACTTAGCAGTGCTGCTCGGATACCCCTTTTCAAAATCCGGATCCGATTCGGATCCGGATACCCCGCTATCCGATCCGGGTCGGATATCCGAATTCAAAATTTTCCGATCCGAATCCGATTCGGATATCCGACCCTAGTATCCGATCGGATTCGGATATCCGTGTTTAATCCCGGAAGTGGCCTTTAAATTGCTTTAACAAGGTTTTTTAGGGTATATGAGGCATGTAGCATCATAATTTTGAAAAGGGAAACACTGATGATGTGGGGAGTGGACTTAAAATCCCCCCCCCCCCAAAAAAAAATGGCTGTCAATCAACATCAGAGTGGTATCAGGAAGCAGTCGTACTGACGCAGTTGGGGCCTCCCCACAACTCGGACAGCAGACACCTCCAAAATAAATTACACAGCTATTGTGTTTAGATAGTTGACCATGGCACTGTTGTAGGTACCACGGCACAGCAAAAAATTAGAGGTTCCAGGAAGCGGTCGTACTGCCGCAGTTGGGGCCTCCCCACAACTCGGACAGCACAGACACCTCCCAAAAAATTACACAGCTATTGTGTTTAGATAGTTGACCATGGCACTGTTGTAGGTACCACGGCACAGTAAAAAATTAGGAGAGGTTCCAGGAAGCGGTCGTACTGCCGCAGTTGGGGCCTCCCCACAACTCGGACAGCACAGACACCTCCCAAAAAATTACACAGCTATTGTGTTTAGATAGTTGACCATGGCACTGTTGTAGGTACCACGGCACAGTAAAAAATTAGGAGAGGTTCCAGGAAGCGGTCGTACTGCCGCAGTTGGGGCCTCCCAGTCCCCACAACTCGGACAGCACCGACACCTCCAAAAAAATTACACAGCTATTGTGTTTAGATAGTTGACCATGGCAGGTACCACGGCACAGTTCAAAAAATAAGAACCTGGCTTCATGAAGATGGAGTCAGGAGGTTGTGGTGGTAAAGGGTGGTGAAGCAGGCATAGTGATTACCACTCAGCCACTTCATTTCCCCCTCTTGCCAACAACAGGGGCCAGGAACTCACCAACCGCCCAAGCCTCGTTCATCTTTAAAAAAGTCAGTCTGTCCACAGACTGGCCTGACAGACAAGAGCGCTTCTCAGTGACCACACCACCGGCCGCACTGAAGCACCTTTCCGACATAACGCTGGAAGGCGGGCAGGACAGCACTTCCAGGGCGTATTGCGCCAGCTCGCCCCAGATATCCAGGTGCTTCACCCAGTACTCCAAGGGGTCCACAGGGGTGTCGGTGTCAAGCCTGCTATAGGACCCCATATAGTCGGCCACCATCCGGGTCAGGTGCTGGTTCTGGCTTTGAGAGCCGGATGCTGCTGCAGGCACCTCCTCTGTAGGCAGCGGTACTGGTGTGGCATAGAGCGCCTTTGTCAGAGACAGCAGGTTTGTTGGGCGCCTGCTGATGCTGGATGCAGGCACCTGCTGCTGTGCTGGCTGGACTGAGACAGCAGGGGGGGTGGGAGTCCGGGGGAAGGCTTCCTCCAAGCGCCGAACCAGAATCCGCTGCAAGTCCCTGATTCGGCGCACAGGGTCTCCTCCTACAGGCAGGAACTGAGCCAGCTTCCCCTTCAGCCGTGGGTCCAGCATCAGGGTGATCCAGATGTCCCCCCGAGCACTCTTCTCCTTCACCCTTGGGTCTTTGCGCAGGCACTGCAGCATGTGCACTGCCATGGGGAAGAGGGCTGCCATCTCTGCTGACCTATCATCTTCTGCACCGCTGACAGTGCTGTCGTCCTCCTCTGATTCCGGAGCCTCATCTTGCTCTCTCCACCCCCGCACTACTGCAGCTGCACTCCGCTGTGCCCCCTCCTCTTCAAGGTCAGGGACCTCCAACTCCTCCAAGTCCTCCTCCAACTCCTCCGCATCCTCCTCCTGCTGCACAGAGGTGGACTGTGAAGTGTGCTGCTGCTGCTCCTGCTGGATCAAGGCTTCCTCTCCCACTTCCAGCAGAGCATCGAGGGCCTTGTCCAGCATGCACACAATGGTCACCCACTCACACAGCGACGCATGGTCCCGGCTGACCATGTTGGTGGCATCCAGGAAGGGTGCCAGCACATAGCACACCAGCTGCATTTTTCTCCACTCAGCAGGGCGGATGATGTTTGGGAGGTGGGTGGTGCCGGTCCCCAACAAGTTGGCATCCATGGTGGCTCTGGCCAGGTACAGGTTGACAGCCCGCCTCTGTTCAACCAGACGTTCCAACATCGCCAGGGTGGAATTCCAGCGTGTTGGAACGTCTATAATGAGGCGGTGCTGTGGGAGGTTCAGCTCCAGCTGCACGGCTGTAAGGGTCGCTGTGGCACCACCCGAGCGGCGAAAATGACCCACCGTTTTCCTTGCCGCTCCCAAAAGAGTGTCCATCCCCTGGTAGGTGTGCAGGAATTTCTGCACCACTAGGTTCAGGACGTGGGCCAGACAGGGGATGTGGGTGAGGTTTCCCCGCTGGATGGCGGCAACCAAGTTTGCCCCATTGTCGGCCACCACCTCTCCGACTCTGAGGCCTCTGGGGGTCAGCCAACTCCTCTCTTGCTCTCGGAGCTTGGCCAAGATTTGGTCTGCCGTCAGCTTGTTCTTGCCCACCGTGACCATCTGCAGCAGCGCTTGGCAGTGGTGGGCCTTCACGCTGCTGTTGAGGCGGGGTTGTTTGGCGGCGGATGGAACCGGATCAGAGCTGGAAGCTGCTGCACTTCCCCTGACCCTGCTGCGGGGTGGCACCACCCACCGGGGTGATGATGCTGCTGTCTCCTCTTCACCCCCTTCCACCAAACTGACCCAGTGCGCGGTGAAGGACAAATAGCGGCCTGTCCCGAACCGGCTGCTCCATGAGTCCATTGTCACATGGACGCGCGCACCAAGCGCATGATCCAGCCCACGCTCCACGTTGGCCTTCACAAAGCGGTGCAGTGCTGGGATGGCCTTGCGTGCGAAGTAGTGCCGGCTGGGGATTGGCCAATCCGGCGCTGCGCACTGCAGGAGTGCACGCATCCGGCTCCCCTCCTGCACAAACGAGTACGGGAGGAGCTGGGAGGACATGGCCTGTGTCAGCAAGCCGTTCAGCTGGCGTATGCGACGGCTGCCGGGAGGCTGAGCCCTGACCACAAAAGAGTCACTCAGCAGGGTCTGGTGGTGGGGGCGTTTTAGGCTTGCACGGGAAGCTGAGGAGGGAACAGAGGAGACCACTGAGGAGGACTGGCTGCCTGAACAGGCCTCAGTGTCAGCAGGAGTGGCAAAGCTGGTTATAGTGCTCTGACCTCTGCAAGGGCCAGCGCCAGCTTCCTTCAGCCTGTTGAATTCCTCATGCTCAGGTTTGTGCTTATTGCCCAGATGGTTGATGAAGCTGGAGGTGCCATAACTGGAGGGGTGAGACCCTCTGCTCAGCTTCACATGGCATAATTTGCACGTTACAAATTTGCTATCCAGTGAGGGCAGATGGAAAAACTGCCATATTGGGGATTGGAGTTTTCCCTTACGTGGCTCAGAACGGGCTGCTGCTGTGGATTTTCTCCCGGTGGTGGTTGGGGCCTGGGGTTGAGTGGTGCGGCTGGTGGTAGTCGTGCCACTGACAGATGGAGCGTATGCCCACTGCTGCTCCTGCCAATCCCTGCAATGCTCAACCTGCGTGCCATACACACTGAATCCTCCTCCTCAGAGTCAGAGCTGACATGCCCCTCCGGTCGCTGGTAGTCCGGGTCCTTCACCTCATCATCAAACTCCCCTTCGTCAAACTGCTGGGATGATGAGCCCGCCTCAAACTCCTCTTCTGCTGACACATCATGGACGGGCTCCCCCCCAACAATTACTGTCAGCATCTCAGACTCTTCTGTAAAGACAATTTTGCTGAGAATATTTTCTCTAGGGCTAGGGCTGGTGGTGGTGGCCTCACTGTCACTGGCTTGCTCCTCGTCATGCGGCATCTGCTGCATCACAGACACGGCGTCCTTCTCCTCCAATATGCGCCGCTGACCCTGCTTGAAAATTGATGCAACACGCTGCTGCATCTCTGCAGCGTGACTGCCAGTGGGTAGCGGCGGAATGCCTGATGCGGCAGAACTGCTGCCAGAGGCCGCAATGTTGCTCACTCTCCTTCTGGCCTTGCCCCTCCCCCGTCTCACACTGCCAGTGCCAGACATAGTACAAGACTCACTGTCACTGATGAGTCGACGTCACAGATGATGTGTGTGGGGTACTTGGTGCACTTTTATTATTAGCGGCGGGCTTGGAAATGATCAGCAGATTGACAGACAGGAGTACAACAACTAAACACACTGACACTGCTCACTCAGCAGCAGCACAGCAGCAATAATCTGTAGTATTAGCACTGTCTGCAACTACACAATATAAAACCACAGTAGCAGTAGAAATAGCAGCCCAGCCAGCAGCAAGGAGCCTGGAGTGTGTGCACACAGACACAGCACACACAAAGACACAGGACCTAGTAGCAGGCACAGGCAGCTGCTGCAGCTGAAAGACTGACTGACAAGACTGACTGACACTAACAAATTACACAGACTAGCTAAGCTAACTACAACACAGTAAAACAGTAAAAACAGAAGGTGTTTTAGTGTTAAAACGCTGGGTTATCACTGGGATAATGTACTTGCTTCAGCCAAACACACTGGACAAACTATCTCAGTGGCAGTCACAAAGCAAGGACGAGATTCTTAACATGGCCCCCTCCTTATATACAGGAGGGACTGGACAAGGTTCCCCTCTGTGATTGGGTGCTTGGGCTTAGGCTGGGAGCGCTCTGATTGGCTGAATGACGTCATGGACATTATGTCCATGGTTACAGTACCCGGATTCGGATATCCGACCGGTATCCGCGGATATCCGGGTTATGCGACCAACTATCCGCATAGAGCTATCCGGATTTCCGTCCAGCTATCCGGAGACCGGATCCGATCGGATAGGCCTAAAAAGTTCGGATATCCGAGTCTATTCGGATATCCGGTATCCTGATGAGCAGCACTGCTACTTAGCACCCTGGTTAGCACGTCTAAAGACGTGCTAAGTACGTTAGCACCACTTTGTGAATCAAGCCCATAATCTGCTGAATCTTGAAACTCCAACAAATTTCCCACTTATCATTAAAAAAAATCTTATCCTGCTGAAGAGCAATCTGATTATCCATGTCCTTCAGCACATTAACTTTACCTACCCATTATTTAATGGTATTGGGATCTTGACATTTCTACTTAATTGGAATCAAACCTTTAGCAGCTATCAGCTATCAGCATTTGGGGAACAATCAATCTCTTATAACTTCCAACACACTTCAACGTATCATGCAACAACACCTTGGGAGGATCCCAGTCAATACTTTCCTCACCCAATCTATCTATACATTTTAATACATTCTCCCTCTCCCAAAACCTAGAAATAATAGGACATTCCCACATACGATGTATTAATGTGGGCACTCCAGATAGGTTCCACTGCAACATCATACCCTGAATTAAACTCAGTTATACCAGGGATGGTCGTAGTTAGCCAACTTCGCTACGCTGGAACTACCCATAGTTTTACGCAATTACGCTTCGCCAAACTACGGCATCGAAATCAAATATTTGCTTCGTATGCATTTCGTAGACTACGCATTCAAATATGCAATTACGCGTAGTGCGAAGCGTAGTGTATGCGGACGCTCATGCTATTATGCGGAAAAATTTATGCAATAATTCCTCTGCAAATGCTTGTACCAGGAACACTTCTATGCGTACATTCCCCTTTCCAATGCGCAATTTTGTAAGCATACAATCGTACGCGGAAAAATAGATGCGAATAATGCATTCGTAGTTTACTTCGCAATACACATGTGAACTATGTGTAGGGGGTAAACTACACGTAACGATTCTTCGCTATGCATTAAATCGTAAGCGTAGTTTTGAAACTTTGCCTGCGAACTACGATGCGTAGATGCGAACTACGATGCGTAAATTCTCACTGGCGTAGTTTCTGCTCATCCCAGAGTTATACTTGTTTTTAAAGAAAGCCATATACAGTGGGGTGCGAAAGTTTTGGCAACCTTGTTAATCCTCATGATTTTCCTGTATAAATCGTTGGTTGTCACTAGGGTTGCTCGGAATTGCAAATCCGTGTACCGCGGTAAATTCCGCATACCGCCGATCCGGAATTCCGTTACCGGGTCATTCCGCGGTATTCCGGATGGTTTCCGCGGTATTCCGGAGGGTTTCCACGGTATTCCGGCTATATTCCGGAATTTTCCGAGTGTATGTTTCCGTATTTTTATTACGGACTTCCGTAAATTACGTTAGCGTTGTTCATTCCGTCTTTTTGCTTATTGAATAAAGTTTTTGTGTATGGTTTAAATTTGTGATAACAGCGTGCTTTCGTCAGTTTCCGCCCATTTTTCCGGAATTCCGTTTTTTTTTCAATGATACACTGGGGGGCGGATCCCTGGAGGAATTCCGTGGTTTGCTCACTTCCAGGAACTTGTTGTGGAGTCTGGTGAGGCAGAGAGACCTGGAGGAGCAGATTGCACCTGCTATTGAGGTAAGTGAATAATATGTACATATATTTGTTTACATAGATGTTTATTATGTTTAATGATGAATGCAATTATTCCTTTTTTTTAGGTTAGAAAAACAAGTTACCATATTTGTGTGTTTGACACTGACCTGTCAGTCATTTGATTAGGAATAGGATAGCATCATGTTTCATTTGATGGAGATTTGTGGCATGCACTTTCTGTGCATGAAGTTACCTTCGTGGGCATGTAGCGCGGTTTTTATTCCAGACCACATGGTGGAGGAGGGCCAGTGTTAGGAGTTGGACCCAGGAATCTAAATTGGGTTGCAAGGGTTAGTGCTGCTGATGGGCATTATGGGGTTAATGTATGACTTTGCACGTGTTCAATTTCATTTGTATGCTATTTTGTCGGGTATGCTGAAATGTTGGAACAAAGTGCAGACTGATTAGTCGCAGCTGTGCCCACAAAGTGCAGTCTGATTGGTCGCAGATGTGCCCACAAAGTAAAGTCCGATTGGTCGCAGATGTGTCCATAAAGTGCATTCTGATTGGTCGCAGCTGTGCCCACAAAGTGCAGTCTGATTGGTCGCAGC
Source organism: Hyperolius riggenbachi (assembly GCF_040937935.1). Lineage (NCBI taxonomy): Eukaryota > Metazoa > Chordata > Amphibia > Anura > Hyperoliidae > Hyperolius > Hyperolius riggenbachi. The sequence goes on along the minus strand of NC_090646.1, from coordinate 43,737,670 downwards.
TGTGCCCACAAAGTGCAGTCTGATTGGTCGCAGCTGTGCCCAGAAAGTGCAGTCTGATTGGTCGCAGATGTGCCCAGAAAGTGCAGTCTGATTGGTCGCAGATGTGTCCACAAAGTGCAGTTTGATTGGTTGCAGATGTGCCCAGAAAGTGCAGTCTGATTGGTCGCAGATGTGTGCACAAAGTGCAGTCTGATTGGTCGCAGCTGTGCCCAGAAAGTGCAGTCTGATTGGTCGCAGCTGTGCCCAGAAAGTGCAGTCTGATTGGTTGCAGAGGTGTCCACAAAGTGCATTCTGATTGGTCGCAGATGTGTCCACAAAGTGCATTCTGATTGGTCGCAGATCTGGCCACAAAGTGCAGTCTTATTGTTCGCAGCTTTGCCCACTAAGTGCAGTCTGATTGTTCGCAGCTGTGTCCACAAAGTGCAGTCTGATTGGTCACAGCTGTGCCCAGAAAGTGCAGTCTGATTGGTCGCAGATGTGTCCACAAAGTGCAGTTTGATTGGTTGCAGATGTGCCACAAAGTGCAGTCTGATTGGTCGCAGATGTGTCCACAAAGTGCAGTCTGATTGGTTGCAGCTTTGCCCACTAAGTGCAGTCTGATTGGTCGCAGCTGTGCCCACTAAGTGCAGTCTGATTGGTCGCAGATGTGGCCACAAATTGCAGTCTTATTGTTCGCAGAAGTGTCCACAAAGTGCAGTCAGATTGGTCGCAGCTGTGCCCAGAAAGTGCAGTCTGATTGGTCGCAGATGTGCCCAGAAAGTGCAGTCTGATTGGTCGCAGATGTGTCCACAAAGTGCAGTTTGATTGGTTGCAGATGTGCCCAGAAAGTGCAGTCTGATTGGTCGCAGATGTGTGCACAAAGTGCAGTCTGATTGGTCGCAGCTGTGCCCAGAAAGTGCAGTCTGATTGGTCGCAGCTGTGCCCAGAAAGTGCAGTCTGATTGGTTGCAGAGGTGTCCACAAAGTGCATTCTGATTGGTCGCAGATGTGTCCACAAAGTGCATTCTGATTGGTCGCAGATCTGGCCACAAAGTGCAGTCTTATTGTTCGCAGCTTTGCCCACTAAGTGCAGTCTGATTGTTCGCAGCTGTGTCCACAAAGTGCAGTCTGATTGGTCACAGCTGTGCCCAGAAAGTGCAGTCTGATTGGTCGCAGATGTGTCCACAAAGTGCAGTTTGATTGGTTGCAGATGTGCCACAAAGTGCAGTCTGATTGGTCGCAGATGTGTCCACAAAGTGCAGTCTGATTGGTTGCAGCTTTGCCCACTAAGTGCAGTCTGATTGGTCGCAGATGTGGCCACAAATTGCAGTCTTATTGTTCGCAGAAGTGTCCACAAAGTGCAGTCAGATTGGTCGCAGCTGTGCCCAGAAAGTGCAGTCTGATTGGTCGCAGATGTGCCCAGAAAGTGCAGTCTGATTGGTCGCAGATGTGTCCACAAAGTGCAGTTTGATTGGTTGCAGATGTGCCCAGAAAGTGCAGTCTGATTGGTCGCAGATGTGTGCACAAAGTGCAGTCTGATTGGTCGCAGCTGTGCCCAGAAAGTGCAGTCTGATTGGTCGCAGCTGTGCCCAGAAAGTGCAGTCTGATTGGTTGCAGAGGTGTCCACAAAGTGCATTCTGATTGGTCGCAGATGTGTCCACAAAGTGCATTCTGATTGGTCGCAGATCTGGCCACAAAGTGCAGTCTTATTGTTCGCAGCTTTGCCCACTAAGTGCAGTCTGATTGTTCGCAGCTGTGTCCACAAAGTGCAGTCTGATTGGTCACAGCTGTGCCCAGAAAGTGCAGTCTGATTGGTCGCAGATGTGTCCACAAAGTGCAGTTTGATTGGTTGCAGATGTGCCACAAAGTGCAGTCTGATTGGTCGCAGATGTGTCCACAAAGTGCAGTCTGATTGGTTGCAGCTTTGCCCACTAAGTGCAGTCTGATTGGTCGCAGCTGTGCCCACTAAGTGCAGTCTGATTGGTCGCAGATGTGGCCACAAATTGCAGTCTTATTGTTCGCAGAAGTGTCCACAAAGTGCAGTCAGATTGGTCGCAGCTGTGCCCAGAAAGTGCAGTCTGATTGGTCGCAGATGTGCCCAGAAAGTGCAGTCTGATTGGTCGCAGATGTGTCCACAAAGTGCAGTTTGATTGGTTGCAGATGTGCCCAGAAAGTGCAGTCTGATTGGTCGCAGATGTGTGCACAAAGTGCAGTCTGATTGGTCGCAGCTGTGCCCAGAAAGTGCAGTCTGATTGGTCGCAGCTGTGCCCAGAAAGTGCAGTCTGATTGGTTGCAGAGGTGTCCACAAAGTGCATTCTGATTGGTCGCAGATGTGTCCACAAAGTGCATTCTGATTGGTCGCAGATCTGGCCACAAAGTGCAGTCTTATTGTTCGCAGCTTTGCCCACTAAGTGCAGTCTGATTGTTCGCAGCTGTGTCCACAAAGTGCAGTCTGATTGGTCACAGCTGTGCCCAGAAAGTGCAGTCTGATTGGTCGCAGATGTGTCCACAAAGTGCAGTTTGATTGGTTGCAGATGTGCCACAAAGTGCAGTCTGATTGGTCGCAGATGTGTCCACAAAGTGCAGTCTGATTGGTTGCAGCTTTGCCCACTAAGTGCAGTCTGATTGGTCGCAGCTGTGCCCACTAAGTGCAGTCTGATTGGTCGCAGATGTGGCCACAAATTGCAGTCCTATTGTTCGCAGAAGTGTCCACAAAGTGCAGTCAGATTGGTCGCAGCTGTGCCCAGAAAGTGCAGTCTGATTGGTCGCAGATGTGCCCAGAAAGTGCAGTCTGATTGGTTGCAGATGTGCCACAAAGTGCAGTCTGATTGGTCGCAGATGTGTCCACAAAGTGCAGTCTGATTGGTTGCAGCTTTGCCCACTAAGTGCAGTCTGATTGGTAGCAGCTGTGCCCACTAAGTGCAGTCTGATTGGTCGCAGATGTGGCCACAAATTGCAGTCTTATTGTTCGCAGCTGTGTCCACAAAGTGCAATTTGATTGGTCGCAGCTGTGCCCAGAAAGTGCAGTCTGATTGGTCGCAGATGTGCCCAGAAAGTGCAGTCTGATTGGTCGCAGATGTGTCCACAAAGTGCAGTTTGATTGGTTGCAGATGTGCCACAAAGTGCAGTCTGATTGGTCGCAGATGTGTCCACAAAGTGCAGTCTGATTGGTTGCAGCTTTGCCCACTAAGTGCAGTCTGATTGGTAGCAGCTGTGCCCACTAAGTGCAGTCTGATTGGTCGCAGATGTGGCCACAAATTGCAGTCTTATTGTTCGCAGAAGTGTCCACAAAGTGCAGTCAGATTGGTCGCAGCTGTGCCCTCAAAGTGCAGTTTGATTGGTTGCAGATGTGTCCACAAAGTGCAGTCTGATTGGTCGCAGATGTGTCCACAAAGTGCATTCTGATTGGTCGCAGATCTGGCCACAAAGTGCAGTCTTATTGTTCGCAGCTTTGCCCACTAAGTGCAGTCTGATTGTTCGCAGCTGTGTCCACAAAGTGCAGTCTGATTGGTCACAGCTGTGCCCAGAAAGTGCAGTCTGATTGGTCGCAGATGTGTCCACAAAGTGCAGTTTGATTGGTTGCAGATGTGCCACAAAGTGCAGTCTGATTGGTCGCAGATGTGTCCACAAAGTGCAGTCTGATTGGTTGCAGCTTTGCCCACTAAGTGCAGTCTGATTGGTCGCAGCTGTGCCCACTAAGTGCAGTCTGATTGGTCGCAGATGTGGCCACAAATTGCAGTCTTATTGTTCGCAGAAGTGTCCACAAAGTGCAGTCAGATTGGTCGCAGCTGTGCCCAGAAAGTGCAGTCTGATTGGTCGCAGATGTGTCCACAAAGTGCAGTTTGATTGGTTGCAGATGTGCCACAAAGTGCAGTCTGGTCGCAGATGTGTCCACAAAGTGCAGTCTGATTGGTTGCAGCTTTGCCCACTAAGTGCAGTCTGATTGGTCGCAGCTGTGCCCACTAAGTGCAGTCTGATTGGTCGCAGATGTGGCCACAAATTGCAGTCTTATTGTTCGCAGAAGTGTCCACAAAGTGCAGTCAGATTGGTCGCAGCTGTGCCCTCAAAGTGCAGTTTGATTGGTTGCAGATGTGTCCACAAAGTGCAGTCTGATTGGTCGCAGATGTGTCCACAAAGTGCATTCTGATTGGTCGCAGATCTGGCCACAAAGTGCAGTCTTATTGTTCGCAGCTTTGCCCACTAAGTGCAGTCTGATTGTTCGCAGCTGTGTCCACAAAGTGCAGTCTGATTGGTCACAGCTGTGCCCAGAAAGTGCAGTCTGATTGGTCGCAGCTGTGCCCACTAAGTGCAGTCTGATTGGTCGCAGATGTGGCCACAAATTGCAGTCTTATTGTTCGCAGAAGTGTCCACAAAGTGCAGTCTTATTGTTCGCAGCTGTGTCCACAAAGTGCAATTTGATTGGTCGCAGCTGTGCCCAGAAAGTGCAGTCTGATTGGTCGCAGATGTGCCCAGAAAGTGCAGTCTGATTGGTCACAGATGTGTACACAAAGTGCAGTTTGATTGGTTGCAGATGTGCCACAAAGTGCAGTCTGATTGGTCGCAGATGTGTCCACAAAGTGCAGTCTGATTGGTTGCAGCTTTGCCCACTAAGTGCAGTCTGATTGGTAGCAGCTGTGCCCACTAAGTGCAGTCTGATTGGTCGCAGATGTGGCCACAAATTGCAGTCTTATTGTTCGCAGAAGTGTCCACAAAGTGCAGTCAGATTGGTCGCAGCTGTGCCCTCAAAGTGCAGTTTGATTGGTTGCAGATGTGTCCACAAAGTGCAGTCTGATTGGTCGCAGATGTGTCCACAAAGTGCATTCTGATTGGTCGCAGATCTGGCCACAAAGTGCAGTCTTATTGTTCGCAGCTTTGCCCACTAAGTGCAGTCTGATTGTTCGCAGCTGTGTCCACAAAGTGCAGTCTGATTGGTCACAGCTGTGCCCAGAAAGTGCAGTCTGATTGGTCGCAGATGTGTCCACAAAGTGCAGTTTGATTGGTTGCAGATGTGCCACAAAGTGCAGTCTGATTGGTCGCAGATGTGTCCACAAAGTGCAGTCTGATTGGTTGCAGCTTTGCCCACTAAGTGCAGTCTGATTGGTCGCAGCTGTGCCCACTAAGTGCAGTCTGATTGGTCGCAGATGTGGCCACAAATTGCAGTCTTATTGTTCGCAGAAGTGTCCACGAAGTGCAGTCAGATTGGTCGCAGCTGTGCCCAGAAAGTGCAGTCTGATTGGTCGTAGATGTGTCCACAAAGTGCAGTTTGATTGGTTGCAGATGTGCCACAAAGTGCAGTCTGATTGGTCGCAGATGTGTCCACAAAGTGCAGTCTGATTGGTTGCAGCTTTGCCCACTAAGTGCAGTCTGATTGTTCGCAGCTGTGTCCACAAAGTGCAGTCTGATTGGTCACAGCTGTGCCCAGAAAGTGCAGTCTGATTGGTCGCAGATGTGTCCACAAAGTGCAGTTTGATTGGTTGCAGATGTGCCACAAAGTGCAGTCTGATTGGTCGCAGATGTGTCCACAAAGTGCAGTCTGATTGGTTGCAGCTTTGCCCACTAAGTGCAGTCTGATTGGTCGCAGCTGTGCCCACTAAGTGCAGTCTGATTGGTCGCAGATGTGGCCACAAATTGCAGTCTTATTGTTCGCAGAAGTGTCCACAAAGTGCAGTCAGATTGGTCGCAGCTGTGCCCTCAAAGTGCAGTTTGATTGGTTGCAGATGTGTCCACAAAGTGCAGTCTGATTGGTCGCAGATGTGTCCACAAAGTGCATTCTGATTGGTCGCAGATCTGGCCACAAAGTGCAGTCTTATTGTTCGCAGCTTTGCCCACTAAGTGCAGTCTGATTGTTCGCAGCTGTGTCCACAAAGTGCAGTCTGATTGGTCACAGCTGTGCCCAGAAAGTGCAGTCTGATTGGTCGCAGATGTGTCCACAAAGTGCAGTTTGATTGGTTGCAGATGTGCCACAAAGTGCAGTCTGATTGGTCGCAGATGTGTCCACAAAGTGCAGTCTGATTGGTTGCAGCTTTGCCCACTAAGTGCAGTCTGATTGGTCGCAGCTGTGCCCACTAAGTGCAGTCTGATTGGTCGCAGATGTGGCCACAAATTGCAGTCTTATTGTTCGCAGAAGTGTCCACAAAGTGCAGTCAGATTGGTCGCAGCTGTGCCCAGAAAGTGCAGTCTGATTGGTCGCAGATGTGTCCACAAAGTGCAGTTTGATTGGTTGCAGATGTGCCACAAAGTGCAGTCTGGTCGCAGATGTGTCCACAAAGTGCAGTCTGATTGGTTGCAGCTTTGCCCACTAAGTGCAGTCTGATTGGTCGCAGCTGTGCCCACTAAGTGCAGTCTGATTGGTCGCAGATGTGGCCACAAATTGCAGTCTTATTGTTCGCAGAAGTGTCCACAAAGTGCAGTCAGATTGGTCGCAGCTGTGCCCTCAAAGTGCAGTTTGATTGGTTGCAGATGTGTCCACAAAGTGCAGTCTGATTGGTCGCAGATGTGTCCACAAAGTGCATTCTGATTGGTCGCAGATCTGGCCACAAAGTGCAGTCTTATTGTTCGCAGCTTTGCCCACTAAGTGCAGTCTGATTGTTCGCAGCTGTGTCCACAAAGTGCAGTCTGATTGGTCACAGCTGTGCCCAGAAAGTGCAGTCTGATTGGTCGCAGCTGTGCCCACTAAGTGCAGTCTGATTGGTCGCAGATGTGGCCACAAATTGCAGTCTTATTGTTCGCAGAAGTGTCCACAAAGTGCAGTCTTATTGTTCGCAGCTGTGTCCACAAAGTGCAATTTGATTGGTCGCAGCTGTGCCCAGAAAGTGCAGTCTGATTGGTCGCAGATGTGCCCAGAAAGTGCAGTCTGATTGGTCACAGATGTGTACACAAAGTGCAGTTTGATTGGTTGCAGATGTGCCACAAAGTGCAGTCTGATTGGTCGCAGATGTGTCCACAAAGTGCAGTCTGATTGGTTGCAGCTTTGCCCACTAAGTGCAGTCTGATTGGTAGCAGCTGTGCCCACTAAGTGCAGTCTGATTGGTCGCAGATGTGGCCACAAATTGCAGTCTTATTGTTCGCAGAAGTGTCCACAAAGTGCAGTCAGATTGGTCGCAGCTGTGCCCTCAAAGTGCAGTTTGATTGGTTGCAGATGTGTCCACAAAGTGCAGTCTGATTGGTCGCAGATGTGTCCACAAAGTGCATTCTGATTGGTCGCAGATCTGGCCACAAAGTGCAGTCTTATTGTTCGCAGCTTTGCCCACTAAGTGCAGTCTGATTGTTCGCAGCTGTGTCCACAAAGTGCAGTCTGATTGGTCACAGCTGTGCCCAGAAAGTGCAGTCTGATTGGTCGCAGATGTGTCCACAAAGTGCAGTTTGATTGGTTGCAGATGTGCCACAAAGTGCAGTCTGATTGGTCGCAGATGTGTCCACAAAGTGCAGTCTGATTGGTTGCAGCTTTGCCCACTAAGTGCAGTCTGATTGGTCGCAGCTGTGCCCACTAAGTGCAGTCTGATTGGTCGCAGATGTGGCCACAAATTGCAGTCTTATTGTTCGCAGAAGTGTCCACGAAGTGCAGTCAGATTGGTCGCAGCTGTGCCCAGAAAGTGCAGTCTGATTGGTCGTAGATGTGTCCACAAAGTGCAGTTTGATTGGTTGCAGATGTGCCACAAAGTGCAGTCTGATTGGTCGCAGATGTGTCCACAAAGTGCAGTCTGATTGGTTGCAGCTTTGCCCACTAAGTGCAGTCTGATTGTTCGCAGCTGTGTCCACAAAGTGCAGTCTGATTGGTCACAGCTGTGCCCAGAAAGTGCAGTCTGATTGGTCGCAGATGTGTCCACAAAGTGCAGTTTGATTGGTTGCAGATGTGCCACAAAGTGCAGTCTGATTGGTCGCAGATGTGTCCACAAAGTGCAGTCTGATTGGTTGCAGCTTTGCCCACTAAGTGCAGTCTGATTGGTCGCAGCTGTGCCCACTAAGTGCAGTCTGATTGGTCGCAGATGTGGCCACAAATTGCAGTCTTATTGTTCGCAGAAGTGTCCACAAAGTGCAGTCAGATTGGTCGCAGCTGTGCCCAGAAAGTGCAGTCTGATTGGTCGCAGATGTGCCCAGAAAGTGCAGTCTGATTGGTCGCAGATGTGTCCACAAAGTGCAGTTTGATTGGTTGCAGATGTGCCCAGAAAGTGCAGTCTGATTGGTCGCAGATGTGTGCACAAAGTGCAGTCTGATTGGTCGCAGCTGTGCCCAGAAAGTGCAGTCTGATTGGTCGCAGCTGTGCCCAGAAAGTGCAGTCTGATTGGTTGCAGAGGTGTCCACAAAGTGCATTCTGATTGGTCGCAGATGTGTCCACAAAGTGCATTCTGATTGGTCGCAGATCTGGCCACAAAGTGCAGTCTTATTGTTCGCAGCTTTGCCCACTAAGTGCAGTCTGATTGTTCGCAGCTGTGTCCACAAAGTGCAGTCTGATTGGTCACAGCTGTGCCCAGAAAGTGCAGTCTGATTGGTCGCAGATGTGTCCACAAAGTGCAGTTTGATTGGTCGCAGATGTGGCCACAAATTGCAGTCTTATTGTTCGCAGAAGTGTCCACAAAGTGCAGTCAGATTGGTCGCAGCTGTGCCCAGAAAGTGCAGTCTGATTGGTCGTAGATGTGTCCACAAAGTGCAGTTTGATTGGTTGCAGATGTGCCACAAAGTGCAGTCTGATTGGTCGCAGATGTGTCCACAAAGTGCAGTCTGATTGGTTGCAGCTTTGCCCACTAAGTGCAGTCTGATTGGTAGCAGCTGTGCCCACTAAGTGCAGTCTGATTGGTCGCAGATGTGCCCAGAAAGTGCAGTCTGATTGGTCGTAGATGTGTCCACAAAGTGCAGTTTGATTGGTTGCAGATGTGCCACAAAGTGCAGTCTGATTGGTCGCAGATGTGTCCACAAAGTGCAGTCTGATTGGTTGCAGCTTTGCCCACTAAGTGCAGTCTGATTGGTAGCAGCTGTGCCCACTAAGTGCAGTCTGATTGGTCGCAGATGTGGCCACAAATTGCAGTCTTATTGTTCGCAGAAGTGTCCACAAAGTGCAGTCAGATTGGTCGCAGCTGTGCCCTCAAAGTGCAGTTTGATTGGTTGCAGATGTGTCCACAAAGTGCAGTCTGATTGGTCGCAGATGTGTCCACAAAGTGCATTCTGATTGGTCGCAGATCTGGCCACAAAGTGCAGTCTTATTGTTCGCAGCTTTGCCCACTAAGTGCAGTCTGATTGTTCGCAGCTGTGTCCACAAAGTGCAGTCTGATTGGTCACAGCTGTGCCCAGAAAGTGCAGTCTGATTGGTCGCAGATGTGTCCACAAAGTGCAGTTTGATTGGTTGCAGATGTGCCACAAAGTGCAGTCTGATTGGTCGCAGATGTGTCCACAAAGTGCAGTCTGATTGGTTGCAGCTTTGCCCACTAAGTGCAGTCTGATTGGTCGCAGCTGTGCCCACTAAGTGCAGTCTGATTGGTCGCAGATGTGGCCACAAATTGCAGTCTTATTGTTCGCAGAAGTGTCCACAAAGTGCAGTCAGATTGGTCGCAGCTGTGCCCAGAAAGTGCAGTCAGATTGGTCGCAGCTGTGCCCTCAAAGTGCAGTTTGATTGGTTGCAGATGTGTCCACAAAGTGCAGTCTGATTGGTCGCAGATGTGTCCACAAAGTGCAGTCTGATTGGTCGCAGATGTGCCCTCAAAGTGCAGTCGGATTGGTCGCAGATGTGCCCACTAAGTGCATTCTAATTGGTCGCAGCTGTGCCCACAAAGTGCAGTCAGATTGGTCGCAGCTGTGCCCACAAAGTGCAGTCAGATTGGTCGCAGCTGTGCCCACAAAGTGCAGTCTGATTGGTCGCAGATGTGGCCACAAAGTGCAGTCTGATTGGTCGCAGATGTGGCCACAAAGTGCAGTCTGATTGGTAGCAGATGTGCCCTAGATTGTCCACGCTCCTCCTATGCAGCGTGGACAATCCAGAACGCCGCACGCTGCCAGCTCCAGATGACACCAACGCTCTCTCCGTGTTCCCAGAGGCGGAAGCAGCGCTGTCTTCCGCCAAAATGGTAATTTTCTTATTCATTACTGCTCCCTAGCAAGTACATCAGGAATTTCTAGCACTTCAGAAGTATATGAAAGTATTAGATATCCACTTCCGTATTACTATTAATCAGATGATTTGTAACTAGATAGCCATTTACACAATAGTCATTGTACAGAGTATAGAACGCTATGTCGCTGTGTTTGCCTCAAAACAGCAAACTCATTGCAATTATACATGTTTTGATCATAAATAATTTCTCGTATGTGAAAAAATATATTTGATATTTTGCAATGTTATTATTCATAGAGTTGTACGATCATGGCAGATGCTGCTGAAGCCGGTGGGAGTGGTGGTGGTGATGGTGATGGTGGGAGGAGCAGGACGTCAGCCTCTGCTGCCTCCGCTGCACGCCTGCGGAAGCGGGAAAAGAATTTGATTATTAAAGTAAGTTTATTTATTTTTTTCTTCACTGTATTAATCCATGACTTTCAATTTATTTTGCTTGACTGTGTAATGCATGCTGCATCTGTAGCTACTTTAATAGTACCATGAAGCTTTGCAATTGAAGGGCTTAATGTTCAGACTACACAACTGTACGCCCCATACACACACTCAAGTCAACACTCAACAGCGGTCTGTAAAGGCCGCCGGGCGGATTGCTCAGAACCTCAGAAAGAGCCTTATCAGTCAGCCGACAGCCTGTAGACACGTCGGACTGTCCACGGAAAATCTGACCAGCGGGAGATGACTACAGACCCGTCGTTGCCTCCCGTGTAGCGTTTGTACTGGCCTTTAGGCTCTCATAACTTTGATTTCGATTAACTTACTGAAAATCTACTTCTATTGTTCAAGGAGTTGATAAGACTGCTGATGATAAGTCAATTGAACATTAAATTGACTTTTCATCAGTCTTATCATATGTTAGTACAATAGCAAGCGATGTAGGTATTGTAAAGGTTACTTTTAGCGGATCATTAATTTTGTTGTTGTTTTTTTTTTTTCAGACAATGTTACGAGGGGCCTACGATAAGAGGAAGAGGGAGGAGAAGAGGGCTATCCTGGACCAGCTACAGCGGGACCTTGAGACCCGATACCACCGCACATGGTCGGTCAAGAAGATCCAGACCATGTGGAGCGACTTCAAGTCGAAGACACCATGTGCGGTGAGGAGAATTAAAGACCAGCTTCGGGAATGTAAGTAAATAATGTGTTTTTCATATATGTAGCGTGATGTGTACGTGTTTTCAACCTTGGAAATCCTTACGATTTTCATGTCTAACAAATTGTCTCTCCTATTGGGTATGTAACTCACAATTTTAAAAACAATCTCACATTCTTTTTTAGTGGATCGGTCTCAGGCACGCAGGCGGGCCCGTTCCGCCTCTGCTCCTCCCTCTTCCCGCAATATTGTGGACCCCACTCAGGAGGATCCTGCTGCTGCCTCCCCCCCTGCTGATGATGAGGCTGGACCCAGCAACAGCCAAAGGCCCCGTAGCAGCCGGCAGCGTGGGCGAAGGCGCTGCCGGCAGCGTGGGCGAAGGCGCTCCCGGAGCCGATCTGTGGCATGTAAGTATTTTTTTAACAAAGTTGCAACATTAATCAGATGACAGTGCTACGTCTCTTAGGAGATTAGTACATAATGTTTTTTTTGTACAGAATATAATTTTTTTTTTTTTTTACAGTCCCAAAAAAAAAAAAAAAAAGGTGAATGATACCATGTCTTCTTTTTATCTTAGCCTCTATCTCTGTGCGATTGCGCAGACGCCGGCCACGGCAACTTTCCTCCGGCAGGCCAGAAAGTGGTGCCATTGAAACAGCTGAGTGTAAGTGAAATTTATTGTTGTAGAACAAAATACATTAATAAGTGTTTGATGCAGCTTATTGATTTGGAGCCATTGTGTAGTGTATGTATCGTATTGTACTCTAGGGTCTATTCAGGGGGAAGCCAAGTATACTAGTTGTAGATGTTTTGGATGTGGGCGGAAGAATGAGTGCTAGGAGGAAAACAATACAGACCGAAGTAAAAATAATTTTCTTCATCATAATTTTTTATTACATTTCAAATACAGAGTTCCATAGTAATGAAAACAGCTGACTGCATAATATTCATCATACATTCAAATACACTTGCAAACTATTCTATGAATAACACCCCTGGTCTGTCTTATTCCCATGAAGAACAGAGGGAGGTAATACATGAAGCACTCCTATGCGCTTAGTCCAGCCTGGGAGTTTTAACTTGACCCATAATAGGTAACCCCCAGGGCTCGGACATCAATGTACTGTATCAATTCAGTGGCCCGAAGGTTAGCCCTTGATACAGGGTTACAGGGATCCTGTTTCAGTGCTAGAGTGTCTACATAATGCTCGTCGCTGTAGTGAGTATAAAGTACAACACCTGTGGGAAGGACGGACGAGGTCTGACTAGTCTACCATAAGTAACACTACCTACTTAACTTATAGTGTATAGTATACCAGGAGCTATATTGGAAGTGAGATTCTAGTTAGTGTATTCCAACCAGGTACTAGGAAGGGTGAAGATCTTATGGTCCACTGAGGATCTTAGTCTAATTTTATATTCCATATTCAGGTTGCTGTTTACTAGGGAGATTAGTTGGGTAATAGATAGGTAGTCGGCCGATTTCCAATTGCTAGTTATCTGGGAGAGTGCCGACAGAATGATATGCATAACCTGGGGCTGCAAATTTAGTGGGATCTCCTCTAGCCCTACTAAGAGTAAAGCTAATTTAGCTGATAGACGTACGTAAGTAGGGAAGGAAAAAGCTATTAATTAAGGGCTGGTTCAGACGGACGTTTGCAGAGCGTTTACAGCCAGCGTTCAGGGCTTGGTGCTAAACGCTCCCATTCAAGTGAATGGGAGCGTTTGTACCAAGCTTTCAAGCACGTTTACACAAACGCGGCGTTTGGGTCCCGATTTTCCCTGGCGTTCAAGGAGCCCCTGGAAGCTACATGTAGCTTCCAGGGGAGGTTAACCGCGACGGCTAATGTCCCCCTAGGGGAAGAAAAAACGCGACCGCATCCAAACGCACACGAACGCTGCTGAACGCGACGCCAACGAACGCAACGCCTCCAAACGTCCATCTGAACCAGCCCTAAGAGTTCCACATGGTCCCAAAACTGAGCAATATTAGGGCACTCCCATAGCATGTGGAGTAGAGTCCCCACTGAGTTCTTACAATGCCAGCAGTTGGGGGAGTTATCCTCTGAGAACGAGGCCATTCTTCTGGGGGTCAGATACCACCTGAAAATAACTTTACGTGAAAGTTCACAGTGGGAGTTGTTCTTTGAGAGTTTTAGGCTTTTAGAAGTGGTCCTGACTGAGCACATGCTGGTCAGTTATGTTAGATTGTAGGTCATTGGACCAGGCTAAAGCATATCTTTTCAGTGAGGCATCACTCACTTCTAGTATCGACGTATACCAAGTGGAGATACATCCGGCCAAAATGTGTGTGTGGGGGGGGGGCCTTTATTGTTAATGGCTGTTAGGATTAGGATATGACTATTGAGCTGGGGTATATTAATTGTGTTATTTTTGATCAGGCTATATATCCTATGGTAGGTAAAGAGTTGGTTGAATGGTAATTGGAATTCTTTATGTAATTCCTCAAATGTTTTAAGCTGAGAGCCTTGTGACAGTTGGTTTAGTGAGGTGATTTTAACTTTATCCCATGCGGATAGGTTCAAATGGGGGCTGAGGATTTTAAGGGCATTTAAAGAGATGGTAGGACTATGAGTCAGGGACGACTTAGGCGGGAATTTGATAAAGTGTTCCCATGCCAGCAAGAGAGCCTGGATAGTTGTGTATTGGGAAGATGGTCTCTTTGCTCCCAGGAGCATAGCTTCTGACAGAAGTAAAAACTTAAAGGACCACTATCTTGAACAAAGTTGGCAGTTAAAATGGGACAGATGACAGGTTTTGGGCCAGTCCATGTTTTTAAGGGGGATTCTCAGGGATTTCTTTGTTTGCAACAGCATTTCCTGAACATTTGCAAAATGTCACTGACATAATACAGTGGACTGTTCAAGTGATTAGTGTGGCCGGCTGGTTTCTTGCTAATTTTTCAGTTAATCAGATGTTATTGTTCAGGAAATGCAGTTGAAAACAAAGCAAACCCTTGAAATACCCTATGAGGAGATGGATTGTCCCAAAATCTGTCGGTTATGTCAGATTTTCAATGCCTACTGTTTTTTGCGCTCGTGGTCCTTTAAGGCATACAGTAAAAAATGGCGCGGAGGAAATAATGGCGCACCGTTCTGCCGATTATAAAACGCTATTTACCGTTTTAATGTAAATACATTAAAACGGTAAATAGCGTTTTATAAAACAGCAGAATGGTGCGCCATTGAAAAATGCAGGGAACTAGCAGAGGGGGTCGGGCTGGCAGCGGGGGTCGGGCTGGAGAGGCAGCGGGCAGTGGGCTGGCAGCGGTGTCAGGGTGGAGAGGCAGCGGGCTGGCAGCGGGGGTCGGGCTGAAGAGGCAGCGGGGTGGAGGGAGGATTACGCAGCATGTGTATATTGTGTATACATTACCTTGTCCCGGCCGGCGATCGCTCCTTCACTTCATAGCTTGCACGAGTTCTGCATCCAGCCAATCACCATGCGGCTTCAGTTTCCGCATGGTGATTGGCTGGATGCAGAACTCGTGCAAGCTATGAAGTGAAGGAACGATCGCCGGCCGGGACAAGGTAATGTATACACAATATACACATGCTGCGTAATCCTCCCTCCACCCCGCTGCCTCTTCAGCCCGACCCCCGCTGCCAGCCCGCTGCCTCTCCACCCTGACACCGCTGCCAGCCCACTGCCCGCTGCTTCTCCAGCCCGACCCCCTACTGCCCGCTGCCTCTCCAGCCCGACCCCGCTGCCAGCCCGCTGCCTCTCCAGCACGATCCCTGCTAAAAAAATTGAACATATAAAACGTTAAATATCGTTGTAATGCAGCGCCATTCTGACACTATTGGCGCTGTGCGCCATTTTTGCCTGTCCCCCCTTTAAGAACTACATCCCGATGTTGAAGGGATTGGAATCGTTGAAAAGCAAGAGCACTAACACACCAACCACCACTACATCACCCTGCCTCCAAATTAGAACACTTCTTCCGGCCAGTGATTATGTCCATAGTAAAACTAGTGTATCATCTGTAAATATAATGTAAGGACATGCTTTAATTTCACAACTTCAAAGGAAGCTTCATTCAAATTTGGCCATAAATAAATGTACATAATGGGGCAACATATCACTTGAAGAAATGTTGACAAGCTGCAGTACTATGCATGTGTGGAATGGTAGTATAAAGGTATTTCACATCCATTGTAGCCACAACAAGTTCTAATACATGTTTGATTTTTTTGGGTGGATTGCAAGGCACTACTTTTGGCAGTCATATTTCATTACTCTTTCTTTACTTTAGGTAAAACCAGGAGTTTTGTTTTTGAATCTGGATGATACCATTCATTGTCAAACTTAGACATGAGTAAACAGTGAGCTTTCGGATTTTAAAATGCCTTCGGCGGACTGGTTCCTGACTAAAAATGAAAACCACACTTTATGTACACTGACATACAGAGTTGAATAATTTTTCGGCAAACATTAATGTATTTTTACATGTCTTAACTGTTACTCAGAACACTTTTCCTGGCCTCTGGGCTAAATTGATAAGTTAAACAGTTCCCTTCATGTAACGTAAAGTACACTCTGGTGATGATGATGGGTAACTATTGGAAATTCCAAGTTGAAATACTAACTGGGCTAGTAGTCATATGCCACATTAATTTTAAACTAAAGAGCATTCTGGCATTTCAAACCAGCAAATGCAAGTAAAAAATAATGCATAGTGACAGTAAACAGTAAACACCATCAAACGCAAGCATATAACAGAAAAATTGAATTGAAAAATTAAAAATAAAATAAAAAGAATATTGTAATATTGAAAAGCCATTGTACCAGCAAGAGAAGTTGTAAACAAGAGTCCTGGTTTTAACCATGTTGTACAGATATGATCCAATGTATGTACTTTGTCTCTTTTTTAAATCTCATTTCTGACTTTAAGCCACCCATTAATACAGTGAATGTCAATGTTTGTAAGCCGTGTTTTCAGTGTTGGTCAGGGAAAAGTACAAGGAAGCCTTTTTATAATTAGAAAAATCTCATGTTATTTTTCTCAAAAACAGCCAATAAATGCTATCATCCTGTTTCAAAACTCCTTGTTTTTATGGCTAATACGGTACCACACTGTACTGGTTTGACTTTTATTAAACGTTATTGTACAATGTCCATGTATAGTGTAATTTTGTAATTTTGTACATCTTGTTTTTTACAGCTTCTGAAGTAACCGCCCGTGTTGCTGCCCTTGAGCAACAAGTACAGCAGCAGCGGGTGGAATATGAAGCGCGCCTCCAGCAGCTACAAGCTGCTTTTCAGCAGCAGATAGAGCAACTGCAACAACAGCTGGAGGCACAGATTGAGGACCAACGGCAGAGGATTCTGGCCTGCAGGGAGGAGGGAGAACGGCTCCATGAGTATTTTGCCCAGGTTGCCGGGAAAAGGAGGATGTAAGGCGGGTCCTCCTGGAGTCCTCCGGAGTCAGATTAGATGGACAGCGTGTGTGAACAGCTTTTTTCAGATCTTCCCACTGATTCTACATTGGATTTAGATCTGGACTTTGGATGGGCCTTTCTAATACATAGTTATGTTTTGTTTGAAACCATTCCATTGTTGCCCTGCCTTTATGTTTAGGGTCATTGTCCTGCTGAAAGGTGAACCTCCGCCCCAGTCTCAAGTCTTTTGCAGAGTCCAAGAGGTTTTCTTCCAAGTTTGCCCTGTATTTGGCACCATCCATCTTCCCATCAACTCTGACCAGCTTCTCTGTCCCTGCTGAAGAGAAGCACCCCCAGAGCATGATGCTGCCACCACCATATTTGACAGTGGGGATGGTGTGGTCAGAGTGATGTGCACTGTTAGTTTTCTGCCACACATAGCGTTTTGGATTTTGGACCAAAAGTTCCATTTTGGTCTCCTCTGACCAGAGCACCTTGTTCCACATGTTTACCGTGTCCCCCAACATGGCTTGTGTCAAACTGCAAACTGGACTTCTTATGCTTTTCTGTTAACAATGGCTTTCTTCTTGCCACTATACCATAAAGGCCAACTTTGTGCAGTGCATGACTAATAGTTGTCCTATGGACAGTCTCCCACCTGAGCTGTAGATCTCTGCAGCTCGTCCAGAGTCACCATGGGCCTCTTGACTGCATTTCTGATCAGCGCTCTCCTTGTTTGGCCTGTGAGTTTAGGTGGACGGCCTTGTCTTAGTAGGTTTACAGTTGTGCCATACTCCTTCCATTTCTGAATGATTGCTTGAACAGTGCTCTGTGGGATGTTCAAGGCTTTGGAAATGTTTTTGTAGCCTAAACCAGCTTTACGTTTTTCTATAACTTGATCCCTGACCTGTCTTGTGTGTTCTTTTTACTTCACAGTGCTGTTAGTGTTGATCCAAATATTCTCTTAAGACAACCTCTGAGGCCCTCACAGAGCAGC
The DNA here is from genome assembly GCF_040937935.1 of Hyperolius riggenbachi. Lineage (NCBI taxonomy): Eukaryota > Metazoa > Chordata > Amphibia > Anura > Hyperoliidae > Hyperolius > Hyperolius riggenbachi. The sequence goes on along the minus strand of NC_090646.1, from coordinate 43,720,104 downwards.
TGTATTTGTACTGAGATTACATTACAGACAGGTGCACTCTAATCTCTTACCCACCCTGTTTTAAAAGAGCAGGCAAATGGTTGATTTGATGTTGGCAGCCAACCTTTTGTTGAGGTGACAGGGGGCCAGATTTATCAAGAGCGTTTTAAACAAAATATTAGTTTTATTTTTAAAAATCCTTGCAGAACTGTCTCAGACAGCCGAAAAAAATCACTAGATAATGAAGATTCCTTCTTAAACTGTAAGGAATAGAAGGAGATAGGAAGGTCTCTCAGGCAGTGCAATGTGTGTGGAAAATTGCTGTGGCTAAGGCTACCAACACACCTGCTGTCAGCAAACTCTGACTGAGAGGGGAGGAGCCCTTCACAAATCACATCTAGCCTACACTATCTGTAGAACTGCTAATGAGCACTTTTCGGCAACATTAAAGGAATGGATTTGCACATTTCTTAAATGTTCAGTTTATTGATTTTTATTATTTAAATGAATCACATATCAGTTACTTCATATGGAGAGCATATCTTTCTCCATAGACCTTGTGTTAAAAAAAATAGTTGCTATCACTTATTTTTGCTTTGGCAGCGAGCTGAGCTGGCTCATTAGCATACTGTACGACGACGGGCTTCAGCCTGCTTATAGCAGACACTCCAGCTGATTTATTATAACGCTGACTCACACACTACAGACAGCTGCTGTTCTGAGTTCTCTGTAACCAGTTAATTGAATAGATAAAGCAGTCGGCTAATTATGTACTTATGAAAAAGCATGTTTGTTTATTTACTTATCTAGTTACAGAGAACCGCAGCTCTCTGTAGTGAGTGAGTTAGCGTTATCAGCTTGAGTGTCTGCTATCAGAGAAGTCCGTCCGGCGCATGACACAGCCCAGCTCTCTGTGGTGTATGAGACAGCCTTATAAATCAGCTGGAGTGTCTGCTAGCCTATAAGCAGGCTGAAGCCTGTCGTCGCATACTATGCTAATGAGCCATCGGCCAAAGCAAAACTAAGTGATAGCATCTACTTTTTTTTAACACAAGGGCGTCAATTCACCAGAGAGGATTTACTAAGAGAAAAAAGGTAGGTAGATTATCTCATGAGGTATTTTAACACTCTGGAGTCAATTCACCAGTGTGAGAGGACAGAGAGAAAAGTGTTCGATAGCAGGGGATAATGGAGAGATATACATGAGGAAAGTGTGAGAAAGCAGAGATTTAGGTAATAATCGGTATTAATGATTTACATGGGTTACTTCTCCGCTCTGTAAGCATGAAAGTGAAGCATTGTGGGTAGGAGGCAGAGTTTAACCACTACATGACCAGAGTATTCCCGCCTTATACTGCCGGATCACATCATCAATCATATCATTCACGAGTGATTCTGAACGTCTTAACCACCTCTGTCTCAGTAAAATTATCACGAACTGTTCTCACACGAAAAATACGAGGGGCGATTAAACAGACCCTCCTCCTGCGCCTTCGTATCCTCATAATAGAAGCAAGCTCTAAGGCCTAGTGCACACCAGAGCGGTTCGGCTGCATTTTTTGCGATCCGCTTGCGGCTGCGGATACGCGTGGGAGGCGTTTTGCATAAACGCATACTCCCGGGCTGCTGCAGATTTAGGATTGCGGAGGCGTTTCTGACTCAATGTTAAGTATAGGAAAAACGCAAACCGCTCTGAAAACCTGCACTTCACAGCGGTTTGTCAGGCGGTTTTTGTTACAGTAGCTGTTCAGTAACAGCTTTACTGTAACAATACAGAAAATCTACTACACCAAAAACGCTTCACAGAACTGAAAAATGCTAGCTGAAACGCTACAGAAAAACTAGAAAAAGCGTTTCACAATCTGCTAGCATTTTGCGAATATACTAGCGGTTTTTGGTGTGCATCAGGCCTAACAGAGTAAGCTCAAAAGGCTCCATCTTCCACAGCAGCAGCTGCTGTGTGAAAACCACGATATCTCCAGGTTAATTCAGGGGGTTAAGAGATGTAAAAATTACGAATGACCACACACCGTTTCTTCCCTGGTGAAATGTGATTTGGGGAAAAACTAACTACTAACTATCACTTATTTATCTCATACTTATCTCACATTTATCTCTTGCATTTCTCTCGATCGATAATTTCCCCTATACTTCTGGATAATTGCTACTTGGAGATATCACAGGAGGTTAATTACCTCCCAAGAGATATTTAGGTTGTTAACCTCTGGTGAATTGACGCCAAGGTCGATGGAGAAAGATAAGCTCTCCATATAAAATAACAGATATGTGATTAATGTAAATAGTAATTATCAATAAACTGCCCCTTCAAATAGAGACACTGAAGCGAAAAAAAATTATGCTATTATGATTTGTATGTGTAGTACAGCTAAGAAATAAAACGTTAAGATCAGATACATCAGTCTAATTGTTTCCAGTACAAGAAGTGTTAATAAACTCCAGTTGTTATCTCTATGCAAAGAAGCCATTAATCTCTACGGCTTTCAGAGTCGTGGAATGGGCTGTTTTATGACTTTTATTATCTGAAATGTTATTGAACTATTTAATATTTCTCTGCCAGAGGCGAGGTCAGTAGTTCACAGACTGCTCGGAAAGAAGAATTCTGAATGCTGAGTGATGTGTAATCTGAACATAGTGTATAATGATCCAATGTTATAAATACAACTATATACCTAAAAAAAGGGAATATTTTCTTTTCTGCAAATCTTCCAGTAATTATTCATAGTACACTACAAATTCATTATATCATATATTTTTTTTTCTCTTCAGAGTCTTTTTAACTGTAGTGTAGCTCTAGAAATCCACGCTAAACTGTCGCTATTACATAGGCTTTGCGAATTTTCTTACTATCATGCAGAACTATTCTTCAACTGGCTAGAACAGTTTTAGAAGAATAAACTGTCGGTAATGCTTTGAGAAATCTGGCCCAGGGACTATGTTACACAGTGCCAACTGTCCTGTGTCCTGGTCACCCCTCCCAGTTGATAGACAATGCACTGTTATGTTGATGGAGTAGTAGACATCAGAAGTTTCCTGTCTCGTCCAACTACAATTCTCGCAAACTCTTTCTGTTGTAAGAAAGGAAAGTTTTATGTTTTCCTGTGTTTCTTGTTTTGTACCTTTTTTAAAAAAAATTGACAAAACTTATTGCAAATTGCAATAAAAGTTTTTTAAAAAACCTGGTCTTTGTTGTATTGTATGTATTGCACAATGCATATCTAACTGGCTGGTGATGACAACCATTAGGCTCTTGCCTGCCTGGCATTACTTTTTTGTCTGTTGTAGGCACCACAACGTCCGGTAGTTGAATTGTCACAGGCTCAGCAGCAGAAGTACGTCTCATAAGGTTTGACACAAAAGGTAATTGGCAGCAGAGTACACACAGGTCCTCGCACACTAGAGACCTTGGTTGAGGGATATCATGTCCGGTAGTTGACTGGTCGCAGCATCAGAAGCAAAGTAAGTATCACAAGGTTAGACACAACAGGTAATTGGCAGCAGAGTAGACACAGGTCCTCACACACTCAAGACCTTGGTTGAAGGATATCATGTCCGGTAGTTGACGGGTCGCAGCAGCAGAAGTAAAGTAAGTATCATAATATTTGACACAACAGGTAATTGGCAGCAGAGTAGACAGGCCCTTGCCCCTTAGGGACATGGTTTGAAGGATATAACGTCCAGGAAATGGACTTGTCACAGCAGTAGTAAGTATCATTAGGTTTTAGAGTCTTGAGACAGCAGGTAACGGCAGCAGAGAGTAGACAGGCCCTTGCCCTTTAGAGACATGGTTTGAAGGATATAACGTCCAGGAAATGGACTTGTCACAGCAGTAGTAAGTATCATTAGGTCTTAGAGTCTTGAGACAGCAGGTAACGGCAGCAGAGTAGACAGGCCCTTGCCCCTTAGGGACCTGTGTTGAAGGATATAAAGTCCAGGAAATGGACTTGTCACAGCAGTAGTAAGTATCATTAGGTTTTAGAGTCTTGAGACAGCAGCTAACGGCAGCAGAGTAGACAGGCCCTTGCCCCTTAGGGACCTGTGTTGAAGGATATAAAGTCCAGGAAATGGACTTGTCACAGCAGTAGTAAGTATCATTAGGTTTATGAGTCTTGAGACAGCAGCTAACGGCAGCAGAGTAGACAGGCCCTTGCCCCTTAGGGACCTGTGTTGAAGGATATAAAGTCCAGGAAATGGACTTGTCACAGCAGTAGTAAGTATCATTAGGTTTTAGAGTCTTGAGACAGCAGGTAACGGCAGCAGAGTAGACAGGCCCTTGCCCCTTAGGGACCTGTGTTGAAGGATATAAAGTCCAGGAAATGGACTTGTCACAGCAGTAGTAAGTATCATTAGGTTTATGAGTCTTGAGACAGCAGCTAACGGCAGCAGAGTAGACAGGCCCTTGCCCCTTAGGGACCTGTGTTGAAGGATATAAAGTCCAGGAAATGGACTTGTCACAGCAGTAGTAAGTATCATTAGGTTTTAGAGTCTTGAGACAGCAGGTAACGGCAGCAGAGTAGACAGGCCCTTGCCCCTTAGGGACATGGTTTGAAGGATATAACGTCCAGGAAATGGACTTGTCACAGCAGTAGTAAGTATCATTAGGTTTTAGAGTCTTGAGACAGCAGGTAACGGCAGCAGAGTAGACAGGCCCTTGCCCCTTAGGGACATGGTTTGAAGGATATAACGTCCAGGAAATGGACTTGTCACAGCAGTAGTAAGTATCATTAGGTTTTAGAGTCTTGAGACAGCAGGTAACGGCAGCAGAGTAGACAGGCCCTTGCCCCTTAGGGACATGGTTTGAAGGATATAACGTCCAGGAAATGGACTTGTCACAGCAGTAGTAAGTATCATTAGGTTTATGAGTCTTGAGACAGCAGCTAACGGCAGCAGAGTAGACAGGCCCTTGCCCCTTAGGGACCTGTGTTGAAGGATATAAAGTCCAGGAAATGGACTTGTCACAGCAGTAGTAAGTATCATTAGGTTTTAGAGTCTTGAGACAGCAGGTAACGGCAGCAGAGTAGACAGGCCCTTGCCCCTTAGGGACATGGTTTGAAGGATATAACGTCCAGGAAATGGACTTGTCACAGCAGTAGTAAGTATCATTAGGTTTTAGAGTCTTGAGACAGCAGGTAACGGCAGCAGAGTAGACAGGCCCTTGCCCCTTAGGGACATGGTTTGAAGGATATAACGTCCAGGAAATGGACTTGTCACAGCAGTAGTAAGTATCATTAGGTTTTAGAGTCTTGAGACAGCAGGTAACGGCAGCAGAGTAGACAGGCCCTTGCCCCTTAGGGACATGGTTTGAAGGATATAACGTCCAGGAAATGGACTTGTCACAGCAGTAGTAAGTATCATTAGGTTTATGAGTCTTGAGACAGCAGCTAACGGCAGCAGAGTAGACAGGCCCTTGCCCCTTAGGGACCTGTGTTGAAGGATATAAAGTCCAGGAAATGGACTTGTCACAGCAGTAGTAAGTATCATTAGGTTTATGAGTCTTGAGACAGCAGCTAACGGCAGCAGAGTAGACAGGCCCTTGCCCCTTAGGGACCTGTGTTGAAGGATATAAAGTCCAGGAAATGGACTTGTCACAGCAGTAGTAAGTATCATTAGGTTTTAGAGTCTTGAGACAGCAGGTAACGGCAGCAGAGTAGACAGGCCCTTGCCCCTTAGGGACATGGTTTGAAGGATATAACGTCCAGGAAATGGACTTGTCACAGCAGTAGTAAGTATCATTAGGTCTTAGAGTCTTGAGACAGCAGGTAACGGCAGCAGAGTAGACAGGCCCTTGCCCCTTAGGGACCTGTGTTGAAGGATATAAAGTCCAGGAAATGGACTTGTCACAGCAGTAGTAAGTATCATTAGGTTTATGAGTCTTGAGACAGCAGCTAACGGCAGCAGAGTAGACAGGCCCTTGCCCCTTAGGGACCTGTGTTGAAGGATATAAAGTCCAGGAAATGGACTTGTCACAGCAGTAGTAAGTATCATTAGGTTTTAGAGTCTTGAGACAGCAGGTAACGGCAGCAGAGTAGACAGGCCCTTGCCCCTTAGGGACATGGTTTGAAGGATATAACGTCCAGGAAATGGACTTGTCACAGCAGTAGTAAGTATCATTAGGTTTTAGAGTCTTGAGACAGCAGGTAACGGCAGCAGAGTAGACAGGCCCTTGCCCCTTAGGGACATGGTTTGAAGGATATAACGTCCAGGAAATGGACTTGTCACAGCAGTAGTAAGTATCATTAGGTTTATGAGTCTTGAGACAGCAGCTAACGGCAGCAGAGTAGACAGGCCCTTGCCCCTTAGGGACCTGTGTTGAAGGATATAAAGTCCAGGAAATGGACTTGTCACAGCAGTAGTAAGTATCATTAGGTTTTAGAGTCTTGAGACAGCAGGTAACGGCAGCAGAGTAGACAGGCCCTTGCCCCTTAGGGACATGGTTTGAAGGATATAACGTCCAGGAAATGGACTTGTCACAGCAGTAGTAAGTATCATTAGGTTTTAGAGTCTTGAGACAGCAGGTAACGGCAGCAGAGTAGACAGGCCCTTGCCCCTTAGGGACATGGTTTGAAGGATATAACGTCCAGGAAATGGACTTGTCACAGCAGTAGTAAGTATCATTAGGTTTTAGAGTCTTGAGACAGCAGGTAACGGCAGCAGAGTAGACAGGCCCTTGCCCCTTAGGGACATGGTTTGAAGGATATAACGTCCAGGAAATGGACTTGTCACAGCAGTAGTAAGTATCATTAGGTTTATGAGTCTTGAGACAGCAGCTAACGGCAGCAGAGTAGACAGGCCCTTGCCCCTTAGGGACCTGTGTTGAAGGATATAAAGTCCAGGAAATGGACTTGTCACAGCAGTAGTAAGTATCATTAGGTTTATGAGTCTTGAGACAGCAGCTAACGGCAGCAGAGTAGACAGGCCCTTGCCCCTTAGGGACCTGTGTTGAAGGATATAAAGTCCAGGAAATGGACTTGTCACAGCAGTAGTAAGTATCATTAGGTTTTAGAGTCTTGAGACAGCAGGTAACGGCAGCAGAGTAGACAGGCCCTTGCCCCTTAGGGACATGGTTTGAAGGATATAACGTCCAGGAAATGGACTTGTCACAGCAGTAGTAAGTATCATTAGGTTTATGAGTCTTGAGACAGCAGCTAACGGCAGCAGAGTAGACAGGCCCTTGCCCCTTAGGGACCTGTGTTGAAGGATATAAAGTCCAGGAAATGGACTTGTCACAGCAGTAGTAAGTATCATTAGGTTTATGAGTCTTGAGACAGCAGCTAACGGCAGCAGAGTAGACAGGCCCTTGCCCCTTAGGGACCTGTGTTGAAGGATATAAAGTCCAGGAAATGGACTTGTCACAGCAGTAGTAAGTATCATTAGGTTTTAGAGTCTTGAGACAGCAGGTAACGGCAGCAGAGTAGACAGGCCCTTGCCCCTTAGGGACATGGTTTGAAGGATATAACGTCCAGGAAATGGACTTGTCACAGCAGTAGTAAGTATCATTAGGTTTTAGAGTCTTGAGACAGCAGGTAACGGCAGCAGAGTAGACAGGCCCTTGCCCCTTAGGGACATGGTTTGAAGGATATAACGTCCAGGAAATGGACTTGTCACAGCAGTAGTAAGTATCATTAGGTCTTAGAGTCTTGAAACAGCAGGTAACGGCAGCAGAGTAGACAGGCCCTTGCCCCTTAGGGACCTGTGTTGAAGGATATAAAGTCCAGGAAATGGACTTGTCACAGCAGTAGTAAGTATCATTAGGTTTTAGAGTCTTGAGACAGCAGCTAACGGCAGCAGAGTAGACAGGCCCTTGCCCCTTAGGGACCTGTGTTGAAGGATATAAAGTCCAGGAAATGGACTTGTCACAGCAGTAGTAAGTATCATTAGGTTTATGAGTCTTGAGACAGCAGCTAACGGCAGCAGAGTAGACAGGCCCTTGCCCCTTAGGGACCTGTGTTGAAGGATATAAAGTCCAGGAAATGGACTTGTCACAGCAGTAGTAAGTATCATTAGGTTTTAGAGTCTTGAGACAGCAGGTAACGGCAGCAGAGTAGACAGGCCCTTGCCCCTTAGGGACATGGTTTGAAGGATATAACGTCCAGGAAATGGACTTGTCACAGCAGTAGTAAGTATCATTAGGTTTTAGAGTCTTGAGACAGCAGGTAACGGCAGCAGAGTAGACAGGCCCTTGCCCCTTAGGGACATGGTTTGAAGGATATAACGTCCAGGAAATGGACTTGTCACAGCAGTAGTAAGTATCATTAGGTCTTAGAGTCTTGAAACAGCAGGTAACGGCAGCAGAGTAGACAGGCCCTTGCCCCTTAGGGACCTGTGTTGAAGGATATAAAGTCCAGGAAATGGACTTGTCACAGCAGTAGTAAGTATCATTAGGTTTTAGAGTCTTGAGACAGCAGGTAACGGCAGCAGAGTAGACAGGCCCTTGCCCCTTAGGGACATGGTTTGAAGGATATAACGTCCAGGAAATGGACTTGTCACAGCAGTAGTAAGTATCATTAGGTTTTAGAGTCTTGAGACAGCAGGTAACGGCAGCAGAGTAGACAGGCCCTTGCCCCTTAGGGACATGGTTTGAAGGATATAACGTCCAGGAAATGGACTTGTCACAGCAGTAGTAAGTATCAATAGGTCTTAGAGTCTTGAAACAGCAGGTAACGGCAGCAGAGTAGACAGGCACTTGCCCTTTAGAGACATGGTTTGAAGGATATAACGTCCAGGAAATGGACTTGTCACAGCAGTAGTAAGTATCATTAGGTCTTAGAGTCTTGAGACAGCAGGTAACGGCAGCAGAGTAGACAGGCCCTTGCCCCTTAGGGACCTGTGTTGAAGGATATAACGTCCGGCAGTTGAATTGACACAGCAGTAGTAGTAGTAGTAAGTATAATTAGGTTTATGAGTCTTGAGACAGCAGGTAACGGCAGCAGAGTACACAGGCCCTTGCCCCTTAGGGACCTGTGTTGAAGGATATAACGTCCGGCAGTAGACTTGTCACAGCAGTAGTAGTAAGTATCATATTAGGTTTGAGACTGCAGGTTTTTGATGTAAAATTCACGGGGGAAAAAATCAGATACAATATTCGCCAAGTTTGTAAGGGATAATTTTCATTTTCTTCAACAATTTTATTTTATTTGGTCTCCTTAAGGATCAATAAGAGGGGCATTAAAATCATCATTAATCCAGGATTCGTTCATTTTGATGAATGTGAGTCTGTCCACATTTTCTGCAGACAGACGTGTCCGGTAGTCAGTGACCACGCCACCTGCCGCACTAAACACTCTCTCAGATAGAACACTTGAGGCGGGGCATGCAAGTACCTCCAGCGCATACTGAGCAAGTTCTGGCCAGGTGTCAATTTTTTTGGTCCAGTACTCCATGGGGTCATTACTCTCTATGTTATCAGGAGCACTAGCCGACCCTAAATAGTCACTCACCATACGGTCCAGCCGCTGGCGGTGACTACTATTGCTGCTGGTGCTGCTGCATGGAGCATTGGAAGACTCTGGCTGATAAAAGTCATAAAACATACTCAGCAAATTTTGTGGTTTTTTGGTACTGCTGGGACCACCACAAGTTTGCTGAGTACTTTGCAGAGGAGTGAAAACTGTGGCCCGGGGTGAAGGTGCGGGAAAAGCATCTTCAACCCAGCGAGCAAGGGCTTCATGGATCTTTCGCATCATGTTGTCTGCCTGGGATGGGGGAAGGAACTGCCTTAATTTCCCTTTACAGCGGGGATCTAAAATGGTGGCCACCCACATGTCCAGCCTCACTTTCAATTTCTTTATCCGGGGGTCACTCTTGAAGCACTGGATCATGTGAGCAGCCATAGGAAAGAGGTGCCTGCCAGAAATCTCCTCTTCCGGCCTGTTATCACAGCTGTCACCATCCTGCTCCAGCAGCTCATCAATCTCTTCCCACCCCCGTACAATTGCCTCTTCCTCCTCCTCCTCCTCAACCTCTGCCTCTCCTACGTCCTCTTCCTGGGCATCAGCATGATCAGACACTCCCAAATTTGCCTGTGCACTCTGATCTCCACGTCCAAGCAAGTTAAACAACATTTTGTCAAGCATGAAGATAAGGGGGAGTACTTGTGAGATGCTACAGTTCTCCATGCTGACCAACTTTGTGGCTTGCTCGAAAGGCTGCAAAACTTGGCAAACCTGACCAATTTGCTCCCACTGGTCCCCAGTAATGTAGTCCAGTGACAAATTTGAGGAAGCTGTCTCAGAAAGATAGATTCTGACTGCCATTCGCTGCTCCCACAACCTCTGCAACATGTAGAGGGTGGAGTTCCACCGCGTTGGGCAATCACTTATGAGTCTGTGCTGCGGAAGATTATGACGGCGCTGCAACAACTTCAAAGAAGCGGAGGCGGTTGCTGAGCGCCGGATGTGAGCTGACACCTTTCGTGCTGTTGAAACAGCGTCCTTTAACCCTTCATATGTTCCTAAGAACTTACTAACTATAAGATTGAAGACGTGGGCCAAACAGGGAAGATGGGTGTAGCCACCTAGACGCATAGCAGACAGCATATTAGACCCATTGTCAGAGACGACAATTCCTGTAAGAAGTTTCCGTGGGGCCAACCACTGGCGGATCTGATCTTCAAAGGCACTAAGGATTTCAGATCCTGTTTGCCTCTTCTCTTCCATCGATACCAGCTTCAGCATTGCTTGGCATCGATGGTGCTGCATGCCAGTATACGAGCGAAACTGCTTGATGGGAGGCTCATCAACTACCTGGCCTGCCACAGAACAGGTGGCAGAGGGGAGTGGAGCGGGCCTCCCCTTGACCCCACGAGGTGGCACCACAAGCTGTTGAGATACTGGACAAGATCTTCCACCATCCCCAGCACGATGTAGAGTGACCCAATGGGCTGTATAAGTTATATACTTCCCCTGCCCATGCCTGCTGCTCCAGGCATCTGTAGTAAAATGGACCTTTCCACCCACCGCATGGTCCATTGACCGGGCTACACACGCCACCATTTGCTGGTGTAGGGCAGGTATCGCTTTCCTGGCAAAATAATGTCGGCTGGGGATCCTCCATTGTGGCGCCACACTGCTCATAAGTTTGCGGAAGGGGGCACTGTCCACAAAATTGTAGGGTAGCAGCTGTTGGGCCAACATTTTTGCCAGGAGCCCATTATTTTTTACAACAAATTTGTCATTTGCAGGGAGCATACGCTTCCTCTGCAACATTTCAGGAACCGAAGGCTGGCGCTGAAAACCTAATGAGGTGGATTGGTGCACTATTCCAGCCTGGCATGCAGAGAGAATCGGAGAGGATTGGGAAGGTGCAGGCTGAATAGGGACAGGCCGAAGGCTGGAAGGAGGAAGGGGTGGGCCTGCTGTTGCTGCTGTTCCAGCCACACTCTTCCCAGAATTCTGTACCCACTGAAATGCACTGTGGTGATGGACGCGCAGATGGCTTCTCATGCCAGAAGTGCCAAAGCCGCTGCCCTTTTGGCCTCTGCTTACCGCTTTGCGGCATATGGTACAGACCACCTTGCAAACGTCCTCTGCATGGTCTGTAAAGAAATGCCATGCTGGGGATGACCTTTCTGCACTCCTACTGGTTTTTTTGGTTGTTTTTTTACCAGCATTGGAATTGGCAGCAACAGGAATTACAGCTGGAAGTTGCTGGCCAACTGGATGATCACTTTGACCATGGTGATTGTGCCTACTGCTGCTGACACCTAGGCCACGAGATGCCGTCCATGTAGGAACATTAGCCTCACAATCATCTACTTCAACCACAGAATTATCATCTTGTTCCTCCACCTGCACACTGTGCAAATCAGTGGTTGTATTAAGAAGTTGAGTAGTACCACTGGTGTCACAAGCTTGTGGAGCTTTTCTGCATGACAAAAAAATGGGGGCCATTTCTGTCAAAACATCACCCACTATTTCTTGAGAGCTTGGACCCAAGGTCTCTGCCAATGCCTCATCCAAATCTTTTTGCAAATCCCTCTCCTCATCCTGAAATGTTAAATTTAGCTCTGGAGAAGAGCACTGGGAGGAGGCAATCACATCACAATCAGCAACTGCCGCCAGGGTTTTCGCAGCCTCACGAGGAACATGAGAACTGGTGCTGCTGTGACTGTCAAGACTACCTAACAATTCCTCAGACTGGGTACAGGGCTCCTTTTCAAAATAGTTCAGGACAGTATTGGCTCGTTCCTCATTAATAGTTATCCTGCGACCAAACACAGGGAACAAATTGCGTACCAAAGGGGATCTATTCCTGCTGCCACCTTCTGCCTGATCACGTGCTTTGCGTGATCCACCATCGCTCCACTGTCTTTTTGGAGTGAAAGGTGCATCCTGCTGCTTTCGATCCATTGCCTTTGGACTCAGTAGATAAAATAAAAATTTTATATATATATATATAAAATTATAAATATATGTATATATATATATATATATATACACACACACACTCTCTCTGTCACACCACAGTAAGCTAACTATCCCTGACCCTCTCTCACACTACAGCAAGTACACTCTCTATCACACTACACCTGACTCTCTCTCTCTATATATATATCACTCTAAGCTAAACCTGACTCTCTCTCTCTATATCACACTAACCTAAGCCTGAATCTATATCACACTAACCTAAGCCTACCTCTCTGATTCTCCTCACAGCAAATATTACACACTACACTACAATCTAGCTCTCACACTCAATCTACAATCTGTCACAAATACCCAGCTAACTCACTAATCCTCACTCTAGTCTAAGCTCACTCACACACAGTCTTTAAAAAGACTATTGGTTTATTATTTATACAGTAAAGTATATATCTCAAACTCAGTCAGTAACAAAATATGGGTCTGTCTCTCTCCTCTGCTCCACAAGACTGAAACCCACAAAATGGAGGACAGCCTCTCCTCTATTTTATACAAGATGGGTGGGATAAGTTGTGATAGGTCGCTAGGAAATGGTTGCTAACGTATGATTGGTCTATCTTTTTAAAGCAGCCCTATTTGTTCAGCAATTTCGCGGATTTCCGCGGAATTCCGAATTCCGGCAGTTGCCTGATTGGTTCATTCATTCCGAATGCAATGATTGGCTTAAAAATACCGTTCTGCCGGAATCGCGGAAATTCCGCGGAATTCCGTTTCCGTTAACGGAAAATTCCGCGTTCCGCGTTCCGATGCGGAAACGTAATTTCCGGCCGGAATTGCGGAAATTACAATTCCGCGATATCCGAGCGAGCAACCCTGGTTGTCACAATAAAAAAATGTCAGTTAAATCTATATATATAAAATCGGATGTATGTGTGTGTGTGTGTGTATGTGTATGTGCCGCGATCACGCGAAAACGCCTTGACCGATTTGAACGAAACTTGGTATGCAGATCCCTGACTACCTGGGATGATATGTTCTGGGGGTCTTGCGTCCCCCCTGCACACCTGGGCAGAGCTACAAACAGCCAATCAGATTCCACCCATTTAAGTGAATGGAAAAAATGTGTAAAAGGCTGCCATTCTCACAGTAATCAAGCCAGAGTCCCCACACTTGGCACAGTTGGTCACTTGGTGACCAAGGTTACAAATCCAGGAAAAGTGGGCGGAGCATAAAACAGCCAATCAAATTTCAGCCATTCATTTTAAATGGGATAATGTAAACTGCAGCCATTCTTACACTGTTAATCGCAGGGTTTTAAAACTTGGCACACTTGATCACTGGGTGAATGATATTAATATTCAGGAAAGTAGGTGGAGCCTACAACAGCCAATCAAAAGTCACCTATTGATTTTCAAAGAAAATATTAAAACTGCTGCCATTCTTACACTGTTAATGGCAGAGGCTTCAAACTTGCTACAGTCAGTCATTGGGTGACTGGGGTCCAAATTCACTAAAGGGGCGGGGCCACAAACAGCCAATCAGACTTTCTTGGTGGATAAATTGCTTCCATTTACACATTTTTGATGCCAGGAACCTGAAAGCTCACAAACTTGGTCATTGAGTGACTGTGTGTTACAAGTGTTACAAATAGTTACAAAAAGTGGGCGGAGCCAAAAATAAAGTTCACTAGGAAAATATAAACTGCAGCCATTCTTACACTGTTACTGGCAGGGTTCTCAAACTTTGCACAGTTGGTCACTGGGTAAATGGGATGAATATTCAAGAGAGTGGGTGGAGCCTACAACAGCCAATTAAAATTCACCTGTTGATTTTTAAAGGGAATATTTACATTGCTGCCATTCTTACACTGTTAATAGCAGATGCTTCAAACCTGGTACTGTTAGTCACTGGGTGACTGGGGTTCAAATTCGGAAAGGGGGCGGAGCCACAAACAGCCAATCAGATTTTTTTTAATTTCAATGGGAATATACAAATTATTGATACCAAAAGCCCAAAGCTCATAAACTCAGTCATTGAGTGACTGTATGTCAAGGTTAGAAAAAGTGGGTGGAGCCAACAAATACCTTTTTTCCAGGTGAAAATATAAACTGCAGCCATTCTTACACTGTTAATGGCAGGGTTCCCAAACTTGACACAGTGGGCCACTGTGTCACTGGGATTAATATTCAGAAATGCCAATCAAATTTCACCTATTGATTTTCAAGGGGAATATCTACATTGCTAGCATTCTTACACTGTTAATGGCAGAGGCCTCTTACCTAATAGGTGACTGGGGTCCAAATTCACTAAAGGGGGTGGAGCCACAAACAGTTAATCAGATTTGTTACATTGATTTCAGCCATTCTGTTATTGGCAGGGTTCTCAAACAGGACACAGTTGGTCAATAGATGACTGGGATTAATATTCAGGAAAGTGGGTGGAACCTACAACAGCCAATCAAAATTTACCTATTGATTTTTAAGGGAAATATTGAAACTGCTGCCACTCTTACACTAATAATTGCAGAAGCCTCAAACCAGCTACAGTCGGTCATGAAGTGGCTGGGGTTCAAATCCACTAAAGAGGTGGAGCCACAAACAACCAATCAGATTACTTTACTGGATAAACTGCTTCCATTCACACAATTTTGATGGCAGAAAATCCAAAAGCTTAAAACTTGGTCACTGGGTGACTGGGATTAATTGGTGACTGGGATTAATATTCAGAAAAGTGGGTGGAGACTTAAAAGTAAATCAAAATTCACCTGTTGATTTTCAAGGGAAATATTTAAATTGCTGCCATTCTTGCACTGTTAATGGCACAAGCCTCAAACCTGGTACAGTTGGTCATTGGGTCACTGGGGTTCAAATTCAGAAAAGGGGTGGAGCTACAAACAGCCAGTCAGATTTGTTTTATCTCACTGGTAAATTACAAATTATTGATGCCACGGACCCCAGAGCTCACAAACTTGGTCATTGAGTGACTGTGTGTCAAGGTTACAGAAAGTGGGCGGAGTCAAAACCAAATTTCACTAGGAAAATATAGACCACAGCCATTCTTACACTGTTAATGGCAGGGTTCTCAAACTTTGCCTAGATGGTCACTGTGTGGTCACTGGGTGACTGAGATTAATATTATGGGAAATGGGTGAAGCCTATAATAGCCAATCAAAATTCACCTGTTGATTTTCAAGGGGAATATTTGAATTGCTTCCATTTTTCAAATCTGCTGCAGTTGGTCATTGGGTGACTGGGGTTCAAATGCCGGAGAGGGGCAGAGCCACAAACAGCTAATCTGATTTTTTTAATTTCTATGGGAATATACAAATTATTGATGACAAAGAACCCAAAGTTCACAAACTTGGTCATTGACTATTGACAATTGTATGTTAGGGTTAGAAAAAGTGGCCGGAGCTAACACCAGCCAAATACATACCCGGGCAACGCTGATTCCTCAGCTATTACTCATAAAAGTGGATGGAGCCTACAAAAGCCAAAATTCATCTATTGATTTTCAAGGGGAATTTTTCATTGCTGCCATTCTTGCACTGTTAATGGCACGAGCCCCAAATTGGGTACAGTTATTTATTGGGTGACTGGGGTTCAAATTCAGAAAAGGGGTGGAGACACAAACAGCCCATCAGATTTGTTTCATTTCAATGCAAATTATTGATGCCAAAGACTGCAAAGCTCACAAATTTGGTCATTAAGTAATTAAGTAATTGTCTGTTACTGTTAGAAAAAGTAGGCAAAGCCAACACCAGCCAAATACATACCCAGGCAATGCTGGGTCATCAGTGGGCGGAGACAAATACACATTTCACTGGGAAAATTGTAACCATGCAGCCATTCTTACACTGTTAATGGCAGGGTTCTCAAACTTTGCACAGTTGGTCACTGGGTGACTGGGATTAATATTCATAAAGAGGGTGGAGCCTACAAAAGCCAATCCAAATTCATTTATTGCCTTTCAAGGGGAATGTTCAATTGTTGCCATTCTTGCACTGTTAAGGACACAAGCTTAAAGGGACACTATAGGGTGTCGGGGAAAATGAGTTGAACTTACCAGGGGCTTCTAACGGTCCCCCACAGACATCCTGTGCCCGCGCAGCCACTCACTGATGCTCCGGCCCCACCTCTGGTTCACTTCTGGAATTTCAGACTTTAAAGTCTGAAAACCACTGCGCTTGCGTTGCCGTGTCCTCGATCCCGCTGATGTCACCAGGAGCATACTGTGCAGGCCCAGTATGGTCTGTGCCTGTGCAGTACACTCCTGGTTACATCAGCAGGAGCGAGGACACTGCAATGCAGGCATAGTGGTTTTCAGACTTTAAAGTCTGAAATTCCAGAAGTGAACCCGGGCGGGGCCAGAGCATCGGTGAGTGGCTGCGCGGGCACAGGATGTCTGTGGGGGACTGTTAGAAGCCCCGGGTAAGTTCAACTCATTTTCCCCTGACCCACCTACAGTATCCCTTTAAAACCTGGTACAGTTGGTCATTGGGTCACTGGGGTTCAAATTCAGAAAAGAGGGTTGAGCCACAGACAATCAGATTTGTTTCATTTCAATGCAAATTATTGATGCCAAACAATGCAAAGCTCACAAACGAAATCATTGTGTGTTAGGGTTAGAAAAGTGAGCGGAGCCAACACCAGCCAAATACATACCCGGGCAAAGCCGGGCAATCAGCTAGTATATCATATAGGAGACACACACAGTGATATTTGAGACATGAAATAAAGTTTATTGGATTTACATAAAGTGTGCAATAATTATTTAAATACAATTAAGCAGGTGCATAAATGTGGGCACTGTTGTCATTTTATTGCTTCCAAAACCTTTAGAACGAATTATTGGAATTCAAATTGGCTTGGTGTAACGATTGTGGAATTATTTCCGTGGTCAGCGCACAGGATGCGTGCTGACACTGCGGAAATCCTCCACAAGCGTATAATCTGAGAGAACCCAGCTGCAGTACAATGCACCTGTAGAGGGGAATTCCTGCCGGCAGATGGAGCTGTGGAGAACAGAGGAACAACCTCTCTGTACTGCCACAGATGCCAGATAGGAAAGTACAAAAAAGGATCCGCAAGCCAGAGCAGGATGAGGTAAAAAAAGGGCTGAAATGTTTATTAGAAAAATCCACAGACAAGGCAATAAAATCACAGGATCAACTAACGCGTATCGGGCCTACCATCTGCCCTTAGTCGTAGTTGCCAGATAGGAATTGTACGAGGGGAAGCAATGAAGGGCAAGATAGCCCTTAAAGAGAGAGAGAACACAGAGACAGAATGTATGTGTGTCCACCAATTTAATCACCACCCAGCGACGGCGAACAAACAACAGCGGAAACCAAGTGAGAATGCAATCGCAAGAGATGACGATTGCCAACAGTGACACAAGACTGAATAAGCACAGAGGTGGAATGTATGTATGTCCACCAATCCAGTCGCCACCCAGCGATGGCGAACACACAACAACGGAAACGAAGTGGGAACGCAATCGCAAGAGTGGAGATTGCCAATAGGAATGAGCACAGGGACAGAATGTATGTGTGTCCCCCAATCTAGTCACCACCCAGCAATGGTGAAAACACAACAGCAGAAACAAAGTAGGAACGCAATCGCAAGAGTGGCGATTGCCAACAGACACAAGACTGAATAAAGACAGAGCAGAAGTGTAGCAGGAAAGACACAGCAATAAACAATGATCAGAACATCAAGGAAAATAACAAACACTAGCTAAACGCGAACACCGCACTCATTCGCAACAGCGAACGTGTTGTAGACATGATCACCGCGCGTTAGGCGCCCAGTGATAAGCGTGCCACCCTAACTAACCAACACAACACAAACACGAAATAGAGAATGCGAGCGCTTGCTAAACAGGTACCTCACCGAGCCTACAGCAAGCGTTCGTACCAGACAAGACAGAGAGAAGGAGCAGCCAGCAGCAACCGCAGCTCTGGCCTACACTCCCAGACAGAGCACAGAAGGAACCACCGCTGCTACCGCTAGAGCGGATGCGATCCAGAAAGACAAACAGATGGGGATACCAGGGGATACCAGTAGCAACCAGTAGCAACCGCTGCTCTGATTATCACCCCTAAGGCAGAATACAGAAGGAACCACTGCCACTACCGTTAGGGCGAGTGCGATCCAAACAGACAGAACGATTTCCTGTCGACTGCCACTGGCGACAAGACAATCGCAAGACAGAATGATTCACAATCGCCAACCGCTGGCGACCATGCAATCGCACAGACAAAACAGATAATACAACCTGACTGCACTAGAAGGAATGCCTAGTGCAGTCCCAAAGAATTACTCTAAGATAATCTTTGCAAACAATAGCAAAGGCTGACACTCCAAGTGTTAGCAGGAACAAACCATCATGACCAGCAAAGGACTCTGGGAGAACAAGGTATTTATACTGCAAGCCTTCAAAGGAGGCAGGTAGGCAATTTGCCTGACAAGTGTATGCAAATTCCTCAGCAGAGCAACTCTGAAACTTGCAAAGCGAAGACAGGTCTGCTTTCCAGAGACCTGCAGCCCACAGACTCAAGGAATGGTCAAACAGCTGTCTGCCTGTGCAGACAGCTGAGCGGATCATTACACTTGGTAAGCTCAGTGACCCTTGACCTACATACACAGGTGAATCCAATTATGAGAAAGACTATTTAAGGGGGTAAATTTTATGTTTTCCTCCTCTTTAAATGTTCTCTGAAGAGTAGCAACATAGGGGTCCCAAAACAACTCTCAAATGACCTGAAGACAAAGATTGTTCACCATCATGGTTTAGGGAAAGGATACAGAAAGCTGTCTCAGAGATTTCAGCTGTCTTTTTCCACAGTTAGGGACATATTGAGGAAATGGAAGACCGCAGGCTCAGTTCAAGCTAAGGTTCGAAGTGGCAGACCAAGAAAAATCTCGGATAAGCAGAAGCGACGAATGGTGAGAACAGTCAGAGTCCACCCACAGACCAGCACCAAAGGCCTACAACGTCTTGCTGTAGATGGAGTCCCTGTGCATCGTTCAATCATTGGCACACTTTACACAAGGAGATGCTGTATGTGATGCAGAGGAAGCCTTTTCTCCGCCCACATCACAAATAGAGCCGCTTAAGGTATGCTAAGGCACATTTGCACAAGCCAGCTTCATTTTGGAATAAGGTGCTGTGGACTGATGAAACTAAAATTGAGTTATTGGGGCCTTATACATGGAGGAAAAAGATTACAGCATTCCAAGAAAAACACCTGCTACCTACAGTAAAATATAGTGGTGGTTCCATCATGCTGTGGGGCTGTGTGGCCAGTGCAGGGACTGGGGATCTTGTCAAAGTTGAGGGACGCATGGATTCCACTCAGTATCAGCAGATTCTGGAGACAAATGTCCAGGAATCAGTGGCAAAGCTGAAACTGTGCCAGGGATGGATCTTTCAACAAGACAACGACTCTAGACACTGCTCAAAATCCACTAAGACATTCACGCAGAGGAACACGTACAACGTTCTGGAATGGTCATCTTAGTCCCCAGACCTGAATATGATTGACAATCTGTGGTGTGAGTTAAAGAGAGCTGTCCATGCTCGGAAGCCATCAAACCTGAATAAACTAGAGATGTTTTTGTTTTGTAAAGAGGAATGGTCCAAAATACCTTCAACCAGAATCCAGAATTCCAATCATTGGAACCTACAGGAAGCATTTAGAGGCTGTAATTTCTGCAAAAGGAGGATCTACTAAATATTGATTTAATGTCTTTTTTGTGGTGCCCAAATTTATGCACCTGCCTAATTTTGTTTCTGTAAAGCCATTTCATTTCTCAAACATCACTGTGTGTGTCTCCTATATGATATATTTAACTGACATTTTTTATCAAAACAACCATTTATACAAGAAAATCATGATGATTAACAAGGTTGCCCAAACTTTCGCACCCTACTGTAGATGAGGGATCTGACCATGGTATAGGGTTAATCTTAGTATCTTAAGCTCTTTAAAACAATGAAGTATCTAACAGAGGTTCCATACAAGCATTGAAGTCACCCCTGATCCAGTAGCTCCATCCTTTTCTAACCTTTTCCTCACTGATCTGGATCAGGACATGTTTAACAACTATCCACAATACAAGGACCATATCATGGCCTATTTTCTGTTTGTTGACAACGTCCTGATTTTGTGGCATGGCCCTCAGGAGCTGTTCCAAGAGATGGTGGATGAAGCTAATTTGGCCTACCCAACCATCAAGTTTGCAGCAGAATGCTCAATGAGCAGTATTAATTATCTTGATGTTACAATTTTTGTGGAGAATGGATAGTTTTCTTCCATTTTTGGTTAAGAAAGGCTTTCCCAAGGGGCAGTTCCTGAGGTCCAGGTGTATCTTATCGTGTGTGAGGATTACAACCGTTTGTTGGACAATTTAATCAAGAAGTTCTTGGAGCAGGGATAGGACGAGCATGTCCTGAGAAAGGTCAGTGAGGAGGTGAGATCCCTGGATAGACAAAGCTTATTTCTTCCCAAAATGAAAAAGTACTCAGGTTGCATACAATTTGTATAAAATTATGGCCACTTGTATGAGAAAGTCATGTCTGTGGTGCACAAATTCTGGCTGATTTTGGGAGGTTATTCAGTGAGCCGCCAGTTTTGCTTACCGCAGAGGGAGAACCATTAAGGAAAGGGTGTGCAGTACTGATATTGTAAAGAAAGAAAAAAACGATTGCGCCAGAAGCATAAAGGGGTACAGTACCGTGCCTGAGCTGCAATTGTTGCAACGCATTAGTGAAAGGGAACCACATCTCTCATCCGTCTACTGGTGAGATAGTACAGATCAGGGGCAGATTTACCTGCTTGATTCCATACGTGGTGTATGCGGTCTCAAGTGCCCCTGTGGTCTCATTTACATTGTTAACTTGTTGCAGACTGCGTCACGCCGATGGGTGTGGCCACGGCACCAGCCCCAGGACCGCCTAATGCCATTTGGCATAAAGTCATTGAGGCCTGTTTTGTTTTGCTCCGCCTTCAGCCTCCCAGTGGCGATCGCGGCTAGGAGGAGACTGTTAGACGGCGAAACCGCCATCTAATTAGCTTGTACATCACTGCGATCCACGGCAGCGCTGTACTGGGGACAGCCGTGTGACACAGCTGTCCCCTCTGTGGGCTCGGAGGTGATCCACTGTCATAGGCTAAAGCTTATGACAGGCAATCACAGTGACTGGCTGGGCGGCGGAGGGAGGGCTGGGCCATGGTGTAAATTAAAAAAAAATACATAATTTTAATTAAAAATAAAACATATAAATATTTATAAAAAACAAACAAACATTGGGGGAGCGATCATTGGGGAGAAAAGGGGGGATCACTTGTGTGTTGTTTTGTGCGGCCCTGCAGCAAGACCTTAAAGCTGCAGTGGCCCTTTTTGTGATAAACGGCCTGGTCTTTAGGGTGGTTTAACACTGCGGTCCTCAAGTGGTGAAGATGGAGAGAGCTGTGAAGCAGCGAATTCAAGAACATAAAATGAGTATAATAAACCTGACTGAAGGGAAAAAAGAATATGACTCTTCGGTCTTGAAAAATGTTATTTCTATGCATCATACTGCTGCCCATTTACAATGGTTTGTGGTAGAAGGAGTTCCAGCTCCAATTAGGGTGCGGGACAGAAGGAAATTGCTGCTACAACATGAAGCCAGGTGGATCAGTAAGTGTAATAGTGTATATGCTAATGGTCTTAATGAGTATTTAAGCCTGAAGTGCTTTCTTTGATTCTGCTCTTTTAGGAATCAATATGGACTGTCTTTGAGAACCTCAAACAGGAATTATCAAAATGTAAGTTTGGTATCATATAAAAACTGTAGCTATTTTGTTCCGACAGATGCTTTCCTCAATCCTTGGCTGGGTTAGACACCAGATAGTGTAGTTCCCCAGATGTAGATTATTGTTTTTGTACATAATTAATGTAAATGGGTTCAAACATGTGGTTTATTTGCATGATAATTAGTTCCTGAGGGTGGGTATAAAGGTGTCACATGGGTGAGGGGCGGTACACCTGAGGAAGGGCAACACCCGAAACATGTTGTGTGTACCTCTGTCTGCTCCTAATACAGTTGCATTGCTGAGCCAGTAGCGTGCTGTCTCCGTTCTTTATCCAGTGTGTTGCAGGAGTGGTGTACCTGCTGGAGCCTGGCACCGGTAACATGGTCTTGAATCAGAGGCCAGTGTGGTGGAGTAAGTGTAGCTTTTCTACTAACATCTCATAGTCAACAGATATTAACTTACAGTTATTGAGCAATAGGGGGTTGGGGGGGGGGGGAGAGATGGTCAGAAATGCCAATTTCCAATTCTGCAGAAATACTGATTTCTGCCAATGCCAATTACCGATACTGTGGATTTCCCATCTTACAACAGGATTACCACAGGAATACGATTTCCAAGTTTTGTTTTCCAATTTCAGAGTTCTGATCAGAAATGCTGATTTCCGATCAGAAATGTGAAAATTTCAATTCTGCAAAATCAGAATGAGCATCCCTATTGAAAAAACATAATCTTCTCTGTATACCAAAGAATTCTAGGGTAAATTGTAAAGCCATATGTGCGACAGCTGAAGCTTGGCCAAAATTGGGTCATGGAACAGGACAGTGGTTGCAAGCACAGTAGCAAATCTACAACAGAGCTGAAAAAAACATACAGATATAGTAAGACTATCATTTCATTCTGCTTCCAAGCAAGTGAGCTTTTGTGTTCTGGTCAGGCTTCAACAGTATTATATAACATTTTGGAAAGAAGATACAGCCAAGAAGTCCAGCACTAGATGTCATAATAGCAAAAACCTGCACAGCCACCATGTATTTCCCTTTGGTGCTCAGATAGGCCGGGATCATGGCAATCCAGACACTGCAGAACACCAGCATGCTGAACGTGATGTACTTGGCTTCATTAAAACTGTCCGGTAATGTCCTGGCTAAAAATGCTACTATGAAACTTACAGCTGCCAGAATTGCCAAATAACCTAGAACAGAGTAGAACCCGATAACTGACCCTTCATTACACTGAATGACAATCTTTTCTTGATAGGAGTAAATGTCTCGTTCCTGGAAGGGAGGAAAAGTAGACACCCAAGTGACACAGATTATGACTTGTACAGATGAACACACAAGCATTATACTGTTGGACAGTTTGGATCCCATCCATTTCTTCCAGGAATTCCCAGGTTTGCTGGCTTTAAAAGCAATAAAAACCATGACAGTCTTGGCAAGCAGACAAGACACAGCTACTGAGAAGATAATCCCAAAAGATGTCACACGCAGCCTGCAGGTTACATCTACTGGAGGTCCAAGGAAGAAGAAGACACAGAGGAAGCTCAGCATGATGGAGACCAGGAGAACATAGCTCAGGTTCCTGTTATTAGCTTTAACAATGGGGGTATTCCGCTGATATACAAAAATTCCAAATATGAAACCAGTCAGAAGACAACAGTGAATGGAGAGAGCTGAAAATACTGCGGTAATTGTGTCATCAGTGTAAGAGAGAAATTCCTCCAGTTTTGGAAGACACTGATTCTTCTTCTCATTTGGCCATTCTTCATCAGGACATTTCACACAAGTCTTAATGTCTGCAAGTAATGATAAATAATTGAAAGTGTCAGAGAAAGCAGTAGAATTACAAAAACATCAAAGAGCCCTCCAGCAGAACTTAGTGGCACCCCCTCCCCCAACAGGAATGTGGTGTAAAATATAGGGAACAACTATAAAGATGTGGAATTGGGATTTAAAACGTGACAGATAAAAATGGCGCACAGCGCCAGGGGAATGAAAATGGTGCCGCATTGACTTTAATTATATAACGCTACTTAGCGTTATAAGTGTTAAAAATAATGGCGCAGGCAGTGTGCCTTACACTTATAATGATAAATAGCGTTATAAGTCTTAAAAACTGCAGAGGGCAGTGGGGGTCGGTGGGAGAGAGGCAGCGGGACACTGGAGGGAATAGGCATAGGTGGAGGATGTGTGTAATATGCATACATTACCTTGTCCTGGGCCGCCGATCGCTCCTTCACTTCTTCCATTAGTTTGCTGTCGGATCCGTGAATAATGGCGCACAGTGCCTCTGCATAAAAATGGCGCCGCATTAAAAAGATACGCTTATCGCTATTCATCGTTAGTACTGCATAATAATGGTACACAGGGAAAAAAGAAGAAAAATGGCACACACTAACATTATTTATCAATAGTGGCACACACTAACGTTATTTATCAATAGTGGCACACACTAACGTTATTTATCAATAGTGGCTCACACTAACATTGTTTATCAATAGTGGCTCACACTAACATTGTTTATCAATAGCGCCCTACATAAGCCAAACTGCAGACGTTATTTAACTGCAAAATGGTAAATGGATTTAATGTAACACTGTCAAGGTTAGGGTTAGGCACCACTGGGGGGGGGTCTTAGGGTTAGGCACCACCAGGGGGGTCTTAGGGTTAGGCACCACTAGGGGGGTGGTTAGGGTTAGGCACCACTGGGGGGGGGGGTCTTAGGGTAAGGCACCACCAGGTGGGTCTTAGGGTTAGACACCACTAGGGGGGTGGTTAGGGTTAGGCACCACCAGGGGTGGTTTAGGGGTTAGGGACAGGTACAGAGAGGGTTCTGTGTGTTAACGCTAAATAACAATAAGGCTTTAACGTTAAATAGCGATAAGCGGCAAACGGATTAGCGGCAACACCGTGCGCCATTATTCGCAAGCGCCATTTTCAGATGGATCCGCGCCCCCTTCCCGAGATGGCCCGAACGGTTCCCGGCGAACTTCCGTGATTCGCCAGTGATCGCAAAATTTATGGCGGTTTGATTCGCCTCCCATAGTGCACCATTAGGGTCAACTTTGACCCTCTACATCACAGTCAGCAGGCACATTGTAGACTCTCATAGGGAAAGCTTAGTTAGGCTTTTGTAGGCTTGTTAGCTTGCTCCTTGCTTATTCCTATTGCTAAAGAAGCACCTCTCAACAGCTCTTTTGAGAGCTAATCTTGTTCTTGTGTTCTATTTTTTTTTTTTTTTTTGTGGCCCACTCAGCTCAGTCAGTCGCAGCTGGCCTTTGGTCCCTTGGTGGTATAATTACTACTGTGCCAGGTGCTCATTGTAATACCCATCACTGCATATGCCTACCTGTTGTTCACTTCAGTGCAAACCTACGTGAGCGCACGCAGTGTCACTGTGCCTGTCCGGTACCTGTCTGTGTGTGACAGGTACAAATAGTAATACCCATCACTGCATATACCTTCCTGTTGTTCACTTCAGTGCACCCACCTACCTACCAACGTGAGCGCACGCAGTGGCACTGTGCCTGTCCGGTAATTGACTGTGTGTGACTGGTGCACATTGTAATACCCATCACTGCATATACCTACCTGTTGTTCACTTCAGTGCACCAGCCTACCCACCTACGTGAGCGCACGCAGTGTCACTATGCCTGTCCAGTACCTGTCTGTGTGTGACAGGTACAGATAGTAATACCCATCACTGCATATACCTACCTGTTGTTCACTTCAGTGCACCCACCTACCTACCAACGTGAGCGCACGCAGTGGCACTGTGCCTGTCCGGATGGGCGGGGTCATGTCCCGTCCTGTGTGAGCGTCTCACTTCCGGCTGGCAAAGTTTTGCGGACCCGAGCTGCTGAACCGCTGCTCCCTGCTGTTGACTAGCGTGGTAGAGCGAGGCGGTGGAAGACAGAGCCAGGCATCCGTGCTGCTGACTTGGACGGGGGGAAGCTACCATCACGCTGTCCTCTGACTGGTGAGATCTGCTGGTCTGGAAAACGCTGCTGGTTGTATTGCATGCCCTTGATGTCAGCAAAGGAGTTGCTGTGTTTACGGAATTCTCATTTACTGTCAGCTGATGTCACCTTGGTCTAAGGAAGATTCTCAATACTCTCCTCCCCTCCCCACTCTGAAGAAAATCCGGAGTATGTGGTACCGGTACCAGTGTGGGTGAGGTATGGGTGGTGTGTGTTTGGCCATGTGTGAGGAGCGCTCCACAGGTGGTTTTTAAGTGTTTTTAGGCAATCGGATCTAATTTGCAGCTATTGATGACTGAATAAAGGTTTATATTGATTGGTTAACTCCCTGAGCAGTTGCCTTATTTTGAATTTAGACTGTGCCTGTCCGGTACCTGTCTGTGTGTGACTGGTGCACATTGTAATACCCATCACTGCATATACCTACCTGTTGTTCACAGTGCACCCACCTACCTACCTACATGAGCACACACACTGTCACTGTGCCTGTCCGGTACCTGTCTGTGTGTGACAGGTGCACATTGTAATACTCATCACTGCATATAACTACCTTTTGTGTTCAGTGCACCCACTGACTTATGTGATCGCACACAGTGTGATATATCACTCTGTGCATATCTGTTAATTGCACCTGTGTGACTGCACATTGTATTAGTCAAGTCAGTGCATACCTTTCACTTCATCCTCCCCGATATGGACAAAACGGACAAAACAGATAGAGGCAGAGGTACAGGCAGACCCAGGGGAAGGCCACCCGGCAGGTCTGTGCGAGGTCATGCTGATGTGATTTCGTGCGGCCCTGGACCAAAATACAGTGCTCAGAAGAAGGCACATCCCATTGACATCATTGACAGTCATGACGTGGTTGACTATTTAACACAGAACACCTGATCTTCCGCAGCCACCAGCGCTACTACAATCACCACATCCGCTGCATTTGACACTTCGCAGGAGTTATTTGGTGGGAAAATCACTGATTCACAGCCACTACTGTTAAAATGAGATGAAGGCGCTAAGCAAGTTACACCACCTCATATGTGTGAGTTAGGCGTCACTATGGACATAACGTGTGAGGCGGTGGATGATGAAGTATCTGCTGTTGCTGCAGTTTTGGAGGTGTATGATGCAAGCGAAGCTGGGGAGCATGATTAAGCTGATTATGATGATGCTACGGATGTCACGTGTGTTCCCAATAGAGGAGATAAACAGCGGGACTGTTCAGAGGGGGAGTCAGAGAGGAGTAGGAGGAGACGAGTTGCTTAAAGAAGCAGGGTGAGCTCGTTGTCAGAAACAACTGGTGGCAGTGTCCGTGCCATGTATCGCCACCTATGGACAGCCAGCCAACATGCCCTTCAACTTCAGCTGGTGATGCCACCATAGTGCCATCACCCCAAGGGGGCTCATCGGTTTGGAAATTTTTTAATGTGTCTGTCTCAGATCAGAGCAATGACATCTGTTCTCTCTGCCTCCAAAAATTGAGCCGTGGAAAGACCAACACCCACGTAGGGACAATTGCCTTACGAAGGCGCATGCAGAAAAGGCAGAAACTGCAATGGGAAGACCACCTGAGCAAAAGCAGCACACAAAAGAAAAGCCACCCTCCTTCCCCTCTTCTTCCTTCAGGTGCATTATCTTCTACAGCCGCGTTCTCCCTTGCAACTTCACAGCCACCCTCCTCCACTCTGCCTCTGACCTTGAGCGGTTCCTGCTCCTCTGCCCACAGCAGCCAGGTGTCTGTGAAGGAAATCATTGAGCGGAAGAAGCCAATTTCTGCCAGTCACCCCCTTGACCGGCGTCTGACAGCTGGCTGTTACCATACCAGCTGGTGGACTCTGAGGCCTTGCGTAAATTTGTGGCCATTGGGACACCGCGGTGGAAGATATCAGGTCGCAATTATTTCTCTAAAGAGGTGATACCCAAACTGTACAGTGAAGTTGAGAGGCAAGTGGTGTCATCTCTGGCACACAGCTTTGGATCAAGGGTCCATTTGACCACGGATGCCTGGTCTGCCAAGCATGGTCAGGGCAGGTACATTACTTACACAGCCCATTGGGTCAACCTGGAGTACGTGCCTGTGCAGCAGACCAACTTGTGACACCTCCATGGCTTGCAGGCAGGCCTACTGCCACCTCCTCTCCTCCTGCTACATCCTCTTCGCTGTCATCCTCCTCCTCCTCCTTGGCTGAGTGGCAGTTCAACTCTACTGGTGCTGTGATCCCCTCTCCAGCTACACAGCCCCAGCTCCCCAGGGCCTATGCTTCATGCCAGGTATGACGATGTCACACCATCTTAGACATGTCTTGCCTCAAAGTGGAGAGTCACACTGGAGCAGCTCTCCTGGCTGCTCTTAACAGGTGGATCAGTAGCTAACCCTGCAACAACTGGAGATTGGCAACATGGTGTGTGAAAACTGCAGCAATCTCATTTCCACTTTGAATTTGGGAAAGCTGACACATGTACCTTGCACGGCTCATGTGCTGAATCTAGCCATTCAAAGATCTTGGTCAAAGTACCCAGGCTTAGAGGACGTCCTGAAGCAGGCCAGGAAGGTGTGTGGGCATTTCAGGCTGTCTTACAAGGCCATGGCACACACAAGTTTCCGGTGAGACGCCTGATTTGCGATAGCCTGACTCGCTGGAATTCGACCCTGCTGATGTTCAACCACCTGCTAGACCAGGAGAAAGTCATCACCCAGTACCTCTACAACTACAGTAGAAGGACACACTCTGGGGAGATCAGACACAAAAGTGTTCAGTACCTCACGTTTATCAAAATTAATGAGGCATGGATCCCGGAGGGCTACTGCCTGCCCCAAGACTAAGTCAGTCCCCACACACAGCATCTCTGCCTGCACTCTCGTGTGACTGCCTGCCCCAAGAATAAGTCGGTCCCCACACAGCATCTCTGCCTGCAGGCTGCTTGACTGCCTTCTCCGCCACCACGAACAGGGTCTAGGACAGCAGGTGGATTCCTGAATTTTTAAGGCCACTGCTAGCTAAAATCATTTTTCTGGTGCGTGTACGTGCCTGCCTAAATTTTCTGGCTGCACTGCAGCTGCAACAACAAAACAAAAGGCATGTACATGTGGCGATTCCCCTTCGTGATCATTACCTTGCCGCGGTGAAGGGGCTTGCGTATCACAATGAAGCAATGACCGCCGGCTATATGAGTGTCTTGGGGGGGGGGGCACACCCAAGATAATAAGGTTATTGTTTCATTGTGGTCAGACCAAGTTCGATCAGCTGACAGTGACTGTTGTCCTATCATTGAGTTACCACAGCCTGGCGATTATATGGGCTTGAAAACCGCCACAGCCTGCACTATCGCCATGGTGTGCACCAGTCCAGGATGGCCGTCACTACACAAACAGCTGTTTGCAGGGCGTTACATAGTGAGTTTGGTGTGTCAGTGTGAAGCAGTACTCTAATTACACTGCCTGATTGATGTATACACATGCAAGATGTTTTAAAGCACCTTAGACCTGCAATTTAGCATTTAGCATTTTCTTACTGAGCGCGCCCAGCCGGGCTGCAGCTATCTTAAGCTGCTCCAGACCTTGTCTCGGATTTCTACACCATTAAACCTATTTGTGCTGAAACTGGACTCAAAATACAGAGGATTTCCACCCACCACGACTAAGGCTACAACTACAACCAGCCAGAACAATCGGATTACTTTGGATGGCAGAGATTTAAACTGGATTGAAATCCTCCATGAAGCTTACCACTGCTGAACACACCAAGCCTTCTAACAGCTGACCTGAAACAAGCCCTTCAACCTCTCTGAAGACTTGATTGCCTGTGATTGCCCTCACTCCACCCTGTGAGTAATCCTTTATCCATTATCCAGGGCATATGCACCAAGTGACTATTTTCCACATTTATGTTATCATTTATCATCTAACTCTAAAACAAGGAACTTTACTTAAAATAAATCTATGATCCAACTCTGTGTAGGAATGAAAGGAGCTTGCACAGATCCCCTTTGATCTCAGCAGGACTCCAGAAGTACAAGCTATCAGAACAAGTCTTTTGTCTCTAATGTCAACATACAAATACTCATCAAAGGACCTTTTCTCTGCCTGCCCTCCAAAGAATCAATTACAAATTAACACCTCACTAGCTCTCCTTTTAAAATCCTTTGGGATACTCAGGAAAAGCAGAAGGGGGCGGAGAGGTAGTGGATCCAAAAATAAACACCAGGGAAGCAACACCAGGCAAAGGATAACAAGTTTGACAGTGAAGCCTAAAAAACATCCCCAGCAAAGCTCAATCACAGCCACACTCTGCAACGCCAGATCGATAAATAATAAGACTGCAACTATACATGACCTAATAGAGCTCTCTGATTTGACCTTTTTGACAGAGACCTGGCTTGGGAAGCATGCAGGCCCAACTCTTGAAGCAACCGTGCCGACCAATTATTCAGTTTTGCACTGTGAGAGACAAGTCCGCAAGGGTGGGGGGGGGGGGGGGGGGGGGTTGTCATATGCTTCAGATCCTCTTTGAACATAAGGCCCCTGCCCATAGGCCCCACTGAAACCTTTGAATGTATTGCAGCCCAACTGTCAGCAGAAGTAAACATCAACATATTGCTCATATACCGCCCCCCAAAAAATGGTCCAGCCTTTCTTAAGGAAATATCTGAACTCTTATCCTGCCTAACAGTGGAACACCCTAGATGGATCATCCTGGGAGACTTCAATGCATGGGTGGATGATCACGACTCCCACCTAGGAAGTGAACTACTTCTCATAATGAATGAACTGGGTCTCTCTCAGGCTGTCAACCTCCCCACCCACAAGAAAGGGCACACCCTGGATCTTATATTTCATTCCGGACTTTTAATATCACACATGGATATAAACCCAGTGGTATGGTCAGACCACCACACCATCCACTTCTCTCTGACAGCACCAGCGATAAAACACAGAGGGAAAGAACTCATAAAATACCGTTCACTGAAAGATGTCTCATCCCAGCACGTTCAGAATACCCTCAACTTCGACGCATTAACCAATCATTGCGCAGACCCAGACTCCATGGCCCTGATGTACAACCACGCAGTGTCATCTGCCTATGACGCCCTTGCTCCAGTTTGCATTAAACGGTCTACACCACTTCACCATGCACGGTGGTTTGACAGCTCACTAAAGGACATGAAGAAAGAAGTGCGCAGACTAGAAAGGAAATGGCGAAAATCCCAGAATTCAAAAGATAAACACACCCTTGTCTCTCACCTGGAAAACTACCAAAATGCGATCACCAAGAAAAAATCCTTCTACCTATCACAGGAGATCGCAAAGGCCGCAAAACAGGCCAGCCCAACTATTCCGCACAGTTGATAGACTATGTAATCCATCCTGTCTAAAACCTACTATAACTCAGTGCTGGGCCGAAATTACGCATTAGCGTAATTACGCATCGTAATTCACTACAAATGCACCGTAAGCGTTAGGTGTAAGGTTACGGTATTACGCATAATTAATTACGCGTAGACCGTAGGGTTACGTTTTACGCGTAACAAATTACGCGTAAGACAGTAAACTCCCATTGAAATTACACAGTCTGCCGTAATCGCGTAATATTACGCTCCCGTATAATATAAAAAAGCCGCCGACTTTAAGGGTTAATAGCAAAGCCCCCTTAAGTGCTAAGAGCCTCAAATTTGGAGAATATATTAAGGACATCAGAAGGAATAAGAGGAAAATTTTTTTTTCAAAAAGACCTTATAGTTTTTGAGAAAATCGATGTTAAAGTTTCAAAGGAAAAATATATACATTTAAAAACCCGCCGACTTTAACGGTTAATAGCAAAGCCTGCTTAAAATTTAGGAACACCAAATTCACAGGGTATATTAAGGGGATCAGTGGGAATAAGAGGAAAAATTTTTTTTTCAAAAAGACCTTATAGTTTTTGAGAAAATCGATTTTTAAGTTTCAAGGGCGAAAATGTCTTTTAAATGCGGAAAATGTCAGTTTTTTTTGCACAGGTAACAATAGTGTTTTATTTTCATAGATTCCCCCAAGTGGGAAGAGTTTTACTTACTTCGTTCTGAGTGTGGTAAATATAAAAAAAAAACGACGTGGGGTCCCCCCTCCCAGACCTCTTTAACCCCTTGTCCCCCATGCAGACTGGGATAGCCAGAATGCGGAGCACCGGCCGCGTGGGGCTCCGCACCCTGACTATACCAGCCCGCATGGTCCATGGATTGGGGGGTCTTGGAAGGGGAGGGGCAGCCAAGCTTTCCCCTCCCCCTCCGAGCCCTTGTCCAATCCAAGGACAAGGGGCTCTTCTCCACCTCCGATGGGCGGTGGAGGTGGAGGCCGCGATTTCCTGGGGAGGGGTTCATGGTGGCATCTGGGAGTCCCCTTTAAAAAGGGGTCCCCCAGATGCCCACCCCCCTCCCAGGAGAAATGAGTATAGAGGTACTTGTAGTACCCCTTACCCATTTCCTTTAAGAGTTAAAAGTAAATAAACACACAAAGACATAGAAAAAGTATTTTAATTGAACAAAAAACATAACCACGAAAAAAGTCCTTTAATATTCTTAATTAACCATTAATACTTACCTGTCCCTTTAAAAGCCAGTTCCCACGCAATATCCTCGGAAATATACTAATCAGTTACAATGTAACAAAGTTATTACAATGTAACAACTTTGTTACATTGTAACTACGCCGCACCCCACGTCACTCACCGGCGCCGCCGCCACCGCGTCTGTGCTGCAGGACCCGACAGAGCTCTGAGCTATAGCTCAGAGCTCTCTAAGCATCTTTGTATTTGGGCTCCAAGGAGCCCCATTGGTCCTTAGCAGACCAATGGGGTTCCTTCTGATTTGAAGGAACCCCATTGGTCTGCTAAGGACCAATGGGGCTCCTTGGAGCCCAAATACAAAGATGCTTTCGAGAGCTCTGAGCTAATATAGCTCAGAGCTCTGTCGGGTGAAGGGACGCTAAGTCCCCGCCGGCTCCGCTGCCCTCCCCGCCTCTCCCACATGTCACCTATATACATGCTGGCACCCATGGGTGCCAGCATGTATATGAGTGACAGGTGTGGGCGGAGTGGACGGCGGGAGCCGGCGGGGACTAGCGTGTATGCGGCGGCCGGCGGGTGAGCGGCGAGTGACGTCGGGTGCGGTGGTGTTACAAAGTAACAAAGTTGTTACATTGTAATAACTTTGTTACATTGTAACTGATTAGTATATTTCCGAGGATATTGCGTGGGAACTGGCTTTTAAAGGGACAGGTAAGTATTAATGGTTAATTAAGAATATTAAAGGACTTTTTTCGTGGTTATGTTTTTTGTTCAATTAAAATACTTTTTCTATGTCTTTGTGTGTTTATTTACTTTTAACTCTTAAAGGAAATGGGTAAGGGGTACTACAAGTACCTCTATACTCATTTCTCCTGGGAGGGGGGTGGGCATCTGGGGGACCCCTTTTTAAAGGGGACTCCCAGATGCCACCATGAACCCCTCCCCAGGAAATTGCGGCCTCCACCTCCACCGCCCATCGGAGGTGGAGAAGAGCCCCTTGTCCTTGGATTGGACAAGGGCTCGGAGGGGGAGGGGAAAGCTTGGCTGCCCCTCCCCTTCCGAGACCCCCCAATCCATGGACCATGCGGGCTGGTATAGTCAGGGTGCGGAGCCCCACGCGGCCGGTGCTCCGCATTCTGGCTATCCCAGTCTGCATGGGGGACAAGGGGTTAAAGAGGTCTGGGAGGGGGGACCCCACGTCGTTTTTTTTTATATTTACCACACTCAGAACGAAGTAAGTAAAACTCTTCCCACTTGGGGGAATCTATGAAAATAAAACACTATTGTTACCTGTGCAAAAAAAACTGACATTTTCCGCATTTAAAAGACATTTTCGCCCTTGAAACTTAAAAATCGATTTTCTCAAAAACTATAAGGTCTTTTTGAAAAAAAATTTTTTTCCTCTTATTCCCACTGATCCCCTTAATATACCCTGTGAATTTGGTGTTCCTAAATTTTAAGCAGGCTTTGCTATTAACCGTTAAAGTCGGCGGGTTTTTAAATGTATATATTTTTCCTTTGAAACTTTAACATCGATTTTCTCAAAAACTATAAGGTCTTTTTGAAAAAAATTTTTTTCCTCTTATTCCTTCTGATCTCCTTAATATATTCTCCAAATTTGAGGCTCTTAGCACTTAATGGGGCTTTGCTATTAACCCTTAAAGTCGGCGGCTACCTAACATTGATCCATGCGTCAACTTTTCCGCTTGGCAGCATGACCTTACGCATTAATTGCTAGTAGGATTTTACGCGTAAACCTATAACGTAATAACCTGAATTACGGTATACTTACGCGTAATTGCGTAAGTGCTATGCGTAATTATAGACATGTACCGAAATTGACTGTCTATGCCGTAAGCGTAATTTCGTAATGCGTAATAGCGTAAAATTACGCGTAATGATCCGTAAGCGTAGCTTTCTCCATTACGACCAGCACTGCTATAACTCCCTCAAAGGAGCTATGTGAGAAATTTGCTTGCTACTTTGCTGACAAAGTATCCTCTATTCGGTCTCTCATTCAATTATTCGGTCTCTCATTCAATCCACAGCACCCAAGACTCATGCAACTCCTGGAAATAGCTGCAAAAACAACCTAACACCCTGGACTGACTTCAAAAGTATTAGTGAGGAAGAGATCTCAGACATCCTCCGTCGCCTCCGCCAGACAACCTGCGACCTGGACCCTGGACCAACTAAACATATGCTGAAATGCCCTGACCTGCTTGGTCCAGCATTTCACAAAATAGTAAATTGCTCTCTGCAAGCAGGGAGGTTTCCTACCTCTCTAAAAGAAGGAATCATCAAGCCCCTTCTTAAAAAACCTTCCATGGATCCAGATGCTATGAGCAGCTACAGACCTGTCTCCAACCTCCCCTTCTTAGGTAAAGTTATTGAAAAGGCTGTCTATCTGCAACTTGAAACAAGGCTGTCAGTAAACAACATCCTTCACCCTCTACAATCTGGCTTTAAGAAACACCACAGCTGTGAAACAGCCCTCATCCAAGTCTGCAACGATCTGCTCATGGCAAGGGACAGAGGGGAATGCTCCATCCTAATCCTGTTGGATCTCTCAGCGGCTTTTGATACAGTTGACCATGAAATCCTGCTTAACAGACTGCAGGAGTACTGTGGCATCAGTGGACCAGTCCTCCAGTGGTTCAGATCATTCCTGACTGACAGAACACAGAGAGTATCCCTAGGACCTATAATGTCCAAACCTGCACCTCTACAATTCGGAGTGCCACAAGGATCAATCCTATCCCCTTTGCTGTTTGCAATCTACATGTTGCCACTCGGCACACTTATCCAACGACATGGCCTGACGTACCACTGCTACGCCGATGACACACAGCTATACCTGTCCTTCAAACCTGGTGGAACAGACCCTACCCCAAAAATAAACTCTTGCTTAGCTGAGCTACAGGCATGGATGAATGATAACTGGTTGAAACTGAATGCTGACAAAACTGAGGTCCTGTTTGTCCAAGGCCAGTGCCCGCCATCAAAACAGCTCTATACTAAAGCAACACCAATCAGGATTGGGAATTCAGACATAAACAGCTCCAACCTTGTGCGCAGCCTTGGCGTACTAATCGATGGGGAATTGAGTTTCAGAAACCAAATTTCATCTGTAGTTAAATCCTCCTTCTTTCATCTGAAGAACATTGCAAAGATTAAACATCTGATTCCCCCAGAGGATCTTCCAACCCTAGTCCACGCCTTCATCACATCACGACTGGACTACTGCAATGCCCTTTATGTTGGCCTCCCCAAAAAGAACCTGCGTCGCCTGCAATTAGTGCAGAATTCTGCTGCCAGATTGCTAACAAACCAGCCTCGCCACTGTCACATTACACCGATCCTTCGCTCACTGCACTGGCTACCAGTAGAATGGAGAGTACTCTTCAAGATTGGACTGCTGACATTCAAATCCCTGCACAGTCTGGGCCCTGGATACATGAAGGACTTGCTAAAGCTGCACCACACCTCTCACAACCTCAGATCAGCAAGTTCTGTAAACTTGGTCACTCCCAGAGTGCACCTCAAAAAATCTGGAGATAGAGCCTTCTGCCATGCTGCCCCTACTCTCTGGAACTCCCTACCACACCAAGTAAAGACAGCACCATCCCTGGAGCTATTCAAATCCAGACTGAAAAGCTACCTGTTTAGCCTGGCATTTCCAGACTTATAAAATTTCTTCCTCTGTACCACGATGGTCTGAGCCATGCTTATGCGCTTTGAGTCCCACGGGAGAAAAGCGCTTTACAAATGTTATTTGTTGTTGTTGTTGTTAAAGCACCTTAGACCTGCAATTTAGCATTCAATGTGATTTCTGCCCTTAAACTGCTGCTTTGCGTCAAATCCAGATTTTCCCCGGGACTTTTGGCATCTATACCACTCCTCCATGCAAAAACTCAGATGTTAGACCCCTTTAAACATCTTTTCCATCACTTTGGTGGCCAGCATAAATGTTTCTAGTTTTCAAAGTTCGCCTCCCCATTGAAGTCTGTTGCGGTTCGTGAAAGTTCGCGCAAACCAAACTTTTGCGGAAGTTTGCGTTCGTGGTTCACGAACTGAAAATCGGAGGTTCGGGCCATCTCTACTGCTCATGGTCATCCACCCGTCTGCCTGGCAAGAGCCACAGGTCTCCACCTGCGCACTCGGGTGCCTGACAGAGATGCAGCCCATGAATGCAGATTCTTTGGCTTTTATTAGGCAACACATACATTACATTGACCAAATGTACTCGTCATCTCCCACACCTAACTATTAAGAGAAATACTAAATAGAAACTTTACCATACATGCTGGAGATCTCCCCCTCTGCACACGGGGTACAGTCATAACAGCATTTATAAATGGAAGATCCAGTTTTTTTCCTGTATCCAGGCAAACAGGGATCTGAGCATCGGGATACCGGAGGCTGCAACGACATGCGATTCTTAGATACAATGCAAACCAGGAAAAAGTGACTTCTGGCAACTGTCTCACAATTCACAAACCGTATACAGTGGGATGCAAAAGTTTGGGCAACCTTGTTAATTTTCATGATTTTCCTGTGTAAATCGTTAGTTGTTACAATAAGAAATGTCAGTTAAATATAATCATATAGGAGACACACACAGAGATATTTGAGAAGTGAAATGAAGTTTATTGGATTTATAGAAAGTGTGCAATAATTGTTTAAACAAAATTAGGCAGGTGCATAAAAAAGAAATGAAATCAATATTTAGTAGATCCTCCTTTTGCTGAAATTACAGCCTCTAAACGCTTCCTGTAGGTTCCAATGAGAGTCTGGATTTTGGTTGAAGGTATTCTGGACTCTTTACAAAACATCTGTAGTTCATTCAGGTTTGATGGCTCCCGAGCAGGGACAGCTCTCTGTAACTCACACCACAGATTTCCAATTACAGTGGGTTGCAAAAGTATTCAGCCCCCTTGAAGTTTTCCACATTTTGTCACATTACTGCCACAAACATGCATCAATTTTATTGGAATTCCATGTGAAAGACCAATACAAAGTGGTGTGCATGTGAGAAGTGGAACGAAAATCATACATTATTCCAAACATTTTTTTACAAATAAATAACTGCAAAGTGGGGTGTGCGTAATTATTCGGCCCCCTGAGTCAATACTTTGTAGAACCACCTTTTGCTGCAATTACAGCTGCCAGTCTTTTAGGGTATGTCTCTACCAGCTTTGCACATCTAGAGACTAAAATCCTTGCCCATTCTTCTTTGCAAAACAGCTCCAGCTCAGTCAGATTAGATGGACAGAGTTTGTGAACAGCAGTTTTCAGATCTTGCCACAGATTCTCGATTGGATTTAGATCTGGACTTTGACTGGGCCATTCTAACACATACAGTGGTGTGAAAAACTATTTGCTCCCTTCCTGATTTCTTATTCTTTTGCATGTTTGTCACACTTAAATGTTTCTGCTCATCAAAAACCGTTAACTATTAGTCAAAGATAACATGATTTAACACAAAATGCAGTTTTAAATGATGGTTTTTATTATTTAGTGAGAAAAAAAACTCAAAATCTACATGGCCCTGTGTGAAAAAGTGATTGCCCCCCTTGTTAAAAAAATAACTTAACTGTGGTTTAACACACCTGAGTTCATATTTCTGTAGTCACCTCCAGGCCTGATTACTGCCACGCCTATTTCAATCAAGAAATCACTTAAATAGGAGCTATCTGACACAGAGAAGTAGACCAAAAGCACCTCAAAAGCTAGACATCATGCCAAGATCCAAAGAAATTCAGGAACAGATGAGAACAAAAGTACTGTAATTGAGATCTATCAGTCTGGTAAAGGGTATAAAGCCATTTCTAAAGCTTTGGGACTCCAGCAAACCACAGGGAGAGCCATTATCCACAAATGGCAAAAACATGGAACAGTGATGAACCTTCCCAGGAGTGGCCAGCCAACCAAAATTACCCCAAGAGCGCAGAGAAAACTCATCCGAGAGGCCACAAAAGACCCCAGGACAACATCTAAAGAACTGCAGGCCTCACTTGCCTCAATTAAGTCCAGTGTTCACGACTCCACCATAAGAAAAACACTGAGCAAAAACGGCCTGCATGGCAGACATCTAAGGCGGTAAACCACTTTTAAGCAAAAAGAACATTAAGGCTCGTCTCAATTTTGCTAAAAAACATCTCAATGATTGCCAAGACTTTGGGGAAAATACCTTGTGGACCGACGAGACAAAAGTTGAACTTTTGGAAGGTGTGTGTCCTGTTACATCTGGCGTAGAAGTAACACAGCATTTCAGCAAAAGAACATCATACCACCAGTAAAATATGGTGGTGGTAGTGTGATGGTCTGGGGTTGTTTTGCTGCTTCAGGACCTTGAAGGCTTGCTGTGATAGATGGAACTATGAATTCTACTGTCTACCAAAAAATGTCCGGCCATCTGTTAGTCAACTCAAGCTGAAGCGATCTTGGATGCTGCAGCAGGACAATAACCCAAAACACACCAGCAAATCCACCTCTGAATGGCTGAAGAAAAACAAAATGAAGACTTTGGAGTGGCCTAGTCAAAGTCCTGACCTGAATCCTATTGAGATGTTGTGGCATGACCTTAAAAAGGCGGTTCATGCTAGAAAACCCTCAAATAAAGCTGAATTACAACAATTCTGCAAAGATGAGTGGGCCAAAATTCCTCCAGAGCGCTGTAAAAGACTTGTTGCAAGTTCTCACAAACGCTTGATTGCAATTATTGCTGCTAAGGGTGGCCCAACCAGTTATTAGGTTCAGGGGGCAATTTCTTTTTCACACAGGGCCATGTAGGCTTTGAGTTTTTTTTCTCACTAAAAAATAAAAAAACATAATTTAAAACTGCATTTTGTGTTCAGTTATGTTATCTTTGACTAATAGTTAACGGTTTTTGATGAGCAGAAACATTTAAGTGTGACAAACATGCAAAAGAATAAGAAATCAGTAAGGGGGCAAATAGTTTTTCACACCACTGTAGATATGTTTTGTTTTAAACCATTCCATTGTTGCCCTGGCTTTATGTTTAGGGTTGTTGTCCTGCTGGACGGTGAACCTCCGCCCCAGTCTCAAGTATTTTGCAAACGGGACTTCTTATGCTTTCTGTTAACAATGCCTTTCTTCTTGCCACTCTTCCATAAAGTCCAACTTTGTACAGTGCATGACTAATAGTTGTCCTATGGACAGAGTCTCCCACCTGAGCTGTAAATCTCTGCAGCTCGTCCAGAGTCACCATGGGCCTCTTGACTGCAATTCTGATCAGCGCTCTCCTTGTTCGGCCTGTGAGTTTAGGTGGATGGCCTTGTCTTGGTAGGTGTACAGTTGTGCCATACTCCTTCCATTTCTGAATGATCGCTTGAGCAGTGCTCCGTGGGATGTTCAAGGCTTTGGAAATCTTTTTGTAGCCTAAGCCTGCTTTAAATTTCTCAATAACTTGATTCCTGACCTGTCTTGTGTGTTCTTTGGACTTCACAGTGTTGTTGCTCCCAATATTCTCTTAGACAACCTCTGAGGCCCTCACAGAGCAGCTGTATTTGTACTGACATTAGATTACACACAGGTGCACTCTATTTAGTCATTAGCACTCATCAGGCAATGCCTATAGGCAACTGGCTGCACTCAGATCAAAGGGGGTCGAACCACCACCATATTTTACTGTAGATAGCAGGTGTTTTTCTTGGAATGCTGTTGTTTTTCCTCCATGCATAACGCCCCTCATTATGCCCAAATAAATCAATTTTTGTTTCATCAGTCCACAGCACCTTATTCCAAAATGAAGCTGGTTTGTCCAAATGTGCTTTAGCATACCTCAAGCGGCTCTGTTTGTGCTGTGGGTGGAGAAAAGGCTTCCTCTGCAACTCGCATACAGCATCTCTATGTGTAAAGTGCGCCGTATGGTTGAACGATGTTTAGTGACTCCATCTGCAGCAATATGATGTTGTAGGTCTTTGGTGTTGGTCTGTGGGTTGACTCGGACTGGCGTCACCATTCGTCGCTTCTGTTTATCCGAGATTTTTCTTGGTCTGCCAAGCCTTAACGTGAACTGAGCCTGTGGTCTTCCATTTCCTCAGTATGTTCCTAATCCTAACTGTGCAGAAAGGATGAAGCCGGCACCATCAGGTTGCTCTTGAGTAATTTATTAAAAGACTGTCATCGAGTACAGATGAGTACAATGTGCGATGTTTCGGGACGTTGGAACATGCCCCTTTATCAAGCCATGACAGTCTCAATCTATCATAGAAACACACAGTTTAAATAGTACATCATATTCAGAAACACCAATCACAGGCTATCTAATTCACTAGCCTATCCCCATCCACTATATAAGAAGTGGACCTGATGGGGAACCTATTGCCTGAGGTCTAAGCCAATAGATTTAAAGTTCGCCCAACTGACCAAGTTGGCCAACTCCCCTACAGCGCACCACCTCCGCCCCTCGCCGTCACCGCAAGTAGAGGTATCCACCCACCGGTCAGTCGGACCTGCATCCGCATGCGTCCTAGAGGGCAGGATGAACGTCACTACCCGACGCCGGCTGACCAAACAGCCGGCCCTGCGTATCCCTATATGGCAAACGCGGCCAAACAGCCGCAACGACGCGGCCAGACAGCCGCAATAAAGCGGCTGCATCACCGCTACAAAGCGGCCGGATCGCCACGAAACTACAGCTGCAACGCCGCAAAAAAGCGGCAATAACGCCGCAACAAAGCGACAGAGCAGCCGCCATGCCAGGCGATGAAAAACCAAAGGGGCAGGAGATAACGCGCCAAGGGGGGGTGCCACCATGGACATAACAAACAGTAGGGAGTTGCAAATGTCACATCAGTACAAGGCAGAAACCACTGGTCAATATATAATATAATACATGAGAAAAATAATACATGAGAAAAATACATCTAGCAGC
This sequence comes from Hyperolius riggenbachi, assembly GCF_040937935.1. Classification (NCBI taxonomy): domain Eukaryota; kingdom Metazoa; phylum Chordata; class Amphibia; order Anura; family Hyperoliidae; genus Hyperolius; species Hyperolius riggenbachi. Next base: position 43,678,529 of record NC_090646.1, on the reverse strand, counting down.
TACTATCAAAGGGACTGCAACATAAAATAAAAATATAAAGTAAATAAACAAAGGAAATTGCAGCCGCTTTATTGTGCCTGTCTGGCCACGTCGTTGCGGCTGTTTGGCCGCGTTTGCCATATAGGGAGACGCAGGGCCGGCTGTTTGGTCAGCCGTCGTCGGGTAGTGACGTTCGTCCTGCCCTCTAGGACGCATGCGGATTTCCGTCCGCGTCCTATGCGTCTCCCTAGTAACGTCGATGACGTTACGGCGCCGCCTCCCCGCAAGTTCCCCATCAGGTCCGACTGACCGGTGGGTGGATACCTCTACTTGCGGTGACGGCGAGGGGCGGAGGTGGTGCGCTATAGGGGAGTTGGCCAACTTGGTCAGTTGGGCGAACTTTAAATCTATTGGCTTAGACTTCAGGCAATAGGTTCCCCATCAGGTCCACTTCTTATATAGTGGATGTGGATAGGCTAGTGAATTAGATAGCCTGTGATTGGTGTTTCTGAATATGATGTACTATTTAAACTGTGTGTTTCTATGATAGATTGAGACTGTCATGGCTTGATAAAGGGGCATGTTCCAACGCCCCGAAACGTCGCACATTGTACTCATCTGTACTCGATGACAGTCTTTTAATAAATTACTCAAGAGCAACTTGATGGTGCCGGCTTCATCCTTTCTGAAGATTTATGCTCAGGTGGTGCTGGGTCAGCCGAGGCACATCTAATTTATCATCAAGGGTTGGTGCATTTCTACATCTGTAATCCTAACTGTGGAAACAGACAGCTGAAATCTCTGAGACAGCTTTCTGTAGCCCTCCCCTAAACCAGAGTTCCCCAACCCTGCCCTCAAGGCCCACCAACAGTACATGTTTTGTAGAAAGCCACAAACATTCACAGGTGAGGTAATTAGTGTCTCAGCAGAGTCGATTAACCACCTTTGAGGATTTCCACAAAACATGCACTGCTGGTGGGCCTTGAGGACAGGGTTGGGGAACACTGCGCCTAAACCATGATGGTGAACAAGCTTTATCTTCAGGTCATTTGAGTCCCCCATGTTGCTTTGAGGCCCCCATGTTGCTACTCTTCAGAGAAACTTAAAAGGAGGAGGAAAACTTGCAATTGACCCCCTTAAATACTCTTTCTCATAATTGGGTTCACCTGTGTATGTAGGTCAGGGTTCACTGAGCTTACCAAGCCAATTTGAGTTCCAATAATTAGTTCTAAAGGTTTTGGAATCAATAAACTGAAGTGCCCAAATTTATGCACCTGCCTAATTTTATTAAAACAATTATTGCACACTTTCTGTAAATCCAATAAACTTCATTTCACTTCTCAAATATCTCGCCCGGCATTGCCCGGGTATGTATTGCCTGGGTTGCCTGGTGTTGGCCCCGCCCACTTTTCAGCCAAATACATAAGCGGGCAACAGGGGGTCATAAGTGGGTGGAGACAAATACAAATTTTACTGGGAAAATGTAAACTGCAGCCATTCTTACACTGTTAATGGTAGAGGTCTCAAACTTTGCACAATTGGTCACTGGGTGACTGGGATTAATATTCATAAAAGTGGGTGGAGCCTACAAAAGCTAATCAATATTAAAACCTATTGATTTTCAAGGGGAATATTTAATTGCTGCCATTCTTGCACTGTTAATGGCACAAGCATCTTGTACTGTTAATCACCTGTACCTGGTACACTTGGCCATTGGGTGATTGGGGTTCAAATTCAGAAAAGTGGTGGAGCCACAGTCAATCAGATTTATTTTATTTCAATGCAAATTATTGATGCCAAAGCTTACAAACTTGGTCATTAAGTAATTAAGTAATTGTGTGTTAGGGTTAGGAAAAGATGGCGGGGCCAACACCACCCTAATACGTACCCAGGCAACGCCGGGCGTCCAGCTGGTATATATATATATATATATATATAATCTCCTACTAATCCTACTAATATAATAAATGGGAAAGTTCGGATGTTTGGATGTTTGGATGTTTGTTACTCGATCACGCAAAGATGGCTGAACAGATTTGAATGAAATTTGGCACACACATAGTACATTACCTGGAATAAAGTATAGGATACTTTTTATTCCCATAACTAAAAAGGGGCGGAGACAAATACAAATTTAACTGGAAAATGTAAACTGCAACCATTCTTACACTGTTAATGGTAGGGTTCTCAAACTTTGAACAGTTGGTCGCTGGGTGACTGGGATTACTATTCAGAAAGGTGGGTGGAGTCTATAAAAGCCAATCAAAATTAACCTATTGATTTTCAAGGGGAATATTTACATTGTTGCCATTCTTGCACTGTTATTGTCATAAGCCTCAAACCTGCTACAGTTGATCATTGGGTGACTAGGGTTCAATTTCAGAAAGGGGGTGGAGCCACAAACAGACAATTAGATTTGTTTCATTTCAATGCAAATTATTGATGCCAAACACCGCAAAGATCACAAACTTGGTAATTGATTAATTGTGTGTTAGGGTTAGAAAAGTAGGCACAGCCAACACCAGCCAAATACATAAGCGGGCAACACCGGGTCATAAGTGGGCAGAGACAAATACAAATTTTACTGGGAAAATGTAAACAGTAGCCATTCTTACACTGTTAATGGTAGGGTTCTCAAACTTTGCACAGTTGGTTACTGGGTGACTGGGATTAATATTCAAAAAAGTGGTTGCTTTGCTGCATTGCTGCCATTCTTGCACTGTTAATGGCACAAGCCTCAAACCTGTTACAGTTGATCATTGGGTGACTAAGGTTCAATTTCAGAAAGGTGGTGGAGCCACAAACAGCCAATTTGATTTATTTCATTCCAATGCAAATTATTGATGCCAAACACTGCAAAGCTCACAAACTTGGTAATTGAGTAATTGATTAATTGTGCGTTAGGGTTAGAAAAGTGGGCACAGCCAGCACCAGCCAAATACATAAGCGTGCAACGCCGGGTCATAAGTGGGCGGGGACAAATACAAATTTTACGGGGAAAATGTAAACAGCAGCCATTCTTACACTGTTAATGGTAGGGTTCTCAAACTTTGCAAAGTTGGTTACTGGGTGACTGGGGTTAATATTCAGAAAAGTTGGTGGAGCCTACAAAAGCCAATCAAAAATTACCTATTGATTTTTCAAGGGAATATTTCATTGCTGCCATTCTTGCACTGTTAATGGCACAAGCCTCAAACCTGGTACAGTTGATCATTGCGTGACTGGGGTTTACATTCATAAAACAGGGTAGAGCCACACACAGCCAATATGATTTGTTTCATTTTAATGCAGGTTATTGATGCCAAAGACCACAAAGCTCACAAACTTGGTCATTGAGTAATTGATTAATTGTGCGTTAGGGTTAGAAAAGTGGGCGCAGCCAGCACCTGCAAAATACATAATCAGGCAATGCCGGGTCATCAGTAGGCAGAGACAAATGCAAATTTCACTGAGAAATGTACACTTTTAATGGTAGGGTTCTCACACGTTGCACAATTGGTCACTGGGTGACTGGGATTAATATTCAGAAAAGTGGGTGGAGCCTATAAAAGCCAATCAAAATCCACCTATTGATTTTTAAGGGGAATATTTAATTGGTGCCATTCTTTCACTGTTAATCACCTGTACCTGGTACAGTTGGCTATTGGGTGATTGGGGTTCAAATTCAGTAAAGAGGTGGAGCCACATCCAATCAGATTAATTTTATTTCATTGCAAATTAGTGATGCCAAAGACCGCAAAGCTTACATACTTGGGCATTAAGTAATTGTGTGTTAGGGTTAGGAAAAGTGGGCAGAGCCAAAGCTAGCCAAATATATACCCGGGCAACGCCAGGCGTCCAGCTAATGTGTATATATATATATATATATATATATATATATATATATCCTACTAATATAATAAATGGGAAAGTTCGGATGTTTGGATGTTTGGTTGTTTGTTACTCGATCACGCACAAATGGCTGAACGGATTTAAATGAAATTTGGCACACACATAGTACATTACCTGGAATAAAGTATAGGATACTTTTTATTCCCATAACCAAAAAGGGGGCGGCGACAAATACTAATTTCACTGGGAAAATGTAAACTGCAGCCATTCTTACACTGTTAATGGTAGGGTTCTCAAACTTTGCAGAGTTGGTTATTGGGTGACTGGGATTAATATTCAGAAAGGTGGGAGGAGACTACAAAAGCCAATCATAATTTACCTATTGATTTGCAAGGGGAATATTTACATTGCTGCCATTCTTGCACTGTTATTGTCATAAGCCTCAAACCTGCTACAGTTGATCATTGGGTGACTAGGGTTAAATTTCCGAAAGGGGGTGGAGCCACAAACAGCCAATTAGTTTTGTTTCATTCCAATACAAATTATTGATTCTAAACACCGCAAAGGTCACAAACTTGGTAATTGAGTAATTGATTAATTGTGTGTGAGGGTTAGAAAAGTGGGCACAGCCAACACCAGCCAAATACATAAGCGGGCAACATGGGGTCATAAGTGGGTGGAGACAAATACAAATTTTACTGGGAAAATGTAAACTGCAGCCATCAGTGGACAGAAAAAATACACATTTCACTGGCATAATGTAAATTGCAGCCACTGTCAATGGTATAGTTCTCAAGCTTTGCATAGTTGATCACTAGGTGACTGGGATTAATATTCAGAAAAGTGGGTGGAGCCTACAAAAACCAATAAAAAATCACCTATTGTTTTTCAAGGGAAAGTATTTAATTGCTGCCATTCTTGCACTGTTAATTGCACAATCCTCAAACCTGGTACATTTGGCCTTTTGGTTACTGGGGTTCAAATTCAGAAAAGGGGGTGGAGCCACAGCCAATTAGATTCATTTCATTTCAATGCAAATTATTGATGCCAAAGACTACAAAGCTCACAAACTAGGTCATTGAGCAATTGTGTGTTGGGATTCGAAAAAGTGGGCACAGCCAAAATTAGCCAAATACATACTCGGGCAACACCAACACCAGGTGACCAGCATAAATATATATATATATATATATATATATATATATATATATATATATATATATATATATATATATATATATATACCAAGGGGTAAGCAGCACAAACCACATTTTTATGCAATTCTATGCAAAGCATGCACGCAGCACAGGAGGTCCCCAAACTCCATAAGAAATATATAATTACAGAGGGGCTGCAGCACACAACAGGAAAACAGTGACAGGGGCTCTTGGTTATGCTTTAACATGCTTAAGCTCACCAACTGCGCCAAAGTGTCCCCGATCTGGTGAGTCCTACTCTACCATGCAAAATACCAGTTTTTATAAGCAGTCTAGTGGGAACTAAATCAAAAACCCAAGAGTCAACTAAATGGGGAAAAAAGGAAATTAAAAACACCTTACCTTTCACTAGCTACCAAATGAACTCTCTGAACATGTGCAATGCACTCATTTATATGCTTAACTGTGCTAGAGGTGGGCGTGGTTATGCAGGCTTACAGGGGAAAATTATTAATTACAGAGGGGCTGCAGCACACAACAGGAAAACAGTGTTTTCCTGTTGTGTGCTGCAACCCCTCTGTGATTATATATATATATATATATATATATATATATATATATATATATATATATATATACACATATATACATATATATATATATATATATATATATATATATATATATGTATATATATATATATGTATATATATATGTATATATATATATATATATATATATATATATATATATATATATATATATATATATATATATATATATATATATATATATATACTAGCTGGACGCCCGGCGTTGCCCGGGTATATATTTGGCTAGTGTTGGCTCTGCCCACTTTTCCTAACCCTAACACACAATTACTTAATGACCAAGTATGTGAGCTTTGCGGTCTTTGGCATCAATCATTTGCAATGAAATAAAATTAATCTGATAGGATGTGGCTCCACCCCTTTTCTGAATTTGAACCCCAATCACCCAATGGCCAAGTGTACCAGGTACAGGTGATTAACAGTGCAAGAATGGCAGCAATTAAATATTCCCCTTAAAAATCAATAGGTGGATTTTAATTGGCTTCCGTAGGCTCCACCCACTTTTCTGAATATTAATCCCAGTCACCCAGTGACCAACTGTGCAAAGTTTGAGAACCCTACCATTAACAGTGTAAGAATGGCTGCAGTTTACATTTGCGCAATGAAATTTGTATTTTTCTCCACCCACTTATTTCCTAACATTGTTCAGGTATGTATTTGGCTGGTGTTGGCTCCGCCTACTATTTCTAACCCTAACACACAATTACTTAATAACCAAGTTTGTGAGCTTTGCGGTCTTTGGCATCAATAATTTGCATTGAGATTAAACAAATCTGATTGGCTGTTTGTGGCTCCACCCCTTTGTCTGAATTTGAACCCTAGTCATCCAATGACCAACTGTACCAGGTTTAAGGCTTGTGCCATTAACAGTGCAAGAATGGTAGCAATTACATATTCCCCTTGAAAATCAATAGGTGCATTTTGATTGGCCTTTGTAGGCTCCAACTAGTGTTGGGCGAACAGTGTTCGCCACTGTTCGGGTTCTGCAGAACATCACCCTGTTCGGGTGATGTTCGAGTTCGGCCGAACACCTGACGGTGTTCGGCCAAACCATTCGGCCACATGGCCGAACTAAGAGCGCATGGCCGAACGTTCCCCGAACGTTCGGCTAGCGCTGTGATTGGCCGAACGGGTCACGTGGTTCGGCCCCGAACGCGCTCTGATTGGCCGAACGGTCACGTGGTTCGGGTAAATAAATACCCGAACCACGTCATATCTCCGCCATTTGTCTGTGGGTTTAGCTTTGGGTAGGCAGGCAGGGTAGTTCGCTCTCCAGCCACGCTAGCCAGGGTCCCCCCCAGTCATTGTGTGTCGCTGCTGGGAACAGTAGTACACCGCTCGCTCAGCCACACTATATATAGCATTGTTTACTGCCACTGTGTACCTCGCTCAGCCACGCTATATATATAGCATTGTGTTTTCTGACACTCTGTGTACACGGCTTAGGCTAGTCTGACTAATATAGCATTGTGTGTACTGCCACTGTGCACCTCGCTCAGCCACGCTATATATAGCATTGTGTGTACTGCCACTGTGCACCTAGCTCAGCCACGCTATATATAGCATTGTGTGTACTGCCACTGTGCACCTCGCTCAGCCACGCTATATATATAGCATTGTGTTTTCTGACACTCTGTGTACACGGCTTAGCCTGACTAATATAGCATTGTGTGTACTGCCACTGTGCACCTCGCTCAGCCACGCTATATATAGCATTGTGTGTACTGCCACTGTGCACCTCGCTCAGCCACGCTATATATAGCATTGTGTGTACTGCCACTGTGCACCTCGCTCAGCCACGCTATATATAGCATTGTGTGTACTGCCACTGTGCACCTCGCTCAGCCACGCTATATATATAGCATTGTGTTTTCTGACACTCTGTGTACACGGCTTAGCCTGACTAATATAGCATTGTGTGTACTGCCACTGTGCACCTCGCTCAGCCACGCTATATATAGCATTGTGTGTACTGCCACTGTGCACCTCGCTCAGCCACGCTATATATAGCATTGTGTGTACTGCCACTGTGCACCTCGCTCAGCCACGCTATATATAGCATTGTGTGTACTGCCACTGTGCACCTCGCTCAGCCACGCTATATATAGCATTGTGTGTACTGCCACTGTGCACCTCGCTCAGCCACGCTATATATAGCATTGTGTGTACTGCCACTGTGCACCTCGCTCAGCCACGCTATATATATAGCATTGTGTTTTCTGACACTCTGTGTACACGGCTTAGCCTGACTAATATAGCATTGTGTGTACTGCCACTGTGCACCTCGCTCAGCCACGCTATATATAGAATTGTGTGTACTGCCACTGTGCACCTAGCTCAGCCACGCTATATATAGCATTGTGTGTACTGCCACTGTGCACCTCGCTCAGCCACGCTATATATATAGCATTGTGTTTTCTGACACTCTGTGTACACGGCTTAGCCTGACTAATATAGCATTGTGTGTACTGCCACTGTGCACCTCGCTCAGCCACGCTATATATAGCATTGTGTGTACTGCCACTGTGCACCTCGCTCAGCCACGCTATATATAGCATTGTGTGTACTGCCACTGTGCACCTCGCTCAGCCACGCTATATATAGCATTGTGTGTACTGCCACTGTGCACCTCGCTCAGCCACGCTATATATATAGCATTGTGTTTTCTGACACTCTGTGTACATGGCTTAGCCTGACTAATATAGCATTGTGTGTACTGCCACTGTGCACCTCGCTCAGCCACACTATATATAGCATTGTGTGTACTGCCACTGTGCACCTCGCTCAGCCACGCTATATATAGCATTGTGTGTACTGCCACTGTGCACCTCGCTCAGCCACGCTATATATATAGCATTGTGTTTTCTGACACTCTGTGTACACGGCTTAGCCTGACTAATATAGCATTGTGTGTACTGCCACTGTGCACCTCGCTCAGCCACGCTATATATAGCATTGTGTGTACTGCCACTGTGCACCTCGCTCAGCCACGCTATATATAGCATTGTGTGTACTGCCACTGTGCACCTCGCTCAGCCACGCTATATATAGCATTGTGTGTACTGCCACTGTGCACCTCGCTCAGCCACGCTATATATAGCATTGTGTGTACTGCCACTGTGCACCTCGCTCAGCCACGCTATATATATAGCATTGTGTTTTCTGACACTCTGTGTACACGGCTTAGCCTGACTAATATAGCATTGTGTGTACTGCCACTGTGCACCTCGCTCAGCCACGCTATATATAGCATTGTGTGTACTGCCACTGTGCACCTCGCTCAGCCACGCTATATATAGCATTGTGTGTACTGCCACTGTGCACCTCGCTCAGCCACGCTATATATAGCATTGTGTGTACTGCCACTGTGCACCTCGCTCAGCCACGCTATATATAGCATTGTGTTTACTGCCACTCTGTGTACACCGCTCAGCCAGACTATATACCGTTGTTTACTGACACTCTGTGTACACCGCTCAGCCAGACTATATACCATTGTTTACTGACACTCTGTGTACACGGCTCAGCCTGACTAATATAGCATTGTGTGTACTGCCACTGTGCACCTCGCTCAGCCACGCTATATATAGCATTGTGTTTTCTGACACTCTGTGTACACGGCTTAGCCAGACTATATAGCATTGTGTGTACTGCCACTCTGTGTACACCGCTCAGCCAGACTATATAGCATTGTGTTTACTTCCACTCTGTGTCTGCTGGGCCTGGGAACAGTAGTACACCGCTCACCCGCCACTGTATAGCATTGTGCTCTGTGTCGCTGCTGGGAATAGTGGTACTGTATAGCATTTCTGTGCTGCCACTGTACTGCTGCCAGTCAGCGTGTACTGTAAGGATAAGTGAAATGAGGAAGAAATCCGGTGAAAGAGGAAGGGGCAAGGGAAGAGGTGTTTCCCCTGACGGTTCACGTACAGGCCACAGGGGAGCACCCAAGAAAACCCACTCAATACCGCCCATGTTGTCCAGGACAACAACCCTCACAAATCCAAAAGAACAGGACCAGATAATTACTTGGATGACCTCTCAAGCGTCCAGCAGTGGGTTAAGCAGCACCAGCACATCACGCACGAGGTCCGAGTCCTCAGCCAGTTACAAGGAGCCAGTGGGCACAAAGCTGACACAACCGGCAGCGACACCACGCACACAACTGCCAGATAACCAGTCCTATGAATTACCTCAGGACACAATGGGGTATTCGCAGGAGCTATTCCCAGCCCAACAAACTTCCACCTATGAAAGGTCAATGGAGGAACAGCCAGAAATGTTGTGCCCGGATTCACAACCATTAACTGTGGGAAATGCACCGCGCACTGAAATACAAGGCGAGTCCGAGGAGGACTCGGAAACCCAAATCCCAGAGCAAGTTGGGCAGGAGGGGTTGCAATTGCAGGAGGTCGGCCGACAAGATCTGGAAGACGACGTTGGAGTGAGCTGCGCAGAGGTTGTTCTGGGGAGCTCTACTCCACGGCGGCGGCCCCCCACAATGACATATGACGAGTTTGAGGAGATGGAAGAGGAGGGTATGGACAATGTGGACAGAGACCCAGATTTTATTTGTGAACGAGAACATCGCCGTCGTAGCAGCAGCACAGATGAGTCTGTTGAAGAACCCACTGCTGCACGAGTTCGCCTTGTGCCACAAGGTAGGCGGCGCGCAATTTCAGGCACCACAAGCGTGGAAGTTAGAGTGAGAGGCAAAAGAGGAGGAAACAGAAATCGCCAGCAAGGAGGCAGGTGCTCCAAAGTCTGGGCTTTCTTTGAAGACTGCACTGAGGATGTTACCATGGCGATTTGCAAGGTGTGCAAGACTCGCCTGAGCAGGGGGAAAAGTATTAACAACCTCTCCACCACCAGCATGAGCCGCCACATGCTATCCAAACATCCCACTCTGTGGGCAAACGCGGCAGGACAGGGTACCAGCAACACTGCCTCCCTTGGGTTCACCAGACTCACCACCAGACCCGCCTCAGCAGCAGCAGTAGCCCAGCCATTGCGTGGTTCACAACATTCACAAACATCAGACGACGCTGACACTGTCACTTTCCGGAGTAGTGCTCTTGAGGTCTCCCAGTGTTCATCAAACACAACAACCAACAGCCCTTCCGTGTGCAGCGCTACGGTTCAGTTGTCTGTGTCGGAGATGTTTGAGCGCAAGAGGAAATTGCCAGCAAATGACCCCCGGGCCGTGGCAGTAACAGCCAGCATAGCCAAGCTTCTGGCCTGCGAAATGCTGCCATATCGAGTGGTGGAGACAAACAGCTTCAAGGGCATGATGTCAGTGGCCATCCCACGTTACGTGGTTCCCAGCCGCTACCACTTTGCGCGCTCTGCAGTGCCTGAGTTGCATGAGCACGTGGTCAGCAAAATAACCCGAAGCTTGAAGAATGCCGTTGCCTGCAAGGTTCACCTCACCACTGACACCTGGACGAGTGCGTTCGGCCAGGGTCGATACATCTCCCTTACCGCGCACTGGGTGAACCTTGTGGAGCCTGGCAGCGATTCCTCACCTGCTACGGCGCGGGTGTTGCCCACGCCGCAAACAGCTGCACCGCCGTCCCTCCCACTGGATAACAACAGCAGCACCTACCTCTCTGACTCCTTCTCCTCCAACGCATCTCAAAGCTGTACCTCTTTCGGAAACGCTAACCCAGCAGCAGTAGGATCGTGGAAGCAGTGCAGCACAGCTGTTGGCATGCGTCAGCAAGCGTTGCTGAAGCTGATCTGCCTTGGGGATAAGCAGCACACAGGGGAGGAAATTTGGAGGGGAATAAAGGAACAGACGGATTTGTGGCTGGCACCGCTGGACCTGAAACTGGGCATGGTTGTGTGTGATAATGGGAGTAATCTCATTCGCGCTTTAAGGTTGGCTAAGCTGACACACATCCCTTGCCTGGCGCACGTGATGAACCTAGTAGTTCAGCGGTTCCTGAGGACATACCCAGGCGTGGCCGATCTTCTGTTGAAGGTGCGTCGAGTGGCCAAACATTGTAGAAATTCCAGTACTGCTTCGGGGGCACTCGCCAAGATGCAGGAGCGCTTCAATCTCCCCCACCATCGCTTGCTGTGTGATGTCCCTACGCGCTGGAATTCTACGCTGCACATGCTAGCACGCTTTTGTGAGCAGAAGAGTGCAGTGGTCCAGTACATGACGGCGCAGTACCGAGGCGCATCCGGACAGCTGCCAAGCTTCTGTGGATCCGATTGGGCCAACATGTTGGACCTCTGCCAAGTCCTCCAAAATTTTGAGCAATCCACGTTGCTTGTGAGCAGTGACAACTCTTCAGTCAGCATTACCATACCACTGCTGTGTTTACTGAAGAGGTCGATGTTAAAAATCAAGGAAACAGCTGTCATGATGCAACTGGGGGAATCTGAAGGAGAAAACGATCAGCGTGATGGTACCAACATCAGGCCATCCGCCTCAGGGAACGCTGGCCCCAGCAGCTATGACGAAGAAGAGGAGGAGGAACAGCTGGAGTTGGAGCAGGAATTTCATGCCACCACTGACGAGGGCCAGAGCGGTGCACGTTGGACTTCCACAATTCAACGCGAATGGTCAGCAGAAGCAGACCAGGAGGAAGGTGACGACTATGATGCATCACAACAACTATCACAACGCTCACAAGAGGATGATGAGGATTCTGGTAGGACTCTGGCACACATGGCTCAATTCATGCTAGACTGCATTGAACGTGACCCACGCATTGTGCGCATTCTGGACAACACCAATTACTGGGTTTATACCCTTCTGGATCCACGGTACAAACACAATGTTCCAAAACTGCTTGAAGAAAGAGTCAGACAGGTCAAAATGGAAGAATACCAGCAGGCCCTTGTGGAGACTTTAGAGAGGAGATTGACATCCTCCCCCTACTCTAGCCAGTTGTACGCAGACAGACTGACTTCCGCAAACCCAGGACGACCAGGAGGGCAGCAAACAATGCAAGCCGCAGCTAGTACCCAAAAGGGAACGGTATCGGCAGTGTCCTTGGAGTGGGAAAATTTTCTGACACCCATGCAGCAGCAGCCCACTGAACAGCAAGCGTGCAGATCCACCTCCAACACCGATCGCCTGGAGAAGATGGTCAAGGACTACATGTCAGATGACGTAGCTGTGTCGAACAATCCATCTGCACCCTTCAACTATTGGGTATCGAAGCTAGACACCTGGCACGAACTGGCAATGTACGCAATAGAGGTGCTGGCTTGCCCGGCAGCCAGCGTTATGTCGGAACGCTGTTTCAGTGCTGCCGGAGGCATCGTCACAGATCGGCGTATCCGCCTCTCTACAGAAAATGCAGACCGTCTGACTCAAATTAAAATGAATCAATCCTGGATTGGAAATGACTACGCAACACTCCAGGACCCCAACCAAGTAACATGACCAATGAACATCTGGGATGGTGTAGCGTTTCCGGTCCCTGTTTATTGAACCTCTCATCTGTATTACATTTATGACTGCATGGCGGCAAAAAGCATTGCTGCTATATCCGCACGCTTTTTGTCCTCATGCAAGGCCTGGGTTGTTGTGTCTCAAAAACCGTGGCCTTCTCCTCCTGCGCCTGCTCCTGTTCCATCACGTCTGCTGCTGCTGGGTTAGCGTTGCCGCGTGGTCCCTGTTTATTGAACCACTTATCTTTATTACATTTATGACTGCATGGCGGTACAAAGCATGCTATCCGCACGCTTCTTGCCCTCATGCAAGGCCTGGGTTGTTGTGTCTCACAAAGCGTGGCCTTCTCCTCCTGCGCCTCCTCCTGTTCCATCACGTCTGCTGCTGCTGGGTTAGCGTTGCCGCGTGGTCCCTGTTTATTGAACCACTTATCTTTATTACATTTATGACTGCATGGCGGTACAAAGCATGCTATCCGCACGCTTCTTGCCCTCATGCAAGGCCTGGGTTGTTGTGTCTCACAAAGCGTGGCCTTCTCCTCCTGCGCCTCCTCCTGTTCCATCACGTCTGCTGCTGCTGGGTTAGCGTTGCCGCGTGGTCCCTGTTTATTGAACCACTTATCTTTATTACATTTATGACTGCATGGCGGTACAAAGCATGCTATCCGCACGCTTCTTGCCCTCATGCAAGGCCTGGGTTGTTGTGTCTCACAAAGCGTGGCCTTCTCCTCCTGCGCCTCCTCCTGTTCCATCACGTCTGCTGCTGCTGGGTTAGCGTTGCCGCGTGGTCCCTGTTTATTGAACCACTTATCTTTATTACATTTATGACTGCATGGCGGTAAAAAGCATGCTATCTGCACGCTTTTTGTCCTCATGCAAGGCCTGGGTTGTTGTGTCTCACAAAGCGTGGCCTTCTCCTCCTGCGCCTCCTACTGTTCCATCACGTCTGCTGCTGCTGGGTTAGCGTTGCCGCGTGGTCCCTGTTTATTGAACCACTTATCTTTATTACATTTATGACTGCATGGCGGTAAAAAGCATGCTATCCGCACGCTTTTTGTCCTCATGCAAGGCCTGGGTTGTTGTGTCTCACAAAGCGTGGCCTTCTCCTCCTGCGCCTCCTCCTGTTCCATCACGTCTGCTGCTGCTGCTGCTGGGTTAGCGTTGCCGGTCCTTGTTTATGGAACCTCTTATCTTTATTACATTTATGACTGCATGGCGGTACAAAGCATGCTATCCGCACGCTTCTTGCCCTCATGCAAGGCCGGGGTTGTTGTGTCTCACAAAGCGTGGCCTTCTCCTCCTGCGCCTCCTCCTGTTCCATCACGTGTGCTGCTGCTGGGTTAGCGTTACCGGTCCCTTTTCCTGGAACCTCTTATATGTATTACATTTATGACTGCATGCCGACAAAAAACATGTTACCTGTGCAAAGAAAACAGACATTTCCCGCATTTAAAAGACAGTTTTCCCTTTGAAACTTTAAAATCGATTTTCTCAAAAACTATAAGCTCTTTTTGCTAATTTTTTTTTTCCTCTTGTACCCACTCCCAAGGTGCACATACCCTGTAAATTTGGGGTATGTAGCATGTAAGGAGGCTTTACAAACCACAAAAGTTCGGGTCCCCATTGACTTCCATTATGTTCGGAGTTCGGGTCGAACACCCGAACATCGCGGCCATGTTCGGCCTGTTCGGCCCGAACCCGAACATCTAGATGTTCGCCCAACACTAGCTCCAACCACTGAATATTAATCCCAGTCATCCAGTGACCAATTGTGCAAAGTTTGAGAACCCTAACATTAAAAGTGTAAGAATTGCTGCAGTTTACGTTTTCTCAGTAAAATTTGCATTTGTCTCCACCTACTGTCTGATGACCTGGCATTGCCCGATAATGTATTTTGCAGGTGCTGGCTGCGTCCACTTTTCATAACCCTAACAAACAATTAATCAATTACCAAGTTTGTGAGCTTTGCGGTCTTTGGCATCAATAACCTTCATTAAAATGAAACAAATCATATTGGCAGTTTGTGGCTCCACCCCTTTTCTAAATTTAAACCCCAGTCACCCAGTGATCAACTGTACCAGGTTTGAGGATTGTGCCATTAACGGTGTAAGAATGGCTGCTGTTTACATTTTCCCAGTAAAATTTGTATTTGTCTCCGCCCACTTATGACCGGTGTTGGCTGTGCCCACTTTTCTAACCCTAACGCACAATTAATCAATTGTTCAATTACAAAGTTTGTGAGCTTTGCGGTGTTTGGCATCAATGATTTGCATTGAAATGAAACAAATCTAATTGGCTGTTTGTGGCTCCACCCCTTTCTGAAATGGAACCCTAGTCACCCAATGATCAACTGTACCAGGTTTGAGGCTTGTGCCATTAACAGTGCAAGAATGGCAGCAATGTATATATTCCCCTTGAAAATCAATAGGTTAATTTTGATTGGCTTTTATAGACTCCACCCACCTTTCTGAATAATAATCCCAGTCACCCAGTAACCAACTGTGCAAAGTTTAAGAACTCTACCATTAACAGTGTAAGAATGGCTGCAGTTTACATTTTCCAGTAAAATTTGTATTTTTCTCCGCCCTTTTTTGGTTATGGGAATAAAAAGTATCCTACACTTTATTCCAGGTAATGTACTATGTGTGCGCCAAATTTTATTCAAATCTGTACAGCCATTTTTGCGTGATTGAGTAACAAACATCCAAACATCCGAACTTTCCCATTTATTATATTACACAGACACAAACCGAATAGAAAATGTACCAGGGAAAATATTTCAAACACCACTGTCAATATGACAACCCTATTAGTACTGAGTCAGGTTCTATTTACCTGCTAATATATTAGGTAGTTAATCTAAAAATGGCAGTACGCTATAAGTATTGCTCACGCAGTGAGATTCATAAATATGTCTGCACAGTCATATACTGCAGGGGTCCTTGCTGATCCCCCTCCACTCATTTATAATATGTATGAGTGGGGTGTAGCTATCCCGCAGAGCGACTGTGGTAATCACTGCAAAAGGTGGTAGGGACCGGAGTGTGGTCGCTTGCTGTGAAACTATAATTCACCCCAGCTGACCCCTCATTAGTACTGGTCCTAGATACCACCCTTTCAAAGGAGGGGGGCTATTACAAAGTGCTAGAACATGTGCATCGTGCTGTACATAAAGACCCTAATGAGATCACATTTCACCACAAAGGCTTCTTCAGAAGGTGCTATACATATGTTACATAGTGCTATACATCATACACATCACCACAAAATTAAAATCAAAAATTGCCCCCCATAGATCAGCCCAAGTCAGAGCTAGATGCGCCGTGTTCGGCGACCAAATATATACTAAGGAAGCAGGAAGAGGAGGGGTTCATGCCCTTAAGCCACGCCCATAGTCCTCGGAGAGTTTCTGATCCTAAATATATCTTATCGGAAGCTTTTTGTAGGTAGGGGACCTTAGTCCCCGCTCTAGCTAACCTCCTCCCATAATGTACCTGCATCTGGGACCTGTGTTGAGCCCCTATATCGTCCCATCCGTGCGGTGGATGCTATGATGCGTTCCACCCGCAGTAAAGGGGGTGGGGGATGCGTGTCAGGGCCGTCCGCGTCACTTCCGCATTCAAAGTTCCGCATTCCACGTGAGCGCGGACGTCATCTGCGGCGCCGCCCATTCCTTCACTACGCAGGATCCCTGTGACGGGGAGCGGGGGGAGGCGACCAGGTGCCTCCCCTCCTATTCAGGTACCGCCCCCGTTGTCATGGTGATCTGTGTATACACGTTTCTCCCAATAGGGATATATCAAAAAAGACATATAGATGGGGACGTCTAGGACAAAATCTATGTATGGGTACATATATACATAGGCGCTGTGTTAGAGGATACATACAGTTATATGGATAAGACCATCTAGCGGGACAAGGTTGTCCCCTCTATATCATATCATATATCAAATATCATACAGGGCGCTATGGACCGGGGGGAAAGTTTCAAGTTCAATAATGTTTTCTACAGATATATCAGAAAATACACACATCAAAAAACCTAGAATAAGGACATGGGTACATATGACCCGTTAGGCGAGGGGGGCCATAAAGATATCAATCTATAAAAAACAGGCAAGATTGAAGTCCTCGTTTAGTCCTCTTGGTGAGATCGTATCTAAACGAAAAATCCACTGGGACTCAATCTGTGTTAATTTCTGGTCGAAGTTGCCCCCTCTAAAATCCCTTCTCCAGGTCTGAATCCCCCAAAACTGTATATCAAAACGTCTCGGGGAATGGAACTCATTCATATGTCTTGCAATGGGTGTATCCCTTCTGTGTTTGATGTCCCCCACATGTTCCAGCACACGGTCTTTAAATTGTCTGGTCGTCTTTCCTACATACCATAAATTACAGGGGCACTTAGCCCCGTATATAACTCCCCTACTTTCGCAGTTGATAAAAGATAGTATATTGAAAGTTCTGCCAGTGGAAGGTACTGTAAATTGCTTCAAAGTAGGTATATATTTGCAGGCCTTACAACGGCCACATCTAAAGGACCCTACTGGTTTTGGTGGAAGCCAGGTTTCTCTTGGGGCGGAATGGGGGGTGTAGGTGCTGTGGACTAGTATGTCTCGTAAGCTCGACGACCGTCTATAGGTTATGGCTGGAGTGTCAGGGAGGTGTCTTGATAGATCCTTATCCTTCTGCAGGATGGGCCAGTAATGTCGTATTATCTCAAAGACTCTGTGTGAGTCATCAGTGAACGTCCCAATAAGACGGGGTATTCTTAAAGCCTCCTTGGGGGATGCCCCAAGACTACGGTCGACTCTCTCATTGGAGTTTCTCAAAGTAACTTCACGGGGGGTCTCATATGCTCGTTTGTATGCATGTTCAATAACATGATCTGGGAAACCTCTTTGTCTGAAGCGCTGTTTAAGAAGTGTACACTCTCTCTCAAAAGACTCAGGTGTTGAGCAGTTCCTCCTGGCACGGAGAAACTGTCCAATTGGTATACTTTTACGCAGAGAGCTAGGGTGGGAGCTTTCCCATCTCAACAGGGAGTTCGTCGATGTGGGTTTCCGAAATATCTCGGTCTGTATTTTTCCTTTCTCAACCGTAATTTTAAGGTCCAAGAAGTTGATCGTATTGCTATTGATCTCATATGTGAAGTGCATACCGATCTGGTTGGAGTTCAAGATTTCCACAAAGTCAATGAACACATCTCTGTCACCATCCCACAGTATAATGATGTCATCTATGAATCTCCCCCAGTATAGAATGTGGGAAGTGAAAAAAGCAAGATCCTCAGTGAACACATGGACATCCTCCCACCAGCCCAGGAACAGATTTGCGTATGAGGGGGCGCAAGCCGTCCCCATAGCACTGCCCCTGAGCTGGTGGTAGAAGTGGCCCCCAAACAAGAACACATTATGTGTTAAGATAAAATTGAGGAGGTTGGTAAGCAGACGGTTATGTGACTCGAGGTGTTGTCCTCTGGTTCTCAGGAAGTACTGCACTGCTGCCAGTCCTAGTCCATGATCAATATTACTATATAATGACTCAACGTCAAGACTAGCCAGCAGGGTGGTTGATGGTACCTCAATGTCCTGTAATTTTGGCAACAGGTCCTTAGTATCTCTTAGGTAGGAGGGTAAGGCC
Organism: Hyperolius riggenbachi; assembly: GCF_040937935.1. Taxonomy (NCBI): domain Eukaryota; kingdom Metazoa; phylum Chordata; class Amphibia; order Anura; family Hyperoliidae; genus Hyperolius; species Hyperolius riggenbachi. The sequence continues at coordinate 43,659,898 of NC_090646.1, read as the reverse complement.
TCCACAAAGGGTCTCAGAAACCTATCTACATATTTGCTGGTTTCATCTGTCAAATTGCCACAACCTGATACTATCGGCCTCCCAGGCGGAGGTAACTTTTCTTTATGTATCTTAGGTAGTGCATAAAACACAGCTAGTCGTGGAAATTTGGTAGAGGTTTCCAACCGAATGTAATCTGTTGGATCGAGGCAACCCTCAGTCACAGCATTCTTCAATATTGTACAAAGGTTCTCGGCATGTCGTTTAATGGGATTTTCCCGAATAACAGCATATTGCGTCTCATTTCTCAGGATTGTTAGACACATTTGTTCATACATCTCTTTATTCATGATGACTATATTCCCCCCCTTATCTGCTGGTTTTATAACGAGATTATCGTTCTTTCTCAGGGCATTAAGTGCTGCTCTCTCGTTTATATTAAGATTATCGTGTAAGGGGGTACGGGCCGTATCACTCTCCAATCTCTTAAGTGCCCTAGTCACCATGTCGACAAAAGTGTGAATTTGTGGGTACTGGGATAACGATGGACAATATTTACTCTTAGACTTAATCCCACTAGGTGGAGCCAGAGGTGGAATACCAGTGTCATTTTCCAATAATAGTTCTTGTAATGCTTCCAATGCTTCCTTCTCATGTTTATCTGTGGTCTTTTGTTTAGCTTCTTTCGTCTCGTACATCTTTACAAGTGCCAATTTACGGGCAAAAAGGTTAACATCCTTAACCCAGTCAAATGCACAGAATTTATTAGCAGGCACAAAAGATAGACCTTTGGTAAGTAATGACTCCTCTATAGTTGTTAGTGTATGTGAGGATAGGTTCACCACCCTCAATTGCGAAGTTGGATCATGTGTATCTACCACTGGTGTGCCTGATTCTTGTGGCCACCCCTTCTTTGTCCCGTGTATCCCCACTGTTTGCGGTCTCTTAAAGTATGTTGTTCCTGTTTTGTCATAGTTTTTGGGTCTACACATTGTGGGTCTGGGGGCGGTGGGGGGTGGTCTAAAAAAGACTGTTGATGTTTATCAACCCTTTTGTTATGTGGTCCTCTTGGGGGGTTACGTTGACCACGTGGAAAATGTTTTTTCTTCTTATTACGTGTTTTGGGTGACACCTGACTGAAAGCGTTGGACTCACTTCCGGATTGTGTCTCTATATCGGATATGGTAACAGTCTCACCCTCAGGTCCTGGCTGTTTTGGCTTCTCTGCCCAAGTGTAGACTTGCCCTCTCTTAAAGTCAGAACTATCTCTCAGGAATTTCTTATGTTTCCTACTTTTGACCTCTTCAGTGTAAGCATTAACTTTTCTTTCAAGTTTTGCCTCAAATTTTTCGAAATCAGGGTGGCCGGATAGTTCTAACAATATTTTTTGTTCCTGTGTTAGTTTGGTTCTGATTTTGTCTGCAAATTTTAATTCATAGTCATGTAAGTATTTCATTTGCTCAAGGGTATGTCTTGTTTTTCATTCGTCCCAGCCAGTCATAAACTGTGTGTCATCGGTGTGAGAGTGTAATTTGGTCAGATTACGCAGGCCCCTAACTGTAATGTGCTCCCTTAGGTAGACACTGAAGGAAGCCACTTCCCATGAAGATCTGACAAATTCTTTGTAAGTTTTGAAGATATCAACAAACACAGGTTCAATATCTGTATCATTAGTACCGGATTCCCTATCCGTATCGCTCTCAATGTTCTCTGCATTAAAAAAGTCTCTAGCTTCCTTAGTGAGCGTATCAATAGATGGTAGCCCTTCAGATAGGTAGGCCATTCCACTAAAATAAAGCAAATGGTGTTCGGTGCACCGTATTAACAATAGAAGACAGACACAAACCGAATAGAAAATGTACCAGGGAAAATATTTCAAACACCACTGTCAATATGACAACCCTATTAGTACTGAGTCAGGTTCTATTTACCTGCTAATATATTAGGTAGTTAATCTAAAAATGGCAGTACGCTATAAGTATTGCTCACGCAGTGAGATTCATAAATATGTCTGCACAGTCATATACTGCAGGGGTCCTTGCTGATCCCCCTCCACTCATTTATAATATGTATGAGTGGGGTGTAGCTATCCCGCAGAGCGACTGTGGTAATCACTGCAAAAGGTGGTAGGGACCGGAGTGTGGTCGCTTGCTGTGAAACTATAATTCACCCCAGCTGACCCCTCATTAGTACTGGTCCTAGATACCACCCTTTCAAAGGAGGGGGGCTATTACAAAGTGCTAGAACATGTGCATCGTGCTGTACATAAAGACCCTAATGAGATCACATTTCACCACAAAGGCTTCTTCAGAAGGTGCTATACATATGTTACATAGTGCTATACATCATACACATCACCACAAAATTAAAATCAAAAATTGCCCCCCATAGATCAGCCCAAGTCAGAGCTAGATGCGCCGTGTTCGGCGACCAAATATATACTAAGGAAGCAGGAAGAGGAGGGGTTCATGCCCTTAAGCCACGCCCATAGTCCTCGGAGAGTTTCTGATCCTAAATATATCTTATCGGAAGCTTTTTGTAGGTAGGGGACCTTAGTCCCCGCTCTAGCTAACCTCCTCCCATAATGTACCTGCATCTGGGACCTGTGTTGAGCCCCTATATCGTCCCATCCGTGCGGTGGACGCTATGATGCGTTCCACCCGCAGTAAAGGGGGTGGGGGATGCGTGTCAGGGCCGTCCGCGTCACTTCCGCATTCAAAGTTCCGCATTCCACGTGAGCGCGGACGTCATCTGCGGCGCCGCCCATTCCTTCACTACGCAGGATCCCTGTGACGGGGAGCGGGGGGAGGCGACCAGGTGCCTCCCCTCCTATTCAGGTACCGCCCCCGTTGTCATGGTGATCTGTGTATACACGTTTCTCCCAATAGGGATATATCAAAAAAGACATATAGATGGGGACGTCTAGGACAAAATCCAAGAGGACCACATAACAAAAGGGTTGATAAACATCAACAGTCTTTTTTAGACCACCCCCCACCGCCCCCAGACCCACAATGTGTAGACCCAAAAACTATGACAAAACAGGAACAACATACTTTAAGAGACCGCAAACAGTGGGGATACACGGGACAAAGAAGGGGTGGCCACAAGAATCAGGCACACCAGTGGTAGATACACATGATCCAACTTCGCAATTGAGGGTGGTGAACCTATCCTCACATACACTAACAACTATAGAGGAGTCATTACTTACCAAAGGTCTATCTTTTGTGCCTGCTAATAAATTCTGTGCATTTGACTGGGTTAAGGATGTTAACCTTTTTGCCCGTAAATTGGCACTTGTAAAGATGTACGAGACGAAAGAAGCTAAACAAAAGACCACAGATAAACATGAGAAGGAAGCATTGGAAGCATTACAAGAACTATTATTGGAAAATGACACTGGTATTCCACCTCTGGCTCCACCTAGTGGGATTAAGTCTAAGAGTAAATATTGTCCATCGTTATCCCAGTACCCACAAATTCACACTTTTGTCGACATGGTGACTAGGGCACTTAAGAGATTGGAGAGTGATACGGCCCGTACCCCCTTACACGATAATCTTAATATAAACGAGAGAGCAGCACTTAATGCCCTGAGAAAGAACGATAATCTCGTTATAAAACCAGCAGATAAGGGGGGGAATATAGTCATCATGAATAAAGAGATGTATGAACAAATGTGTCTAACAATCCTGAGAAATGAGACGCAATATGCTGTTATTCGGGAAAATCCCATTAAACGACATGCCGAGAACCTTTGTACAATATTGAAGAATGCTGTGACTGAGGGTTGCCTCGATCCAACAGATTACATTCGGTTGGAAACCTCTACCAAATTTCCACGACTAGCTGTGTTTTATGCACTACCTAAGATACATAAAGAAAAGTTACCTCCGCCTGGGAGGCCGATAGTATCAGGTTGTGGCAATTTGACAGATGAAACCAGCAAATATGTAGATAGGTTTCTGAGACCCTTTGTGGAGGCCTTACCCTCCTACCTAAGAGATACTAAGGACCTGTTGCCAAAATTACAGGACATTGAGGTACCATCAACCACCCTGCTGGCTAGTCTTGACGTTGAGTCATTATATAGTAATATTGATCATGGACTAGGACTGGCAGCAGTGCAGTACTTCCTGAGAACCAGAGGACAACACCTCGAGTCACATAACCGTCTGCTTACCAACCTCCTCAATTTTATCTTAACACATAATGTGTTCTTGTTTGGGGGCCACTTCTACCACCAGCTCAGGGGCAGTGCTATGGGGACGGCTTGCGCCCCCTCATACGCAAATCTGTTCCTGGGCTGGTGGGAGGATGTCCATGTGTTCACTGAGGATCTTGCTTTTTTCACTTCCCACATTCTATACTGGGGGAGATTCATAGATGACATCATTATACTGTGGGATGGTGACAGAGATGTGTTCATTGACTTTGTGGAAATCTTGAACTCCAACCAGATCGGTATGCACTTCACATATGAGATCAATAGCAATACGATCAACTTCTTGGACATTAAAATTACGGTTGAGAAAGGAAAAATACAGACCGAGATATTTCGGAAACCCACATCGACGAACTCCCTGTTGAGATGGGAAAGCTCCCACCCTAGCTCTCTGCGTAAAAGTATACCAATTGGACAGTTTCTCCGTGCCAGGAGGAACTGCTCAACACCTGAGTCTTTTGAGAGAGAGTGTACACTTCTTAAACAGCGCTTCAGACAAAGAGGTTTCCCAGATCATGTTATTGAACATGCATACAAACGAGCATATGAGACCCCCCGTGAAGTTACTTTGAGAAACTCCAATGAGAGAGTCGACCGTAGTCTTGGGGCATCCCCCAAGGAGGCTTTAAGAATACCCCGTCTTATTGGGACGTTCACTGATGACTCACACAGAGTCTTTGAGATAATACGACATTACTGGCCCATCCTGCAGAAGGATAAGGATCTATCAAGACACCTCCCTGACACTCCAGCCATAACCTATAGACGGTCGTCGAGCTTACGAGACATACTAGTCCACAGCACCTACACCCCCCATTCCGCCCCAAGAGAAACCTGGCTTCCACCAAAACCAGTAGGGTCCTTTAGATGTGGCCGTTGTAAGGCCTGCAAATATATACCTACTTTGAAGCAATTTACAGTACCTTCCACTGGCAGAACTTTCAATATACTATCTTTTATCAACTGCGAAAGTAGGGGAGTTATATACGGGGCTAAGTGCCCCTGTAATTTATGGTATGTAGGAAAGACGACCAGACAATTTAAAGACCGTGTGCTGGAACATGTGGGGGACATCAAACACAGAAGGGATACACCCATTGCAAGACATATGAATGAGTTCCATTCCCCGAGACGTTTTGATATACAGTTTTGGGGGATTCAGACCTGGAGAAGGGATTTTAGAGGGGGCAACTTCGACCAGAAATTAACACAGATTGAGTCCCAGTGGATTTTTCGATTTAGATACGATCTCACCAAGAGGACTAAACGAGGACTTCAATCTTGCCTGTTTTTTATAGATTGATATCTTTATGGCCCCCCTCGCCTAACGGGTCATATGTACCCATGTCCTTATTCTAGGTTTTTTGATGTGTGTATTTTCTAATATATCTGTAGAAAACATTATTGAACTTGAAACTTTCCCCCCGGTCCATAGCGCCCTGTATGATATTTGATATATGATATGATATAGAGGGGACAACCTTGTCCCGCTAGATGGTCTTATCCATATAACTGTATGTATCCTCTAACACAGCGCCTATGTATATATGTACCCATACATAGATTTTGTCCTAGACGTCCCCATCTATATGTCTTATTTGATATATCCCTATTGGGAGAAACGTGTATACACAGATCACCATGACAACGGGGGCGGTACCTGAATAGAAGGGGAGGCACCTGGTCGCCTCCCCCCGCTCCCCGTCACAGGGATCCTGCGTAGTGAAGGAATGGGCGGCGCCGCAGATGACGTCCGCGCTCACGTGGAATGCGGAACTTTGAATGCGGAAGTGACGCGGACGGCCCTGACACGCATCCCCCACCCCCTTTACTGCGGGTGGAACGCATCATAGCGTCCACCGCACGGATGGGACGATATAGGGGCTCAACACAGGTCCCAGATGCAGGTACATTATGGGAGGAGGTTAGCTAGAGCGGGGACTAAGGTCCCCTACCTACAAAAAGCTTCCGATAAGATATATTTAGGATCAGAAACTCTCCGAGGACTATGGGCGTGGCTTAAGGGCATGAACCCCTCCTCTTCCTGCTTCCTTAGTATATATTTGGTCGCCGAACACGGCGCATCTAGCTCTGACTTGGGCTGATCTATGGGGGGCAATTTTTGATTTTAATTTTGTGGTGATGTGTATGATGTATAGCACTATGTAACATATGTATAGCACCTTCTGAAGAAGCCTTTGTGGTGAAATGTGATCTCATTAGGGTCTTTATGTACAGCACGATGCACATGTTCTAGCACTTTGTAATAGCCCCCCTCCTTTGAAAGGGTGGTATCTAGGACCAGTACTAATGAGGGGTCAGCTGGGGTGAATTATAGTTTCACAGCAAGCGACCACACTCCGGTCCCTACCACCTTTTGCAGTGATTACCACAGTCGCTCTGCGGGATAGCTACACCCCACTCATACATATTATAAATGAGTGGAGGGGGATCAGCAAGGACCCCTGCAGTATATGACTGTGCAGACATATTTATGAATCTCACTGCGTGAGCAATACTTATAGCGTACTGCCATTTTTAGATTAACTACCTAATATATTAGCAGGTAAATAGAACCTGACTCAGTACTAATAGGGTTGTCATTTATTATATTAGTAGGATATCTATCTATCTATCTATCTATCTATCTATCTATCTATATATATACTAGCTGATTGCCCGGCGTTGCCTGGGTATGTATTTGGTTGGTGTTGGCTCCGCCCACTTTTCTAACCCTAACACACAATGACTCAATGACCTAGTTTGTGAGCTTAGCATTGTTTGGCATCAATAATTTGCAGTAAAATGAAACAAATCTGATTGGCTGTGGCTCCACCCTCTTTTCTGATTTTGAACCCCAGTCACCAAATGACCAACTGTACCAGGTTTTAAGCTTGTGTCCTTAACAGTGCAAGAATGGCAGCAATTGAATATGCCCCTTGAAAAGCAATAAATGAATTTGGATTGGCTTTTGTAGGCTCCACCCTCTTTTATGAATATTAATCCCAGTCACCCAGTGACCAACTGTGCAAAGTTTGAGAACCCTACCATTAACAGTGTAAGCATGGCTGTAGTTCACATTTTCCCAGTGAAATTTATATTTGTCTCCGCCCACTGATGACCCAGCATCGCCTGGGTATGTATTTGGCTGGTGTTGGCTATGCCCACTTTTTGTAATAGTAACAGACAATTACTTAATTACTCAGTGACCAAATTTGTGAGCTTTGCAGTCTTTGGCATCAATAATTTGCATTGAAATGAAACAAATCTGATGGGCTGTTTGTGTCTCCACCCCTTTTCTGCAATTGAACCCCAGTCACCCAATAAATAACTGTACCCAGTTTGAGGCTTGTGCCATTAACAGTGTAAGAATGGCAGTAATGAAATACTTCCCTTGAAAATCAATAGATTAATTTTGATTGGCTTTTGTAGGCTCCAATAGTAGCTAGTAATAATAGCTGATGAATCGGTGTAGCCCGGGTATGTATTTGGCTGGTGTTAGCTCCGGCCACTTTTTCTAACCCTAACACACAATTACTTAATGACCAGGTTTGTGAACTTTGGGGTCTTTGTCATCAATAATTTGTATATTCCCATAGAAATTAAGCAATATTGGCTGTTTGTGGCTCTGCATCTCTCCGGCATTTGAACCCCAGTGACCCAATGACCAACTGTAGCAGGTTTGAGGCATCTGCTATTAATAGAGCAAAAATGGAAGCAATTTAAATATTCCCCTTGAAAATAAACAGGTGAATTTTGATTGGCTGTTATAGGCTCCACCCACTTCCCATAATATTAATCTCAGTCACCCAGCGACCATCTGGGCAAAGTTTGAGAACCCTTGCCATTAAAAGTGTAAGAATGGCTGCAGTTTATATTTTCCCCTGGAATGAAATGCAGTTGTTGGCTCCACCCACTTTTTCTAACCTTAACATACAGTCACTCAATGATCAAGTTTATCAGCTTTGGGGTCCTTGGTATCAATACTTTGTATATTCCCATTGAAAAATAAACAAATCTGGCTGTTTGTGGCTCCGCCCCCTTTCCGAATTTGAACCCCAGTCACCCAGTGACCAATTGTACCAGGTTTGAGGCATCTGCTATTAACAGTATAAGAGAATGGTAGCAGCTTAAATAAAGGTGAATTTTTATTGGCTGTTGTAGGCTCCACCCACCTTCCAAAATCGTAATCTCATTCACCCAGGGACCAACTGTGCAAAGTTTGAGAACCCTGCCATTAACGGTGTAAGATTGGCTGCAGTTTATATTTTCCCAGTAAATGTTGTTTTTGGCTCCGCCCACTTTTTGTAACCTGGACACACAGTCACTCAATGACCAAGTTTGTGAGCTTTCAGGTTCCTGGCATCAAAAATGTGTGAATGGAAGCAGTTTATCCAGCAAGGAAATCTGTTTGGCTGTTTGTGGCCCCGCCCCTTTAGTGAATTTGGACCCCAGTCACCCAATGACCAACTGTACCAGGTTTGAAGCCTCTGCCACTAACAGCGTAAGAATGGCAGCAGTTTTAATATTCCCCTTGAAAATCAATAGGTGAATTTTGATTGGCAGTTGTAGGCTCCACCCACTTTCTTGAATCTTAATCGCAATCACCCAGTGACCAACTGTGGCAAGTTTGAGAACCCTGCGATTAACAGTCTAAGAATGGCTGCGGTTTACATTTTTCCATTTAAAATGAACGGCTGAAATTTGATTGGCTGTGTTATGCTCCTCCCACCTTTCCTGGATTCGTAACCTCGGTCACCAAGTGACCAACTGTGCCAAGTGTGGGGACTCTGGCTTGATTACTGTAAGAATGGCAGCCTTTTACATTTTTTCCATTGACTTGAATGGGTGAAATCTGATTTACTGTTTGTAGCTCCGCCCAGGTGTGCAGGGGGGCCGCAAGACCCCCAGAACATATCATCCCAGGTAGGTAGGGATCTGTATACCAAGTTTCGTTCAAATCGGTCAAGCCGTTTTCGCGTGATCGCGGTATACACACACACACACACACACACACACACACACGCACACGCACACGCACACGCACACGCACACGCACACGCACACACACACACACACACACACACACACACGCATATGCATACAGTACATCCGGTTTTATATATATATATATATATATATATATATATATATATATATATATATATATATATATATATATATATATATATCCTACTAATATAATAAATATGGGGATGTTTGGATGTTTGGATGTTAGGATGTTTGTTACTCGATCGCGCAAAAATGGCTAAACGGATTTGAATGAAATTTGGCACACACATAGTACATTACCTGGAATAAAGTATAGGATACTTTTGATTCCCATAACCAAAAAGGGGGCGGAGACAAATACAAATTTCACTGGGAAAATGTAAACTGCAGCCATTCATACACTGTTAATGGTAGGGTTCTCAAACTTTGCACAGTTGGTCATTGGGTGACTGTTATTATTATTCAGAAAGGTGGGTGGAGTCTATAAAAGCCAATCATAATTCACCTATTGATTTTCAAGGGGAATATTTACATTGCTGCTATTCTTGCACTGTTAATGGCACAAGCCTCAAACATGGTACAGTTGATCATTGTGTGACTGGGGTTCAATTTCAGAAAGGAGGTGGAGCCACAAACAGCCAATTAGATTTATTTCATTCCAATACAAATTATTGATGCCAAACACCGCAAAGCTCACAAACTTGGTAATTGAGTAATTGTGTGTGAGGGTTAGAAAAGTGGGCACAGCCAACACCAGCCAAATACATAAGCGGTCAACATGGGGTCATAAGTGGGTGGAGACAAATACACATTTTTCTGGGAATATGTAAACTGCAGCCATTCTTACACTGTTAATTGTAGGGTTCTCAAACTTTGCACAGTTAATTACTGGGTGACTGGGATTAATTTTCAGAAAAGTGGGTGGAGCCTACAAAAGCCAATCAAAAATTACCTATTGATTTTTTAGGGGAATTTTTCATTGCTGCCATTCTTGCACTGTTAATGGCACAAGCCTCAAACCTGGTACAGTTGATCATTGGATGATTTGGGTTTAAATTGATAAAAGGGAGTGGAGCCAAAAACAGCCAATCTTATTTGTTTAATTTTAATGCAGGTTAATGATGCCTAAAACCTCACAGCTCACAAACTTGGTCATTGAGTAATTGAGTAATTGTGTGTTAGGGTTAGGAAAAGTGGGCGCAGCCAACACCAGCCAAATACATAATCGGGCAATACCGCATCATCAGTGGGCAGAGACAAATACACATTTTACTGAGAAAATGTAAACTGCAGCCATTCTTACACTGTTAATGGTAGGGTTCTCAAACTTTGCACAATTGGTTACTGGGTGACTAGGATTAATATTCAGAAAGGTGGGTGGAGTCTATAAAAGCCAATCAAAATTTACCTATTGATTTTCAAGGGGAATATATACATTGCTGCCATTCTTGCACTGTTAATGGCACAAGCCCCAAACCTCGTACAGTAGATCATTGGGTGACTAGGGTTCAATTTCAGAAAGGGGGTGGAGCCACAAACAGCCAATTGGGTGACTGGGATTAATATTCAGAAAAGTGGGTGGAGCCTACAAAAGCTAATCAAAATTCACCTATTGATTTTTAAGGTGAATATGTAATTGCTGCCATTCTTGCACTGTTAATGGCACAAGCCTTAAACCTGGTACAGTTGGTCATTGGGTGACTGGGGTTCAAATTTAGACAAAGGGGTGGAGCCACAAACAGCCAATCAGATTTGTTTCATGTCAATGCAAATTATTCATGCCAAAGAACACAAATCTGAAAAACTTGGTCATTGAGTAATTTTGTGTTAGGGTTAGAAAAAGTGGCCACAGCCAACACCAGCCAAATACATACCCAGGAAACGTCAGGACATCAGTGGACGGAGAAAATACAAATTTAACTGGCATAATGTAAATTGCAGCCATTCTTACACTGTCAATGGTAGAGTTCTCAAGCTTTGCACAGTTGATCACTGGGTGACTGGGATTCATATTCAGAAAAGTGGGTGGAGCCTTCAAAAGCCAATCAAAATTCACCTATTGTTTTTCAAGGGGAAGTATTTAATTGCTACCATTCTTGCACTGTTAATGGGACAATCCTCAAACCTGGTACAGTTGGCCTTTTGGTTACTGGGGTTCAAATTCAGAAAAGGGGGTGGAGCCACAGCCAATTAGATGCATTTCATTTCAATGCAAATTATTGATGCCAAAGACTACAAAGCTCACAAACTACCGGTAGGTAATTGAGTAATTGAATAATTGTGTGTTAGGATTAGAAAAAGTGGGCACAGCCAACACCAGCCAAATACATACCCGGACAATGCTGGGCGACCAGCTAGTATATCTATATATCTATATATCTATCTCTCTCTCTATCTATCCTACTAATAAAATAAATGGGAAAGTTCGGATGTTTGGATGTTTGTTACTCGATCACGCAAAAATGGCTATACGGATTTGAATGAAATTTGGCACATACATAGTACATTACCTGGAATAAAGTATAGGATACTTTTTATTCCCATAACCAAAAAGGGGGCGGAGACAAATACAAATGTCACTGGGAAAATGTAAACTGCAGCCATTCTTACACTGTTAATGGTAGAGTTCTCAAACTTTGCACAGTTGGTCATTGGGTGACTGGGATTAATATTAAGAAAGGTGGGAGAAGCCTACAAAAGCCAATCATAATTCACCTATTGATTTTTCAGGGGAATATTTACATTGCTGTCATTCTCTCACTGTTAATGGCACAAGCTTCAAACCTGGTACAGTTGATCATTGGGTGACTGGGGTTTAAATTAATAAAAGGGGTTGGAGCCACAAACAGCCAATCTTATTTGTTTCATTTTACCGCAGGTTATTGATGCCAAAACCCGCAAAGCTCACAAACTTGGTCTTTGAGTAATTGAGTAATTGTGTGTTAGGGTTAGGAGAAGTGGGCGGGGCCAACACCAGCCAAATACATAATCGGGCAATACCGGGTCATCAGTGGGCGGAGACAAATACACATTTCACTGAGAAAATATAATCTTCAGCCATTATTACACTGTTAATGGTAGGGTTCTCAAACTTTGCACAATTGGTCACTGGGTGACTGGGATTAATATTCAGAAAAGTGGGTGGAGCCTACAAAAGACAATCAAAATGTACCTATTTATTTCCAAGGGGAATATATAATTGCTGCCATTCTTGCACTGTTAATGGCACAAACCTTAAACCTGGTACAGTTGGTCATTGGGTGACAGAGGTTCAAATTTAGACAAAGTGGTGGAGCCACAAACAATCAGATTTGTTTAATCTCAATGCAAATTATTGATGCCAAAGACTGCACAACGCACAAACTTGGTCATTGAGTAATTGTGTGTTAGGGTTAGAAAAAGTAGGCGGAGCCAACACCAGCCAAATACATACCCGAACAATGTCAGGAAATCAGTGGGTAGAGAAACATGCAAATTTCATTGGGAAAATGTAAACTGCAGCCATTCTTACACTGTTAGTGGTAGGGTTCTCAAACTTTGCACAGTTGGTCACTGGGTGACTGGGATTAATATTCAGAAAGGTGAGTGGAGCCTATAAAAGCCAATTAAAATCTACCTATTGATTTTTAAGGGGAATATTTAATTGCTGCCATTCTTGCACTGTTAATGGCACAAGCATCTTGCACTGTTAATCACCTGTACCTGGTACACTTGGCCATTGGGTGATTGGGGTTCAAATTCAGAAAAGTGGTGGAGCCACAGCCAATCAGATTTATTTTATTTCAATGCAAATTATTGATGCCAAAGATCGCAAAGCTCACAAACTTGGTCATTAAGTAATTAAGTAATTGTGTGTTAGGGTTAGGGAAAGTGGGTGGGGCCAACACCAGCCTAATATGTACCCAGACAACGCCGGGCGTCCAGCTAGTATATATATATACTAGCTGGTCACCTGGGTATGTATTTGGCAAGTGTTGGCTCTGACCACTTTTTCTAATCCTGACACACAATTACTCAATAACCTAGTTTGTGAGCGTTGCGGTTTTTGGCATAAATGATTTGCATTGAAATGAAATAAATCTAATTGGCTGTGGCTTCACCTCCTTTTTTGAATTTGAACCCTAGTCACCAAAAGACCAACTGTACCAGGTTTGAGGCTTATGCCATTAACAGTGCAAGATTGGCAGCAATGAAATATTACCATTGAAAATCAATAGGTGAATTTCAAATGGCTTTTGTAGGCTCCACCCACTTTTCTGATTATTAATATCAGTCACCCAGTTACCAACTGTGCAAAGATTGAGAACTCTAGCATTGACAGTGCAAGATTGGCTGCAGTTTACATCTGCAAGTTAAATTTGTATTTTCCTCTGTCCACTGATCTATTGATGTTTCCCAGGTATGTATTTGGCTGGTGTTGGCTGTGACCACTTTTTCTAACTCTCAGACACAATTACTCTATGATCTGCTAGTGTGTGAGGGCACTAGCAGACAGACAAGTATCAGACTTTCCCTGAAAGGGTAAAGTCTTACAGACAGTGACAGTAGAAGGCAGTACTGACACTGAGTACAGATATAAAGAATGGTCAGACAAATCGGGTCAGTAACAGATCAGATTGGTAAGGTACAAAATTGACAGGCAAAAACAATGTGGTTAATCAGGCAGAGTTTGGCAACAGATCAGATAGGCAAAGGTACAGAGTCGGCAGGCAAAATTTAAGGAAGTAATCAGGCAGAGGTCGGCGACAGATCAGATTGGCAGGGGTACAGAATCGGTAGGCAAAGAGTAGTCAGAGAAACAGGCAGAAGTCAAACACAGTAATCAATATAATATAATAGGCTGAGCTAGTATGGAATCCCCAGGGTCCTGCCTGTTCAAGCCACACACGGACTGACTAAGGTGTGAAGCCTTCACTGCAAAGTGTTAGCTAGAGCAGACAGTGAGCAAGTGTCAGAGCAGTGCTTAAGAAGCCCGGGTAAGCAGGAGAACACACCCCCAAGCCGCTTGGCCAATCAGGAACCGGAGGTGGAGCCATGCATGTCAGCTGACAGGTGATCAGCTGACATGCTTCCTTAGAGCATACGAGAAGCGATGCTGACAGCGCGTGCGTCCACCCTCATTTACAGTCTGAGTATCATGCGGCCGAATCTCCGCATGAACGCTGCTGACACCATCCCTGTCAATGTGACCAGCTGCACCGGAAGTCCCAGATGCACTGCCAGCGGAGGCAGCAGAACCTGGCATGGTAAGTGCAGGAATACTGATACCTAGTTTGTGAGATTTGTGGTCTTTGGCATGAATAATTTGCGTTGAAATGAAATAAATCTGATTGGATGTTTGTGGCTCCACCCCCTTTTCTGAATTTGAGCCCCAGACACCCAATGACCAACTTTACCAGATCTGAGCATTGTGCCATTAACAGTGCAAGAATGGCAGCAATTAAATATTCCTCTTGAAAATCAATAGGTGAATTTTAATTAGCTTTTGTAGGCTTCACCCACTTTTATGAATATTAATCCCAGACACCCAGTCACCAACTGTGCAAAGTCTATGAACCCTACAATTAAAAGTGTAAGAATGGCTGCAGTTTACACTTTTCCATTGAAATTTGTATCTGTATCCACCCACTGATGACCTGGCATTTCCTGGGAAGGTACTTAGCTGGTGTTGGCTGTGCCCACTTTTTCTAACCCTAACACACAATTACTCAATGACCAAGTTTGTGAGATTTGTGGTCTTTGGCATGAATAATTTGCATTGAAATTAAACAAATCTGATTGGCTGTTTGCGGTTCCACCCTTTTCTGAATTTTTAACCCCAGTCACCCAATGACCAACTATCATTGAACCCTACCATTAACAGTGTAAGAATAGCTGCAGTTTACATTTTCCCATTGAAATTTATACTTGTCTCCGCCCAGTGATGACCCAGCATTGCCCGGTTATGTATTTGGCTGGTGTTTGCTACGGCCCCTTTTTCTAACACTAACACACAATTATTTAATGACCAAGTTTGTAAGCTTTGCAGTCTTTGTCATCAATAATTTTCATTGAAATGAAACAAATCTGATTGGATTTTTGTGGTTCCACCCCCTTTTCTTAATTTGAACCCCAGTCACCCAAAGACCAACTGTACCAGGATTGAGGCTTGTGCCATCAACAGTGCAAGAATGACAACAATGAAATATTTCCCTTGAAAATCAATAGGTGGATTTTGATTGGAGTTTGAAGGCTCCACCTACGTTTCTGAATATTAATCCTAGTCACCCAGCGACCAACTGTGCAAAGTTTGAGAACCCTACCATTAACAGTGTAACAATGGCTGCAGTTTACAATTTCCCAGTGAAATTTGTATTTGTCTCCACCCACTTATGACCCCGCGTTGCCTGGTTATGTATCTGGCTGGTGTTGGCTCCTCCCACTTTTTCTAACCCTAACACACAATTAATAAATTACTTAATGACCAAGTTTGTGAGCTTGGCGATCTTTGGCATTAATAATTTGCATTGAAATTAAACAAATCTGATTGGCTGTTTGTGGCTCCACCCCTGTTCTTAATTAGAACACAAGTCACCCAATGACCAACTGTACCTGGTTTGAGGCTTGTGCCATTAACAGTGCAAGAATGGCTGCAATGTAAATATTCCCCTTGAAAATTAATAGGTGAATTTTGATTGATTTTTATAGGCTCCACCCACTTTTCTGAATAATAATCCTAGTCACCCAGTGACCAACTGTGCAAAGTTTGAGAACCCTACCATTAACAGTGTAAGAATGGCTGCATGTAATGATCTGCTCTGCTGTCTGCACAGGCAGACAGCTTTTTGACCATTTTTTAGGTCTGAGTGCTACAGGTCCCTGGAAAAGAGACCTGTCTTCACTCTGCAAGTTTCAGAGTTGCTGTTCTGGTGAGGAATTTGCATCCACTTGTCATGCAAATTGCTTAGCTGCTTCCTTTGATGGTTTGCAGTATAAATACCATTTCCTCCCAGAATTCCCTACTGGTCATGAAGGTTTGTTCCTGCTAACTTACCTGGAGTCTCAGCCCTCTGCTTATTATCAGTTTACAATCAGTTTAATGTTCCTGTATCTAAAGCTGCTAAAAAGAGAGTCTAAAAGACGCAAACACCTGAATGAAACACTTCCTATAGATGTTGACAATAAAATGGTTCAGCCTGTGTCTAGAAAAGCTTCCCAGTTGAAAGATCCGTTGCCCATAGCAACTACAAATAAAGACATTATTTCTGTAAAGTCTGAAATGTGGAACACACTTGAATGTGATAAATCCATGGAGACTTCTCAGTCTCAGGTTTTATTACCTCAAGCAAAAGCATATGTGGATCCTATGATAGGCAGAATTATTCAGTATATTAAAGGAGTAAGAAAATCTATGCATGTCCCTGATCCCAACCCGTATAAGTGTTACCTTGATACAGGGTTGTTTGAGCCTCCATTTGCTCCGTGGGAGATTGGGGCTTTGATTGAGGAGTTCGAGATTGTTTGGAAGGCGTTTCATGATTTTTACATCACAGAAAGCGAAGAGATTCTTAATGCTAGTGTTAATTCTGTGTACACTTTGATTGATTCTGATGAGTGTGACGAGTGTTTTGTGGATCCGGTGATTTGTGTGTGGCAGACGATTTTGGATGAATTGCGCAAACACCAACCAATTGACCCCAGTAAAGAGACACCATTATCGGATGATTGTTCCTGCCTTTCTGGGGTAAAGCCAGTAAGTTTAGACACTGTGCGATCTGAAATGAATGAGGGTGCTACTGTTGTTGACACCAGTGTGAATTCTGAAAGATTCTTTCCCATGGCAACTGCTTGTGTGGAGTTTGAATCTGTGCGATCTAATGCCTGTTTCTCAGGTGTTCCTGCAGATTATGATCAACATGAATGTGTCAGTTTTGTCAAAGATATGTGGGATCCCTTGTCATTTAAAAACAGATCTTTTTCTCCCAGTAATTCTTTAAGATCTTCCATCTATGATCCTGCTATGGGGAAAATTCCTAAACTATGCAACCTCAAGAGTAATGTTAATGTGACTAATACAGTTCCTCATGTTGTTGTCTCAACTTCTTCTGCAAATAAATCTATGTCTCACTCTGTTCACACCTGTGAAAGCATGTTGCCAGATGAAAGTTGTTCCAGTGCTTCTGTCCTGAACTCTTTGCAGTCTGGTCCACAGATTGCGGAGGCTTGCGCTTTAGAAGCCTCAGTTTCACAACCTAAAGCGATCTTGGATTCGCAAATTTTGCGCTCTGACTCTTCAGATTCTACATTGTTAGCCGAGTCTAAGGGTGAGACAGCGCTTTGGTTTTGCGAATCTGATACTGAGGGATCTTTGCTTTGTCCAGAAAATATTTCTGTGAGCCTACCCTGTACCATGAATGAAACTGTGATGTCCACTCGCACTGACATTTGTGAGTCCCTTTCTTGCTCTGAAGAAAGTACTGACTTTCCACCCTGTACTCTGGATGAGTCAATATTACCTTGCATAAAATCTCCTGCAGCGAGCCCAGAGGCTCGTCTAGGTATTGCAACTAATCTTATCTGCCATTTCGGAACTGCAGTCTGGTTTGACTGCTATGCAGGATTCTGCGTGCAGTGCAGCTAGAGTCAAGGAATCAGTGTTTGTTCCACTAGATATTCCTGTGCATCTTGTTTATGAAAATGAAATTCAGTCTCAGCGTATGGTAAAACCATCTCTGGGATATTTGCCCTGTCCGCAAAATGTATTTGATGTTTTGCCCTGTAACATGGATAGTTCAGAATCCTTGATTACTTTGTCAAAAAACTTGGGAAATGATGCTCCTGAGGTTTTGGTTGATGTTCTAGAGGTCTCCGAGTTCCTCTCAAAGGGTGCAGAACTTTTAGGAGATGCCTCCTGCCCCCAAGTCCTTTTGAGGTATTGCCCACTTCAGTAGGCATTGCTGTTATGCTGACTACTTTTGCAGCTCTTGTGGAGCTTCAGTCATGCATACTCAATGATGAGTTTTGGTTAGATACTATTACAGTCACAGAGACTTCTAAGTCTGAGTACAAGTCTTCTTTTGAAAGACCAGTACTTGTGACCACTACTCGTGATGATTTTCTGCCCGGTCCTCGTTTTGGTCTTGTCGGTCAGACTGTTTTGTTTGAAATATCAGCTTTGAGGGATGTCTGGAAGCCATCCCTGTAGGGGGGGGGGGGGCACTGTAATGATCTGCTCTGCTGTCTGCACAGGCAGACAGCTTTTTGACCATTTTTTAGCTCTGAGTGCTGCAGGTCCCTGGAACAGAGACCTGTCTTCACTCTGCAAGTTTCAGAGTTGCTGTTCTGGTGAGGAAATTGCATCCACTTGTCATGCAAATTGCTTAGCTGCTTCCTTTGATGGCATGCACTATAAATACCATTTCCTCCCAGAATTCCCTGCTGGTCATGAAGGTTTGTTCCTGCTAACTTACATGGAGTCTCAGCCCTCTGCTTATTGTTTGATAATATTGCTATCTTAGAATAGTTCCTTGGGAGTGCACTGGCATTCCTTCTAGCTTAGTGAAGTACATTATTTGTATTGCCTATCCTGTCTTGTCTTGTCCTTGCGATTGCACTGTCGCCAGCAGTTGGCGATAGTGAATCGTTCTGTCCTGAACATAGATCGCATTTGCCCTAGCGTTAGAGGCGGTGGATATTTCTAGTCTGAATCTTGGAGTGTAACCTCGGCTACGGTTGCTACTGGTTACTCCTTCTGTCTGTCTTGTTGTGCGGATCGCACTCACTCTTGCGGAAAGAGCAGTGGATCCTTTCAGTCCTGTTCCTGTGTACGGATCGCACTCGCTTTTGCGGAAGAGCAGTGGATCCTATCTGACTTGACCCTGTTGTCTGTCTGTCTGGAGTAAACGCTTGCTGTTTCCTGAGGTAAGGCAACCGATTAGCAAGCGTTTCTGTTATTTGTTTGTTTGTGTTCCTGGGTTCATTTGTTAGTCAGGGTTGGCGCGTTTGGTCTCTGTTGCGCTTCTTGTGCGGAGGCCGCGCCATTAACGTGTTTTGTCACTGTTGCGCTTCTCGTGCGGCGACCGCGTTTAGCTAGTGCGTTTGTTATTTTCCTTGGCGTTCTGATCATTATTGTTTTCTGTGTCTTTCTTAACCACCCTGGCGTTCTGATTAAATCGCCAGGGTGGCTGCGGGAGGGTTTTTTTTAAATAAAAAAAAAACTATTTCATGCAGCCAACTGAAAGTTGGCTGCATGAAAGCCCACTAGAGGGCGCTCCGGAGGCGATCTTCCGATCGCCTCCGGCGCCCAGAATAAACAAGGAAGGCCGCAATGAGCGGCCTTCCTTGTTTTGCTTATATCGTCGCCATAGCGACGAGCGGAGTGACGTCATCGACGTCAGCCGACGTCCTGACGTCAGCCGCCTCCGATCCAGCCCTTAGCGCTGGCCGGAACTTTTTGTTCCGGCTACGCTGGGCTCAGGCGGCTGGGGGGACCCTCTTTCGCCGCTGCTCGCGGCGAATCGCCGCAGAGCGGCGGCGATCAGGCAGCACACGCGGCTGGCAAAGTGCCGGCTGCGTGTGCTGCTTTTTATTTCATTAAAATCGGCCCAGCAGGGCCTGAGCGGCAGCCGCTGGCGGTGTTGGACGAGCTGAGCTCGTCCAGACCGCTCAGCTGGTTAATACACCTATGCTCTATGTCTTTACTCAGTCTTGTGTCGCTATTAGCAATCACCATTTTTGCGATTGCTTTCCCACTTTGTCTTCGCTGTTATGTGTTCACCGTCGCCAGGTGGCGACTAGATTGGTGGACATACATACATTCTGTCTCTGTGCTCACTCTCTCTCACTAGGGGCTATCTTGTCCTGTAGTGCTTCGCCTCGTACAATTCCTACCTGGCATCTGTGGCAGTGCAGAAGGTTTATTCCTCTGCACTCCACAGCTCCATCTGCCGATGGGAATTCCCCTCTACAGGTGCATTGCACCAAAGCTGGGTTCTGTTATTCAAACGCTTGTGGAGGATTTCCGCAGTGTCAGCGCACATCTTGTGCGCTGACCACGGAGATAATTCCACATTCGTTACACTGCAGTTTACATTTTCCAGTGAAATTTGTATTTGTCTCCGCCCACTTTTTGGTTATGGGAATAAAAAGTATCCTATAACTTATTCCAGGTAATGTACTGTGTGTGTGCCAAATTTAATTCAAATCCATATAGCCATTTTTGCGTGATCGAGTATCAAACATCCAAACATCCGAACTTTCCCATTTATAATACTAGCTGGATGCCTGGTGTTGCCCGGGTATGTATTTGGCTGGTGTTGGTCCCCCCCCTTTTCCTAACCCTAACACACAATTACTTAATTACTTAATGACCAAGTTTGTAAGCTTTGTGGTCTTTGGCACGAATAATTTGCATTGAAACAAAATAAATCTGATAGGCTGTGGCTCCACCCCTTTTCTGAATTTGAACCCCAATCACCCAATGGCCAAGAGTACCAGGTGCAGGTGATTAACAGTGCAAGATGCAAGAATGGTAGCAATTAAATATTTCCTTTAAAAATCAATAGGTGGATTTTGATTGGCTTTTGTACGCTCCACCCACCTTTCTGAATATTAATCCCAGTCACCCAGTGACCAACTGTGCAAAGTTTGAGAACCCTACCATTAACAGTGTAAGAATGGCTGCAGTTTACATTTTCTCAGTGAAATGTGTATTTGACTCCGTCCACTGATAACCCGGTATTGCCCGATAAAGTATTTGGCTGGTGTTGGCTCCGCCTACTTTTTCTAACCTTAACACACAATTACTCAATGACCAAGTTTGTGCGCTTTGCTGTCTTTGGCATCAATAATTTGCATTGAGATTAAACAAATCTGATTGGCTGTGTGTGGCTCCGCCCCTTTGTCTAAATTTGAACCCCAGTCACCCAATGACCAACTGTACCAGGTTTAAGGCTTGTGCCATTAACAGTGCAAGAATGGCAGCAATTACATATTCCCCTTGAAAATCAATAGGTGAATTTTGATTGTCTTTTGTAGGCTTCGCCAACTTTTCTGAATATTAATCCCAGTCACCCAGTGACCAATTGTGCAAAGTTTGAGAACCCTACCATTAACAGTGTAAGAATAGCTGCAGTTTACTTTTTCTCAGTGAAATGTGTATTTGTCTCCGCCCACCGATGACCCGGTTATGCCCGCATATGTATTTGGCTGATGTTGGCTATGCCCAAGTTTGCTAACCTTAACACACAATTACTCAATTATTTAATGACCAAGTTTGTGAGCTTTGCAGTTTTTGGGATCCATAACCTGCATTAAAATGAAACAAATAAGATTGTCTGTGGCTGCACCCCCGTTTATCAGTTTAACCCCCTTGGCGGTATGAAAAATACCGCCAGGGGGCAGCGCAGCAGTTTTTTTTTTATTTATTTTTTTAAATCATGTAGCGAGCCCAGGGCTCGCTACATGATAGCCGCTGCTCAGCGGCATCCCCCCAGCCCCGCCGATCGCCTCCGGCGATAGGCGATCAGGAAATCCCGTTCAAAGAACGGGATTTCCTGGAGGGCTTCCCCAGTCGCCATGGCGACGGGGTGGGATGACGTCACCGACGTCAGCGACGTCGGGACGTCATTGGGAGACCCGATCCACCCCTTGGCGCTGCCTGGCACTGATTGGCCAGGCAGCACAGGGGTCTGGGGGGGGGGGCGCGCGCCGCACCGGATAGCGGCGATCGGGCGCACGGTGGCGGCGATCGGGGTGCTGGTGCAGCTGGCAAAGTGCTAGCTGCGTCCAGCAAAAAAAAAATTATGAAAATCGGCCCAGCAGGGCATGAGCGGCACCCTCCGGCGGCTTACCCCGTGTCACACACGGGGTTACCGCTAAGGAGGTTAAACCCCAAACACCCAATGATCAACTGTACTAGGTATAAGGCTTGTGCCATTAACAGTGCAAGAATGGCAGCAATGAAATATTCCCCTGAAAAATTAATAGGTAATTTGTGATTGGCTTTTGTAGGCTCCACCCACTTTTCTGAATATTAATCCCAGTCACCCAGTAATTAACTGTGCAAAGTTTGAGAACCATACAATTAATAGTGTAAGAATGGCTGCAGTTTACATTTTCCCAGTAAAATTTGTATTTGTCTCCACCCACTTATGACCCTGTGTTGCCCGCTTATGTATTTGGCTGGTGCTGGCTGTGCCCACTTTTGTAACCCTCACACACAATTAATCAATTACTCAATTACCAAGTTTGTGAGCTTTGCGTTGTTTGGCATCAATTATTTGCATTGGAGTGAAACAAATTTAATTGGCTGTTTGTGGCTCCAC
The DNA here is from genome assembly GCF_040937935.1 of Hyperolius riggenbachi. Classification (NCBI taxonomy): domain Eukaryota; kingdom Metazoa; phylum Chordata; class Amphibia; order Anura; family Hyperoliidae; genus Hyperolius; species Hyperolius riggenbachi. The sequence continues at coordinate 43,637,374 of NC_090646.1, read as the reverse complement.
CCCCCTTTCTCAAATTGAACCCTAGTCACCCAATGATCAACTGGACCAGGTTTGAGGCTTGTTCCATTAACAGTGCAAGAATGGCAGCCATGTAAATATTCCCCTTGAAAATCAATAGGTGGCTTATGATTGGCTTTTATAGGCTCCTCCCACCTTTCAGAATATTAATCCCTGTCACCCAGTGACCCACTGTGCAATGTTTGAGAACCCTACCATTAACATTGTAAGAATGGCTGCTGTTTACATTTTCTCAGTGAAATTTGTATTTGTCTCCACCCCCTTTTTGGTTATGTGACTAAAAAGTATCCTATACTTTATTCCAGGTAATGTACTATGTGTGTACCAAATTTCATTCAAATCCGTTTAGCCATTTTTGCGTGATCGAGTAACAAACATCCAAACATCCAAATATCCAAACATCCAAACGTTCCCATTTATTATATTAGTAGAATGAACCCTGTTTTGGAAGTGGATATTAGGGAGGGGATAGGAGCATTCTTTCTCATTGCCAAGGTTTTAACCAGAAGCTTGATATCATTATTGAGCATTGAGATTGGCACATAGTTAGTGGGAATAGTTTGGTCAGTTTTGTGGGATAAAGCACATACAGGTCTTTCTCAAAAAAAATTAGCATATTGTGATAAAGTTCATTATTTTCTGTAATGTACTGATAAACATTAGACTTTCATATATTTTAGATTCATTACACACAACTGAAGTAGTTCAAGCCTTTTATTGTTTTAATATTGATGATTTTGGCATACAGCTCATGAAAACCCAAAAGTCCTATCTCAAAAAATTAGCATATCATGAAAAGGTTCTCTAAACGAGCTATTAACCTAATCATCTGAATCAACTAATTAACTCTAAACACCTGCAAAAGATTCCTGAGGCTTTTAACCACTTTACCCCCGCGCGTACGGATTTCTCCGCCCCTTTTTCCATCCTTTCACCCCCAGGGACGGAGAAATCCGTACTCTGCGCACTCCCGCCGCTGTCCGCGCTCCCGCTCGTAAACACGCCGCCCGCCGCTAGTAAACATGCCGCCGCCCGCTCGCCCAGAGATCAACGAACAGGAAAATCCATTCCCGTTCGTTGATCTCAGCCCCGCAATGATCTGCTGTCGCTCGGCTGAGCAGCGCGATCATTGTGAAAAAATAACAAAGTTCCAGCCTCTTTCTACTTCCTGCAAGAGTCCGGAAGGACGCTTGCAGGTCGTATGAAACAAATTGGTAATGTTGCCATCTTGTGGCCAAATAGTAAAACTACACCCTAACCATTTTTTACACACAAATAAACTTTTTTTACACAAAAAATTAACTCCTTACCTCCCACACTCCCCTTTTTTTTTTTTTTGTAATTAAAAAAAAAATAAAAAATTTACAATTTAAAAAAAATACATAAATAGTTACCTTAGGGACTGAACTTTTTAAATATTTATGTCAAGAGGGTATAACACTGTTACTTTATAAACTATGGGCTTGTAATTAGGGATGGACGCAAAACTGAAAAAAATGCACCTTTATTTCCAACTAAAATATTGGCGGCAAACATTGTGATAGGGACATAATTTAAACGGTTTTATAACCGGGATAAATAGGCATATACATTTAATGGGTTTTAATTACAGTAGCATGCATTATTTAAAAACTGTAAAGGCCGAAAACTGAAAAATAATACATTTTTCCCACATTTTTTCCTATTTTCCCATTAAAACACATTTAGAATAAAATTATTCTTGGCATAATGTCTCACCTAAAGAAAGCCTAATTGGTGGCGAAAAAAACAAGATATAGTTCATTTCATTGCGATAAGTAATGATAAAATTATAGACGAATGAATGGAAGGAGCGCTGAAAGGTGAAAATTGCTCTGGTGGTCAGGGGGTAAAACCCCTCAGTTGGGAAGTGGTTAAAAACTCCCAGCCTGGTTCATCACTCAAAACCGCAATCATGGGTAAGACTGCCGACCTGACTGCTGTCCAGAAGGCCATCATTGACACCCTTAAGCAATAGGGTAAGACACAGAAAGAAATTTCTGAACGAATAGGCTGTTCCCAGAGTGCTGTATCAAGGCACCTCAGTGGGAAGTCTGTGGGAAGGAAAAAGTGTGGCAGAAAACGCTGCACAATGAGAAGAAGTGACTGGACTCTGAGAAAGATTGTGAAGAAGGACCGATTCCAGACCTTGGGGGACCTGCGGAAGCAGTGGACTGAGTCTGGAGTAGAAACATCCAGAGCCACTGTGTACAGGCATGTGCAGGAAATGGGCAACAGGTGCCGCATTCCCCAGGTCAACCCACTTTTGAACCAGAAACAGCGGCAGAAGCGCCTTATCTGGGCTACAGAGAAGCAGCACTGGACTGTTGCTCAGTGGTCCAAAGTACTTTTTTCGGATGAAAGCAACTTTTGCATGTCATTTTGGAAATCAAGGTGCCAGAGTCTGGAGGAAGACTCGGGAGAGGGAAATGCCAAAATGCCTAAAGTCCAGTGTCAAGTACCCACAGTCAGTGATGGTCTGGTGTGCCATGTCAGCTGCTGGTATTGGTCCACTGTGTTTTATCAAGGGCAGGGTCAATGCAGCTAGCTATCAGGAGATTTTGGAGCACTTCATGCCTCCATCTGCTGAAAAGCTTTGTGGAGATGAAGATTTCATTTTTCAGCACGACCTGGCACCTACTCACAGTGCCAAAACCACTGGTAAATGATTTACTGACCATGGTATTACTGTGCTCAGTTGGTCTGCCAACTCTCCTGACCTGAACCCCATAGAGATATTGTGAAGAGAAAGTTGAGAGACGCAAGACCCAACACTCTGGATGAACTTAAGGCCGCTATTGAAGCATCCTGGGCCTCCATAACACCTGAGCAGTGCCACGGGCTGATTGCATCCATGCCACGCCAAATTGAAGCAGTCATTTCTGCAAAAGAATTCCCGACCAAGTATTGAGTGCATAACTGAACATAATTATTTGAAGGTTGACTTTTTTTTTGTTTTAAAAACACTTTTCTTTTATTGGTCAGATGAAATATGCTAATTTTTTGAGATAGGGATTTGGGTTTTTTTATGAGCTGTATGCCAAAATCATCAATATTAAAACAACTACTTCAGTTGTGTGTAATGAATCTAAAATATATGAAAGTCTAATGTCTGTCAGTACATTACGGAAAATAATGAACTTTATCACAATATGCTATTTTTTTGAGAAGGACCTGTACAGTCTCCACAATGCAAAGGTATAACTGTCTGGCCCAGGGGCATTAGAATTTATGAGGCACTAAGTGGCTAATTTGAGTTCTTCTGAAACAGATCTGCTAAGAGTCTTGTCCTGGTCATTAGACAGCTTTAGCAAGGACAGAGAAGACAACAAATTTTGAATTTTATCAAGGGGACCATTTTCAGTAGATTTATAGAGGTTAATGTAAATTGTAAATAATGGAGGGCGCTGCTAGAATTACAACAATACTTATTATAACAATTACAATGCTAATATTGTACACAAGGATCTTCCTCCTGCTGCAACCTTACCAGATGGGGTTAACCCCCTACCCCCACCTCAAAAGTATAAAATCAATTAATTAAAAAGGTGCGCTTGGATATAAAAATCATAATCACTTATTTCCTCAATAGGAGACTTTATTGTCAAGTTAAAATTGTTAAAAGTACATATAGATTAACCTACACTCTATACACACACATACATCCGCAATCACTCTAGAGCGTGCTGGTTCCCCTAAAAAGGAAGAAAAAATATTTCAGGGCAAAAAGGAAACCTTGTTAAAAATTGTTATATATCTGTACAGATTGCTCAAAACCTAAAGGGGAATTTATCTTATCTAATAGCTACAAATCACAGTCCGCATCAATTCACATATGACTCTTGTCTGGGTCATGTAGACATGAGCAATCCCTGAAATATGTACACATCCCACCAGGGAATAAAAGCTAAGTCATACGTGTTGATAGTATCTCGTATCCGCTATTCAAGATAGCACTAGTGATCTCACCAGCTCAATGCTCCAGGTCTCCTCTCCTGAAAGGTGCTTTCTTATCCGGAATTCCGCTCTCGCAGCTACGGCTTCACTGATGTCTCGCCGTCCCAGTACTAATAGTTGGCTGACGATCTTCCGGTCCCAGTGATGACGTCACTTCCTCCAGTGCCTCTCACTGCGCTGTTGTAAGCACTTCCTTGCGCTCCACCTCAGTTGTCTGTATATCGTCTCAGGCAATTCGAGTTTTTCAAAGAAGGCAAGTGGCTTACTCCTTGGTAGATAGAATGGGGCGCCCCTCTTCTCCCACAGTGGGAGAACTGTGGGAGAAGAGGGGCGCCCCATTCTATCTACCAAGGAGTAAGCCACTTGCCTTCTTTGAAAAACTCGAATTGCCTGAGACAATATACAGACAACTGAGGTGGAGCGCAAGGAAGTGCTTACAACAGCGCAGTGAGAGGCACTGGAGGAAGTGACGTCATCACTGGGACCGGAAGATCGTCAGCCAACTATTAGTACTGGGACGGCGAGACATCAGTGAAGCCGTAGCTGCGAGAGCGGAATTCCGGATAAGAAAGCACCTTTCAGGAGAGGAGACCTGGAGCATTGAGCTGGTGAGATCACTAGTGCTATCTTGAATAGCGGATACGAGATACTATCAACACGTATGACTTAGCTTTTATTCCCTGGTGGGATGTGTACATATTTCAGGGATTGCTCATGTCTACATGACCCAGACAAGAGTCATATGTGAATTGATGCGGACTGTGATTTGTAGCTATTAGATAAGATCAATTCCCCTTTAGGTTTTGAGCAATCTGTACAGATATATAACAATTTTTAACAGGGTTTCCTTTTTGCCCTGAAATATTTTTTCTTCCTTTTTAGGGGAATCAGCACGCTCTAGAGTTAATGTAAATTGTTTCTAAAAGCTTGACCACATCATTAGAGTGATACATAATCTAATGCCTATGGTTCCTTAGTTTAAAAATATGCTGAGTTTTGGTCATCTGATTTAGTTTCATGGCAAACATCCTAGAGTGAGAGTTGCCATGAAGTATAAATCTTATTTTCAGGCGGCACAGTTCCATGTCTATATGTGGATTAATACATGTCTGAGCTTCTCCCAGTGGCATAGCTAAGGAGCTGTGGGCCCCGGTTCAAGTTTTACATGGGGCCCCCCCATGCACTCTATACATAACAATTGATACGGCGCACCAAAACCTGCCAAGGACAACCACAGTATCAAGATGCAAGAAGGCAATGGGGAACAGTGTGTTAAGGATTACTACTATTCAAAGCATCTGTAGAAGTGATTATATCCAGCATAGGACCAATAGAGAGCTAATACTGTAATAGAGGGTAGACCCTTTGGGGTCCCTCTGGCCCAAGGGCCTCAATGTGGTCGCTACCTCTGCACCCCCTATTGCTACGCCGCTGGCTTCTCCCTTTTACATCCAAATTACTTGAACACCATATACATGCTGAGCTAAGCCATTATTTATTGGCTAACTCCCTGCTTGATCAGTTCCAGTCTAGCTTTCACTCTATCCACTCCACAGAAACAGCTCTTACTAAAGTGACCAATGCTCTTCTTACAGCTAAATCCAAAGGTCATTTTTCCATACTCCTTGTTCTTGATCTGTCATCAGCACTTGATACTCTTTACCACATCTTATTCCTACAGATACTTTCATCTGTAGGCATAAAGGGCCTCACTCCCTCCTGGTTATCTCCCTACCTCTCTGGAAGGTCTTTTACAGTCTCTTACTCAGATCAGATCTCTTGCCCTCATCCTTTGGCTGTGGGGGTACCTCAAGGCTCTATCTTTGGCTCCCTCCTCTTTTCCAACTACATGCATGATCTTGGCAACTTAATCAACTCATTTGGGTTTCCACTTATATGCAGACGATACAAAACCGTACCTCTTGGTTGACCAAGACCTAAACAATTTCTTTGCACATGTTCCTGATTGCTTGTCTGCTAAATCCTCCTTCATGTCCTCTTGCTTCTTACAAGTTAAAGAGATCCCAAGTTGGTTCTTGGTTGATGGGATTGATGGGACACAGAGGCAATTTCTCTGCCTCATAACACGCCTCTGTGTCCCCACACCACCGCTCTCTGCCTTTCCCACCATTGCGCTATAGCCCCCCAAGATTGGCAACATTATTTGTCACCATCTCAGTGGTAAACACAGGGGAGAGGAATTCCCAGTTCAAAACTCCTGCCAAGGGCGTTCCTACAGGGTTTCCAGAGCTCCTACTGGGCAGCTATCTCTCTCCCTAGCTGTGCCCCCTGTTGCTCCCTCACTTCCCTGCACGCTGTGACTGAGAGACAGTCTCTCATCCCAGCGTCGTGACCCAGAGGCCAGTGTGGCCCACAGGAGTGGCGGGGACCGGGGAGAGGCGGTTTTTGTGCATAGAGCAGCTGAGTGGGGTTATCACACAGATACTCACATTTCCGGGATACAGTGCAGCATTTTCTACTTACTTCCTGATCCTGCTTTCCATCTCTTAGTAATAGCGCTCCCTAGGGACACCTGAGGGCTCTTATATGTGGCTACCTATACGGGGGGCACATACTTGGCTTCCTATACTGGGGGCACCCATATCTGGCTACCTATACTGGGGGCACCTATACCTCATTACCTATACTGGGGGCAACTATTGCTTGCTACCTATACTTGGGGCACCCATACCTGGCTACCTATATTGGGGCACCTATACTTGGCTACCTATACTTTGAGGATCTATACCAGACTACCAGACTACCTATACAGGGGGACCTATAGCTGACTACATATACTGGGGACACCTATACTTGGCTACCTATACTGGGGGTACCTATACCTGGCTACCTATACTGGGGGTACCTATACCTGGCTACCTATACTGGGGGCACCTATACCTTTGCTAACAATACTGGAAGCACCTATACCTTGTTACCATACTGGGGAGGGAAAGGGAGCCCATCTGGCTACCATACTGGGAAGGGGGTGGGGCACATAAGGCTACTATACTGGTGTGGAAGGGAGCACATTATTTAATTTTGGGGGCCCTGAGGTCTGTAGTTGGGCCACAGATACCTAGGTAAGTTAGTGAGTTTTTGGCTAGACACAGGTTGTGGGTCTGTACCTAGGAGCACGTGTATTTTTAATATCAGCCACACACACAGACACACAAGATATTTTCAAGGACATTTCAGACAGCACAAAATTGGTGCCATTATAGCAGCCTTATTTTTAGAGACAGACATCATTTCAAGGGTGGTAACTTCAGGCAGAGCCAGAGATGATCTCACGTTTTGTTTCCTGACTTTGATCACAGACAGTTTAATCTCTATAAATAGTGAAATGTTACATTGTTCTCTCACCTTATCAGTGTCTCTCCATGTTATAAGTGTTGTGTTTATCTGAAGCTGCTGGTCCTCAGGAGCCCAGGGGGTGAATGTCCCCACATCCTGGTATGTCAAGGTTTGGTCCGGATTAAGTACCCAATTTGTTATTTTGGAAGGAGAAGCAAATTCTCCATGTTCATCAAAGAATGGCACTGGCTCATTAGAATCAAGTGAAAATGTAGTTTTTTGCAGATAAAGATGCATCTTGGTGGTAAAAACAGAAATAACATATTTACTATAAAGCAATTACAAGGATTTTATCAAACAGAACAGATGAAAAGAGCAGAACTTGTACAGTGGGAATAGCTGTGTCTAATCTCTCATCTATATTCAAATCCTGTTCCAGTCTGACTACTTATTCAAGATATCTACAAATGAGGTTACGCAATCTTTATTCACTGGAATTCTTAAGGCAGCCATAAACTGGTCAATTGCCACCAGTTTGACCAACAGATAGATCCCTCTCTGATTGAATCTGATCAGAGAGGGATCTAATGGCTGCCCATACACTGCACACAGATTTTGAATCAATTTCAGCATGAAACTGATTCACAACCTGTGGAGCTGCTGTTGCCACCTGCTCGCCGCCCCCATTTGGTCTCCCTTGGCCAGCAGCAATGATATTACCTGTCCCACCGGTGCGAGTCCCCGGGCCGGTGCTGTCCCTTTCTCCAGCTGGTCTTCTTCTCCGTCTCCTCTTCACTTCCTGTCCCGTCCTGTGACCAGCGGAAGTTCAAACAGTAGAGGGTGCTGTTTGAACATCCCTTCTCACGGGATGGGACAGGAAGTGAAGAGAAGATGGAGAAGATGGACAGCCGGAGAAAGGAACAGCACCGACCCGGGGAATTTGTGCCAGCGGGACAGGTGAGATTACTGCTGCATCGGACGCACTCCCAACCCACCGCCGATTGAGCATAATTTTCCACCTGGACAGATCGACTGAATTAATCCATTTTGGATGGAAAAGTGCTCAGCATTTGTGTTAATGATTTCACAGCAGATTCGATCACAGTGATCAAATCTGCTCTATATCAGAGGGAAATTGTCCTAGAGAGATAGGAAGATAACCAGGAATGAACTAGGCTCTTTTTGCCTACAGATGAAAGTATCTGTAGGAGTAAATTGTGGTCATTGGTCAACAGTATCAAATGCTGATGACCGATCAAGAAAGAGGAGTATGGAAAACTGACCTTTTGACCTTTTGAAAACTGACCTTGGATTTAGCTGTAAGAATAATCCTGCAAAATACATGCTGTAAAAAAGCAAACACAAACAAACAAACAAAACAACATTGATATACATGTTAATCCATTAACTGCCATTTTAGCAAATGGAGTAGCAGTGCAATTGTGATTTTAATCAATATGAGTTTGTGACATGTGTAATGCATGCTAAAGTGCAAATAAACTGCAAAGTTTATGTAGGACACAAAAGTGGCAAATGCAACCAAAGCAGCATGACTGCATGTAGCAGATAAAGTCCTACTGTACCGTAGGTGAGGTAGATGGCAGTGGGTGCAGGTCAAAAAGGGGAGGCTAATGTCATTTTCACATGGCGGTGCTTCTTCCTAGGCTATTCCACGCCAGGACGCAGCATAAGTCCAGGTTTATTTCCTGGATCATGTGTGATGTCACCTATTACATCTGTGCCTGCGTGTTGGCGTGTGATTGGGCCAGTCTCCTCACTCTCAAGTTCTCAATCTTACTTGTAGGCTTAGAACCTTAGAGCCTAGTAGTAAGATTATTGTCTGATCCAAGCAAAGCATCAATTGTAATGTTAGTAAATATACATAAGGGGATTGTTTAATAATAGGAAAGTGATGGTCTTGTTTTAGCGTGAATCAAATTTTATATTTAAAAGATGGTCGCCTTGTATTACTAATGATCTTGCTATGCTATTGTTTTGTTGGCTAGCATTGCACTGTACTTATCATCTGAGATGCTATTGTAAAAGTATATCCGAGATGACATGTGACATGATGAGATAGACATGTGTATGTACAGTGCCTAGCACACAAATAACTATGCTGTGTTCCTTTTTTTTTCTCTGCTTGAAAGAGTTAAATATCAGGTATGTAAGTATCTGACTCAGTCCTGACTCAGACAGGGGATGACTACAATGTGACCCTCACTGATAAGAAATTCCAACTATAAAACACTCTCCTAGCAGAAAATGGCTTCTGAGAGCAGGAAAGAGATAAAAAGGGTGAATTGTTCATAGATTTTATCTCTGGCATAATTCAATGAATGTGTCATTGCGCAAAACAATAAAACAGTTAAAACATAAAAAGTAGATTTAAACATAAAATAAAACTGTGAAATATCTTTTTTAGGAGAAGGAAGATAGATACAATCGTTTATTACATTAGCTTATTTTCGGCTCGGGTGTCTTTTAACATGTACTGACATTCTGATCCATCCGTAAGTGTGGCAAGATGGCTTCCCTACTATTTTTAGTCTGTCCAGGAGCTGTCATTGTGCATCCACAACCTATTCCCTATTGACAAACATGGAACTAGCCACTAGTGGATCTGAGAAAGAGAAAAGGTTATTGTGTGCCCTACCCCCTGTTTTATATGCACTAAGGGGAGGGGGGGGGGGTAAATAACTTTTCAAAAGTTAGGCAACAAGAAATAGAAAAATTGCAATCTCACATACATGAAATTGAGTCTAACCTACAAATTTTTAGATCTAATAATATCCAATATACGGAAGAGATCTCAAACAGAGATGCAATGATTAAGGAGTTAGAAATTGATGTCGAAAATGGGCATGTAAAATATAGTCAGCTCAAGAAAAAGTTTGAGGAGTTACAGCGGAGATATTGCGAAAAGCAAGGGGTAAGTATACCTGAAAAGGAGAAATCCCCTTCACCTCCAATACTTACTCCCCAACATAATCACTGGTCACCACATACTCCTAAAGATAGACCAGTTGATAATGACAACTCAAAAATAAAAGAGACTTTAGATCAATTGGGCAAAATCTACAAAGTGATGACAACCTTCCTAGGTAATCGCAATACAAGGGTTCCTAGATATTCTTCCCCAGAGGCATCCCCAGATAGGAGTGTGCGGAATAGAACACCTATTTCACATGCATCTGTTGAAACGGACATTCCCAGCTCTTAGGGTGAGAATGAGGAAAGGAAGTGGGCATCCGATTCCTTCCCAGATAGGCGCAGACGTACCCACAGGGGGGATTCCAGAAAGGAGGCTCCCTAATATTCAGGTGAAAAACAGAGCTCGATCAGCATCATTCAATTCTTAAATACCGCTGTGCCAAAGTTCACTAAAAAGGGTTCTGCCCAAATAGCATCCCACCTGGAGCTATATGAATCTGTAATGGATTTGTTAAATCTGTCTGAAGAAGATAGGATCAGATTTCTCCCATGGGTTTTTGATGACAGATACCGTCATTACTTCACCTCATTTAGGGAACGGGGTATCACCAGGTGGCAGTCAGTTTCAGACGAAGTCGAACTCGAGTTCGGCCCATATCGTACTACCTCAGCAGCAAAATGAGAAATCTATAGACTTACCTGTCGGCCCAACCAGAGCCCCCAAGAATTTCTCTTTGTGCTGAAAAATGCCTACAGTTTAGCATATCGGAATCCTAATTGGGAATCTCTCGATTTTAAACAGGAATTTTATGATGCGCTGCCTACGCAGATTAAGTTAAGCATGGCCCATGAGTTAGACCTAGGGAACCCCTTAGAGAAGCTGGTTACCTCAGTGACACTGTTGTTCAATATCAGCGAGGGCCCAGATGTAAATGAAAAAAGGAGGGATAGAAGACTCCCCGAACGTAAGGTCGATGAATCCAAGGTGAAATCTGAGTTCAACTTAGATTCCCAGCCAATGAAAATACCTCCGGTCATAAAACCTAATCAGCAGGGCCAAAGACAGCAGCAAAATGCTAATCAAAATAGGCCCCAAAATCTTAAAGGGTCAGATTGGGATAGCTCAGGCTCTGGAAACCAGGACTACCGTCCTCGGTTCAATCGCAGGTATCAAGGATACCGTGGTTACCAAGGTAACCAGAGTAGCCACGGGTACAGAGGTTACCAGGGATATAGAGAACCTCAGGGGTACAGGCGTCCCTGTGAAAAAACGTGGAAAAGCCGCCGCTAGTACTTAGAGTAAGGCAGCTGATTCCGCGTTCAACATGGCAGCTTGCGCGCAGACGGAGCGCGGGGAAACCGCCGCATGCCCAGAGAACAGGGCGGCGGATTCCGCGTCCGACACGGCAGGTTGCACGCATAGGCCTACTGCTGTCAGTAATGCTGAAAGCGGAGAAAACGCTGCACGCTCGGACAGTGGTGCGGCGGATTCCGCATCCAAAACAGCAGAGGCATTACAACACATGTCTGGTGTGGCTGGGACTGATAGTCCACACAGATTCAGAAGGATGCGCGCGCGCAGAGAGGCAGAGCATTTATGACAGCCAGAAGGGTGTCAGCTGACCAGGCCGGTCAGCTGACAATTCTTTCAGTTTTCATTGGTCCAGCACTTAGGGTAGGCGCAGGAGAGTGCTGGTGTATATATACTGGGTGCTGGTCATTCCTCTGGTGTCTGGCGTTACGACCACTACGTGGTAGCACTCAGACCTTGTCAGTATCTGTGTTTATTAGACCAGTTTCATAGGTGTTGATGATCAAGTAGCTCACACCTTAGTCTAGGAATTCTGTTATCATCTGTGCTGTTATCTAGACCAGTTTCCGAGGTGTTGATGATCAAGGAACTCACACCTTAGTTTAGGGATTCTGTACTGAAAGGAGTTGTATCTATTTAAGTTCATGTCAGATATCAGATGCTTTAGACTACTTCATTTCCTGGCGCCAGGACATAAAATGGTTAACAGAACACACACAGACACAGAAGATGTGAGCACACAATATGCTAGTTCTTTACTTCACTACCTTCCTTATATCCTACTGAATACAGGGTTTTGCTCATGCGCAGTATATCATCATATGTCACCATAATTACAGAAAGTCATGTGATTTACAAAAAATAGCACAGTTCAATGATCACGGGGAAATATGTTATTTATGACCTTCCAGGTGTCCCCATTTGGGGCACTTAGGGGTTTTGCCCAGCAAGAAGAATTTGACTATTTTCTACTTCATGCAGCCAGCTCTTCCTGCACAGATGTGTGTGGGTGGCTGATTGTTCTATAGACATTTTAATATCACTCTAATATCCCATTGATTAGATACATGTATGCTTGTATATGAAATTGATCTATATACTAATATATATATATATATATATATATACATATATACCTACATATCCTTTCAGTCCCCCCTTTGGTCATTTCTTCCAAAGGAAGAAGATGACCATACTAAAGCCAATACCTAAAGCAGGCAGAGCTAGCATCACAGTGGGCAAAATTTTTGTCGAAGTCTACTAATGTTCAAAACACGAATAGCTATTTGGTAAAGTATTTCTAACAAAGAAAATGATTAACTAACCTGTAACCTTAAACAACCAATTAAACAATTTTGGCCAATCTAATGGTCAAACAAATCAGAAAAGAACCCAATCAGAAATTAATCAGGAAAAAACAAATAATTATTTTTCCTGATGCAGATCAGAACTAAGAACATTTCTCTTTCCTGATGTGATCTAGTAAAGATCTTATGCGTACTGCATGTGAGGGTACACTCATGTGTATGACTTAGCCTGCGGCAGGAATATTTCTCTTAGATCAATACAAGAAAGAAGCTTTCTTATCTTAGTACTTACTCCAAGAGAAACTTCCATCTGCTCCTGTCTAGAAAAGGGCTTTTCTAAATACTAGGCCTTAGGTAGGCCAAGGTCAAAAACCCTTATGGTAGCAACTAACTCATGCATAAGGTGGCTATATTTGGGAGAGGGTGGTCTTGACTCTACAATTTAGTTCACAAACCGTTTGTGAGGCATGGCAGACTTCTCACCTTCCATCAGCCATTGTACTCCAAGCTATCTCTGTATCCTTTACTCTAAGTCACACACTCCTGTCAACCCAGGGGGTGGACACCAACCCAACTACAATCATACTCAGGCCTTAATGCCCAGAGTACAGAGGCTGAGATCAGAAATACAGGAGTACTGCCAGAACTCACTAAGCAAGTCAAAACGTAGCTACAGGCCTCAGTCCAGGACATATTTGTGAAAGGGAATACACAGATCACAGCAGAAGGCTAGGGAATAAGGCTACATGAGACCCTCAACATCTCTGGCCTACCAATTATCCCATATTAAATACCAATCTGGTTGCTCAAGGCAACTGTGGTGCTGTGAAATTGTAGTCCATCACACCAATCATACTGACCAAAGCCTGTTATGCTTGCTCAGACAAACAGATAAACAAACTCTGATTTAGTAAGGGAAGGGAATGTTAGCTAATTGACTTTTTACCACAGTAATGGTAAATATCTATACAGACACACTACAAATCAAAGCAGAAAAAGATGTAACTAATAGCAACCGCTGCCATAGATACTCTTTCAAGGTCAGGACTAACAGAACAACTGTAATGATGGCTACCTTCAGATTTAACCATACTAGACGGACTCTGCTAATCACACATATGGACACTCACCAACTATATTCACAATCAGGATAAGTGACCCCCCCCCCCCCCCTCATAGCAGCTGATTCAATCATTGATCTAAGATCGGCATTGAAAATATCCAATCCTTGATCAGACAAGTGAACCCTATCAGGGCGGAATAAGTTAGGCCGGGAACCCTCAAGCTTATTATGCCAATAAGAAAAACCCCCTCTAGGGATCTAGATAATGCCCTATTAATGAATGGCCCTTAATCTATCTTCTGGAAAAATCCACACCCGTCTGGGAATGATTTCAGAGAAAACCAGTACACTTTGGGGAATGATCTCATGAATTCTTATGAAATCATATTTCATGCGGTGTAACAAATCAATAGTGTTAGCTTTCCCCACATCATTCCCACCCAAGTGACAAATAAGAATGTCTGGCATAGGAAATTTCCGCATTAAAGAAGTAACTCTACCAAAAAACATATTCCAAATCATCTCTCTAATACTGAACCAATAGATCATGAAGTTATTTTTAGATAACCCAAGGTTTTCCCCATAGTCACTATTAATAGCTTTCCTACGAGCCCAATACACATAAGAATGTCCCACAATCCATACAATCTTCCTGGGTCTGAGATCCAGATCTTGTTCCATTCTTCAACAGATGACACAAGCAACTTAGAAACTTCTATTAGAGCACGCTTCTATCATCCACTTGATGAAAAGTCTCTTTTTGGGATTCAGGACTTAGTCGAACTATTTCACCCAATACAGTGGATCCAGTAGGAAAACCTTCTGTAAAGATAGCCTCAGGATAGCCTCTGGTCAGACTCCCTCTGGATGGATCCCTCTGGATGGCTCCCTCTGGATTGGTCTCTCTAGACAGGCTCCCTCTGGATGGATTACCTCCGGATGGATTCTGGTCAGGTAGTCAGCTCTTATCCTCCTCAGGGTAGATGTCTGGCAAGTTGTTTCTGAAAGAAAAAGAAAAAGAGTGCCAGCAAAAATCCAATAAATTCTTTATTTTTTCCTACTACTTGTAATACTAATATGATTCATACTCTCCACCATGAACTTCAAAACATACTTAGCGGATCTTTCTATGATCCCAACGGATCTCTCGCAATTCCCCGTTTGCATGACGTCGTGTCGCTGTACCCGTGCGAGTATGTGACTCCATACATGGCAGAGAGGATGAACTCCCAATGAATTTTTACACCATAATGAATTCCCATTTTTCATTCTTCCATTACAAGTTACATATCCATTTTCATTCCATCATACCTGCCACAATCATACCACAAACCCTAAATAGTGATTTATTTAAAGAACTTAGGTGGCCCTAGGCAGAGCTCTTTCTTTTTACAGAACTTAGGTGGCCTGGGCAGGGCTCTTTCCCCTCTTTGACCATACATTAAAGTTATTTTAATGTCTGGTCAGAGTTAGTAAAAGGCTATATGGCATAATATGAGCAGGGTCACAGTACAGCGGAACAGTGGCCAGCACTGTCTCCCTGTAATAGGGTTGGGTCCCCTTTCAGATTTTCAGCCACAGACATACAAAGAACATCTATAGTGTCCTTATCCCTATAGTGCGCTTAAGGTACTACTACTATGGTTGTCCCTGAGACACACAGAAACAGCACTAGAGAGACTAGGCTAAGGTCTCCTTACTAAACAAAATAGGCCCTAAACTATAGCAACCAGCAGAGGTGAAATTAAAATCCTGTCATAGATAAAGTTTCTAATCAGTACACTATAAAATTAAACAGTGTATTTTTCCTGGAGATTTTACCTTTCTTCAGAACAGTGAAAAATCTATAGTATGACAACATCAAATAGCTTTACAGTTTGTCAAAAAGTTCAAGCAAACTAAAATAAACTATTTTCCCTAAGGATGAAAAAAAATGTTCTCATTTACCCATGCTGAGTGTAAGGACTTTGGGCTTAAAAAAAAACATAGATTCTCACTAACAACACGAGTGACTTAGAGTCAGAGCCTTAAACAACTCTCTGCTAATATATGTCATTAATTACATACACACAAAGATGTTGTGACACCCGGAGAGGAGATATTAGTTTAAAGTAGATGGATTTATTAACAGGAAGAGGGGTTATTAAGGTCAAAAACCCCACTATTGGGAAAGAATTCCCATAATCTAAAGGGCGATATGAAATAAACAGCAAGTGTGACCCAGAACTACACATGCGATCTTAATTGACCTAAAACTGTATACCTGTCCTGACTATTTAATATGTCCTCAATGTTTTCCATAAATTTTCCCAAATGAATATGGCTTTCACAGTTTCACAATATCCACTAAAATATAAGTACAAACAGTATACAATGCATTATTTTTTCAATAGTTGCATGGCATTTAGAAATATTGAAGTTACAATAACTGTGCTTTAATAGTGTGGCTTGGAGGAGGAGCAGTTCTCTTATTAACCTCTAGGTGGCGAAGAGGCTGAGAATTTCTTGCACTGGGTGACCAGGCCAGTGAAGAATTAAATCAGACACAGCTTAGTTACAACAGCAAGTAACACTTCAACAATCAGTTGCAAACACCATTAAATGCCTTTTCTGCTGCGATTTATAAAAAAATACAGCCTAACAACTATGTTACAATATTCAAGAAGGATTTATCCATGGAGAACTATTGAGTAAATCATTTGAATCTATATGCTTCAAAATTAAAAGTTTATATAGATTCCGTCCAAATATGAACATTATTCTATCAAACTTATGGCAAATTACCATTACATGGGGAAATGATTTAACTCTACTCACTTGTATAAGTCTGGGTGACAAAATGCCATTGCTTAATTAATTCACTTTAAATTAAGGGAATTATGGTTGTAATAAAAACTCAATTCACTTTACACTATAAAACTAAGGCAACACGGTGGCGTAGTAGCCAGTGCTCTTGCCTTGCAATGTTACTCAAATCTCTGCCTGGTCAACATCTGCAAGGAGTCCGCATGTCCTCCCCGTGTCTGCATGGGTTTCCCCCAGGCACTCCAGTTTCCTCACCCAAAAAAAACACAGACAAGTCACCCTGCTCCCTTCCAAATTGGCCCCAAACTTTGATATGATTTCACTATACTACCTATGAAAAAATATCAGAACCTCTTTTGAACACGATATGAAAACTCCAAAAATCTATTCTGCAGTATGGGAAACTTCATTCACATACATATGGACCTGGGTGACAGTTGGTATCAATTAATTGATCTAATCTAATTTAAGGATACTAAGTTTCAGGAGAAAACAATGACTGCTATGTCATTATTTACTAACCTCCAACATCTAACTAAGAAAAAACCTAAGATGTTGTGTAGATAAATATGACAATTAACTTAGAATATTTCTCAAAAAGAACATATAAATTATCCACTGTTCCGAACAATCCAATAATATAACTCATAAAATTCCTTTCTACTCCTATACACGTATATACATATATACATATGTATGTATACATGTATACAGATATATTGTATATAAAGGCTTTTAAATGCATTTTTTTTCCCCTTCAGCAGAAAAAAATGACACAGTAGTACGTTTAAGTTAGTTCCTCATTTCTTTTACTGGCAGAAGAAAAAAAAAAACCCACAAGCAGGTGTTTCGCGCAGCCACCCGGAAACACCAATTAAAGAAAACAAATGAATCCCTTGTCACAGAACCGGACATATCTCGATACAATTTAACTCTTTTATTTCTAACTATTTCAAAATTACATCTGCATTTATCTAAAAATCATTACCCATAGGAGTGTGTATCTGTCTAATTAACTACTTGAGAATAAATAAATAATTTAAAGAAGTAATCTCCTAATAAGAAAGAAGAAAACCTATTTTATGAGGCAGATATACCCATAGTTTCAACACATACTTTCACGGGTGCCCAGTGACGTAAATAAGGAGCTGTGGGCCCTGGTGTAGATTTTACATGCCCCCCCCCCCCCCCAAGAACTCCATACATAGCAATTGATAGAGCGCGCCAAAACTTGCCAAAGACACCCACAGTGTCAGAGGTGCAGGAAGGGGATGGGGAACAGTGTGTTAAGGATTACTATTATTCAAAGCATCTATAGAAGTGATTATTACCCCCTATTGTTACACCCCTGCGGGTACCACTTCTCTACCATACATATCACAAGCATGTATTCAATACAACTCTCAATTTACACACAATACATATGAATACATTATGATACATGTTATTCTTTATACTTATGTACTTTACCTAAGTTGGCAATAATTAATTACATTACTATATTTCTGAAATGTTTTCTCTTACAGACAATTCTATACAAAATGACACATGCATAATTCAGATAATTTTAATGATCGGTTTCTACAAAAATTTCAGTATAACAGATTTTTTCCAAAGGTGGCATCTGAAACCAGTTTGTATGTACCGTACATAGAATTTATACTGTAGATTTTGGTAAGTGACCGTTCTTATCCGAATTCCATGAGTGTCTTTAATATTAATTTTACTAATCATTTTTCAGAAATACAGTAAGGATCTGTGATGATTTGCTCAGCTGCCTGTGCAGGCAGCCAGCCTTTTGACCATTGTGTAGGTTTGCATGCTGCAGGACTCTGGAAAGAAGAGCTTCTGTCAGTTTTGCAGCTTGTACTTGCAGAGGAATTTGCATACGTTGTCATGCAAATTGCCTGGCCACATTCATTGGAGGCGTGTACTATAAGTACTATGTCTTTCCCACAATGCTTCGCTGTTCATAAGGATTTCGTCCTATGTAACACTCCTGGTGGGGTGTCAGCCTTGCTCTCTGTTTGAACATCAGCTTAGAGTAATTCCTGAATCTGCGCTAGGCAGATTTCCCTAGTGCAATTAGGATTGTATTATCTGTATTGCCTGTTCTGTCTTGTCTTGCTTGTTGCCATTGTCCTGCCCCTATGGTGGTCGGCAGGAAATGGTTCTGATCTCTGTTCTTGGAGTATAGCTGGTGCAGCGGTTGCTACCAGCTATCTCTTCTGTTCTGTTTTCTGGGATCGCGCTAGCTACTTTTCGCTAGCGCTGGGGATCCTTCTGTTCTGTCTCCTGGGATCGCGCTAGCTACTTTTCGCTAGCGCTGGGGATCCTTCTGTTCTGCTACTCTGTACTTGGATCACGCTAGCCACTTTTCGCTAGTGCTGTGGATCCTATCTCTCGTTTGTCCCTGTTTTCGTGTGTCTGTCTTGTCCGCTACGCTTGCTGCAGGCTCGGTGAGGTAACCGTTAAGCAAGCGCTCGCATCCTCTGTTTCATGTTTGTCTGTTAATGGTTAGTTAGGCGTGCTTGTCTCTATTGTGCTTATCACGTGGAGATCGCGCATAACCGCGTGCACTGTTGCGAATGAGTGTGGTGTTCGCGGTTATCTAGCGTTTGTTATTTTCCGTATCTCCTTATTGTATTTGCTGTGTCTTTGCTACCCTCGTATTCTATTCTGATCTGCCTTGTGTCACGTCTGGCGATCGCACCTCTCGCGATCGCGTTCCTATTTCGTATCTGCTGTTGTGTGTGCGCGGTCGCGGGGTGGCGACTGGATTGGCGCACACACATACAACCTATCCCTTTGCTCAATCTCATTCGCAATCGCCTCTCTTGCGATTGCGTTCTGCGCTTCGTACAATTCCTGTCTGGCACTTGTGGAGGTACAGAGGATTGGTTCCTCTGCACTCCCCAGCGCCATCTGCCGACAGGAATTTCCCTCTACAGGTGCGTAGCACCTTTTGCTGGGTGCCTGCAAATATACGCTTGTGGAGGATTTCCGCCGTGTCAGCGCACGCGTTGTGCGCTGATCACGGGGAAAGTTCCACAATCGTTACAGTATGAACAGCCCAACCCAAAACCCCAGTGTAGACGGAAATTCCGATTTCTACGATTTTGTCGAGTTTGGGTCCTGTGTCTTTAAGAGCTTTAAAAGGCTTAATTCAGACACCAAGGCGGAATTTCTTTCTGAATGTGTGAGGTTTTGTCTGAATCCCACCTTTCAGATTTCTGATCCGTCCACGTCGGCTCTTCTGTTTGCCTATGTGCTCTTAAAAGACGATTTGTTCACCTGGGCATATAATCTGTTAAAAATCAGTTCTTGGAATGGTAATCTGTATCAGTTGCTTGCAGTGATATTCTCTCACTGGTTTAAACTGCCTGGCTTACCACCTGCCCTGATTGAGTGTGTAGCTGCTGATAAGTCAGCTGATCTTTCCCTTCCATGCAAAACTTTTCAGTATGACAATCAGTTCAATGTGTCTGTTGCCACTTCAGGTTTTAAACAGCAGACATGCAAAGTGGCGAAAAAGAGAAAAACTAAAACACGCAAGCATCGGAATAAAACACTCCCTATTGATGTTTGTAATGATGTTGTTCCGTCTCCGGCTTTTTTGCCCCAATCCAAAGCTTATGTGGATCCTGCTATAGGTAGGATTGCACACTACATTAAAGCAGTTAAAAAATCTGTTCTTGTTCCTGAACTCCAACCCTATGGAGATTATCTGGATACTGGCCTGTTTGAACCCCCATTTGCTTCCTGGGATGTTGGGGCCTTGCTGGAGGAATTCGATTTTGATTGGAAAGCCTTTTGCGATTTTTACATCGCAAAAAGCGAAGATGTCTTGAATGCTTGTCTTGACTCTATGTACCTTCTGATTGATTCCGATGAATGTGACAAGGATGATGTGGATCTGGTGATCTATGTATGGCAAACGATTTTGGATGAGTTGCACACACACCAACCAAATGATTCCAATAAAGAGACATCGTTGTCGGATGATTGTTCCTGCCTTTCTGGGGTAAAGCATGTGAGTCTTGACTTTGTGCAATCTGAAATGAATGAGTGTGCCGCTGTGGTTGATTCCTGTGCGAATCCTGAAGGATTCGCTCCTGACAGTGTGCCGTTTGAATCTGTGCGATCTGATGCCTGTTTCTCGGATGTTCCTGCAGATTGTGATCGGCATGAGTCTGCCGGTTTCCTCAAGGATGTATGGGATCCTTTGTCATTTAGAAACAGATCTTTGAGATCTTCCATCTGTGACCCTGCTATGGGGAAAATTTCTCGACTATGCAGCGTCAAAAGTAAAACTATTATGCCTAATAAAGTTTATCCTGTTGATGTCGCTATTTCTTCTGCAAATGAGTCTCTGTCTCACCCTGTTCTCACCTGTGAGGGCCCGTTGCCTGGGGACAGTTGCTCCAGCGTTTCGGTCCTAGATGCCTTGCAGTCTGCTCCGCAGATCGCGGAGGTTTGCGCTATAGAAGCGTCAGTTTCACAACCTAAAGTGAATTTTGATTCGCAGGTTTTGCGTTCTGATTCCTCGGATTCGACATTGTTAGCCGAATCTAAGAGTGAGACAGCGCTTCGGTTTTGCGAATCTGATGCTGAACCCTCTTTGCCTTATTCAGAGACGCTTTCTCTGAACCTGCCCTGTACCATGAATAAAAACATGTTTTCCTTTCACACTGACATTTGTGAGCCCCTTTCTTGCTCTGAGGGAGGTTCTGACTCTCCACCCTGTACTCTGGATGAGTCAATATTGCCTTGTACAATATCTCCTGCCCTGCCCCTAGAGGCTCGTCTAGGTATTGCTGCTATTTTTACCTGTTTTTCTGCAGTTTTGGAGTTACAAGCTAGTTTGACTGCCACACAGAATTCTGGGTACAGTGAGAATGAAGTTAGGGAGTCAGTGTGTGTTCCAGTAAATATACCTGTACATTCCCCTCATTATGATGAGATCCAGTCTCAGGTTATGGTGGAACCATTCCTGGGACATCTGCCCTGTCCACAAAATAAAGTTCCAGTTTTGCCCTGTAACATGGATAGTTCAGAATCCTTCTTAGAAAACTTGAAAAATGATGTTCTGGAGGTCTCCGAGTTCCTCCCAAAGGGTGCAGAACTTGTCTCCTGCCCCCCAAGTCCTTCTGAGGTGTTGCCCTCTTCCGTAGGCATTGCTGCCTTGCTGGCTACCTTTTCAGCTCTGGTGGAGCTTCAGTCATGTGTAGTCAATGATGATATTGCAGTCACAGAAATTTCCGAATTTGAATCCGAGTCTTCTTTTGAAAGTCCAGTGCTTGAGACCATTGCTCGTGATGATTCTCTGCCCGGTCCTGGTTTTGGTTTCCTCGTGTCGGACTCTGAGGTTGGCAGTTCCCCAACATGTCCTGAGGTTTCTCCTGTGCTGGTGTACCCCAATGTGCTCTGTGACCCAGAAAGCCCAAGTGTGCCTCGGTTACCAGCATACAGGATCTTATAACAATTTACCGTATATACTCGCAAGCAAGCCGACCCGCATGTAAGCCGACCCCCCCACTTTTACCCCAAAAAACAGGAAAAAATGATTGACCCTCATGTAAGCCGGGGGTAGGAAACGCTGGCCGCGTGATCCCCCCAGTATGTCCCAGTATAGCTAGTATAGTGCCCAGTATAGGTAGGTAGTGCTCAGTATAGCAAGTAAAATGCCCCAGTATAGCTAGTATAGTGCCCCCAGTATAGCTAGCATAGTGCCCCCAGTATAGCTAGTATAGTGCCCCCAGTATAGCTAGTATAGTGCCCCCAGTATAGCTAGTATAGTGCCCCCAGTATAGCTAGTATAGTGCCCCATTATAGCTAGTATAGTGCCCCATTATAGCTAGTATAGTGCCCCATTATAGCTAGTATAGTGCCCCCAGTATAGCTAGTATAGTGCCCCCAGTATAGCTAGTATAGTGCCCCCAGTATAGCTAGTATAGTGCCCCCAGTATAGCTAGTATAGTGCCCCCAGTATAGCTAGTATAGTGCCCCCAGTATAGCTAGTATAGTGCCCCCAGTATAGCTAGTATAGTGCCCCATTATAGCTAGTATAGTGCCCCATATAGCTAGCATAATGCCCCAGTATGGGTGGGTAGGTGCTGTCCCTCCCCGCTCCCCCTGCGGCCGCCGCTGCTGCTATTACCTCAGGCGGCGCCGCTTCCTCTATCCCCGTCCTCCTCCGGTAGTAACTCATTCACAGCAGCGCGCCTCTCGCTGCTGTGATGACGAGGAAACCATAGAGAGCGGCTTCCTGTAGCGTGATGCCGTTACTATGGGAACCGCTCTCTATGGTTTCCTGCGTCATCACAGCAGCGGGGGGCGCGCTGCTGTGAATGAGTTACCGGAGGAGGACGGGGATAGAGGCAGCGGCGCCGCCTAAGGTAATAGCAGCGGTGGCCGCGGGGGGAGCGGGGAGGGACAGCACCTATCCACCCACCCACCCACACATGACTCGCAAGCAAGCCGACCCCCCAACTTTTGGCCCACTTTTGGGGGGTCAAAAATTCGGCTTGCTTGCGAGTATATACGGTATATAATAATTTATCATTGCTTGCGCAACCTATACACGGAGAACATACATAAAAACACACTGTTAGTCAAGATTAACACACAACTTGGACATATATAATTCTAATCACCGTTAGACATAATTCTTTAGCCAATTGTATATGGATTGAACTATTATTCCTTTCTCCCCCCCAAGGGAATGACAGCCCAAGACTAATATACTATATTATATTCTAACCAAGGATGAACAAAACATTTTTCTTCCAGATATCCTGGCAACACAAAGGTACATAAGTTTCATCTATTTTAGGGATTGGGATAGGAAACATTTTGACAATATTTTGACCCATTGATCTAATTTCAGTTTTATGCTTGAGAGTAGAGAGAAAGCGATGGTGCACATCCAGCTAAAACGTCATTTTATTGTTTCAATTTAAAATCAATAAACAAATGTTACAGACCAGCATCTTGGAGAGAGGTACAGGCAGTAAAGGGTCTACAGCCGTTTCGCGCCTTGACACATGTGGCGCATCATCAGGACCAATCGCTTCCCTCCCCTATCACTACTTAAATAGTGTACAACTTACCCAGGTGGCACATCAATCAGCCTCCATCACGGGCTCGTGCGGCCTTTGCTTGGAACACACGCTAGTGGCGTCCACTTCCGGATTCGCGCTTGTCAAAAAACGTCACTTCCAGCGCAAGCGGCCGGAAATGCGCATCCACAAGAGAGCCCAGACCTGGGAATACGTCGGCGCATGCGGCCCAGTATACGTATCCACGTCACTTAATGCGACCAATCTTATTGCCTAATACATAGGCTAAAGGGACTACTGGCTCCATCTTGTGGTCAAAAATTATACCACAATTTAATTTGACAAAATTGAAAACCCAAAGGGAGACTGATATTGCCACCAGAGTATATTAAAAAATACTTTCCCCATAGGTCTGAAATCACACACAGTCCACTACTAACCAAAAAAGGAAGGAAAATCTTTAAAAGAGGGGATGAGGAAAGAAGAGAAACAGGGAAATAGAAAACCATATTTCTTACTAAATACAGGAAGTAGGCTAATTATGTCAAACAGATATTATCACTGATAATTCAACTCACCACCCCTCAATATATGGTGGACCCAGTATGATCCAGACCTAAAAGGGAAGACATTCATAGAAATTCATTAAGAATCTTTTTCAAATGTATACACATCATCAATTAAGATAGAATTATAAAAACCGGGATACCCTATACAGCACATATTCTTAAATAAAGACCGAGAGATTGTTTCTCTCATTCAGTCCTAACGGACCAACAGCATCGAAATATGAGATCCAATAACTTTCCCTTTGGAGCAATTTCCTATGCCAGTTACCCCCTCTTCTATCCCTCTTTATCTGCTCCAGACCCAAAAATTTGAGCTTGGTGACATCTCCGGCATGCATTTGCCGCATATGCTCAATTACACGAGGGGAGCCCTCACCACTGTGGATCGATCTGCAATGTGCTTGATAGCGGTCCTTGAGCATATTAGTGGTCTCCCCCACATAAATACGCGTATAAGGACACACCAGGGCATAAATTACACCCCTGGTTCTACAATTTATAAACTGTTTAATCCTGCACGATCGCCCACATTGTATGAATTGCTTTCCCTCCAACAAAAAATTACAACAAGAGCAATGGCGGCATTTGAAATTTCCAGTCGGGCGCATATCACCAAGCCAAGTCTGACTAGTAGGGCTTACGAATTCACTATGAGTTAATTTATCCTTCAGGTTTGGGGCCCTTCTATAAGATATACAAGGTGGGATACTACTTCTATCCTGCAATAATTTATCCTGTTTTATAATCCACCAATTATTTTTAATAATCTTTTTGATATTTTCATACATAGGTGAATATGAAAAATGCATGTAGAAACGATTTAATGGGCACTTTTGAGATCTTCTTTTTGGAGTCAGCAGTGATTGCCTATCTTTATTGGCTGCTTTCTCAAAAGCTTGATCAATCACCAATTCTTGATAGCCCCTCTTTTTTAATCTATCCTTTAGATCCTCAGATTGACTGAGGAAATCTTCCCAAGTGCTTGCATTCCTCCTCAAACGGAGAAATTGACTATAGGGGAGACTCTTGATAGTGGTTGAAGGATGATAGCTAGTTGCACTTAACAAGGAGTTGACCGCTGTTTCTTTTCTAAACGTTTTTGTCAAAAGCCCCCCATTCCTTACCACGATTTCCAAATCAAGGAAAACCATTTGCTGATCACCCCAATTATGGGTAAATGCCATATTGACATTGTTGTTATTTAAATATCCCATGAATGATTCAAATTCATCCTTGGAACCCTGCCAGATAATTAAGATGTCGTCAATAAAGCGGATCCAGAGTTTGATCCGCTCCAGAAACCCGTTCCTCAAGGAATAGATGTTATTGGCCTCCCAGTGGCCCATGAAGAGGCCGGCATAAGTGGGGGCCACCGGGGTCCCCATGGCAGTGCCGACCTCCTGATGGTACCACTGGCGGTCAAAGAGGAACGAGTTTCTGGTGAGGACAAACTCCAGACCCGCTGCCACAAACCATTCCATAGATTCCTGCAGTTGCAATTCTGGAAGGAAATCCCTTACTGCTTTTAGACCATCTGAGTGACAGATACGGCTATACAGAGACACTACATCTATTGATGCTAAATGGAATCCTGGCTGCCATTCAAAATCATTCAACATATTTAGAACTTTTAGGGTATCCCCCACAAATGAAGGAAGTGAACGTAGGAGAGGTCGTAACTGAAAATCTACAAACTGAGATAGAGATTCTGTCAATGACCCTATTGCAGAAACTATAGGCCGGCCCGGTGGGTTTTCCACTGATTTATGGATTTTAGGAATGCAGTACCACACCGGGCTACGTGGGAATTCGGGTAGTAATTTGTTCGCTATAGTTCTGTCCAGGGCCCCATCAGAGATACCCTTATGTAATAATTTCTTCAACTCCAGAGTATAAACAGGTGTAGGGTCAGAGGGTAATTTTGAGTAGGTAGATCGGTCTTGTAATTGTCGAAGACATTCCTGTTGGTAAACTCCTGTTGATAGCACCACTACTCCACCACCTTTATCAGCTTCCCTAATCAAGTCTGACCTTGATTGTAACCACCTCAATGCATCTTTTTCTACTTGTAACAGGTTAGGTCTAGCTGTAGGATAGATTAAGGCTCTACATTCCTCTAACACCCTTTTAGTAAATAATTCTACCGATCCCCCTGGGATTGTGGGAGGGTTAAATTTAGAGGAAGTACCTATATTGTGGGGTAGTGGGCGATTCTTTTCAATTATATTTGGAACAGAGGCATCTGCCAGTTCACATAGATCTAGGAGAGTTTGTCTGTCCCAATAATCTTCCGTATTGTTCACAAGTGGGGGGATAACAAAGGTCTCCAATGCTCCCTGGGGTACAGAAGTGGGTTTCTTATTCGAAAAAAATCTGTGCAAAGCAAGCTTCCTGGTGTTCAAAAAGAGTTCTTGTTCGAATTTTACAAAGTCAAAGTCCACTGTAGGGCAGAAATTCAATCCCTTCTGAAGCAAAGAGTACACTGCATCACTTAATGGGACTCCAGATAGATTATAAACTTATATTTGTGCTTGTTCCTCTCCGATCATCTGGGTTGGGGATTGGGCCAGGAAACTTGTTTTAAAATTCCCTTTTGGTTTCCTTTTGCCTCTCCTGGCCTTCTTTTTCCTAAAGGGGCTTCCTCTTCAGAAGATGAGCCCCCCTCTCCCGACTGGCCCATCGGAGAGCCAAATGATGATTCTGCTCCAGAACTATTTCCTGAGGGATTACGTTTTCTCCTCCTTTTGTACTTATTCTTATTTCTCTGTTGTACTCTTTCTTCTCTCCAGGAGAAGACCTTTTGTTGTTCATAATCTAATCGGTCACGAACAAACTTAGCATTCTTATCTTTCTTTATTTGCTCTTGTATAGGGATTAGTTTTAATTCAAATCGTGCAATGCACAATTTAAGATGGTCTTCATCCATCAATGTAGTGATTTGAGATTTTACTTTTTCTAGTTCCTCTAAGATTTCCTTGTAATCAATTTCATCCTCTTCAATCACAACATCCAAGTATGCCAGCACACAGGTTTGAAAAAAAGCATCACATCTTTCTTTTGCTGCCGGTCTATTTTTTGCTTGTATAAGGTTTTTATAAAAGCGTACCCCTCTCGGGGCTCTCTTTACTGCCTTGTACTTTTTTAAGGTAGCTACCGTCCAGTATTTCCTCACCTCTCTCTCCATCAAATTATACAGTCTATTTTCAAGGCTTTTGACTTCTAGAGGGGGGTTTTCCTCCGAACCCTCCGGACTCTCCTTCAAATAGGAGTCCATGTCTTTTCGGTAGGGATGCTCATTCGGATTCCGCGGAAATGCAATTTCCTAAATTCCGATCGGAATTTGCATTTCCGCATCGGAATGCGGAAATCGGTAATGCAAGTGTGTTAGGCGGATTTCCGCCCGAAATCGCGGAAATTTCCGCTGGAAATCGCGGAAATTCTGCCTGACTTTGACATCGATTTTCTCAAAAACTTTAAGGTCTTTTTGAAAACTGTTTTTTGCATATTGTTCACAAGATTAAGTTTAATAAACCCTGAAAATTTGGTGTTTCTAGGACTTACGGGGGCTTTGCTATTAACCACTAAAGTCGGCAGATTTTTACTGTAAAGCAAAATGCAGAAAATCTGCATCTGCCTATTTTCTGCATTTATATTACAGTAAAAATCAGCCGACTTTAGTGGTTAATAGCAAAGCCCCCGTAAGTCCTAGAAACACTAAATTTTCAGGGATTATTAAACAGAATCTTCTGAATAAGATGCAAAAAAAAGTTTTCAAAAAGACCTTATAGTTTTTGAGAAAATCTATGTTAAATTCGGGCGGAATTTCCGCGATTTCAGGCGGAAATTCCGCATTGGAATGCGGAAATTGGTACCGGAAAGCGGAATCGGTAATTGGCAATGGCGGAATGCGGAATTACCGCGGAATCGGAAATTGGCATTTCCGACCATCCCTACTTTTCGGCCTTCCATCAATGCGGTCTGTGACATCATGTGCCCCGTAATTGTTCACAGGTAATCCGTGCAAAGGACAGAAAACACATCCAATGTAATCACTTTTTGTAGAGAAAGTCCATGCACAGGATAAATCACCAGCTTGAGAGTGCCACTCATCCATCCATAGATCAACACTTGAGAGTAGAGAGAAAGCGATGGTGCACATCCAGCTAAAACGTCATTTTATTGTTTCAATTTAAAATCAATAAACAAATGTTACACACCAGCATCTTGGAGAGAGGTACAGGCAGTAAAGGGTCTACAGCCGTTTCGCGCCTTGACACATGTGGCGCATCATCAGGACCAATCGCTTCCCTCCCCTATCACTACTTAAATATAATGTATTAGGCAACTACTTAAATATAATGTATTAGGCCCGGTTCACATTAGCGGTTGTTTGCCAAATGGACCGGATGACCTGACCGGATCCGGACCGGATCCGGATCGGAACCGTACGGTTCTGATCCGGATCCGATCCGGATCCGGTCAGGTTGCATCAGGTGGTAATCAGGATGCGATCCGGATCCGTTTGGCAAAGTTAACGTAAAAAAAAAAAAAATGTTGGGGTCTGGGAGGTCAGCAGAAGGGGGACCTGTGGAATCAGGCCCTCTGCTGCTTAGCACTCACCTCCACCTCCGACATGCTGCCAACATCCTGCCAACATCTCCAGCTCGTGCTGCTCCACTCCAAAATGCTTGCCCATGTGTCCCCAGCCAATATCGCCGCAAAAATCCGCATAGGAAGTGGGGTAGAACATCCGGATTTCTCAGCCAGTGTGTTGTGCGGCCTCCGGTTCCCATTTGTTTGTAATGGCCGGATGGTGCAGTCCGGCTCCGCCCCGGATACGGCTGCCAGAGGGGCCGGATGAAAAAATAGCGCATGTTGGAACGGAGGCCGGAGTCCGGATCCGGCCCGGATCCGGTCCGGCTCCGGTTCTGCAGAACGGACCCATGTGAACGGACGCATAGGCTTTAATTGCTATGCCGTGCGTCCGTTCCGTCCGTTCTGCAGGCGGTGCGGCTCCGGCACGGCGATTCCGGAGGGCCACCGCAAGTGTGAACCGGGCCTTAGGCAATAAGATTGGTAGCATTAAGTGACGTGGATACGTATACTGGGCCGCATGCGCCGACGTATTCCCAGGTCTGGGCTCTCTTGTGGATGCGTATTTCTGGCCGCTTGCGCCGGAAGTGACGTTTTTTGACAAGCGCGAATCCGGAAGTGGACGCCACTAGCGTGCGTTCCAAGCAAAGGCCGCACGAGCCCGTGATGGAGGCTGATTGATGTGCCACCTGGGTAAGTTGTACACTATTTAAGTAGTGATAGGGGAGGGAAGCGATTGGTCCTGATGATGCGCCACATGTGTCAAGGCGCGAAGCGGCTGTAGACCCTTTACTGCCTGTACCTCTCTCCAAGATGCTGGTCTGTAACATTTGTTTATTGATTTTAAATTGAAACAATAAAATGACGTTTTAGCTGGATGTGCACCATCGCTTTCTCTCTACTCTCAAGTGTTGATCTATGGATGGATGAGTGGCACTCTCAAGCTGGTGATTTATCCTGTGCATGGACTTTCTCTACAAAAAGTGATTACATTGGATGTGTTTTCTGTCCTTTGCACGGATTACCTGTGAACAATTACGGGGCACATGATGTCACAGACCGCATTGATGGAAGGCCGAAAAGACATGGACTCCTATTTGAAGGAGAGTCCGGAGGGTTCGGAGGAAAACCCCCCTCTAGAAGTCAAAAGCCTTGAAAATAGACTGTATAATTTGATGGAGAGAGAGGTGAGGAAATACTGGACGGTAGCTACCTTAAAAAAGTACAAGGCAGTAAAGAGAGCCCCGAGAGGGGTACGCTTTTATAAAAACCTTATACAAGCAAAAAATAGACCGGCAGCAAAAGAAAGATGTGATGCTTTTTTTCAAACCTGTGTGCTGGCATACTTGGATGTTGTGATTGAGGAGGATGAAATTGATTACAAGGAAATCTTAGAGGAACTAGAAAAAGTAAAATCTCAAATCACTACATTGATGGATGAAGAGAAGACCATCTTAAATTGTGCATTGCACGATTTGAATTAAAACTAATCCCTATACAAGAGCAAATAAAGAAAGATAAGAATGCTAAGTTTGTTCGTGACCGATTAGATTATGAACAACAAAAGGTCTTCTCCTGGAGAGAAGAAAGAGTACAACAGAGAAATAAGAATAAGTACAAAAGGAGGAGAAAACGTAATCCCTCAGGAAATAGTTCTGGAGCAGAATCATCATTTGGCTCTCCGATGGGCCAGTCGGGAGAGGGGGGCTCATCTTCTGAAGAGGAAGCCCCTTTAGGAAAAAGAAGGCCAGGAGAGGCAAAAGGAAACCAAAAGGGAATTTTAAAACAAGTTTCCTGGCCCAATCCCCAACCCAGATGATCGGAGAGGAACAAGCACAAATATAAGTTTATAATCTATCTGGAGTCCCATTAAGTGATGCAGTGTACTCTTTGCTTCAGAAGGGATTGAATTTCTGCCCTACAGTGGACTTTGACTTTGTACAATTCGAACAAGAACTCTTTTTGAACACCAGGAAGCTTGCTTTGCACAGATTTTTTTCGGATAAGAAACCCACTTCTGTACCCCAGGGAGCATTGGAGACCTTTGTTATCCCCCCACTTGTGAACAATACGGAAGATTATTGGGACAGACAAACTCTCCTAGATCTATGTGAACTGGCAGATGCCTCTGTTCCAAATATAATTGAAAAGAATCGCCCACTACCCCACAATATAGGTACTTCCTCTAAATTTAACCCTCCCACAATCCCAGGGGGATCGGTAGAATTATTTACTAAAAGGGTGTTAGAGGAATGTAGAGCCTTAGTCTATCCTACAGCTAGACCTAACCTGTTACAAGTAGAAAAAGATGCATTGAGGTGGTTACAATCAAGGTCAGACTTGACCATTAGGGAAGCTGATAAAGGTGGTGGAGTAGTGGTGCTATCAACAGGAGTTTACCAACAGGAATGTCTTCGACAATTACAAGACCGATCTACCTACTCAAAATTACACTCTGACCCTACACCTGTTTATACTCTGGAGTTGAAGAAATTATTACATAAGGATATCTCTGATGGGGCCCTGGACAGAACTATAGCGAACAAATTACTACCCGAATTCCCACGTAGCCCGGTGTGGTACTGCATTCCTAAAATCCATAAATCAGTGGAAAACCCACCGGGCCGGCCTATAGTTTCTGCAATAGGGTCATTGACAGAATCTCTATCTCAGTTTGTAGATTTTCAGTTACGACCTCTCCTACGTTCACTTCCTTCATTTGTGGGGGATACCCTAGAAGTTCTAAATATGTTGAATGATTTTGAATGGCAGCCAGGATTCCATTTAGCATCAATAGATGTAGTGTCTCTGTATAGCCGTATCTGTCACTCAGATGGTCTACTAGCTATCATCCTTCAACCACTATCAAGAGTCTCCCCTATAGTCAATTTCTCCGTTTGAGGAGGAATGCAAGCACTTGGGAAGATTTCCTCAGTCAGTCTGAGGATCTAAAGGATAGATTAAAAAAGAGGGGCTATCAAGAATTGGTGATTGATCAAGCTTTTGAGAAAGCAGCCAATAAAGATAGGCGATCACTGCTGACTCCAAAAAGAAGATCTCAAAAGTGCCCATTAAATCGTTTCTACATGCATTTTTCATATTCACCTATGTATGAAAATATCAAAAAGATTATTAAAAATAATTGGTGGATTATAAAACAGGATAAATTATTGCAGGATAGAAGTAGTATCCCACCTTGTATATCTTATAGAAGGGCCCCAAACCTGAAGGATAAATTAACTCATAGTGAATTCGTAAGCCCTACTAGTCAGACTTGGCTTGGTGATATGCGCCCGACTGGAAATTTCAAATGCCGCCATTGCTCTTGTTGTAATTTTTTGTTGGAGGGAAAGCAATTCATACACTGTGGGCGATCGTGCAGGATTAAACAGTTTATAAATTGTAGAACCAGGGGTGTAATTTATGCCCTGGTGTGTCCTTGTACGCGTATTTATGTGGGGGAGACCACTAATATGCTCAAGGACCGCTATCAAGCTATCATGCACATTGCAGATCGATCCACAGTGGTGAGGGCTCCCCTCGTGTAATTGAGCATATGCGGCAAATGCATGCCGGAGATGTCACCAAGCTCAAATTTTTGGGTCTGGAGCAGATAAAGAGGGATAGAAGAGGGGGTAACTGGCATAGGAAATTGCTCCAAAGGGAAAGTTATTGGATCTCATATTTCGATGCTGTTGGTCCGTTAGGACTGAATGAGAGAAACAATCTCTCGGTCTTTATTTAAGAATATGTGCTGTATAGGGTATCCCGGTTTTTATAATTCTATCTTAATTGATGATGAGTATACATTTGAAAAAGATTCTTAATGAATTTCTATGAATGTCTTCCCTTTTAGGTCTGGATCATACTGGGTCCACCATATATTGAGGGGTGGTGAGTTGAATTATCAGTGATAATATCTGTTTGACATAATTAACCTACTTCCTGTATTTAGTAAGAAATATGGTTTTCTATTTCCCTGTTTCTCTTCTTTCCTCATCCCCTCTTTTAAAGATTTTCCTTCCTTTTTTGGTTAGTAGTGGACTGTGTGTGATTTCAGACGTATGGGGAAAGTCTTTTTTAATATACTCTGGTGGCAATATCAGTCTCCCTTTGGGTTTTCAATTTTGTCAAATTAAATTGTGGTATAATTTTTGACAGTAGTCAGTAGTCAGTAGTCCCTTTAGCCTATGTATTAGGCAATAAGATTGGTCGCATTAAGTGACATGGATACGTATACTGGGCCGCATGCGCCGACGTATTCCCAGGTCTGGGCTCTCTTGTGGATGCGTATTTCCGGCCGCTTGCGCCGGAAGTGACGTTTTTTGACAAGCGCGAATCCGGAAGTGGACGCCACTAGCGTGCGTTCCAAGCAAAGGCCGCACGAGCCTGTGATGGAGGCTGATTGATGTGCCACCTAGGTAAGTTGTACACTATTTAAGTAGTGATAGGGGAGGGAAGCGATTGGTCCTGATGATGCGCCACATGTGTCAAAGCGCGAAACGGCTGTAGACCCTTTACTGCCTGTACCTCTGTCCAAGATTCTGGTCTGTAACATTTGTTTATTGATTTTAAATTGAAACAATAAAATGACGTTTTAGCTGGATGTGCACCATCGCTTTCTCTCTACTCTCAAGTGTTGATCTATGGATGGATGAGTGGCACTCTCAAGCTGGTGATTTATCCTGTGCATGGACTTTCTCTACAAAAAGTAATTTCAGTTTTATACTGTAATTTATTGGCCCTCTATTAAATCTATGTGTCAAATACACATATAAGATATTACCGTACCAATAGACAATTCTTATCTAGATAAATTATAATTTATATATTTTTCAAATTTATCAACACTATTTTTATCAATAACTACTATTTATCAATAATTCTATCTATAATTCTCATCTCATGAGAACAAAACAAACTTTGTCTAGGGATTTTTCCTTTCTACAACCTATCTAAACCCAAACTGTTTCTTAGAATGTAATAACTTTTCTCTTTCCTTTAACCATACTAATAAAACAGATTATTATTTACAAAACAAACACAGACAAATAATCTAAAACATCTGAATCTTATCTGACATTATAAACACCTTACAAAAATAAACTATAATAAACCCATCCAAAACCCAAGAAGAACTACAAGTACCCAAAAAAATCCATACCATATGGTGCCCTGTTCATTACCCAAATGAACACTATTTTCTTGCCAAAAGAAAATATTTATTGAAGTTGATCAGACTTCAAATTTGTTAGATTTTTCCCAAAAAAATCTATATTTCCCTTAGACCTACTAAGAGAAGCGTAATAGACTTACCAAAAGCCTTCTCCCTAATAATTTTTTTTTTAAACTAAGGCCTTCTAAAAACCTTATAATCTATACAATTAAAATTATACTATCAGAAAACACAAACTCCAAAACCGGATTCGTTTTGGTATCAACAGAAATTTCACATAAATAATATAGACATCTCTCTCTTTAAAAAAAAATAAAAAGAGAAGTATAGTCATATTACTTACGTGAATTCTGAAGAAGACCATCCGCGGCGAGCCCTCAGCTGAAAGGAGTTGTATCTATTTAAGTTCATGTCAGATATCAGATGCTTTAGACTACTTCATTTCCTGGTGCCAGGACATAAAATGGTTAACAGAACACACACAGACACAGAAGATGTGAGCACACAATATGCTAGTTCTTTACTTCACTACCTTCCTTATATCCTACTGAATACAGGGTTTTGCTCATGCGCAGTATATCATCATATGTCACCATAATTACAGAAAGTCATGTGATTTACAAGAAATAGCACAGTTCAATGATCACGGGGAAATATGTTATTTATGACCTTCCAGGTGTCCCCATTTGGGGCACTTAGGGGTTTTGCCCAGCAAGAAGAATTTGACTATTCTCTACTTCATGCAGCCAGCTCTTCCTGCACAGATGTGTGTGGGTGGCTGATTGTTCTATAGACATTTTAATATCACTCTAATATCCCATTGATTAGATACATGTATGCTTGTATATGAAATTGATCCATATACTAATATATATATATATATATATATATATATATATATATATATATATACATATATATATATATACATATACACCTACATATCCTTCCATGTACTATCTGTATCATATTTTATATTCTAGATTAGTTCCAGGAGTGTTGAGAATATTGGAGCTCGCACTCAAGTCTAGGCATTGTTGATTATCTGTTATGACCTTCTGCTTTCCTGACCATTCTTCTGATCTCTGATTTTGTACCTTTGTCATTCTGATCCCTGTTGCCAAACTCTGCTAGAACTAGGATTCTACATCTATCTCCTGTCTCTGTACTTTATCTGTCCGTGTGTTAATGACCTGGCCTGATCGACCTTGAGAACTATCTCTCCTGTTAAGAGATAGTTTACAGATCTGTCAGTGACACTCCCTCGTTGGTGTCACTCACGTTCTGTCCTTCCCACTCTCAGCCTGACTCCTCCCTGCGGAGAGTTCAGACTAATGGAAGGAACTTGCTGCGGAGCAGTACTCCTTATTGCTCTAGCACCTGATCTTCAGGTGCGGTCCTCAAAGTATTACTGTTGCACCAAAACACTCTCATCACTCAGGTGTCCAGAGGTTAGAGATATATCTGATTATCGGTGATACTGCAGATCATCAATAATCGGGTATATATCTGCATTCTCGGTGATACTGCAGATCACCGGTAATCAGACCCTCTCTGTGTTACTCCGATCGTTACAGAACGCCAGACCCAAAATGCAAATGGACGCACGTCTGGGCGCACTTACCACTTCGGTGGACACCATCACCCAAGTGCTGGGTAATCACAAAGCAATGATTGACGCTTTTTCTGGTTCCTTACGAACCCTTCAGACGGCTGTGGATGAGGTGCGATCCCCCCCTAGCACAGACATACGCATGCCTGTACCTGAAAAATTTTCTGGTCACAGATCTAACTTTCAAAATTTTAGGAGTAGAGTGTTGTCATACTTTGAGTTGAGATCTAGATCTTCAGGAACCATGACCCAAAGGGTCACGTTTATTAAGACTTTGTTATCAGGCGATTCTCAGACCTGGGCGTACAGTTTGCCCGCTGGAGATTTAACTTTAACATCCATAGATGAGTTTTTTAAGGCTATGGCCGTAATTTACGACGATCCAGACATTGCCTCGACTTCTGAGCGGAAGCTCAAGTTGCTGCGTCAAGGCAAGAGTCCGGTTGAGGAGTTTGCGGCTGAATTTAGGAGGTGGTCAGTTTCAGCCAGGTGGGACACCTATGCCCTTTTAGACTGTTTTTTATCAGGGTTATCAGATGAGGTCTCTGGTCTTATGCTAAGCCAGCCTGAACCTAAAACCGTCGATGAGGCCATTTCATCGGCCATCAGGATTGATCACAGATTACGCTATCAAAGGCAGACCCGGG
Organism: Hyperolius riggenbachi; assembly: GCF_040937935.1. Lineage (NCBI taxonomy): Eukaryota > Metazoa > Chordata > Amphibia > Anura > Hyperoliidae > Hyperolius > Hyperolius riggenbachi. The sequence goes on along the minus strand of NC_090646.1, from coordinate 43,601,005 downwards.
GTAGAAACAATGTTAAGATGCTGTCCTACGCTACGCCTCCTGTGACTCCATCTCCTCCTATTTCACCTCCCCCCGAGCCAATGCAGATTTGTCGGTCAAAACTGTCTCAAGTAGAGCGGAGACACCGGATTTCTGAGCAGTTGTGTCTTTATTGTGCAGAGGGGGGTCATAGAGTACGAAATTGCCCTAAGAAGTCGGGAAACACTACTGCCTAGGAGTAGTTGGGGGTAATACCCTAGGCGTACGACTCTTACCCCTAGAGGATAAACGGTTACTTCTTCCTTGTACGATTACATGGGATGATAAATCTGAAGTCTCTGAGGCCTTCATTGATTCAGGCTCAGCGGCTAATTTTATGGATTACAAATTTGCTAAGAAATTGGGTACTCCGCTCACCCTGGTAGATCCACCCCTCCAAGTTATGGCTATGGATGATTCTCCCCTGCAGCGTAATCATCCTCTGTCCCAGACACCAGAGGTGGAAGTCACTATAGGGGTGCTGCATAGAGAGAAGTTGCAGTTTTTTTGTATTACGCATGACAACCTCCACAGTCATCCTTGGCATGCCGTGGTTACACCTTCACTCCCCTCAGATAAATTGGGCTACCAGTCAGCTAACGAGCTGGTCAGCCCATTGTTTCCGTCATTGTTTAGTGAAGGTGACCTTAGGCCAGACCAGGATTCATGTGGAGGGAGTTCCGGAACAATATGCTGAGTTTTCGGACGTTTTCTGCCCCAAAGCTGCCGATAAACTACCTCCACATCGCCCTTTCGATTGCCCCATTGATCTCTGATTGGGCTGTATGCCCCCTAGAGGTCATCTCTACAATTTGTCTGGGCCAGAAAAGGTGGCCATGCAAGAGTAAATCCGTGAAAACTTAGCTAAGGGTTTCATTCGCCCTTCCCGGTCGCCTGCCGGAGCAGGTTTTTTTTTTGTAAAGAAAAAAGACGGTGGCCTGCAGCCATGCATTGATTACCGGGGACTAAATAAAATCACAGTTAAAAATCGCTATCCATTACCTTTGATAGACGATTTATTCACTCAAGTCACCAATGCTAAGGTTTTTTCAAAATTGGATTTGCGGGGTGCATACAATCTGGTGCGGATCAGAGAGGGCGATGAATGGAAGACGGCCTTTAACACACCCGACGACCATTACGAGTACCTGGTGATGCCCTTCGGGTTGTGTAACGCCCCGGCCGTCTTCCAGGAACTCATTAATGAAGTTTTCAGGGAGGTGATGGGTAAATTTGTTCTAATTTACCTGGACGATATACTGATCTTCTCGGACAACCTCTCTGAGCACAGGGCCCATGTCAAATTCGTACTACACAAGCTTAGACATATCAGGCTTTATGCTAAATTGGAGAAATGCATTTTGAGGTGACATCTGTCGCTTTTCTGGGATACATAATTTCCACCTCGGGCCTTTCTATGGACCCTGCCAAAGTCTCTGCTGTCCTGGAATGGCCCCAGCCAGTAGGACTCAAATCTCTCCAGAGATTTTTAGGGTTTGCAAGTTACTATAGAAGGTTCATAAAGGGGTACTCCACTGTCGTAGCACCTCTCACCAGTCTCACTAAGAAAGGGGCGGATACAAACCACTGGTCCCCCGAAGCTCTGGCTGCTTTCTCCACTTTGAAAGAACTGTTTTGCTCTGCGCCCATATTGAGACACGTAGACACCTCTTATCCATTTATTGTAGAGGTTGACGCCTCAGAAGTCGGGGTAGGGGCTGTGCTGTCTCAACGCTCTGGGCTGCATGGAAGATTACACCCGTGTGCCTATTTCTCTCGTAGGTTTTCACCAGCAGAGAAAAACTACGATATAGGCAACAGGGAGCTCCTAGCCATTAAGTTGGCCTTTGAAGAATGGCGCCATTGGCTAGAAGGAGCAGAACATACGATTACAGTCTACACTGATCACAAAAATTTGGAATACATTGAGGGGGCTAAGAGATTGAGTCCCCGTCAGGCTCGGTGGTCACTGTTTTTCTCGAGATTTAGATTTGTAATTACGTATACTCCGGGTAGTAAAAACATTAAGGCGGATGCCTTGTCCAGATGTTTTGAGCCGGAGACAGCACAGCCCTCAGACCCAGAGACCATTGTCCCACAGAGAGTGGTGCTGGGAGCCACAGAGACTTGGAAAGACTGGACGGAGACTTTAAGTCCCTTCCCGCAGGATCTCCCTGAGGGAAAGCCTGAAGGGGTTATGTTTGTACCACTGCCATTTCGTCTCCAGATTTTGCAAATGTTCCACTCGCACAAGAATGCTGGGCATCCAGGGGCCTCCAGAACACAAGACTTGGTTGCTAGGTGTGCTTGGTGGCCTTCTCTGGCTACAGACTGCAAAGAGTATGTTAGAGAGTGTGCAGTGTGTGCACAAAGCAAACCCTCCCGTCTGGCACCTGTGGGAACGTTGCAGCCTTTGCCCACACTGAGTGAACCGTGGACCCATCTGTCCATGGATTTTGTGGGTGAGCTTTCGAGGTCTGAAGGCATGTCGGTTCATTTGGGTGGTAGTCGACCGTTTCAGCAAAATGGCCCATTTTGTGCCCTTGAAAGGACTCCCCTCGGCCCAGGAGTTGGCCGATCTTTTCATCATCCACGTTTTCCGACTACATGGCATTCCGGAAAACATAGTGTCAGATCGGGGAGTCCAATTTGTTTCTAGATTTTGGAGGGCATTTTGTCATCAAATGGGCATGGAACTGTCATTTTCATCGGGCTACCACCCACAGACCAATGGGCAGACGGAGAGGGTTAATCAGTCATTGGAACAATTTTTAAGGTGTTATGTTGCGGAAGCGCAAAATGATTGGGTTAAGTTTTTGCCATATGCAGAATTTGCGCACAATAATTTGAAAAGCTCTTCCTCTGGGTTTTCGCTGTTTCAGGTGGTAACTGGAAAGTTGCCCAAGTTCTCCCCTTTACCAGTAGCTTCCACTCCGTTTCCAGCTCTGGAAGCTTGGCAAAAATCATTTAAAGCCATTTGGGAAATGGTAAAAAATAATTTGGAGAAGGCTTTTCAAAGTCAAAAAGGTCAAGCTGACAAAAGACGATCCTTAGAGTGGAAGTTCCGACCAGGAGACCTGGTCTGGGTGTCCACACGTCATTTGACCCTGAAACAACCCTCACCCAAGTTAGGTCCCAGGTTTGTAGGTCCTTTTTCCGTAACCAAGAAGATCAACAATGTTACTTATGCAATTGATCTTCCTGCCAGCATGCGTAGTGTAAGATCTTGTCATGTGTCCCTGCTCAAGCCAGCAGTCCATGTAGGTGCCACTCCTCCTCCTCCTGTGATGGTAGACGACCAACCTGAGTATGAAGTAGAAAAGATTTTAGACTCACGAGTAGTGCAGAACTCGCTACAGTATCTGGTGCACTGGAAGGGGTATGGTATGGAGGAAAGAACATGGGTACCTGAGTGTCGCATGCACCTAACTCATCTAGGGGTAGATCACCACCTAAATCACCTAGGGGTAGATCACCGCCAAATTCGCCCCGAAGTGTATCACCCACAAGGAACAGAAATAATCCCCAGAACCAGAACCCTCGCAGGCCTAACAAGTTTGATCAGCTTGTCGATCAGGTGAATAAGCCCAGTGATATGATGGGTAAGTTGGCTCAGGTATCCGCGGGAAAACAGCCTGAGGATTTTTTAGGGCAGGAGACAGGGCACCGCTCTGCCGAGTAGAGGAAACAGAGATAGATACCTGTATGGAGATGGATACGGCAGTACTAATTACAGTTAAGGAAAATTATTTGCATTGCACCGACCCATCCCGGGTCGAGAAAGGGAAGTCTAATGTTCTTGATATTTCACCGCAAATGTGTGATACTGTGTCATTTGAGCCAGAGCATGAAGCACCCTCTGTTCAGATTGTCCCATTGGTAGAATCCATGGGAACCCAAATGCCTTGCAGGCAGAATCAGGAGGAGGAAACTACTAATATACTGACGTGGCAGAGAGATCATTCTCTGAAGCGACCAATGGATAAACATTCCAATTTTCCTTGTAATCTTGTACAGTTAGATGGACAATATTTTATCAATACCCATCTATAAGATGGTTGTATCGAACCGGTCAAAGGTTTATTGGATACCAGGTTCCCAGGCCACTATTTGGTCTTTTAACTATTACCAGCAGATCTTGTGCTGCATACACACTTGAGATAAAAGTCTTTGGAAAAGGCAAGATCACAGACCAATTTTACCCCATTCCATGTAGTATGAGAGCCATACCTACACAATCTATTCTATGGAGCTGAACTCCCCATCAGATAAAATCTTTGCAAGATGCTGCACACAAAGATGCCCGTACACACTCAAAAGATCATTATCTGCAAAAGATCACTTCCTGCAATAGATCCATTCCTTCAAAATGCATTCATAGTTTATGAGATCTGCAGATCATCATACACACCTTGTTTAACAGGCAATCATTTGCAGATCATCTGCAGATCATCTGCAGATCAGATCCACCAGGATGGATTTTCAGATCTGCAGATGATTGCCAGATATGCAGATGAAGTCTGTTAAACAAGGTGTGTATGATGATCTGCAGATATCATAGACTATGAATGCATTTTGCAGGAATGGATCTATTGCAAGAAGAGATCTTTTGCAGATAATGATCTTTTGAGTGTGTACGGGCATCTTTGTGTGCAGCATCTTGCAAATATTTTATCTGATGGGGAGTGCAGCTCCATAGAATAGACTGTGTAGAGTATGGCTCTCATACTACATGGAAGGGGGTAAAATTGGTCTGTGATCTTGCCTTTTCCAAATACTTTTATCTCAAGTGTGTATGCAGCATTGGATTGATCAAAACGGAAGCCTTTGATAGTACGCTGATAAGCGTAGGTGGTAATAGTTTACAAGTGAAAGGCACTTCCTGGCTGACATATAAGATTGATATATAAGACATATAAGATTGATAAAAAGGTCATTAGACATCCGACTTTGATTGTTGATCTTCCATATGATAGATTGATCATTGGAATCGATCTGCTCAAACGATTAAATTCCATCCATAATTGACTTCATTAATGAGGCAATATGGACTCAAGTCAATACTCCTATTGCTTTTGAGTGTTCCAGCAATGCACAGCCACAACGCAGTTGCCATATGATTGAGGAATGGCCTAATTCAGCCGAGATACCAGATGTCACAATCCTGAAAAACGGTAGACCCGAGAAAAATGTTGATACTGCTTTTCATATCATTAATATCCAAAAGGATAAGATTGAAAAGATAGTCCTTGAGGAGGATGTATTAACTATTTCTCTAAAAGTAGGAAATCAGGAAGTGGCAGGCATAACCAAGCATACACAAGCATTGGTTAAAAATCGAGAAAACCAATGATACTACGCTGGTTCCCGTGCAGGTAAATAACAGTGCCCGGGTAAAATATGCCAAATTGAATCTGAAATCCGAGGCCAGCTATATAAGTCTAAAGCCGCATCTACACGCGTAGATGCGGCGGCGATGTTCCTTATCAATCGAGCCGCTAATGCGGCTCGATTGATAAGATCCGACAGGACGGATCTCCCCACCGCTAATTCCCTGCTCGCTCCCCATGAGGGGACAATGGCAGGGAATTGAGCGGAAGATAAGCGGCGCCGGCGGGGACGAGCGGGGAATCGAATCCAGCGCATGCACGGTGAGCGGGGACGCGGCGGGCACACGCGGGGACGTGGAAGAGGCGATCCGGCGGCTAATCGAGCCACCGGATCGGAGCCTCATCTACCCGTGTAGATGAGGCTTAAGACTTTTAAAGCAGTTTACAGATCCTCAGATGATTAATCTTTCCTCCTCACAGGAATCGATTTATAACCTGGATAACGACAATCAGAGTAAAGATGTGGTTGCAAGGTGTATCCTATCTGTTTCCCTAGGGAATAAATGCACAAGACACGTTTTCCACGTGTTAACGGAACCGCAGTACCAAATTTTTTTGGGAAACGACATTATTCATTGATTCGCCATACAGGTTGATCTGATCAATAGTGTTCTGTGGTCCAGACTATCTGATAATCCAGAGGAATTCCAGGATAAAGAACAAGCCCTGAGATGGGGACAGCGAACACCTTATGCAGTGGACATTATAGCTGCTGAAAAAGTAAAGGTTGTAAATCATTTATTTTAACCATTCAAGTAAAGAAAGGGCAAAAGCTAAGAAATGTAGATGAATTGTTTTGCTTATCCAATCGGATGCAGCAACTTGGATTAAAGGTAAAACCGACTCCCATGATAAACATTCATCAGGATCCATTACACCTAGTTATCCAAAACATGAGTCCTCACAGTATTACATTACAAGAGGACACAATGATTGGACTAGCTATTGACTCAGAGTATTATACTTTTGGGTTTCAAAATGATGTAATTGGACTAATACCTGATGAATACCTGACAGAGGAACACATACTGGATCAACATTGCTTTTCAACACCTGAGGGGTTAGTCAGTGTTCACTCCATTTATCCTTTTAGTCCTGAGGAAGGTAAATGTTACGATGAGGAGACATCCTTAATTTTCAATCATGAAATCGATGAAGGTGAGTATGAGTAGTTCCAACAGGGGAAGGATCGGGTATGTTACACCCCAGAGGACCTGACCAATAAGCTTGAAGAGGCTTATGAGGTAGGTCAACCTGAAATCTTCCCAGAATTTCAGGAACGGGTGGAAGAACAACTATCCATGGAGTTCCAGGATATGTTTGCCAAGGACTCTTATGACTGTGGGGAAACCGACCTGCATGTTACAAGAATCCAGACCGATCCAGATGCTCCCCCTGTGTTTGTTAAATAATATCGACTTCCATTAGCGGCCTATGAATCACTATCGGAAATCGTAAAAAAATGTGGAAAGTAAAGGTATCATAAGCCCAGTTCATAGTTCTTACAATCATCCCATACTTGGTGTACTTAAACCAAATGGTCAGTTCCGTCTTTGATCAGACTTAAGGCAGTTGAACAAACGAGTTTACATGTCTGGTTGGTCCGTACCATACATCAACCAATGTCTGGCGAAAATCCAAGGGTCTAAAATTTTTACTGCCCTTGACTGTGCACAGGAATATCGGACAATAAAGGTGGTTGAAAGGGACCAACACAAACTGGCTTTTACATTCGGTAAGCAACAATATGCATGGGCGCATTTACATTTCTGGTACATCAATGCAGGCCGTGAGTTCGCTGTATTCATACATAAAGCCATGCCTGATGCAGCAGAACGAGGTACCCTATCATGCGTTGATGATATATTGATAAAAAGTACAACTTTTGAAGAGCATATTGGAGAACTGAGGTATGTATTAACCCAGCTGAATACAGCAGGGGTTAAACTTTCCTTACAGAAGGCCCAATGGTGCTGGACTAAGGTAAACTTCTTAGGACATGAAGTTACTGCTGAAGGAATCAACCATCAGAAAAAGAAGGTTGAGGCAGTAAAGAATACCAAATCTCCTACTAATCTCAAAGAACTGAGATCATTCTCGGGATGATGAACTATTCACGCAAGTTCATGGACAACTATGTGGAAATTACAAAACCTCTTTTGCAGTTGCTAAAGAAAGGAGCAAACTGGGAATGGAATGAGTGTCACGAGCAAGCAGTAACTGAGCTTAAAAATAAGCTTACGTTTTACCGACAAAAGTATAAGTGCGGTTCTTTTTCAAAAGCAAGAAAAACGGAATAAAATAATTGCTTATGCCAGCAATTTCAACTATCACCAGTTGAAATGAAATTTAATAACTGCGAAGAAGCGTTATTAGCAACTGTGTGGGCTTTGCAATATTTCCGAAGCTTCATTCAAGGTGAAAAGATCATTGTTGAATCCGCACACCAATCGCTACAATATTTACAGAGCGATCGGATAAAGGAAGAAAACCTGTCAAACAGTAAGATAACCGCATTGACAATGTCCCTTATGGGATGGCCATTGGAGATCAAATACAAACAAGACACTAAAAACCCAGTTGCTCAAGGTTTAGCTGAACTCCATGATTGCACCAATGTGGAACATAAGGATGAGCCACCAGAAAATGATTTTCTGGAAGAGCAATCTTTATCTTCATACAAATCATATGAAGAGGAGTACTGCAAATCACTACCTTGTGCATATGTTGACGGCTGTTCTTTCCACACAGAAGGAGCTGAAAAGATGCTGGTTGCAGATATCGGTATCATATGGAATAACATTGTCCCAGAGATATCTGTGGGATACAAAATTGGTCCCAAAAGTAGCCAGGTCACAGAGCTTGCTGCTGTGTATAAAGCTGTACAAATGGCTATCGAACATGAACTTAAGGAATTTGTTTTAATTACAGATTCTGATTATGTTTAGAACAGTTTTGTGGAATATTTTCCCAGTTGGAAAAGAACTAGCATGACAAGGAGTAACAAGAAGCCAGTCAAACATGGTAAACTGTTTTGTAAAATCGATGAACTGGTAAATACCCACGGTCTTACCATCTATTGGAAGAAGGTAAGGGGTCATTCAAAACATCCTGGCGCAGACAAAGATTGGAACGTTTTAGCGGACTCCCTTGTTAAGAAAGCAGCCACTGATTAGTGTTGGGCGAACACCTAGATGTTCGGGTTCGCGAACGTTCGCCGAACATCGCCGCGATGTTCGGGTGTTCGCGCCAAACTCCGAACATAATGGAAGTCAATGGGGACCCGAACTTTCGTGCTTTGTAAAGCTTCCTTACATGCTACATACCCCAAATTAGCAGGGTATGTGCACCTTGGGAGTGGGTACAAGAGGAAAAAAAATATTTGAAAAAGAGCTTATAGTTTTTGAGAAAATTGATTGTAAAGTTTCAAAGGAAAAACTGTCTTTTAAATGTGGAAAATGTCATGTTTCTTTGCACAGGTAACATGCTTTTTGTCGCCATGCAGTCATAAATGTAATACAGAGAAGAGGTTCCAGGAAAAGGGACCGGTAACGCTAACCCAGCAGCAGCAGCACACGTGATGGAACAGGAGCAGGCACAGGAGGAGAAGGCCATGCTTTTTGAGACACAACAACCCAGGCCTTGCATGAGGACAAGAAGCGTGCAGATAGCATGCTTTTTACCGCCATGCAGTCATAAATGTAATAAAGATAAGAGGTTCAATAAACAGGGACCGGGCGTCAACGCTAACCCAGCAGCAGCAGACGTGATGGAACAGGAGGAGGCGCAGGAGGAGAAGGCCACGCTTTCAGGTGCAACTCAGGCCTTGCATGAGGACAAAAAAATGTGTGCGCAAAGCAATGCAATGAGTAGTTTTCAGGACACAATGGGCTATTCGGAGGAGCTATTCCCACCCCCACAATCTTCTACCTGTGAAAGGTCAATGGAACAGCCACAAATGTTGTGCCCGGATTCACAACCTTTTTCTGTGGAAAATGCACCTCGCACTGAAATGCAAGGCAAGGCCGAGGATGAACATGACGTCAACAACTCAACATGACGCAAAATGGGGGCGGAACAGAAAGCTGCTTTCAATGTTTTGAAGGCCTTAATTGCCTCCTGTGGCCAGTTAGATGCATCATTCATCACACCCAAATCCCAGAGCAATGTGTGCAGGAATTTGAATCTCAGGAGGTGTACCGAGATCATCTGGACAAGTGACCAAGTGACAAGTGACAAAGTGACCAGTGACAAAGTGACAAAATGACAAAGTGACAAGTGACAAAGTGACAAGTGACAAAATGACAAAGTGACAAGTGACAAAGTGAGAAGTGACAAAGTCACAAGTGACAAAATGACAAAGTGACAAGTGACAAAGTGAGAAGTGACAAGTGACAAAGTGACAAGTGACAAAGTGACCAGTGACAAAGTGACAACTGACAAAGTGACAAAATGACAAAGTGACAAAGTGACAAAGTGACCAGTGACAAAGTGACAACTGAGAGGTTGTTCTGGGGAGCTCCACTGCACTCAGTCGCATATGAGGAGAGGTCTCGTCGGGACTGCTGATCCTCCTCAGCTTGCTCAAAGCTGAGAGGGTTCCTGAAGATCCTCTGCTTGGAGTTCGCCGGGGTTCAGCTTGGTGTCGGGGTCGGCGGCGTCCTCCTCACTCCAACATGGCAGATCTTCTGTTGAAGGAAAAAAAAAAAACATTGTTAAAAGTCCAGTACCGCTTCTGAAGGACTCACCAAGAGATGCAGGAGCGCTTCAATCTAGCGCACCATCGCTCGCTGGGTGATGTCCCTGCCTACGCGCTGGAATTCTACGCTGCACATGCTAGCACGCTTTTGCGCAGTGCCGAGGCGCATTCCAGCAGCTAGTAGCTACCAAGCTTCTGTGGATCTGATTGGGCCACCATGTTGGATCTCTGCCAAGTTCTCCAAAATTTTGAGCAATCCACGTTGCTTGTGACTGAGCAGTGACAACTCTACAGTCAGCATTACAATACCACTGCTGTGTTTACTGAAGAAATCAATGTTGAAGATGGAAACCGCTGGCATGATGCAAGTGGGGGATTCTGAAGATGAAAACGATCAGCGTGATGATACCAACATCAGGCAACCTGCCTCAGGAAACGCTGGTCCCAGCTATGACAAAGAACAGGACGAGGAACAGCTGGAGTTGGAGCAGGAATTGGATGCTCCCACTGCCGAGGGACAGAGCGGTGCACGTTGGACTTCCACAATTTAGCGGGAAAGGACAGCAGAAGAGGAAGAAAGTGATGCTGGTGACGAATATGGTGCATCACAACAATCACAACGCTTACAAGAACATGAAGACAGAGGAGTCTGGCAGGACTCTCTGGCACACATGGCTCAATTCATGCTAGACTGCATTGAACGCGGCCCGTGCATTATTCACTATTTATTATTATTCATTATTCTGGAATCTGGACAACACCAATTACTGGGTTTATACCCAGTTTATACAAACACAATGTTAAAAAACTGATTGAAGAAAGTGTCAGACAGGTCAAAAATGGAACAATTCCAGCAGGCCCTTGAGGATGGAGACTTTAGAGAGGAGATTGACATCCTCCTCCTTCTCTAGCCAGTTGTACGCCGACAGACTGACTTCAGCAAACCCAGGAGGACCAGGAGGGCAGCAAAGAACACAAGCTGCTGCTAGTGCCGAAAAGGGAATGGTATTGGCAGTGTCCTTGGAGTGGGAACATTTTCTGACACCCATGCAGCAGCCCACAGAACAGCAATCGGGCAGTTCCACGTCCTCCAACACCAATCGCCTGGAGAAGATGGTCAAGGTCCAGGACTACATGTCAGATGGCGTAGCTGTGTTGAACAATCCATCTGCAGACAGACGGTGAGTGTGACAGGCAGCACAGAAGGACCATGGCAACTCACTCATAGTACCACAGTTTGATAGTGCTGCCCAAAAAATTATATGGATCCGTGGACCCGGGCACTGCGGGCAGTACTGGGAAGTGGGAACGCAGATTTTAGTACCTAAACATACGATACAACATGTTTTCCGGGGTCGGACTCTGAGGCACATACAGATGGTCCCGATCATCATCCTCATCATAAAACTCTTCTCCTGAGTCTGACCCACCCACCACCTCTGCCACCCCAACATCCCCAGACACAGACCCCTCATCGTCCTCAACATTAACTTGGGATGCTGGCCTGAGCCAGACCTCCTCCTCCACATCAGGCCCCATCATCTCCTCAATGGCAGCCCTCATTAATCGTTCTGGCGACGGACAGATGGACACAACATTCTCCTCCGGAGAGGGCTGCTGCTGACCACTGGCTGCTGGGGTGGATGCTATAGCTTGCGTGGGGCGTTGGCTGTTGCTGTTGTTGGGAGTGCTGCTCACAGCGGAGGTCTCTGAGGAACTCATGGTGAGCTCATATAGTGGTTGGCGGTGAGTGGAGTATTACTGATCCCAGCAATATACACACTGACTGGCAGAGTACGCAATGCTATATAGTCTGGCTGAGCGGTGTACACAGAGTGGCAGTACACACAATGCTATATAGTCTGGCTGAGCCGTGTACACAGAGTGGCAGTACACACAATGCTATATAGTGTAGCTGAGCGGTGTACACAGAGTGTCAGAAAACACAATGCTATATATAGCGTGGCTGAGCGAGGTGCACAGTGGCAGTACACACAATGCTATATAGCCAGGCTAAGCCGTGTACACAGAGTGTCAGAAAACACAATGCTATATATAGCGTGGCTGAGCGAGGTGCACAGTGGCAGTACACACAATGCTATATAGCCAGGCTAAGCCGTGTACACAGAGTGTCAGAAAACACAATGCTATATATAGCGTGGCTGAGCGAGGTGCACAGTGGCAGTACACACAATGCTATATAGCCATCTAAGCCGTGTACACAGAGTGTCAGAAAACACAATGCTATATATAGCGTGGCTGAGCGAGGTACACAGTGGCAGTAAACAATGCTATATATAGTGTGGCTGAGCGAGCGGTGTACTACTGTTCCCAGCAGCGACACACAATGACTGGGGGGGACCCTGGCTAGCGTGGCTGGAGAGCGAACTACCCTGCCTGCCTACCCAAAGTTAAACCCACAGACAAATGGCGGAGATATGACGTGGTTCGGGTATTTATTTACCCGAACCACGTGACCGTTCGGCCAATCAGAGCGCGTTCGGGCCCGAACCACGTGACCCGTTCGGCCAATCACAGCGCTAGCCGAACGTTCGGGGAACGTTCGGCCATGCGCTCTTAGTTCGGCCATGTGGCCGAACGGTTTGGCCGAGCACCGTCAGGTGTTCGGCCGAACTCGAACATCACCCGAACAGGGTGATGTTCTGCAGAACCCGAACAGTGGCGAACAATGTTCGCCCAACACTACCACTGATGGTGAAATCTATATATATAAAATCGGATGTATGTGTGTGTGTGTGTGTATGTGCCGCGATCACGCCAAAACGGCTTGACCGATTTGAACGAAACTTGGTATACAGATCCCTTACTACCTGGGATGATAGGTTCTGGGGGTCTCGCGGCCCCCCTGCACACATGGGCGGAGCTACAAACAGCAAATCAAATTTCACCCATTCATGTCAATGGAAAAAATGGAAAAAGCTGCCGTTCTCACAGTAATCAAGCCAGAGTCCCCACACTTGGCACAGTTGGTCACTTGGTGACCGAGGTTACAAATCCAGGAAAAGTGGGCGGAGCATTAAACAGCCAATCAAATTTCAGCCATTTGTTTTAAATGGGAAAATGTAAACTGCAGCCATTCTTAGACTGTAAGTCGCAGGGTTTTCAAACTTGGCACACTTGACCACTGAATGGCTGGGATTAATATTCCAGAAAGTGGGTGGTGCTTACAACAGCCAATCAAAATTCACCTATTGATTTTCAAGGGGAATATTTAAACTGCTGCTATTCTTACACTGTTAATGGCAGAGTCTTCAAGCTTGCTACAGTCGGTGATTGGGTGACTGGGGTCCAAATTCACTAAAGGGGCGGGGCCACACACAGCCAATCAGATTTCCTTGGAGGATAAACTGCTTCCATTCACACATTTTTGATGCCAGGAACCTGAAAGTTCACAAACTTGATCATTGAGTGACTGTGTGTTCAGTTTACAAAAATTGGGCGGAGCCAAAAACACATTTTACTGGGAAAATATAAACTGCAGCCATTCTTACACCGTTAATGGCAGGGTTCTCAAACTTTGCACAGTTGGTCACTGGGTGAATGAGATTAAGAATTTGGAAGGTGGGTGGAGCCTACAACAGCCAATAAAAAGACACCTTTTGATTTTCAAAGGGAATATTTAAGCTGCTACCATTCTTATACTGTTAATAGCAGATGCCTCAAACCTGGTACAGTTGATCACTGGGTGACTAGGGTTCAAATTCAGAAAGGGGGCGGAGCCACAAACAGCCCATCAGATTTGTTTAATTTTCAATGGGAATATACAAAGTATTGATACCAATGACCCCAAAGCTGATAAACTTGATAATTGAGTGACTGTATGTCAAGGTTAGAAAAAGTGGGCGGCGCCAACAACTTAATTTTTTGTATGGCAGCGGTCCCAAACTTGACACAATTGGCCATTGGGTGACTGGGATTAATATTCAGAAATGTGGGTGGAGCCTACAACAGCTAATCAAAATTTACCAATTGATTTTCAAGGGGAATAATGGCAGAGGCCTCAAACCTGATACAGTCAGTCATTGGGTGACTGGGGTCCAAATTCAGTAAAGGGGGTGGAGCCACAAACAGCCAATCAGATTTGTTAGATTAATTTCAGCCATTCTGTTATTGGCAGGGTTCTCAAACTTGACACAGTTGGCCACTGGGTGACTGGGACTAATATTCAGGAAAGTGGGTGGAGCCTACAGCAGCCAATTAAAATTCACCTTTTGATATTCAAGGGGAATATTTACATTGCTGCCATTGATACACTCTTAATGGCAGAGGCCTCAAATCTGGTACAGCCAGTCAATGGGAGACTGGGGTTTACATTCTGAAAAGGGAGCGGGCCGACAATCAGATTTGTTTAATTTCAATGGTAAAATGCAACTTATTGATGCCAAAGACCCCAAAGCTCATAAACTTGGTCATTGAGTGACTGTGTGTCAAGGTTAGAAATAGTGGGCGGAGCCAAAAACAACTAACTTTTTACATGGGGAAATATAAACTGCAGCTATTCTTACACTTTTAATGGCAGGATTCTCAAACTTGACACAGTTGGTCGTTAAGTGACTAGGGTTTAAATTCTGGGATTGATATTCAGAAAAGTAGATGAAGCCTACAAGAGCCAATCAAAATTCACCTATTGATTTTCCATGGGAATATTAAAACTGCAGCCATTCTTACACTGTTAATGGCAGAGGCCTCAAACCTGCTACAGTCGGTCGTTAAGTGTCAGGGGTTTAAATTCACTAAAGAGGCGGAGCCAAAAACAGCCAGATTTATTTGCTGAATAAACTGCTTCCATTAGAAGAATTTTGATGCCAGGAACCCAAAAGCTCACAAACTTGGGTATTGAGTAGTGACTGTGTGTCAAGGTTACAAAAAGTGGATGGACTCAAAAACAGATTTTTCTGGGAAATTGTAAACTGCAGCCCTTCTTCGCTGTTAATGGCAAGGTTCTCAAACTTAGCACAGCTGGTTACTGGGTGACTGGGATTAATATCCAGGAAAGTGGGTGGAGCCTACAAAAGCCAATCAAAATTCACCTGTTGATTTTCAAGGGGAATATTAAAATTGCTGCCATTCTTGCACTGTTAATGGCACAAGCCTCAAACCTGGTACAGTTGGTCATTGGGTCAATGGGGTTCAAATTCAGAAAAGGGGACAGAGCCACAACAGTCAATCAGATTTGTTTCATTTCATGGGAAAATACAAATTATTGATGCCAATGACCCCAAAGTTCACAAACTTGGTCATTGAGTGATTTTGTGTCCAGGTTACAGAAAATGGGCGCAGCCAAAAACAAATGTCACTGGTAAAATGTAAACTGCAGCCCTTCTTACACTGTTTATGGCAGGGTTCCCAAACTTTGCCCAGATGGTCACTGGGTGACTGAGAGTAATATTCAGGGAAGTGGGTGGAGCTTATAATAGCCAGTCAAAATTAACCTGATGATTTTAAAGGGGAATATTTAAATTGCTGCCATTTTTACACTGTTAATAGCAGATGCCTCAAACCTGCTACAGTTGGTCATTGGGTGACTGCGGTTCAAATGCTGGAGAGGGGCGAAGCCACAAACAGCCAATCTGATTTGTTTAGATTTTCTGGGAATATACAAATTATTGATGCCAAGGACCCCAAAGCTCACAAACTTGGTCATTGAGTGTGCGTTAGGGTTAGAAAGTGGGCGGAGCCAACACCAGTCAAATACATACCCGGGCAACGCCGGACAATCAGCTAGTATGTGATAAATATTAAGTAATATCAACATCATATCTTATATGAAATTATAATTTCAAAATTGTGCTGAATTGTATGGAATGTGTTTATTAGTTTGTGTGTATTATTTATTTATTCAAGTATTTATATAGCGCCGACATATTCCGCAGCGATGTACAGAGTTTATTGTCTTGTCACTAACTGTCCCTCAGAGGGCCTCACAATCTAGTCCCTACCATAGTCACATGTCTATGGATGTATAACGTAGTGTATGTATCATAGTCTAGGGCCAATTTTAGGGGAAGCCAATTCAGTTATCAGCATGTTTTTGGAATGTGGGAGAAAACCAGAGTAGTGTTGTCCGGATCATGAACGATTCGGATCTTTGATCTGAAGCTCTTTTGTGAGTCGAATCATCTGGATCATCAAAATGAACGATTCGGTTCACAGAGGGGGTGGAGCCAGGAGCGGTATGCCCCCCCTCTCAGTGGGCAGGGGGATCCTGGAGCAGAGCTGAGATGGATCGCTCAGTTAGAGGGGAGCCAGCCTTGCACAGGGACAGGTAGATGAGAGAGGGGACATGGGTGCCACTGCCAGATATGTGTAGAGCACATGTTCTGGCTGTAATGCGCTGCTCATTTTAGGCTGTCTGTTCCGTAGTTGTGAACAAATGGGAAAGTTTTGGCTCAGAAGACCAGCTCAGTAACTTTGCAGACAGCATGCTGGGCTAGAATGACAGGGCAGGCACTGTGATTGCAGTGCAATATGATGCTACTGCACTCGGCTCTAAACAGCTGCACTTAACTTCTCCCTAAATTTATGATGAGTGTTGGAGGTGAGAAAAGGACACATTGGGGAATGCTTTCTTTCACTGTGAGACGTTTGCATTCAAAGTATACAGATGAACATATAGGTGAAATATATTTAAAGCGGGGGCGTGGTTAGCCACGGAGCTATGAGCAGCTAAACCTAGAGAGCTCCTGCTTTGCACAGCGCTATAAGACGGAACGGACAGCGAACTAACATCTTAAACCACCAGAATGTCCAGGCGAAAACAGAATGCACCTGCCAAAGACCTCCGGACTGCTGAAGCGGGCACAATTCCGGAGTTATTAAAACAAAAACCGGGCACCAGGAAATCCAAGGCCCCTAAGATGGCGCCCGCTCCTCAGAAAGAGTCGGAGCATGGCGCCCATCCTTCAGCCTCACAACAGCCTTTCGGTGAAAGCAACCACAGAAGCCGCTCGCCAGGCACAGTTAGTCTACCGGAGGGGAGAGAGAGGCCTCGCCGGAACTCCGGCTCTCTGATATCAGACCCGGAGCACCGCTCCCAGAAGCTACGCCATAAGGTAGGCCACAAACCAGACCCTCCCGGCCCCACTCAGCCGCCATCGCCGCGCTCTAACATGGGAGATCACAGCACCCCACCCCCGAGACTAAGCGATCACATAGATGCTGAGAACAGTAACCAAGGCCCCTCATCACCTCATTTAATACCTAATGGGAAGACGAGATCACGAGGCAGCCTCTCACCCTGCTTGTCTCTCTCAGAGGAAGAAGCCCCACTACCAGCCAGTAAGAGGGCATACAAACACAGCAGACATGACAGCTGGGGATCTCGGAGCAGACGCTCAGATAGTTCTCAAAGCGGCTCAGACCACTTCTCAAGAGCATCAAGGGGCTCAGGGCGATCCGATATGGCAGACTTAAAAGGAATATATCCGATCACTCCCCACCATTAACCTCCTCAGCGGTATGGACGACTATACACGTCCATCACCGCCGGAGGTCGCCGCTCAGGCCCTGCTGGGCCGATTTTCGTGAAATAAAAAGCAGCACACGCAGCCGGCACTTTGCCAGCCGCGTGTGCTGCCTGATCGCTGCCGCTCTGCGGCGATCCGCCGCAAGCAGCGGCGAAAGAGGGTCCCCCCAGCCGCCCGAGCCCTGCGCAGCCGGAACAAAAGTTCCGGCCAGCGCTAAGGGCTGGATCGGAGGCGGCTGACGTCAGGACGTCGGCTGACGTCCATGACGTCACTCCGCTTGTCGCTATGGCGACGATGTAAGAAAAACAAGGAAGGCTGCTCATTGCAGCCTTCCTTGTTTATTCTGGGCGCCGGAGGCGATCGGAAGAACGCCTCCGGAGCGCCCTCTAGTGGGCTTTCATGCAGCCAACTTTCAGTTGGCTGCATGAAACAGTTTTTTTTTTATTAAAAAAAAAACCTCCCGCAGCCACCCTGGCGATCTTAATAGACCGCCAGGGAGGTTAAGGACTTTAATAGTTTTACTTCTAGACTAGAAAGCACCTACAAAAAAGAAACACAGTCCCTCAAATCAGAAATATTGCATATTGGACATAGAGTTGAGAAAATTGAAACTTCTATTGATAAAATAAATGCCAGACTGGACACTCACCAAAAAGCTATTGTAGCTCAAGCTGATCAACAGCAACATTTCATATACCACATGGATGACATGGAGAATCGCAACAGGAAAAACATCCTGAGGCAGTGGAGTCTAAGGATGTTGAAAAGGCAGTACAGAAAATCTTTCAGCAGCTTTTGCAGAAATCTGATCCGATAGAAATTGACAGAGCCCACAGAGCCTTAGGTCCCAAAAGCACTGATCTGGCCAGGCCACGAGATATCATCGCACTAGTCCACTTTTCAAAGTAAAAGATGACATCATAAATGCGGCCTGAACACAAGATGCCATTCTGTTCAATGAAGATACCATCCAACTACTACCAGACCTCTCCAGGCAGACCCTTATTTTACGCCAGGCTCTAAAACCACTTTTCGAAGCCCTAAAAGAACGAGGCATAAAATACAAATGGGGATACCCCTTCCAGCTTATTGTGACCCATAATGGCAAAACAGCGATTTTCAAAAATGTCGGTGACTTGCCTAACTTCCTGGACTTGACAGAACTTCCAAAAATCTCTCTTCCGGATTGGCCCTTCTCTACCAACCCGTTGGGTCCCCCTCCTCGTAAAGAGAAGTGACAAGCTACTCAATCTCGAAGACAAAGGAGACAGAAAAATCGTAACAATCCTATGGGTCCATAAAACCTATTGCTCTGGCTCATACTTATAGACTCACTACATCTTCTCCTTTAATGGTTCAACTTAGCCTGCTTGGCCTTATATCCTTGGAATCTGTTGTGCATGATAGCTGCATCTAACCTTTTGCCTCAATAATATCATACTGTTGTAGCTTACTGAATGCATTTTCAACATGCTAAAGGTCAGGTACAGGCTAACTCATTAAGATTCCTATTAAGCATAATCGTTTTTCTCTGCTGTTACAAGCTAGAATATGTTTATTTCAATGTTATGATGTTATATTGTTTTAAATATCAGTTCTTAATTGCTGTTCGTTCACAAGCAAAATGTTATCTTTATATACTAAACCACTGCGCTAGAGGTCAATGTTTGCTCATGATTCTATTTGGGCGCACCACGGTTCTCCACACTTACCCACAAGCCTGGGGAAATCTTATCCAGGCATTCAGGTTATCCTGTTACCCCCTCCCTTCCCCCATTCCTAGTTCTAGAGGTGAAAAGCCCACTATTAGACTATTAGACCAAACCATACACCCTTAAATGTGCACAATGGCCACACCCATTAGAATTAAAATTTGCTCCTATAATGTTCAGGGCTTCAATTCACCCAGTAAACGTTCAAATATACTGAATTTTCTGCACAAATCCCACTCCCAGATCTTATTCCTACAGGAGACACATTTTAAATCCACGCATACCCCGGTCATGGAAAGAGGGAACTATCCTCTATGGATCCATAGAACTAATCCAGTTTCCAAAACTAAAGGAGTCTCCATAGCATTCCATAAATCACCCCCAGTCACCATCTTAGAACATCAAATAGAACCTAACGGCAGGTATGTTTTAACCAAAGTATCCCTCCATGGAAATATATATACTCTGGTAAACACATACCTCCCAAATACTAATCAGATCTCATTTGCTATTAATCTCATCAACCGAGTGACATCCTTTGCTTCTGGAACTATTATACTCGGAAGAGATTTACATTTCTCACTAGACCCCAAGGAAGACACATCCTCTGGAAGACACTCCCTTTCAATGAGGGCTTTGCACTTCAAAAAGAAAATTGCCCAATTAGGCCTCCTAGACATATGGAGAATTCTAAATCCACTCACAAGAGATTACACCTATTATTCCAATCCTAACAAATCATATTCAAGACTGGACTATTTCCTTACTCCTGCTTCCATACTAGACCTCTTCCCAGCGGTAGATATAGGCTCTATATTATTATCCGACCATTCCCCCATCTTCTTGTCCTTCCAGTTACCCAACACCATTGCCCCTCAATGGTCTTGGAGACTAAATGAAAACCTACTAAAGGATCCACAATGTGTTGATGAAATTCAACCCACTATAGGCCATTTTACACAAGACCATTGTGGAGATACCACTTCCGCCCCAATTGAATGGGAAGCCCTTAAATGTACCTTGAGGGGTGTATTTATTAAACATGGGTCCAGAATCAAAAAAGAGGATAAATCATTAATAGCAAACCTCCTTGCTCAGATAAAACAACTGGAACTTATCCACAAACTAAACCTTTCAGAACAAACTGCAGCTTCTTTATCGAACTGCAGAACTCAACTAAAGCTATTGATAGACAAACGATTTCTCATTGCAAGAGATAAGACCAAAAGACTGTATTTTGAGCACGGAGGTAAATGCGGTAAACTTTTAGCATCTTAATTACACCCTAGATCTAACAACACCCATGTTCGGTCAATACACACCAAACAAGGCTCCCTTACACATAGTCCCAAATTAATTTCTGCAGTTTTTCGAGACTTTTACCATACCCTATACAACATCCCTGATAACTTAATAGGCCTCACTCCGGAACAAATCTCTGAGAAACTACACACCTATATTAATAAAACAGCTCTACCAACTATCTCAGAAATAGAGAAATTAGAACTTGAAAAGGATTTCTCTAAAGAGGAACTCTCACACGCCCTAAAACACACTCCTGCAGGCAAATGTCCAGGCCCAGATGGATTCACGGCTAGATTATATAAACAGTTCAAACACTATATTTCATCCCCATTCTTAGAATCCTGTAATAACATATCTCCCTCTTCTCCATTCCCTAAGCAAGCATTGGAAGCTCACATATCAGTAATACACAAACAGGGCAAAGACCCCTCCTCATGTGGTAATTACCGCCCAATTTCTCTTATCAACGTGGACGTGAAACTCTATTAAAAAATGATAGCTAATTGCCTCCAACAATTTCTCCCCAAGTTCATTTCTGGGGATCAAGTGGAATTTGTTCCTAAAAGAGAATCCAGAATGAATACTACTAAAACCCTGAACTTAATTTCATATGTACAATCTCATTCCATCCCTACATGTCTACTGAGTGTTGACGCTGAGAAAGCCTTTGACAGGGTGGACTGGAGGTTCCTCCAGGCCACCCTGTCACGAATAGGATTGGGTAAATCCTTCATTGATAGAATCATGGCCCTTTATACGAACCCCTCTGCTCAAATAAGAATAAATGGCACACTATCCGAATCTTTTCAGATACGAAACGGCACTCGCCAGGGCTGCCCCCTCTCCCCTCTACTTTATGTGTTAGTAATGGAACACCTGGCCAATGCCCTAAGACTGAACTCTGGAATTCATGGGGTAACAATTGGAAAGGATACCCATAAAGTAGCATTGTACGCTGATGATTTATTAATATATATAACTCAACCAATTATAGCCTTCCCACTTGTCCTAAAAGAATTTCAGGAGTTTGGGGTACTTAGTAACTTCAAAGTAAACCTTTCAAAAACCGAAGCCCTAGACATTTCTCTTCACCCACACACTAAAGAGGCACTAGGCTCCTCCTTCCAATTTAGATGGCAAGATTCGGCCATACAATACTTAGGGGTCCGGGTTCCGAAAGACTTAAATAAACTCTACCTCCTCAACTTTGTTCCATTACTTAAAGATATCCAAACTCAGCTTAAATCCTGGTCTGGCCTGCCCTTATCGCTTTCAAGCAAAATTAACGTCATTAAGATGGACACGCTCTCTAAGGTACTATATAAATTTCAAACAATCCCAATTACTCTCCCAATTGACTTTTTTAAATCTCTAAAATCAGTTGTGACTAAATTTATCTGGTCTCCAGGCAGACCTCGCATAAAGTACAAACTATTAACCAGATCCAAACAGAAGGGAGGCCTTGGGTTACCAGACCTTCATTTATATTATAAGGTGGCACACCTGTCCAGAATCAGAATCAAAATCAGAATCAAAATCAGAAATCTTTATTTCGCCAAGCATGACATGGATTCATGCCCGGAATTGGTTTTGGCACAGTACAGATGGCTCGAGAAAAGAACAAGACAGATAGAAAAAACAAGCTAGCAGACATCAACAGTTACATTTTACATCAGTTACATTTTACATCACAATCCCAATGTGACATTAGATTCCCCCAATTAGTCACGTGGGCCGGTTGCCTGGTTTTCTGTGACTCAGCTCATTTGGATTGCCCTGATGGGAGTATGTGGAGGGAATTAAGGAGGCTGACAGCCGAGGGGAAGAATGAGTTGCTGTGTCTAGTGGTCTTTGTGGCAATGGCACGTAGCCTCCGCCCCAGTGGAAGCAGCCTGAAGTAGCGGTGGCCTGGGTGTGAGGGGTCATTAGCAATTCTCAGTGCCCTAGATCGCAGTCTATTTTTATGTAAGATGGCAAGTGAGGGGAGGGAGCACCCAATGATCCTCTCCGCCGACCTGATGACTCTCTGAAGTCTGTTCCTGTTGTTGGTGGTGGCGCCAGCATACCAGACTAAGATGGAAGAGCAGAGGATCGATTCAATGGTGGCGGAGTAGAAGCTAGTCAGAATCTCTCGGGGCATGCCAAACTTCCTCAGCTGGCGGAGGAAGTACAGTCTCTGCTGGGCTTTCCGCTGGGTGGCAGTGATGTTAGTCGTCCAGCTGAGATCACTGGAGATGGTCGTGCCCAGAAGTCGGGCGCAGGGAACCCTAGCTACCTCAGTGCCATCAATGTAAATTGGAGGTGTGGCGGGAGCCGACTTCCTGAAATCAACGATGAGCTCAACTGTTTTCGCAGTGTTGAGCACCAGCCTGTTCTCCTTGCACCAGTTACAGATTCTCACCACCTTTTGATGGTACTCCTCAACATTATCCTTTGTGATAAGGCCAACAATGGTGGTGTCATCAGCGAATTTGATGACCTTGACAGAGTCTGTCTCGGATCTGCAGTTATTTGTGTAGAGGGAGAACAGCAGTGGAGACAGGACGCAGCCTTGAGGAGCACCTGTGTTCGTGGTCATTGGTTGTGAGCATATGCCGCCCAGCCTGACGACTTGGGACCTATTGGTGAGAAAGTCTGTGATCCAAAGGTCGTAGGCTTGGGTGGGCGCCGAGTGCGACCAGATCATCCTGGAGAATGCGTGGGCAGATGGTATTAAACGCTGAGCTGAAGTCCAGGAGTAGTATTCTGGCGTACGCATCTGGTCTGTCAAGGTGGTCGTTGATAAACTCCAGGCAGATATTTATTCGTCATCTGTGGAACTGTTCGCCCTGTAGGCGAACTGGTAAGGGTCAAGGAGGGGCGTAGTGGAGTGCTTCAGAGAGGACAGGACTATCCGCTCCAAGGTTTTCATGATAACGGATGTCAGGGCCACAGGCCCTAAATTATTAAGGTCGACGGCCCCCTGCTTTTTAGGAACAGGTATGATAGTGGACCTCTTGAAGCATATGGGGACCTTGCCTTCTTTTAGTGACATCGTGAACATAGCGGAGAGGATGGGAGCAAGTTGCCATGAGCAGGTTTTCAGGCAAGCAGGAGAAACGCCAGGATTATTGAATGGAACTTCTCCAAACCCAATAATAAAGAAACATTCTTTGAGGAATCCATCTCTAATTATAGCCTAAAAACTCTTCCCTGGATACCCAACCATATAAAACCTCTGGACCAAGATCTTCCTTATTTAAGTAAACACACTCTGAAATGTTGGAGACAGCTTCAAGCTAATCTTCATCTAGCCCCCCCCCCCCCCCCCACACCCCAATCAGTCCTTTGATGCCCCTATTCGGAAACCCTCTATTCACTGAAGGGAATAAAAAAAAAAAACAGATATTTCAATGGAACAGAGAGGATTGGCCTAAAATTAAGGAGGTAATACACAGTGGTGCTCAGCAGAGCTCGAATATTCGAGCTCTTTTTCAGCTATTCGAGCTCGGTATTCGAGCTCCGAATAGCTGCAGCTATTCGAATGGGCTATTCGAGTAAACGCGAATAGCCCATTCACTATTCGAGCTATTCGAGCAAACAGCGCTATTCGAGCTCGGGTACCGAGCTCGAATAGCGTCATAGCCCAGATTGATGTCCTTAGAGCCAATCAGAGGGCTCCCAGGCCCTCTGACAGAAGCCAATCACAGAGAGGGACCCTGGCCAGCCCCTACTCTATAAATAGCGGCCGCCATGTTAGGTTTCTCCGTCCTTGCCTGAGACTTGCATAGAGAGAGAGTTGCTCCTTTGTGCTTTGGCTTAGCAAGAGCTCTATTGTGGTCATTTACCTAGCGTTTTTGCTCACATACACCTCCTATACACACCTATATTGTTGTTAGTTAGATAGACATTGTATTTTAGTTAGTAGCTTTTGTGTTACATAGACAGAGACAGCTGCTGCAGGCAAGCTTACAGCTTTAGGCCTCAGGGCCTGCCTGTGTGGGCAGCTGTTCTCTCCTGTCCTCTGTTAGTATATTTCTCTCATCTATACCAGTATTTCTGCTGTCCTTTACTACTGATTGATTCTGTATTTAGTATTGTAGTTAGTGATGCTCAAATACCCCTTTTTAAAATTCGAGTTTGGTCGAATTCGAATAGTAAATTATTCGAGGTCAGTCGAATATTCGAGTCGAATAATTTTTACTATTCGATTCGACCTCGGACTTCGAGCTCACTATTCGAGTCGGTATTCGAGCTCACTATTCGAGCTGACTATTCGAATTGGCCTTAAATAGCTTCCAACACTTGTTTTGAGGGTGAATGATGCAAGAAACATCTTTTTTTCCAAGTAACAACAGCAAGTGATTATGTGGGGATGTTCCTTTAAAAAAATGTGGAAAGAGAAGTTGTGTCCTTAATTTTGTTCAGTAGTGTTACTGTATATACTTGTTCTTCTTCTTCTTTATCTTTCTTCTTCTTCTTCTAGATCTTCTTCTTCTATATCTTCTTCTTCTTCTTCTTCTATATTGTCTTCTTCATCATCTTCTTCTTCTTCATCTTCTTCATCTTCTTCTTCTTCTTCATCTTCATCTTCTTCTTCTTCTTCATCTTCATCTTCTTCATCTTCTTCTTCTTCATCTTCTTCTTCTTCATCTTCATCTTCTTCTTCTTCTTCTTCTTCATCTTCTTCTTCTTCTTCTTCATCTTCTTCTTCTTCTTCTTCTTCTTCTTCATCTTCTTCATCATCTTCTTCATCTTCTTCTTCTTCTTCTTCATCTTCTTCTTCTTCTTCTTCATCTTCTTCTTCTTCATCTTCTTCATCTTCTTCATCTTCTTCTTCTTTTTCATCTTCTTCTTCATCATCTTCTTCATCTTCTTCTTCATCTTCTTCTTCATCTTCATCTTCTCCTTCTCCTTCTTTTTCAATATCGTCTTCTTCTTCTTCACGTATTTCTCTTTTCAATTTTTTTTTAAAGAAATGCAGCTATTTTTGAGCGTAACAAATAGCTGGTGGGCGCACGCATGTTGGAAGCGCCATTGTATGTGCTCCCTGGCAGTGGAAACACAAAGACAGCAGGAGGTAAATTCAGCAGCAGGAGGAGGAGGATGAGTGTGTGGCAGCAGGCAGTCAATGAGGCAGGCAGCTCGCCGTGACATAATAGCCCTGGTACCTAGCGGTGATACCAGGGCTGTAAATAAACACAACAGAAGGTCCCAGACAGTGGTCGTGCAGCCCACATTGTGTCCAATACACAACTGGGACAACACAGTTTTCAACCCGGGCACCTCAGAAAAATTAAACTTTTTTTTTTTTTTTAATGGTTTGTTTGGTTTTGGTTTTGCAACCAATATAGCTATTGTTTGACGTAATAGCTGGTGGCAGAGTGGCAGCAGAAGGTAATTCTGTGTACCCTGGCAGTGGGAAACACAGACAGACAGCAACAGCAGCAGGAGGAATGGAGGAGTAATGTGAGCAGCTATTGTTTGACGTAATAGCTGGTGGCAGAGTGGCAGCAGAAGGTAAATCATCTGTGTAGTGTACCCTGGCAGTGGGAAACACAGACAGACAGCAGCAGCAGCAGCAGGAGGAGGTGTGGAGGAGCAGTGTGAGTGTGGCAGCAGGTAGGCAGCGTGACATAATAGCCCTGGTACCTAGCGGTGATACCAGGTCTGTAAATAAACACAACAGGAGGTCCCAGACAGCGGTCGTGCAGCCCACATTGTGTCCAATACACAACTGGGACAACACAGTTTTCAACCCGGGCACCTCAGAAAAATTAAACCTTTTTTTTTTTTTTAATGGTTTGTTTGGTTTTGGTTTTGCAACCAATATAGCTATTGTTTGACGTAATAGCTGGTGGCAGAGTGGCAGCAGAAGAAGGTAATTCTGTGTACCCTGGCAGTGGGAAACACAGACAGACAGCAGCAGCAGGAGGAGGAATGGAGGAGTAGGCGAGCAGCTATTGTTTGATGTAATAGCTGGTGGCAGAGTGGCAGCAGAAGGTAAATCATCTGTGTACCCTGGCAGTGGGAAACACAGACAGACAGCAGCAGCAGCAGCAGGAGGAGGTATGGAGGAGCAGTGTGAGTGTGGCAGCAGGTAGGCAGCGTGACATAATAGCCCTGGTACCTAGCGGTGATACCAGGGCTGTAAATAAACACAACAGGAGGTCCCAGACAGCGGTCGTGCAGCCCACATTGTGTCCAATACACAACTGGGACAACACAGTTTTCAACCCGGGCACCTCAGAAAAATTAAACCTTTTTTTTTTTTTTTAATGGTTTGTTTGGTTTTGGTTTTGCAACCAATATAGCTATTGTTTGACGTAATAGCTGGTGGCAGAGTGGCAGCAGAAGAAGGTAATTCTGTGTACCCTGGCAGTGGGAAACACAGACAGACAGCAGCAGCAGGAGGAGGAATGGAGGAGTAGGCGAGCAGCTATTGTTTGACGTAATAGCTGGTGGCAGAGTGGCAGCAGAAGGTAAATCATCTGTGTACCCTGGCAGTGGGAAACACAGACAGACAGCAGAAGGGCAGTACACAGCAGCCCACTATAGGTGTAAAATGTGTGGCTGCAGGCGACGTAATAGTCAAAGTGAACCAGGCTGGCTTAGTGAGCAGGAGCCAGGAGGTGGTAAAGGGTGGTAAGGCACATTAACGATGGTTCCGGCAGCCAGTTCATGTCCCCCTCTCGCCGACAACAGGGGCCAGGAACTCGCCTTCCACCCACGCCTGGTTCATCTTGAGAAACGTCAGTCTGTCCACAGACTTGTGAGACAGACGTGAGCGTTTCTCGGTGACCACGCCACCAGCTGCACTGAAGCAGTGCTCGGACAGCACGCTGGAAGGGGGGCAGGACAGCACTTCCAGGGCGTACTGCGCCAGCTCGCTCCAGATCTCCATGCGCTTGACCCAATACTCCATGGGATCAACAGGGGCATCGCTGTCAAGCCCGCTGTACGACCCCATGTAGTCAGCCACCATGCGGGTCAGGCGCTGGCTGTGACCGGAGGAGGATGCTGCTGCATGCATCTCCTCTCTAGTCACTGCTGCCGGAGCCTCTACAGTCCTGTAGAGCTCGTGGCTGAGAGACAGCAGGTCTGTGGGGCGCTTGCTGCTGCTGGATGCAGGCACCTGCTGCTGCCTCTGTGCTGGCTGCTGGACAGTGGGGGTGGAAGGCTGGGGGAAGGCTTCCTCCAAGCGCTCAACAAGGGCCTGCTGCAAGCTCCTTATTTGTTGCGCTGGATCTCCTCCTGCAGGCGGCAGGAACTGGCTCAACTTCCCCTTGAGGCGTGGGTCCAACATCATGCTGATCCAGATGTCCTCCCTCTGCTTCATCTTGATCACCCTGGGGTCCCTGCGCAGGCACGTCAGCATGTGCGCTGCCATTGGGAAGAGGCGGGCCACGTCTGCTGGCACATCGACGGCAGTGCTGTCCTCATCCTCCTCCTCTGCCGCCTCATCCTCTCTCCACCCCCGCACCAACTCAGCTGCGCTGTGCTGATCCCCCTCATCAGCATCCAGGTCAGGGACCTCCACCAAGTCCTCCTCCTCCTCCCCCTCAGAGGTGGAAAGCGCAGCTGGTTGCCGCTCCTGCTGGTCCAAGGCTGCCGCTCCCTGTTCCAGCAAAGCATCGAGGGCCCTGTTCAGCAGAGAAACCAGGGGCACCCACTCGCAGACCATAGCATGGTCCCTGCTCACCATGTTTGTGGCCTGCAGGAAGGGAGCCAGCACAAAGCACACCTGCTGCATGTGCCTCCAGTCATCATCGGGGACGATGGACGGGATGTTGCTGGTCTTGTCCCTTCTCTGAGCTGCGGAAACAGTGGCCAGGGCAAGGTACTGTTTGACAGCGTGCCTCTGTTCAACCAGACGCTCCAACATCGCCAGGGTGGAGTTCCAGTGAGTCGGAACGTCAAGGATCAGCCGATGGCGTGGCAGATCCAGCTCCTTTTGCACGTCTTCCAGGCTCGCACAGGCTGCAGCCGAGCGCCGGAAGTGACGCACAACATTCCTTGCCGTTTCCAGCAGTTCGCCCATCCCCTGGTAGGTGCGCAGGAACTTCTGCACCACCAGGTTCAGCACGTGGGCAAGACAGGGGATGTGGGTCAGGTTTCCCCTGTCTATTGCGGCAACCAGATTGGCCCCATTGTCGGCCACCACCTCTCCGACTCTGAGGCCTCTGGGGGTCAGCCAAATCCTCTCCTGCTCCTGGAGTTTGGCCAACACATGGGTTGCCGTCAGCTTGGTCTTCCCAAGGCTGACCAAGTGCAGCAGCGCTTGGCAGTGGCGGGCCTTCACGCTGCTGCTGAGGCGGGGGGTTTGGCCAGGTGTGCCGGAGGATGGCAGAGGATCGGAGGAACCTGCTGCAGTTCCCCTGACCCTGCGGGGTGGCACCACCCACTGTGTTGCTGCTGCTGCTGTGCCCGCTGCTGCTCTCCCATCCTCACCCCCTTCCACCAAGCTGACCCAGTGGACAGTGAAGGACAGGTAGCGGCCTGTCCCGAAGCGGCTGCTCCAGGAGTCCATGGTGACGTGGACCCTTTCACCAACCGCGTGCTCCAGCCCTCGCTCCACATTGGCCATCACAAAGCGGTGCAGTGCAGGAATGGCCTTGCGGGCAAAGAAGTGTCTGCTGGGGAGCTGCCAGTCTGGGGCTGCGCAAGCAAGCAGCGCACGAATGTCGCTCCCCTCCTGCACGAGCGTGTACGGCAGGAGTTGGGAGCACATGGCCCGTGCCAGCAAGCCGTTCAGCTGCCGCACGCGACGGCTGCTGGGAGGCAGAGCCCTAACCACCCCCTGGAAGGACTCGCTCAAAAGGCTCTGGCGTGGCCTTTTGCTGACACGGGAATCAGCAGACACAGCAGAGGAGGCCACTGAGGACTGGCTGCCAGAACAGGCCTCAGTGTCGGCGGCAGGAGTTGCAGAGGGGGGAGGAGCAGTGCGTTTCCGCACTCCTGCTGGTGCTGCTGGAGGAGCAGGAGGGCGGGTGGCTGCTGTTGCTGCTGCTGCTGCTGAAGGCTGTGCAGTGATGGGTGTGGTGCCACTGCCAGCACCAGATGCCTTCAGCCTCTGGAACTCCTCATGCTGGTGGAAATGTTTAGCCGCAAGGTGGTTGATGAGCGAGCTGGTGCAGAACTTTAAGGGGTCTGCACCTCTGCTCAACTTCCGCTGACAGTGGTTGCAAGTGGCGTACTTGCTGTACACAGTGGGCATGGTGAAATATCGCCAGATTGGTGACTTAAACATCCCCCTACGGCATGGAAGCGCTGCTGCCTGTCTCCCTGTGGTGGTTGGGGGGGGGGGGCTTGGGGGGCTTGGGTGCGGCTGGTGGTGGTACTGGCAGATGCTGCTGCTGCTGCTGCTGAGCCTGAGACACCAGCAGGCTGTGGGACCTGCCTACTGCTGCTGCCAATGCTTGCAATGATGCGCCTCCTTGCAAGGCCCACAAGAGCATCCTCCTCCTCCTCCTCAGAGCTGCTGAGGACGACATCCCCTGGAGGTGGTGGCACCCAGTCTCTGTCTGTCACCGGGTCATCATCATCCTCCCCCTCCTGAAACATGTCCTGCTGGGATGAGGACCCCCCAAACTCCTCTCCTGATGCATGGATGGGCTGCTTGACTGTCGCCACAGTTTTGCTGTCCAATCCCTCATCCCCCAAAGTGCCCATCAGCATCTCCTCCTCAAAATCGCCAACAACAGCAGACAATTGACTCATGATGCCTGGGGTCAAAAGACTGCTGAATGACAGGTCGCCAACTGACGGTGAACTGGCCTCCTCCCCAGGCCCTGCTGGGCGGCTGCTGCGAACAGGGGTGGTGGTGGTGGTGGTGGTGAGGGTGGAGGCCTCGGATGCAGAGCTGATGGCGGGCTGCTCATCCTCCGTCATGAGTTGCACCACAGTGTCTGCATCCTTTTCCTCAATGGGACGTTTCCGACCCGGCTGGAGGAAAATGGGAGCAGGTGCTACACGCTGCTGCTGCTGTGTCTCTGCAGCGTGAGTTGCAGATGCTCCTGCTGGGCGGCGCCCAAGGCGTCCACGGCCAGTGGCTATGGGAGGAATGTTAGCCACTGACCTGCTGCTGCGGAACTGTGCATGGTGGCGCGCCCGCGGCCGTGGCTTGCCACAATGCTGCTCCCTCTCCTCCTGATTCCCTTGCTGCCCTTCCCCTTGCCCAAACCGCTCTGGCTGCCACTTCCAGACATCTTAAATGTTTTGGGCGTATAGACAAAAGTTTTGTAAAAGGGCGGGTGAAAAGTGGGGTACTTTAATGGAGTGGGTTGGTTGGTGAGGTGACTGAGTGAGTGTCCCCTAGTACAGTAAGTAAGTAGTAACAGTCAGGAAGTACAACTAGCAGTTACAATAATCAGTAGTAATCACAAGTAAATTTAGTGTGTGTACACTCAGACAGTGAGTGCACGCACGCAGGAGCTAGTAGCCTATGGACAGTGACTGAGTGTCCTAGACTCCTAGTACAGTAAGAGTAAGTAGTAACAGTAAGTACAACTAACTAATTACGATAATCAATCAGCGATCAGAAGGAAATAGAGTGTGTGTTGTGTGTGTACACTCAGACAGTGAGTGCACGCACGCAGGAGCTAGTAGCCTATGAACACAGTTACTGAGTGTCCTAGACTCCTAGTACAGTAAGAGTAAGTAGTAACAGTAAGTAGAACTAACTAATTACAATAATCAATCAGCGATCAGAAGGAAATGGAGTGTGGGTGTGTGTACACTCAGACAGTGAGTGCACGCACGCAGGAGCTAGTAGCCTATGAACACAGTGACTGAGTGTCCTAGACTCCTAGTACAGTAAGAGTAAGTAGTAACAGTAAGTAGAACTAACTAATTACAATAATCAATCAGCGATCAGAAGGAAATGGAGTGTGGGTGTGTGTACACTCAGACAGTGAGTGCACGCACGCAGGAGCTAGTAGCCTATGAACACAGTGACTGAGTGTCCTAGACTCCTAGTACAGTAAGAGTAAGTAGTAACAGTAAGTAGAACTAACTAATTACAATAATCAATCAGCGATCAGAAGGAAATGGAGTGTGGGTGTGTGTACACTCAGACAGTGAGTGCACGCACGCAGGAGCTAGTAGCCTATGAACACAGTGACTGAGTGTCCTAGATTCCTAGTACAGTAAGAGTAAGTAGTAACAGTAAGTAGAACTAACTAATTACAATAATCAATCAGCGATCAGAAGGAAATGGAGTGTGGGTGTGTGTACACTCAGACAGTGAGTGCACGCACGCAGGAGCTAGTAGCCTATGAACACAGTGACTGAGTGTCCTAGACTCCTAGTACAGTAAGAGTAAGTAGTAACAGTAAGTAGAACTAACTAATTACAATAATCAATCAGCGATCAGAAGGAAATAGAGTGTGGGTGGTGTGTGTACACTCAGACAGTGAGTGACCGCACGCAGGAGCTAGTAGCCTATGGACAGTGACTGAGTGTCCTAGACTCCTAGTACAGTAAGAGTAAGTAGTAACAGTAAGAACAACTAACTAATTACGATAATCAATCAGCGATCAGAAGGAAATGGAGTGTGGGTGTGTGTACACTCAGACAGTGAGTGCACGCACGCAGGAGCTAGTAGCCTATGGACAGTGACTGAGTGTCCTAGACTCCTAGTACAGTAAGAGTAAGTAGTAACAGTAAGTACAACTAACTAATTACGATAATCAATCAGCGATCAGAAGGAAATAGAGTGTGTGTTGTGTGTGTACACTCAGACAGTGAGTGCAGTGCGCACACGCAGGAGCTAGTAGCCTATATGAACAGTGACAGTGAGTGTCCCTACGGGTACAGTAAGAGTAAGTAGTAAGTAAGTACAACTAACTAACAATAATCTATCAGTAATCAGAAGGAAATAGAGTGTGTGTACACACAGACAGTGAGTGAGTGCACACACGCAGGAGCTAGCTAGTAGCCTATAAACAGTGACAGTCAGTGAGTGTCCTACTCCTAGTACAGTATAACTACAATACTATTAGTAAAGGACAGCAGAAATACTGGTATAGATGAGAGAAATAAACAGAGGACAGCTGCCCACAGAGGCAAGGCCCCCCTGAGGCCTAAACCTGTAAGCTTGCAGCAGCTGCCTGTCTCTAATGTAACACACAAGCTACTAACTAAAATACAATGTCTATCTAACTAACAACAATATAGGTGTATATGGCAGGTGTAGGTGAGCAAAAACGCTAGGTAAATGATCACAATAGAGCACTTGCTAAGCCAAAGCACAAAGGAGCAACTCTCTCTCTGTACAAGTCTCAGGCAAGCATGGAGAAACGGAACATGGCGGCCGCTATTTATAGGGTAGGGGCTGGCCAGGGTCCCCCTCTGTGATTGGCTGCCGTCAGAGGGCCTGGGAGCCCTCTGATTGGCTCTAAGGACATCAATCTGGGCTATGACGCTATTCGAGCTCGGTACCGAGCTCGAATAGCGCCGGGTTGCTCGAATAGCTCGAATAGTGAATGGGCTATTCGAGTGTACTCGGATAGCCCATTCGAATAGCTCCAGCTATTCGGAGCTCGAATACCGAGCTCGAATAGCTGAAAAAGAGCTCGAATATTCGAGCTACTCGAATATTCGAGCTCTGCTGAGCACCACTAATTGTAGTTATACTGTACTAGGACACTCACTGTCACTGTTCATAGGCTAAGGCTACTAGCTCCTGCGTGTGTGCACTCACTGTCTTGTACACACACACTCTATTTCCTTCTGATTACTGATTGATTATTGTAATTAGTTGTATTTACTGTTACTACGTACTTACTCTTACTGTACTAGGAGTCTAGGACACTCAGTCACTGTTCATAGGCTACTAGCTCCTGCGTGTGTGCACTCACTCACTGTCTGTGTACTGTAGTGTACACACACACTCTATTTCCTTCTGATTACTGATTGATTATTGTAATTAGTTGTACTTACTGTTACTACTTACCCTTACTGTACTAGGAGTCTAGGACACTCAGTCACTGTTCATAGGCTACTAGCTCCTGCATGTGTGCACTCACTCACTGTCTGTGTACTGTAGTGTACACACACACTCTATTTCCTTCTGATTACTGATTGATTATTGTAATTAGTTGTACTTACTGTTACTACTTACTCTTACTGTACTATAGGAGTCTAGGACACTCAGTCACTGTTCATAGGCTACTAGCTCCTGCGTGTGTTTGCGCGTGCGTGCACTCACTGTCTGTAGTGTACACACACTAAATTTCCTTGTGATTACTACTGATTATTGTAACTTCTAGTTGTACTTCCTGACTGTTACTACTTACTTACTGTACTAGGGACACTCACTCAGTCACCTCACCCACCAACCCACTCCATTAAAGTACCCCACTTTTAACCCGCCCTTTTAAAAAACGTTGTCTTTACGCCCAAAACATCGAAGATGTCTGGAAGTGGCAGCCAGCGCGGTTTGGGCAAGGGGAAGGGCAGCAAGGGAATCAGGAGGAGAGGGAGCAGCATTGTGGCAGGCCGCGGCCGCGCCACCATGCACAGTTCCGCAGCAGCAGCAGCAGCGTCAGTGGCTAACATTCCTCCCATAGCCACTGGCCGTGGACGCCTTGGGCGCCGCCCAGCAGGAGCATCTGCAACTCACGCTGCAGAGACACAGCAGCAGCAGCGTGTAGCACCTGCTCCGATTTTCCTCCAGCCGGGTCGGAAACGTCCCATTGAGGAAAAGCATGCAGACACTGTGGTGCAACTCATGACGGAGGATGAGCAGCCCGCCATCAGCTCTGCATCCGAGGCCTCCACCCTCACCACCCCTGTTCGCAGCAGCCGCCCAGCAGGGTCTGGGGAGGAGGCCAGTTCACCGTCACAAGTTGGCGACCTGTCACTCAGCAGTATTTTTACCCCAGGCACCATCAGGGTATTGTCTGCTGTTATTGGCGATTTGGAGGAGGAGATGCTGTGGCGACAGTCAAGCAGCCCATCCATGCATCAGGAGAGGAGTTTGGGGGGTCATCATCCCAGCAGGACATGTTTCAGGAGGGGGAGGATGATGATGACCCGGTGACAGACAGAGACTGGGTGCCACCACCTCCAGGGGATGTCGTCCTCAGCAGCTCTGAGGAGGAGGAGGAGGATGCGCTTGTGGGCCTTGCAAGGAGGCGCATCATTGCAAGCATTGGCAGCAGTAGGCAGGTCCCACAGCCTGCTGGTGTCTCAGGCTCAGCAGCAGCAGCAGCAGCATCTGCCAGTACCACCACCAGCCACACCCAAGCCCCCCCCCCAACCACCACAGGGAGACAGGCGGCAGCAGCGCTTCCATGCCGTAGGGGGATGTTTCTGTCACCAATCTGGCGATTTTTCACCATGCCCACTGTGTACAGCAAGTACGCCACTTGCAACCACTGTCAGCGGAAGTTGAGCAGAGGTGCAGACCCCTTAAAGTTCAGCACCAGCTCGCTCATCAACCACCTTGATGCGAAACATTTCCACCAGCATGAGGAGTTCCAGAGGCTGAAGGCATCTGGTGCTGGCAGTGGCACCACACCCATCACTGCACAGCCTTCAGCTGCAGCAGCAGCAGCAACAGCAGCCACCCGCCCTCCTGCTCCTCCAGCAGCACCAGCAGGAGTGCGGAAACGCACTGCTCCTCCCCCCTCTGCAACTCCTGCCGCCAACACTGAGGCCTGTTCTGGCAGCCAGTCCTCAGTGGCCTCCTCCGCTGTGTCTGCTGATTCCCGTGCCAGCAAAAGGCCACGCCAGAGCCTTTTGAGCGAGTCCTTCCAGGGGGTGGTTAGGGCTCTGCCTCCCAGCAGCCGTCGCGTGCGGCAGCTGAACGGCTTGCTGGCACGGGCCATGTGCTCCCAACTCCTGCCGTACACGCTCGTGCAGGAGGGGAGCGACATTCGTGCGCTGCTTGCTTGCGCAGCCCCAGACTGGCAGCTCCCCAGCAGACACTTCTTTGCCCGCAAGGCCATTCCTGCACTGCACCGCTTTGTGATGGCCAATGTGGAGCGAGGGCTGGAGCACGCGGTTGGTGATAGGGTCCACGTCACCATGGACTCCTGGAGCAGCCGCTTCGGGACAGGCCGCTACCTATCCTTCACTGTCCACTGGGTCAGCTTGGTGGAAGGGGGTGAGGATGGGAGAGCAGCAGCGGGCACAGCAGCAGCAGCAACACAGTGGGTGGTGCCACCCCGCAGGGTCAGGGGAACTGCAGCAGGTTCCTCCGATCCTCTGCCATCCTCCGGCACACCTGGCCAAACCCCCTGCCTCAGCAGCAGCGTGAAGGCCCGCCACTGCCAAGCGCTGCTGCACTTGGTCAGCCTTGGGAAGACCAAGCTGACGGCAACCCATGTGTTGGCCAAACTCCAGGAGCAGGAGAGGATTTGGCTGACCCCCAGAGGCCTCAGAGTCGGAGAGGTGGTGGCCGACAATGGGGCCAATCTGGTTGCCGCAATAGACAGGGGAAACCTGACCCACATCCCCTGTCTTGCCCACATGCTGAACCTGGTGGTGCAGAAGTTCTTGCGCACCTACCAGGGGATGGGCGAACTGCTGGAAACGGCAAGGAACGTTGTGCGTCACTTCCGGCGCTCGGCTGCAGCCTGTGCGAGCCTGGAAGACGTGCAAAAGGAGCTGGATCTGCCACGCCATTGGCTGATCCTTGACGTTCCGACTCGCTGGAACTCCACCCTGGCGATGTTGGAGCGTCTGGTTGAACAGAAGCACGCTGTCAACCAGTACCTTGCCCTGGCCACTGTTTCCGCCGCTCAGAGAAGGGACAAGACCAGCAACATCCCGTCCATCGTCCCCGATGATGACTGGAGGCACATGCAGCAGGTGTGCTTAGTGCTGGCTCCCTTTCTGCAGGCCACTAACATGGTGAGCAGGGACCATGCTATGGTCTGCGAGTGGGTGCCCCCGGTTTGTCTGCTGAACAGGGCCCTCGATGCTTTGCTGGAACAGGGAGCGGCAGCCTTGGACCAGCAGGAGCGGCAAGCAGCTGCACAGTCCACCTTTTAGGGGGAGGAGGAGGAGGACTTGGTGGAGGTCCCTGACCTTGCTGCTGATGAGGGGGAGCAGCACAGTGCAGCTGAGTTGGTGCAGGGGTGGAGAGAGGATGAGGCTGACGAGGCAGAGGAGGAGGATGAGGACAGCAGCACTGCCGTCGATGTGCCAGCAGACGTGGCCCGCCTCTTCCCAATGGCAGCGCACATGCTGACGTGCCTGCGCAGGGACCCCAGGGTGATCCAGATGAAGCAGAGGGAGGACATCTGGATCAGCATGATGTTGGACCCACGCCTCAAGGGGAAGTTGAGCCAGTTCCTGCCGCCTGCAGGAGGAGACCCAGCGCAACAAATAAGGAGCTTGCAGCAGGCCCTTGTTGAGCGCTTGGAGGAAGCCTTCCCCCAGCCTTCCACCCCCACTGTCCAGCAGCCAGCACAGAGGCAGCAGCAGGTGCCTGCATCCAGCAACAAGCGCCCCACAGACCTGCTGTCTCTCAGCCACGAGCTCTACAGGACTGTAGAGGCTCCGGCAGCAGTGACTAGAGAGGAGGTGCATGCAGCAGCATCCTCCTCCGGTCACAGCCAGCGCCTGACCCGCATGGTGGCTGACTACATGGGGTCCTACAGCGGGCTTGACAGCGATGCCCCTGTTGATCCCATGGAGTATTGGGTCAAGCGCCTGGAGATCTGGAGCGAGCTGGCGCAGTACGCCCTGGAAGTGCTGTCCTGCCCCCCTTCCAGCGTGCTGTCCGAGCGCTGCTTCAGTGCAGCTGGTGGTGTGGTCACCGAGAAACGCTCACGTCTGTCTCACAAGTCTGTGGACAGACTGACGTTTCTCAAGATGAACCAGACGTGGGTGAAAGGCGAGTTCCTGGCCCCTGTTGTCGGCGAGAGGGGGACATGAACTGGCTAAGAACCATCGTTAATGTGCCTTACCACCCTTTACCACCTCCTGGCTCCTGCTCACTAAGCCAGCCTGGTTCACTTTGACTATTACGTCGCCTGCAGCCACACATTTTACACCTACAGTGGGCTGCTGTGTACTGCCCTTCTGCTGTCTGTCTGCGTTTCCCACTGCCAGGGTACACAGATTTACCTTCTGCTGCCACTCTGCCACCAGCTATTACGTCAAACAATAGCTATATATCTGTGTAATTTGTTTTACAAACAAAACCAAAAAACCATTAAAAAAAAAAAAAGGTTTAATTTTTCTGAGGTGCCCGGGTTGAAAACTGTGTTGTCCCAGTTGTGTATTGGACATGATGTGGGCTGCACGACCGCTGTCTGGGACCTCCTGTTGTGTTTATTTACGGCCTGGTATCACCGCTAGGTACAAGGGCTATTATGTCACGCTGCCTGCCTGCTGCCACACTCACAC
Source organism: Hyperolius riggenbachi (assembly GCF_040937935.1). Classification (NCBI taxonomy): domain Eukaryota; kingdom Metazoa; phylum Chordata; class Amphibia; order Anura; family Hyperoliidae; genus Hyperolius; species Hyperolius riggenbachi. The sequence goes on along the minus strand of NC_090646.1, from coordinate 43,563,051 downwards.
TACTCCTCCATTCCTCCTGCTGCTGCTGTCTGTCTGTGTTTCCCAACGCCAGGGTACACAGATTTACCTTCTGCTGCCACTCTGCCACCAGCTATTACGTCAAAAAATAGCTATATCTGTGTAATTGGTTGTAAAACCAAAACTACAAAACCATTACAAAAAAAAAGGTTTAATTTTTCTGAGGTGCCCGGGTTGAAAACTGTGTTGTCCCAGTTGTGTATTGGACACAATGTGGGCTGCACGACCGCTGTCTGGGACCTCCTGTTGTGTTTATTTACGGCCTGGTATCACCGCTAGGTACCAGGGCTATTATGTCACGCTGCCTGCCTGCTGCCACACTCACACTACTCCTCCATTCCTCCTGCTGATGCTGCTGTCTGTCTGTGTTTCCCACTGCCAGGGTACACAGAATTAGCTTCTGCTGCCACTCTGCCACCAGCTATTACGTCAAACAATAACTGCTCACATAATTACTCCTCCATTCCTCCTGCTGCTGCTGTCTGTCTGTGTTTCCCAATGCCAGGGTACACAGATTTACCTTCTGCTGCCACTCTGCCACCAGCTATTACGTCAAAAAATAGCTATATCTGTGTAATTGGTTGTAAAACCAAAACTACAAAACCATTACAAAAAAAAAGGTTTAATTTTTCTGAGGTGCCCGGGTTGAAAACTGTGTTGTCCCAGTTGTGTATTGGACACAATGTGGGCTGCACGACCGCTGTCTGGGACCTCCTGTTGTGTTTATTTACGGCCTGGTATCACCGCTAGGTACCAGGGCTATTATGTCACGCTGCCTGCCTGCTGCCACACTCACACTACTCCTCCATTCCTCCTGCTGCTGCTGTCTGTCTGTGTTTCCCACTGCCAGGGTACACAGAATTAGCTTCTGCTGCCACTCTGCCACCAGCTATTACGTCAAACAATAGCTGCTCACATAATTACTCCTCCATTCCTCCTGCTGCTGCTGTCTGTCTGTGTTTCCCAACGCCAGGGTACACAGATTTACCTTCTGCTGCCACTCTGCCACCAGCTATTACGTCAAAAAATAGCTATATCTGTGTAATTGGTTGTAAAACCAAAACTACAAAACCATTACAAAAAAAAGGTTTAATTTTTCTGAGGTGCCCGGGTTGAAAACTGTGTTGTCCCAGTTGTGTATTGGACACAATGTGGGCTGCACGACCGCTGTCTGGGACCTCCTGTTGTGTTTATTTACGGCCTGGTATCACCGCTAGGTACCAGGGCTATTATGTCACGCTGCCTACCTGCTGCCACACTCACACTACTCATCCATTCCTCCTGCTGCTGCTGCTGTCTGTCTGTGTTTCCCACTGCCAGGGTACACAGAATTAGCTTCTGCTGCCACTCTGCCACCAGCTATTACGTCAAACAATAGCTGCTCACATAATTACTCCTCCATTCCTCCTGCTGCTGCTGTCTGTCTGTGTTTCCCAATGCCAGGGTACACAGATTTACCTTCTGCTGCCACTCTGCCACCAGCTATTACGTCAAAAAATAGCTATATCTGTGTAATTGGTTGTAAAACCAAAACTACAAAACCATTACAAAAAAAAGGTTTAATTTTTCTGAGGTGCCCGGGTTGAAAACTGTGATGTCCCAGTTGTGTATTGGACACAATGTGGGCTGCACGACCGCTGTCTGGGACCTCCTGTTGTGTTTATTTACGGCCTGGTATCACCGCTAGGTACCAGGGCTATTATGTCACGCTGCCTACCTGCTGCCACACTCACACTACTCCTCCATTCCTCCTGCTGATGCTGCTGTCTGTCTGTGTTTCCCACTGCCAGGGTACACAGAATTACCTTCTGCTGCCAGTCTGCCACCAGCTATTACGTTAAACAATAGCTGCTCACATTACTCCTCCATTCCTCCTGCTGCTGCTGCTGTCGGTCTGTGTTTCCCACTGCCAGGGTACACAGAATTACATTCTGCTGCCACTCTGCCACCAGCTATTACGTCAAACAATAGCTATATATCTGTGTAATTTGTTTTACAAACAAAACCAAAAAACCATAAAAAAAAGGTTTAATTTTTCTGAGGTGCCCGGGTTGAAAACTGTGTTGTCCCAGTTGTGTATTGGACACGATGTGGGCTGCACGACCGCTGTCTGGGACCTCCTGCCTGCTGTGTTTATTTACAGCCCTGGTATCACCGCTAGGTACCAAGGCTATTATGTCACGCTGCCTGCCTCATTGACTGCCTGCTGCCACACACTCATCCTCCTCCTCCTGCTGCTGAATTTACCTCCTGCTGTCTGTGTGTTTCCACTGCCAGGGAGCACATACAATGGCGCTTCCAACATGCGTGCGCCACCAGCTATTTGTTACGCTCAAAAATAGCTGCATTTCTTTAAAAAAAAATTGAAAAGAGAAATAAGTGAAGAAGAAGACGATATAGAAGAAGATGAAGAAGATGAAGAAGAAGAAGATGAAGAAGAAGAAGAAGGAGAAGAAGAAGAAGATGAAGATGAAGAAGATGAAGAAGATGAAGAAGATGAAGAAGAAGAAGATGAAGAAGAAGAAGAAGGAGAAGAAGAAGAAGATGAAGATGAAGAAGATGAAGAAGATGAAGAAGAAGATGAAGAAGATGAAGAAGAAGATGAAGAAGATGAAGAAGAAGAAGATGAAGAAGAAGAAGATGAAGAAGGAGAAGAAGAAGAAGATGAAGAAGAAGATGAAGAAGATGAAGAAGATGAAGAAGATGAAGAAGAAGATGAAGAAGATGAAGAAGATGAAGAAGAAGATGAAGAAGATGAAGAAGAAGATGAAGAAGATGAAGAAGAAGAAGATGAAGAAGAAGAAGATGAAGAAGATGAAGAAAAAGAAGATGAAGAAGAAGAAGATGATGATGAAGAAGATGAAGAAGATGAAGAAGAAGAAGAAGACAATATAAAAGAAGAAGAAGAAGATATAGAAGAAGATATAGAAGAAGAAGATATAGAAGAAGAAGAAGATATAGAAGATAAAGAAGAAGAAGAAGAAGAAGAAGAAGAAGAAGTATATACAGTACTGAACAAAATTCTGGACACAACTTCTCTTTTCACCTTTTTTTTTTAAAGGAACATCCCCACATAATCACTTGCTGTTGTTACTTGGAAAAAAAGATGTTTCTTGCATCATTCACCCTCAAAACAAGTGTAGGAAGCTATTTAAGGCCAATTCGAATAGTCAGCTCGAATAATGAGCTTGAATAACGACTCGAATAGTGAGCTCGAAGTCCGAGGTCGAATCGAATAGTAAAATTTATTCGACTCGAATATTCGACTGACCTCGAATAATTTACTATTCGAATTTGACCAAACTCGAATTTTGAAAAGGGGTATTTGAGCACCACTAGTAATGCACACTAATCCCAACATAGCTTCTTTTGACAACCAGAATTGATTATTGTATAGACAATTAAAAGGATTCCTGCAGTCTTGTAGGGCCCTCGGATACTCAAACAGCCCTCACGAAATTTGAACAATTATACTCAGCTCAAAATAAGCCAGATCATCTATTATCTCTCTCGTATGATCTATTAAGAGCCTCTGTTCACAAAGGCCTTCCACAATACTCAATTTACTGGGAAACAGCCATAGGTAAACATTTCTCCCCAGAGGAATGGCAAAACATTTTCCTACTTACACACTCCCTCTCGATGTGTAATGTTTTACAAGAAAGGAACTATAAAATTATAGCACTATGGTATAGATGTGCTACAAGATTAAAACAAATGTTTCCTGAAGCCTCAGACCTTTGCTGGAGATGTGGCAAAGAAACTGGTTCCCCATTCCATATCTGGTGGGAGTGCCCCTTAGTACATTCTTTCTGGGAGAAAATATTCAACATATACAAAGCTATGACGCTGGTTGAGATTAAATGTATCCCTGAAATAGCCATCCTCTCTCTTCTTCCAGGCTCTATCTCCAAAATTAAAAAAGGTATACTCAAACACTGCCTTACAGCCGCAAGGACAGCCATTGCCAGGGCCTGGAAAACTCCTACCTCACCCTCCATACAAAACTGGCATGAAGCTATGAACGAATTAATGAGGATGGATGATTTAACTGAACCAGACCTAGAGAGGCCAGGTTCCTTCACCTCAACTTGGTCTGTCTGGATAGACTATGGGGATTCCCAGCCTTATCTAGACATAATATAAAAATCAGGGGAGAACTATCCCCAAAGACCACTTGATCAATCAAGTTCGTAAACATCAGTAGTCAACAAATGTTCACATAATATGTAAAGACTCTGTATAAGGGTATTGGTTATCAGATCAACTCAAGCGCAATCAATATATATATGTCTTTCTCCTCAGCATCAGAAAATGGGTCATTACCTCTTCCCTCAACCCCCCCCCCCCTTCCCTGACTGCAACCCTATCCTTCCTCCCTTCCCAACCTCACCTCTCCCTCTCCCCCACCACTCCCCCCTCCCCTCCCCATCCCTCATTCCCTCCCCCCCCCCCTCAGCAGTATACAGGTCTTTTCTACCTGCAAGTAGAAAATACTAAAGATACACTTCTCCTCAGTATGCAACTCCCATTTCTAATCTATATATATATAAAATCGGATGTATGTATGTATGTGTGTATGTGCCGCGATCACGAGAAAACGGCTTGACCGATTTGAACGAAACTTGGTATACAGATCCCTTACTACCTGGGATGATATGTTCTGGGGGTCTCGCGGCCCCCCTGCACACCTGGGCGGAGCTACAAACAGCAAATCAGATTTCACCCATTCAAGTCAACGGAAAAAATGTAAAAGGCTGCCATTCTCACAGTAATCAAGCCAGAGTCCCCACACTTGGCACAGTTGGTCACTTGGTGACCGAGGTTACGAATCCAGGAAAGGTGGGAGGAGCATAACACAGCCAATCAAATTTCAGCCGTTCATTTTAAATGGAAAAATGTAAACCGCAGCCATTCTTAGACTGTTAATCGCAGGGTTCTCAAACTTGCCACAGTTGGTCACTGTGTAAATGCGATTAAGATTCAAGAAAGTGGGTGGAGCCTACAACTGCCAATCAAAATTCACCTATTGATTTTCAAGGGGAATATTAAAACTGCTGCCATTCTTACACTGTTAGTGGCAGAGGCTTCAAACCTGGTACAGTTGGTCATTGGGTGACTGGGGTCCAAATTCACTAAAGGGGCAGGGCCACAAACAGCCAATCAGATTTCCTTGCTGGATAAACTGCTTCCATTCACACATTTTTGATGCCAGGAACCTGAAAGCTCACAAATTTGGTCATTGAGTGACTGTGTGTCCAGGTTACAAAAAGTAGGCGGAGCCAAAAATAAAGTTCACTAGGAAAATATAAACTGCAGCCATTCTTACACTGTTTCTGGCAGGGTTCTCAAATTTTGCTCAGTTGGTCACTGGGTGAATGGGATGAATATTCAAGAGAGTGGGTGGAGCCTACAACAGCCAGTTAAAATTCACCTGCTGGTTTTCAAAGGGAATATTTACATTGCTGCCATTCTTACACTGTTAATAGCAGATGCTTCAAACCTGGTACTGTTAGTCACTGGGTGACTGGGGTTCTAATTCGGAAAGGGGGCGGAGACACAAACAACCAATCAAATGTGTTTAATTTCAATGAGAATATACAAATAATTGATACCAAAAGCCCAAAGCTCATAAACTTGATCATTGAGTGACTGTATGTCAAGGTTAGAAAAAGTGGGTGGAGCCAACAAGTGCATTTTATTCCAGGGGAAAATATAAACTGCAGCCATTCTTACACTTTTAATGGTGGGGTTTCCAAACTTGACACAGTGGGCCACTGCGTGACTGGGATTAATATTCAGAAATGTGGGTGGAGCCAACAACAGTCAATCAAATTTCACCTATTGAATTTCAAGGGGAATATTTACATTGCTACCATTCTTACACTGTTAATGGCAGAGGCCTCTTAGCTGATAGGTGACTGGGGTCCAAATTCACTAAAGGGGGTGAAGCCACAAACAGCTATTCAGATTTGTTACATTGATTTCAGCCATTCTGTTATTGGCAGGGTTCTCAAACGTGACACAGTTGCTCAATGGATGAATGGGATTAATATTCAGGAAAGTGGGTGGAACCTACAACAGCCAATCAAAATTCACCTATTGATTTTTAAGGGAAATATTGAAACTGCTGCCACTCTTACACTAATAATGTCAGAAGCCTCAAACCAGCTACATTCAGTCATGAAGTGGCTGGGGTTCAAATGCAGTAAAGGGGTGGAGCCACAAACAGCCAATCAGATTACTTTACTAGATAAACTGCTTCCATTCACACAAATTTTGATGGCAGAAACCCAAAAGCTTAAAACTTGGTCACTGGGATTTTCTGGGATTCATATTCAAAAAAGTGGGTGGAGCCTAAAAAGAAAAGCAAAATTCACCTGTTGATTTTCAAGGGGAATATTTACATTGCTGCCATTACCAGTGCGTTAATGGTACAAGCCTCAAACCTGGTACAGTTGGTCATTGGGTCACTGGGGTTCAAATTCAGAAAAGGGGTGGAGCTACAAACAGCCAATCAGATTTGTTTCATCTCACTGGTAAATTACAAATTATTGATGCCAAGGACCCCAGAGCTCACAGACTTGGTCATTGAGTGACTGTGTGTCAAGGTTACAAAAATTGGGTGGAGCCAAAAACAAATTTCACTAGGAAAATATAAACTGCAGCCATTCTTACACTGTTAATGGCAGGGTTCTCAAACTTTGCCCAGATGGTCACTGGGTGACTGAGATTAATATTATGGGAAGTGGGTAGAGCCTATAACAGCTAATCAAAATTCACCTGTTTATTTTCAAGGGGAATATTTAAATTGCTGCCATTTTTGCTCTATTAATAGCAGATGCTTCAAACCTGCTACAGTTGGTCATTGGGTCACTGGGGTTCAAATGCCGGAGAGATGCAGAGCCACGAACAGCTCATCTGATTTGCTTAATTTCTATGGGAATATACAAATTATTGATGACAAAGACCCCAAAGTTCACAAACTTGGTCATTAAGTAATTGTGTGTTAGGGTTAGAAAAAGTGGCCGGAGCTAACACCAGCCAAATACATACCCGGGCAACGCCGATTCATCAGCTATTATTCATAAAAGTGGATGGAGCCTACAAAAGCCAATCAAAATTAATCTATTGATTTTCAAGGGAAGTATTTCATTACTGCCATTCTTGCACTGTTAATGGCACAAGCCCCAAACTGGGTACAGTTATTTATTGGGTGACTGGGGTTCAATTGCAGAAAAGGGGTGGAGCCACAAACAGCCCATCAGATTTGTTTCATTTCAATGCAAATTATTGATGCCAAAGACTGCAAAGCTCACAAACTAGGTCATTGAGTCATTGTGTGTTAGGGTTAGAAAAGTGGGTGGAGCCAATACAACCCAAATACATACCCAAGCAACGCCGGGCAATCAGCTAGTACTTATATATTATAACATCTATATGTTCCATTGCATAAGGAGCATACTATGACCTTCTTCTTATATCCTTAAAGGATACTTGCATGATATACCATACATATGTAAACCTGTTATATAATATGTTCTGAAGTGTCTGTATAAGTGAAATGAATACTTGTATTACCTGGCTGACAAAAATTTCAATAAAAATAGATTTAACAAGAAATATATTTAAAGCATATGATTGCAACGTGGGTAATGTGTGCAAAAAAGAAACATGTCTGCTCACCCCTCTTTGTCCACTCCCTGCCCTTCTCTGTCCACCATCCCCCTTCTCTGTCTGTCCACCCCCTTCCCCTTCTCTGTCCACTGCAGGGAAAGTCCTGTCCTGCTAGTCATTTAACCCCCAAATGCTTCCCTAGTAAAATGCCAGGGCGTAGCAATAGCCATAGCAACAATAGCATTGCTATGGGGCCCGCCCGAGCCCTAGTGTCACAGGGGGCCCGCAGCAGAATGCCCCGCTAGGTGCTGGAGGGGTGGCAGCATGAGGGGAGAGCTTGGTGGCAGGTCGGCGGGGAGGGGGGAAGGGCCCCCCTCCCTCACCTCGGGCTCTCCCCTCTGCGCTCTCCCCTCCAGCATTAAATAGGCTATATGCAGGCGGCAGGGCAGCGACGGCAGATACATACCTTCCATGCGTTCCAATGATGCGTCTCTCTCTAGCCTCTGATGCGACTTCCTGTTTATCCCCGCCGACCTGCCACCAAGCTCTCCCCTCATGCTGCCACCCCTCCAGCACCCCAAAAACGGCCCTGAACGGGCCCGGGGGGCCTAACCCAACCTGGGAGGTGCCGCCTGTCACTCACAACCTAACTGGGTTTCCCTGTCACTCACAACCTAACCTGGGGGGCGCCTGTCACTCACAACCTAACCTGGGGGGTGCCTGTCACTCACAACCTAACCTGGGGGGTCCCTGTCACTCACAACCTAACCTGGGGGGTGCCTGTCACTCACTACCTAACCTGGGGGTCGCCTGTCACTCACAACCTAACCTGGGGGGCGCCTGTCACTCACTACCTAACCTGGGAGGCGCCTGTCACTCACTACCTAACCTGGGGGGCCCCTGTCACTCACAACCTAACCTGGGGGGCGCCTGTCACTCACAACCTAATCTGGGGGTCCCTGTCACTCACAACCTAACCTGGGGGGCGTCTGTCACTCACTACCTAACCTGGGGGTCCCTGTCACTCACAACCTAAACTGGGGGCTCCTGTCACTACATACACTGGGGGGGGGGTCCCTGTCACTACCTGAACTAGGGGGCACCTGTCACTACTTACACTGGGGGGCTCCTGTCACTGCCTGAACTGGGGGGCTCCTGTCACTACCTTAACTGGGGGGCTCCTCTCACTACCTAAACTGGGGGACTCCTGGCGCTACTTTAACTAGGGGGCACCTGTCACTACCTAAACTATCCAGGCCAGCCAGCCCAGAATCACTATCAAAAAGGCCACCGCATCACCACCAGTCAGGCCAGCATTTACTTCAACCAGCCAAGCACAGCCCCGCATCACCGCCAGGCCGGCCACAGCATCACCGCCAGCCAAACCAGCCACAGCATCACCGCCAACCCAGCTACAGCATCGGCCACAGCATCACTGCCAGCCAACCCGACCACAGCATCACCGCCAGCCAGGCCAAAGCATCACCACCAGCCAGGCCACAGCATCACTGCCAGGCCTTTCAGCCCGCACATCATCCCCAAACCAGCCAAAAACAGTATTGCCAGGCACAGCAGCCAGTACAGGAGAATTCAGAAGCCAGGTGAGAGGTGTCTACCATATTAAGGGGGCTTTCTGCCTATTTATGTGAAATGCTGTCTATTTATGTGCCTCATGACTGCAGAATTTGTCTTGTTTTGGGCCTCATTTATTGCTGAATTTGTCTTGTTGGGGGCCTCATGATTTGTTGGGGGCCTCACAATTGCTGAATTTGTCATGTTGGGGGCCTCATGATTGCTGAATTTGTCTTGTTGGGGGTCACATGATTGCTAACTGCGAGACTATGGGAAAAGCTGAATCATCATCATATGAGACAATAGCATTAAACCTACTTTTTTAGCTTTTTAAAACAGAAAATAAAACTGGGAGGTTCTAAAAAAAGGAATATATTTTTCAGGAGTAGGATGGATGAAATTGTTTATCTTCACAGTTTATTTTCAACTTGGATTTTCCATAATGTTCATGTATGAGTTAAAACAAGGGGGCCCAGTGATTTCTAGTTATGTCCCTGTCCCTGACTACTACCTAAACTGGGGACACCTATAGACCTGGCTACTTATACTGTACTTAGAGGGGTGCGGGAATGTTGGGGTGGAGGGTCCTGGAGGAATGTTTGGGTGGGAGGTTCGAGGTCTGTGGCGTTGGAAGGTTGTGTGTGTGTGTGTGTGTGTGTGTGGGGGGGCATACAATTTTTTTGCTTTGGGGACCAGTCATTTCTAGCTACGCCCCTGGTAAAATGAGTCGAGATTCGGATCTTTTCAATGATCTGATTCGAATCATCCGAATCATTGAAAAGATCCGGACTTTCCATCTCTAAACCAGAGTGCCCAGAGAAAACCCACACAGACACGGGGAGAACATACAAACTCCTTGCAGATGTTGACCTGGCTGGGATGTGAACTAGAAACCCAGCATTGCAAGGCAAGAGCGCTAACCACTATGCCACCGTGCTGCCCTATAATTATATAAATAAGTATATACATGCATGAGACACATGTGTTGGAGATGTGCATTTATATATGCTTAGTGATGCTCATCCAAGCTAGGATATCCGAGATACTCGGATATCCTAGCTCTTTTTTTACTATTCGAGCTCGAATACCGAGCTCGAATAGTATTAGCTATCCGGGCTGTGCTATCCGAGCGCATTCGGATGGCAATCAGCTATCCGGAGATATCCGAGCTATCCGAGCTCGAATACGGAGCTCGGATAGCGTCAGCAGTGGGTGATGTCACCTCGAGTCCTCACAAGCGAATCAGAGGGCTCCCAGCCCTCTGACTGCAGCCAATCACAGAGGAGGAGCCTGGATAAGACCCCCTCTATAAATAGCAGGCGCCATATTGCCTCACTCGTCCTGCTTGTGACTTACTGACTGACTGTACTGAGAGACTGCTCCAGTGCTTTTTGTCTGTGCAAGTAGTGCATTTATTGTTCAATACACCAAGCGTTTTTACACTCCAACACTTGATATTCACCTGTATTGCTTTGTATTGTAGATAGATTGTATTTTAGGCAGTTTAGTTTGTGTGATTAGGGACTAGGGAGGGAGACTGTCACTGGTGCTGCTGCAGCTGCAGCAGCTAGGCCCTGTGCCTAGGCAAGGCAGCCTGCCCTGCTCTGTGCTCTAGTCTCTAGTTACCTGTGCTCTCAACTGTCCTACTCTACTGTACTACTTCTGTGTTAGATAGATTATTGTACTATTTTGTAGTTAGCAAGGCCCAGCTTTACTGCTATACCTGTCCTGTATCTGCTCTCTGTAATCTAGTCACACCTGTTCTATTGTTTAGCTAGATTCTTCTATTGTTTAGTAGGTACTGTAGTGTACTCTAGTCTGTGTATAGGGACCGTTCGTCACCGCGTTACCTAGGGTCTTTGTGTGCACAGTGCATGTCTGCGCTGTCCACACCCTCTCGTTAGTGCTACACCCGTCCTATTGTTTATATTACTTGTATTGTGTATTCGCTGAATTGTACTGTAGTCTGTGTATAGGGACACCGTCAGTCAGCGTCAGCTAGGGTCTTTGTGTGCGCACTGCGCAATCTCTCGTTAGTGCTACACTGATCTCTGCTGTAGAGAACACCTGTCCGTCACCTCACACACCCACCACCACCAGTCCCACCCTATTAAAGTACCCCACTTGTCCCACCCTTCTTTACATACATAACTTTTTTTTTCATTTGTATAATATTAAAAATATACGATGTCTGGCACTGGCAGCCGCGGTTTGAGCAGGGGCAGCAAGGGCAGCATGGGCATCGGCAAGAGAGGAGGTCGTGGCAGCCGCGCCACCACCACCATGCACAGTTCTGCGTCTGCACCAGTGGCTATTTCTGCCATTAACCACTGGCCATGGTCGCCTTGGCCACCCTACAGCTGGGAGTCATGCTGCAGAGACGCAGCAGCGTGTGGCGCAGATGTTCCTCCCACCACCAGGTCGTAGCCGTCCTATTGAGGAGAAGGACGCAGACTCTGTGGTGGAACTGATGGTGGATGAGCAAGCCACCATTAGCTCTGGAACCGAGTCCTCCACCCCTGCCACCACTCCTGTTCGCAAGAGCAGCAGCAGCCGCCCAGCACTGCCTGGGGAGGAGGAGGAGGAGGAGTGCAGTTCTCCAGCCCCAGCGGGCAACACCAGCACCCTGTCACTCAGCACCTTCTTTACCCCAAGCACAGCGAGGGTATGGAGTGCTGTTGCGACAGAATTTGAGGAGGAAGAAATGCTGATGGGCACTTTGGGGGATGATGCTTTGGACAGTCATACAGTGGTGAGTGTCCATCAGCCCATGCATGCAGAAGGGGAGTTTGTGGGGTCATCCCAGCAGGACATGTTTGCGGAGGGGGAGGATGATGATGACAGGGACAGAGACTGGGTGGCAGATCCTGGAGATGTCATCAGCTCTGAGGAGGAGGAGGAGGATGCATCTGCGGGCCTTGCTAGAAGGATCAGCATCGCAGACATAGGCAGGATCAGAAGTGGGCGTGGTCCCAATTTGGAATTTTTTCACCCTGCCATATGTGGATTGTATGCCACCTGCAACCAGTGCCGCTGGCAGCTCAGCAGAGGGAAGGACCCCTCTGCGTATGGCACCACCTCTCTGGTGACCCATCTGGCAGGGAAACACTTTCATGAGCATGAAGAGTTCATGAAGTTGAAAGAAGCTGGCAGTGGCAGACCTGCCACCACTGCGAAGCCGTCGGCAGCAGCCACCCGCCCTCCTCCACCTCCTCCAGCAGCACCAGCACGAGTGCGTCAGAAACGCACTGCTCGTCCTCCCTCTGCAACTCCTGCCGATGACACTGAGGCCTGTTCTGGCAGGCAGTCCTCAGTGGCCTCCTCTGCTCCCTCCAGTGATTCCCGTGGCAGCAAAAGGCGTCGCCAGACCATGCTCAGCGACACCTTGCAGGGGGTGGTCAGGGTTCTGCCTCCCAGCAGCCTTCGCGTGCGTCAGCTGAACGGCTTGCTGGCACGGGCCATGTGCTCCCAACTCCTGCCTTATTCCCTTGTGCAGGAGGGGAGAGACATGCGTGCGCTCCTGATGTGTGCAGCCCCCAATTGGCCACTCCCCAGCCGACATTTTTTTGCACGCACTGCCATCCCTGCACTTCACCGCTCTGTGATGGCCAATGTCGGGAGAGGGCTGGATCACGCGGTGGGTCAATGGGTCCACGTCACCATGGACTCATGGAGCAGCCGGTTTGGGACAGGCCGCTATCTGTCCTTCACCGCGCATTGGGTCAGCTTGGTGGAAGGGGGTGAGGAGGGGGGAGCAGCATCGGGCACAGTGAGAGCAGCAGCAGCAGCAACAACGCAGTGGGTGGTGCCACCATGCAGGGTCAGCGGAATTGCAGCAGGTTCCTTCCATCCTCTGGCACACCAGCCCAAACCCCCCGCCTTAGCTGCAGCATGAAGCCCCGCCACTGCCAAGAGCTGCTGGATTTGGTCAGCCTGGGGAAGACCAAACTGACGGCTAACCATGTCCTGGCCAAACTCCGAGAGCAGGAGAGGAATTGGCTGACCCCCAGAGGCCTCAGAGTCGGAGAGGTGGTGTCTGACAATGGGGCAAACCTGGTTGCTGCAATCAGCAGGGGAGACCTGACCCACATCCCCTGCCTGGTGCACGTCCTGAACCTGGTAGTCCAAAAGTTCCTGCGGACCTACCAGAGGATGGACCGACTCCTTGAGGCATCAAGGAAGGTTGTGCGTCATTTCCGGCACTCGATTGCAGAAGGAGCTGCACCTACCACAGCACCGGCTGATGATCGATGTTCCAACTTGCTGGAACTCCACCCTGGCAATGTTGGAGCATCTGATTGAACAGAGGCAGGCTGTCAGCCAGTACGTTGCACAAGCAACAGTTGCCGCCATCACTGCAACTGGGCGTGCCGCCACCAACCTCCTGTCCATCATCTCCACGGAGGACTGGGGGAACATGCAGCAGGGGTGCTCAGTGCTGGCACCCTTCCTGCAGGCCACCAACATGGTAAGCAGGGACCATGCAATGGTGTGCGAGTGGGTGCCCATGGTGTGTGTGCTGGACAGGGCCCTGTATGCACTGCTGGAAGAGGGAGCGGCAGCCTTGGACCAGCAGGAGCTGCAGGCAGCTTCACAGGCCACCTCTGAGGAGGAGGGCTTGGAGTTGGTGGAGGTACCTGACCTTGCTGCTGATGAGGGGGAGCAGCAGAGCGCAGCTGGAGTGGTGCAAGGGTGGAGAGAGGATCAGGTGGAGGAGGCAGAGGATGAGGAGGACAGCACTGTCGGCCCTGGGGCTGCCGATGATGTGCCAGCAGACGTGGCCAAACTCTTCCCAATGGCAGTGCACATGCTGAGGTGCCTGCACAAGGACCCAAGGGTCATCCAGATGAAGCAGAGGGAGGACATCTGGATCTGCATGATGCTGGACCCACGTCTGAAGGGGAAGCTCAGCCAGTTCCTGCCTGGAGGAGGAGATCGTGCGCAACAAATGAGGGATTTGCAGCTGTCCCTTGTTGAGCGCTTGGAGGAAACCTTCCCTCAGCCATCCACCCCCACTGTCCAGCGAGCACAGAGGCAGCAGCAGGTGCCTGCATCCACCAGCAGCAAGCGCACGCGCACCACAGACCTGCTGTCTCTGACCCAAGAGCTCTACATGAGTGTAGAGCTGCCAAGGACTAGAGAGGAGGTGCCTGCAGCAGCATCCTTCTCCAGTCACAGGCAGCGCTTGACCCGCATGGTGGCTGACTACATGGGGTCCTTCAGCGGGCTTGATCCCATTGAGTATTGGGTCAAGCACCAGCCGATCTGGAGCGAGCTTGCGCAGTACGCCCTGGAAGTGCTCTCCTGCCCCCCTTCCAGCGTACTGTCAGAGCGTTGCTTCAGTGCAGCCAGTGGAGTCGTCACTGAGAAGCGATCTCGTCTGTCTCACAAGTCTGTGGACAGACTGACGTTTCTCAAAATAAACCAGGCTTGGGTGGAAGGCAAATTCCTGGCCCCTGTTGTCGGCGAGAGGGGGACATGAAGTGGCACACACACATTACACCTGCTGCTGCTGCTGTATTTCTTCCTGCTGTCTGTGTCTCCACTGCCAGGGAACACATTAAAAGGTGCTGCTGCCCATGTGCCATCAGCTATTTACGCTCAAATATAGCTGCATTATTTTGAAAAAAAAAATGAAATTATTTTAGAGGTGTCCGGGTTGAAAACTGTGCTGTCCCAATTGTGTATTGGACACAATGTGGGCTTCACGACCGCTGTCAGGAACCTCATGGTGTTTATTTACGGCCCTGGAACCACCGCTAGGACCCAAGGCCTATTATGTCTCGCTGCCTGCCCTCCTGCCTGCTGCCTGCTGCCAGTCTGCCACACACTCAACCTCCTCACGCTGCCTGCTGCTGTATTTCCTCCTGCTGTCTGTATGATTTCACTGCCAGGGAACACATTACAAGGTGCTGCTGCCTGTGCGCCACCAGCTATTTACGCTCACAAATAGCTGCATTATTTTGAAAAAAAAAATTAAATTATTTTAGAGGTGTCCGTGTTGAAAACTGTGCTGTCCCAATTGTGTATTGGACCCAATGTGGGCTTCACGACCTCTGTCAGGAACCTCATGGTGTTTATTTACGGCCCTGGAACCACCGCTAGGAACCAGGGCCTATTATGTCTCGCTGCCTGCCCTCCTTCCTGCTGCCAGTCTGCCACACACTCAACCTCCTCATGCTGCCTGCTGCTTTATTTCCTCCTGCTGTCTGTATGTTTCCACTGCCAGGGAACACATTACAAGGTGCTGCTGCCCATGCGCCACCAGCTATTTACGCTCACAAATAGCTGCATTATTTTGAAAAAAAAAATTACATTATTTTAGAGGTGTCCAGGCTGAAAACTGTGCTGTCCCAATTGTGTATTGGAGAAAATGTGGGCTTCACGACCGCTGTCTGGAACCTCATGGTGTTTATTTACGGCCCTGGAACCACCGCTAGGAACCAGGGCCTATTATGTCAGTTACATCACACTGCCTGACACACACTACTCCTCCTCCTGTAGCTGCATTGAGCTTCTGCTGTCTGTGTGCTGCTACCACTGCCAGGGAGAACAGAAGAAGAACTATTTTCTGCTGCCACCCACTCTCCTACCAGCTATTACCACACTACAAAGCTGCAACTACTTCCTCCTCCTGCTGATGTCTGTGTTTTACCACCGCCAGGGTACACAGAAAAAGGCGCTGTGGCTTGCAATGTGCCACTAGTACCTATTATGCCATCAACACAAATATAACTATGGTGTTATTAAAATAAAATATTTCCACAAATGAAGTAAAAAAAAATATTACAAAAGAAAGGAAAACCAAGACACATAATATAATGCTAGAGAAGAAGAGGAAGTAGAAGAAGAAGAAGAAGAAAGAAGAAGAAGATATAGAAGAAGAAGAAGATATAGAAGAAGAAGAAGATATAGAAGAAGAAGATATAGAAGAAGAAGATATAGAAGAAGAAGAAGACATAGAAGAAGAAGATATAGAAGAAGAAGATGAAGAAGAAGAAGACATAGAAGAAGAAGATATAGAAGAAGAAGAAGAAGAAGAAGAAGAAGAAGAAGAAGAAGAAGAAGAAGATATAGAAGAAGAAGAAGAAGATATAGAAGAAGAAGAAGAAGATATAGAAGAAGAAGAAGAAGAAGAAGATATAGAAGAAGAAGAAGAAGATATAGAAGAAGAAGAAGAAGAAGAAGATATAGAAGAAGAAGAAGAAGAAGAAGAAGAAGAAGAAGAAGAAGAAGAAGATATAGAAGAAGAAGATATAGAAGAAGAAGACGAAGAAGAAGAAGATATAAAAGAAGAAGAAGATATAGAAGAAGAAGAAGAAGATATAGAAGAAGAAGAAGATATAGAAGAAGAAAAAGATAATTGAAGAAGATACAAGAAGTAGAAGATGAAGAAGATTCGAGCAGAAGAAGATATAGAAGAAGAAGAAAAAGAAGAAGATATAGAAGAAGAAGAAGAAGAAGATATAGATGAAGAAGATGAAGACGGCATAAATGAAGACTTACAACTTACAACCATTTTGGACACACCTTCTCATGCAAACACTTTTCATGAAGTTAATTTACTATTTTTAATACCTTTTTAATAACTACTACATCACCACATAATCACTTGATGTTTTTCTTCATAAAAAAGGTGGTTTCATGCATCATTGACCTCCAATACAAGTTTTAAAAGCTATTTAAGGCCAGCTTGAATATTTTACTCGAATACAAACTCGGATAGTGACGTTGGATATCCGAGGTCGAATCGGATATTCGATTAACTCGACTATCGAACTTCGAGTGAATTCGGATAGTTTACTATCCGAATTCGACCAAACTCGAATAGGATAATGAGGTATCCAATCAACACTGGCTGCGAACACAGGTAAGACATCTTCCTGCTACTGCTGCCACCCTCAACCTGATCACGGACCTGACATGATCCACCAACACCACCATCACTCCATTTCCTTTTAGGAGTGGCAGGAAATTGCTGCTGCTCTCGCTCCATTATTTTGGGGCTAAAAACTTTATTGGGGAAGGGGTGACAAAACAGATCAGAAAATAAGGGGGTGAAATAAAGAACATAAACAAACAAAACAAAAAAAAACTTGCACTACACTCAACTAATCAATCACCTAACTCACTCTCACTCTGTCAAACACTAAGCCTGCGGCCTGGCTGGCCGTGTCTAAACCTCTTTACACAGCAACTACTAGCACACTACACTACAATCTATCACTCAAAATAACACTACTGTCACTCTCTCACAAATACACCTCGCTAGTACTACTAATAGCTCACACTCAATCTAATTCTTTCTCACAGAGTCTTTAAAAAGACTTTTGGTTCATATACAGTCTTTGAAAAGACTTTTGTTTTATGTTAAAACAATTAATATGGGTCTGTCTCTCCTCTCTCTCCAACACCAGACTGAAACCCACAAGCTTTGTGACTGCACACCTCTCCTATATGCAAAATAGGTGGGAAAGCTGCTGATAGGTAGCTAGGGAGCTGGTTGCTAACGTAGGATTGGTTGGTTATTCTTAAGACTCTAATTGGTGCACAAAATCCGATTTTCATGCAGAAATCCTGATGTTTTCACTTATAAGCTTCAGTCTAGGGTCTTCCTTCTGATTGGCTTAAAAAAATGTGCATTCCGACGGAATTCCGCATAGCAATTCCGGAATTACCATTTAGCGCTATAGCAATTCCGTTCTGATGCAACGGAACGGAATTGCCAAATTCCGACCGGAATCGGGGAAATCTCAATTCCGCGGAATCAAGTGAGCAACCCTAATAGGAACATTTTCTTATAGATACAGGTAAGTATTTATGGTTAATCCTACTAATATTATAAATGTGGAAGTTTGGATGTTTGAACATTTGGACATTTGTGCGTTTGGATGTTGTAGGTTTCACCCAATTTTCTGTATATTAATCCCAGTCACCCAGTGACCGACTGTTCAAAGTTTGAGGACCCTACCATTAACAGTGTAAGAATGGCTGCAGCTTACATATTCCCAGTGAAATTTGTATTTGTCTCTACCCACTGATGTCCGACATTGCCCAGGTATGTATTTGACTGGTGTTGGCTGCACCCACTTTTTCTAATTCAACACACAATTACTCAATGACCATGTGTAACGATTGTGGGATATCTCCGTGTTCAGCGCACAAAGATGTGCGCTGACACTGCGGAGGTCCTCCACAAGCGTGTCAAGATACTAGAACCCAGCTTTTGGTGCTACGCACCAGTAGAGGGAAAATTCCTGTCGGCAGATGGCGCTGGGGAGTGCAGAGGAACCAATCCTCTGTACCTCCACAAACGCCAGACAGGAATTTGTACGAAGCGCAGAACGCAATCGCAAGAGAGGCGATTGCGAATGAGATTGAGCAAAGGGATAGGTTGTATGTGTGTGCGCCAATCTAGTCGCCACCCTGCGACCGCGCACACACAACAGCAGATACGAAATAGGAACGCGATCGCGAGAGGTGCGATCGCCAGACGAGACACAAGGCAGAACAGAACAGAATACGAGGTTAGCAAAGGCACAGCAAATAATACAATGAGGAGATACGGAAAATAATAAACGCTAGCTAACCGCGAACACCGCACTCATTCGCAACAGTGCACGCGGTTTATGCGCGGTCTCCACGTGATAAGCACAACAGAGACAAGCACGCCTAACTAACCATAGACAGACAAACATGAAACAGAGGACGCGACGCTTGCTTAACGGTTACCTCACCGAGCCTTCAGCAAGCGGTCGCAACAGACAAGACAGACACACGAAAACAGAAACTAGGCAGAGAGGATCCACCGCTCTTCCGCCAGAGCAAGTGTGATCCGAGCAGGAACACAGATCAGAAGGATCCACAGCCGCTACCGCTAGAGGCCAGTGCGACCCAAACAAGACAGAACGATTCGCTATCAACCGCCGCTGGTGACAGCGCAATCGCGACAGACAAGACAAGACAGAATAGGCAGTACAAATTATACACAAACTGACTGCACTAACTAGGAATGCAAGGAGCACTCCCCAAGAATTAACTATACTAAGATAGCAGTGGCTGACACTCCAGGTGAGTCCAGCAGGAACAAACCTCTATGAGCAGCGAAGCATTGTGGGACACACATAGTACTTATAGTACACGCCTCCAATGAATGTGGCCAGGCAATTTGCATGACAACGTATGCAAATTCCTCAGCAAGCACAAGCTGCAAAACTGACAGAAGGACTTCTTTCCAGAGTCCTGCAGCATGCAGACCTGAATAATGATCAAAAGGCTGCCTGCCTGCGCAGGCAGCTGAGCGGATCGTTACAGTACCCCCCCTCTAGGGACGAATTCCAGACGTCTTTCAAAACTGGCGTTACCAAAAAACTCTAACTGAAGACTCATGAAGGTCGGGGCAGCCCGACAAGGTCCAATTCCAGAGTCAGTCCACCCGAAACCGACCTCATCGGAAACAGAAGCCACCGAAACATGCCCATCAGTACTACCAGTCTTAGCGTAACACCCATCAGGACTGTGGATACCAGAGAAAAAGCCATCGACACCCTCCAGACAATACCCACCACCTTCCAACGAGCGTCCGAAAATACCAAACCTGCCACAATACCTGTTCGAAGTGTCCCTTACAACACAAAAGCCACCGTTGATCTTATCCAGGGGACCAAGCAAAATCTCTCCCGGAATCTCCCAGAACCTTTTGAAGCTCCACAGAGATCCCAAGACGGCAGAACAATCACCAGGCTCACATGGAGAATTACCAAGAACCCCCATGGAACCAATGACAATTCCGGATTCAGAATTACGAGGACACCCATCAAGATCAAGACTTTCAGGGACCACTTCTGGGCATGCAAGCAGGCAGGCTAAATCAGAGCATGTCTCCACCGAGGAAGCATCTGAGTACGCTGGTAACCGAGGCACACTTGGGCTTTCTGGGTCACAGAGCACACTGGGGTACACCAGCACAGGAGAAACCTCAGTACATGTCGGGGAACTGCCAACCTCAGAGTCCGGCACGACAAGACCAAAACCAGTACCGGACAGAGAATCATCATGAGTGGAGGTCACAGGCACTGTACTTTCACAAGAAGACTCGGATACAAATTCAGAAATTTCTGTGACAATAATATCATCATTGACTACATATGAGTGAAGCTCCATCAGAGCTGAAAAGGTAGCCAGCAAGGCAGCAATGCCTACGGAAGAGGGTAACACCTCAGAAGGACTTGGGGGGCAGGAGACATCTCCTACAAGTTCTGCACCCTTTGGGAGGAACTCTGAGACCTCCAGAACATCAAACAAGACCTCAGGAACATCATTTTTCAAGTTTTCTCGGAAGGATTCTGAACTATCCATGTTACAGGGCAAAACTGGAAGTTTATTTTGTGGACAGGGCAGATGTCCCAGGAATGGTTCCACCATAACCTGAGACTGGATCTCATCATCATGAGGGGAATGTACAGGTATATTTACTGGAACACACACTGACTCCCTAACTTCATTCTCACTGTACCCAGAATTCTGTGTGGCAGTCAAACTAGCTTGTAACTCCAAAACTGCAGAAAAACAGGTGAGTATAGTGGCAATACCTAGACGAGCCTCTAGGGACACTGCAGGAGACTCTAAACAAGGCCATCTTAACTCATCCAGAGTACAGGGTGCAGAATCAGCACTTTCCTCAGAACAAGAAAGGGACTCACAAATGTCAGTGTGATTGGACATCATATTGTTATTCATGGTACAGGGCAGGCTCAGAGAAACTTTCTCTGGACCCAGCAAAGATGTTTCAGAGTCAGATTCGCAAAACCGAAGCGCTGTCTCACTCTTAGATTCGGTTAACAATGTCAAATCCGAGGAGCCAGAACGCAAAACCTGCGAATCCAAGATCGCTTTAGGTTGTGAAACTGACGCTTCCATAGCGCAAATCTCCGCGATCTGCGGAGCAGACTGCAAGGCATCTAGGGTCGAAACACTGGAGCAATTGTCCCCAGGCAACGGGCCCTTACAGGTGTGAACAGGGTGAGACAGAGACTCATCTGCAGAAGAAATAGCGACATCAACAGAATAAACTTTATTAGGCATATTAATTTCACTTTTGATGCTGCATAGTTTAGGAATTTTTCCCATAGCAGGATCATAGATGGAAGATCTTAAAGATCTGTTCTTAGATGACAAGGGATCCCACATATCTTTGAGAAAACTGGCACATTCATGTTGATCACAATCTGCAGGAACATCTGAGAAACAGGCATTACATCGCATAGATTCAAACTTCACGCAATCAGGAGAGAATCTTTCAAGATTCGCACAAGAATCAACCACAGTAGTGCACCCATTCATGTCAGGTCGCACAATATCTAGACTCACATGCTTTACCCCAGAAAGGCAGGAACAATCATCCGATAACGATGTCTCTTTATTGAAGTCAATTGATTGGTGTGTGTGCAATTCATCCAAAATCGTCTGCCACACATAAGTCACCGGATTCACAAAACATTCGTCACACTCATCAGAGTCAATCAAAGCGTACACCGAATCAAGACAAGCATAAAGAATCTCTGCGCTTTTTGCGATGTAAAAATCGCAAAACGCCTTCCAATCAATCTCGAACTCCTCAATTAATGCTCCAATATCCCATGGAGCAAATGGGGGTTCAAACAACTCGGTTTCCAAGAAACCCTCATAAGGGTTGGGGTCAGGAACATGCAAAGACTTTCTCACTCCTTTAATATAGAAAATAATTCTGCCTATCAAAGGATCCACAAATGCCCTTTCTTGGGGTAATGAAACCTGAGACTGAGAAATTTCAGACTTTACAGAAACAATTTTTTTATTTGTAATTGCTATGGGCAACGGATTTTTCAGCTGAGAAGTCTTCCTTTTTTTCCTGCTTTTAGTCCTTGCTGCTTTAGGTGGCTGCTGTTTAGACACAGGGGAATAGTTACTGCATTCATTTTCAAACTGAATGGTTTTGCATGAAGTAGGTAGAGCAGCTGACTCATTAGCAACTACACACTCATACAGGGCAGGTGGCAAGCAAGGCAACTCAAACCAGTAGGAGAATGTAAATGTAAGAAACTGATATAGATTATCATTCCAAGAATTGTCTTGCAAGATTTCATGAGCCCATACAAACAGATCATCTTTCAAAAGCACATAAGCTAATTGGAGAGCAGACGTGGACGGATCAGTAATTTGAAAAGTAGGATTCAGACAAAATTTTACGCATTCAGAGAGAAAATCCTCTTTCGTCTCTGAATTTAATATTTTGAAACTCTTAAAGACACAGGAACCATACTCAGCAAAATCGTACAAATCAGAAATTCCCTCTACACTGGGGTTTTGGGTTGGGCTGCTCATAATGTAACGATTGTGGGATATCTCCGTGTTCAGCGCACAAAGATGTGCGCTGACACTGCGGAGGTCCTCCACAAGCGTGTCAAGATACTAGAACCCAGCTTTTGGTGCTACGCACCAGTAGAGGGAAAATTCCTGTCGGCAGATGGCGCTGGGGAGTGCAGAGGAACCAATCCTCTGTACCTCCACAAACGCCAGACAGGAATTTGTACGAAGCGCAGAACGCAATCGCAAGAGAGGCGATTGCGAATGAGATTGAGCAAAGGGATAGGTTGTATGTGTGTGCGCCAATCTAGTCGCCACCCTGCGACCGCGCACACACAACAGCAGATACGAAATAGGAACGCGATCGCGAGAGGTGCGATCGCCAGACGAGACACAAGGCAGAACAGAACAGAATACGAGGTTAGCAAAGGCACAGCAAATAATACAATGAGGAGATACGGAAAATAATAAACGCTAGCTAACCGCGAACACCGCACTCATTCGCAACAGTGCACGCGGTTTATGCGCGGTCTCCACGTGATAAGCACAACAGAGACAAGCACGCCTAACTAACCATAGACAGACAAACATGAAACAGAGGACGCGACGCTTGCTTAACGGTTACCTCACCGAGCCTTCAGCAAGCGGTCGCAACAGACAAGACAGACACACGAAAACAGAAACTAGGCAGAGAGGATCCACCGCTCTTCCGCCAGAGCAAGTGTGATCCGAGCAGGAACACAGATCAGAAGGATCCACAGCCGCTACCGCTAGAGGCCAGTGCGACCCAAACAAGACAGAACGATTCGCTATCAACCGCCGCTGGTGACAGCGCAATCGCGACAGACAAGACAAGACAGAATAGGCAGTACAAATTATACACAAACTGACTGCACTAACTAGGAATGCAAGGAGCACTCCCCAAGAATTAACTATACTAAGATAGCAGTGGCTGACACTCCAGGTGAGTCCAGCAGGAACAAACCTCTATGAGCAGCGAAGCATTGTGGGACACACATAGTACTTATAGTACACGCCTCCAATGAATGTGGCCAGGCAATTTGCATGACAACGTATGCAAATTCCTCAGCAAGCACAAGCTGCAAAACTGACAGAAGGACTTCTTTCCAGAGTCCTGCAGCATGCAGACCTGAATAATGATCAAAAGGCTGCCTGCCTGCGCAGGCAGCTGAGCGGATCGTTACACCATGTTTGTGAGCTTTGCAGTCTTTGGAATCAATAATTTGCATTGAAATGAAAACAATCTGATTGGCTGTTTGTGGCTCCACCCTCTTTTCTGAATTTGAACCCCAATCACCCAATGATCAAGTGTACCAGGTCTGAGGCTTGTGCCATTAACAGTGCAAGAATGGCAGCAATGAAATATTCCCCTTGAAAAGCAATAGGTGAATTTTGATTGTCTTTTGTAGGCTACACCCACTTTTCTGATTATTAATACCAGTCACCCAGTGACCAATTGTGCAAAGTTTGAGGACCCTACCATTAGCAGTGTAAGAATGGCTGCTGTTTACATTTTCCCAGTGAAATGTGTATTTGTCTCCTCCCGCTTTTTGGTTATGGGAATAAAAAGTATCCTATACTTTATTCCAGGTAATGTAATGTGTGTGTGCCAAATTTCATTCAAATCCGTTCAGCCATTTTTGCGTGATCGAGTAACAAACATCCAAACATCCAAACATCTGAAATTTCCCATTTATAATACTAGCTGGAGGCCCTGCGTTGCCCGGGTATGTATTTGACTGTTGTTGGCTCTGCCCACTTTTCCTAACCCTAACACACAATTACTCATTTACTTAAAGAGACACTGAAGCGAAAAAAAAAATTATGATATTATGATTTGTATGTGTAGTACAGCTAAGAAATAAAACATTAAGATCAGATACATCAGTCTAATTGTTTCCAGTACAGGAAGAGTTGAGAAACTCCAGTTGTTATCTCTATGCAAACAAGCCATTAAGCTCTCCGACTAAGTTAGTCGTGGAGAGGGCTGTTATCTGACTTTTATTATCTCAACTGTAAGTGAACTGTTTACTTTTCCTCTGCTGGAGGAGAGGTCATTACTTCACAGACTGCTCTGAAAGAATAATTTTGAATGCTGAGTGTTGTGTAATCTGCACATATTATATAATAATGCAATGTTAGAAAAAACACTATATACCTGAAAATAAAAGTATGAGAATATTTTCTTTGCTGCTAATCTTCTAGTAATTATTCATAGTACACAACCAATTCATTATATCATATATATTTTTTTAGCTTCAGTGTCTCTTTAATGACCAAGTTTGTGAGCTTTGCGGTCTTTGGCATCAATAATTTGCATTGAAATAAAATAAATCTGATTGGATGTGGCTCCACCCTTTTTCTGAATAGGAACCCCAGTCACCCAATGACCAACTGTACCAGGTTTAAGTCTTTGCCATTAACAGTGCAAGAATGGTAGCAATTACATATTCCCCTTGAAAATCAATAGGTGAATTTTAATTGGCTTTTGTAGGCTCCACCCACTTTTCTGAATATTAATCCCAGTCACCCAGTGACCAATTGTGCAAAGTTTGAGAACCCTATCATTAACAGTGTAAGAATGGCTGCAGTTTACATTTTCTCAGTAAAATTTGTATTTGTCTCCGCCCACTGATGACCCTGCATTGCTTACTTATTGCCCGAATATGTATTTGGCTGGTGTTGGTTGTGCCCACTTTTCCTAACCCTAACACACAATTAATCAATTACTCAATGACCGAGTTTGTGAGCTTTGCAGTCTTTGGCATCAATAACCTGCATTAAAATGAAACAAATCCAATTGGCATTTTTGGCTCCACCCCCTTTTATACATTTAAACCCCAAGTCACCCAATGATCAACTGTACCAGGTTTGAGGCTTGTGCCATTAACAGTGCAAGAATGGCAGCAATAAAATATTCCCCTTGAAAAGCAATAGGTGAATTTTGATTGTCTTTTGTAGGCTCCACCCACTTTTCTGAATATTAATCCCAGTCACCCAGTAACAAACTGTGCAATGTTTGAGAACCCTACCATTAACAGTGTAAGAAAGGCTGCTGTTTACATTTTCCCAGTAAAATTTGTATTTGTCTCCGCCCACTTGTGACCCTGCATTGCTTACTTATGTATTTGGCTGGTGTTGACTGTGCCCACTTTCCTAACCCTAACACACTATTAATAAATTACTCAATTATCAAGTTTGTGAGCTTTGCAATGTTTGGCATCAATAATTTGCATTGTAATGAAACAAATCTGATTGGCTGTTTGTGGCTACACCCCCTTTCTGAAATTGAACCCTAGTTACCCAGTGATCAACTGTACCAGTTTTGAGGCTTGTGCCATTAGCAGTGCAAGGATGGCAGCAATGTAAATATTCCCCTTGAAAATAAATAGGTGAATTTTGATTTGCTTTAATAGGCTCCACTCACTTTTATCCTATCCTATCCTACTAATACAATAAATGGGAAAGTTCGGATGTTTGGATGTTTGGATGTTTGTTACTCGATTACGCAAAAATGGCTAAACTGATTTGAATGAAATTTGGCACACAAATAGTACATTACCTGGAATAAAGTATAGGATACGTGTTATTCCCCATAACCAAAACATGGGCGGAGACAAATACAGATTTCACTGGAAAATGTAAACTGCAGCCATTCTTACACTGTTAATGGTAGGGTTCTCAAACTTTGCACAGTTGGTCGTTGGGTGACTGGGATTAATATTCAGAAAGGTGGGTGGAGTCTATAAAAGCCAATCAAAATTAACCTATTGATTTTCAAGGGGAATATTTACATTGCTGCCATTCTTGCACTGTTAATGGCACAAGCCTCAAACCTGGTACAGTTGATCATTGGGTGACTAGGGTTCAATTTCAGAATGGGGTGGAGCCACAAACAGCCATTTAGATTTGTTTCATTTCAATGCAAATTATTGATGCCAAACACCGCAAAGATCACAAACTTGGTAATTGATTAATTGTGTGTTAGGGTTAGAAAAGTAGGCACAGCCAACACCAGCCAAATACATAAGCGGGCAACGCCGGGTCATAAGTGGGCGGAGACAAATACAAATTTTACTGGGAAAATGTAAACAGCAGCCATTCTTACACTGTTAATGGTAGGGTTCTCAAACTTTGCACAGTTGATTACTGAGTGACTGGGATTAATATTCAGAAAAGTGGGTGGAGTCTATAAAAGCCAATCAAAATTAACCTATTGATTTTTCAGGGGAATATTTACATTGCTGCCATTCTTGCACTGTGAATGGCACAAGCCTCAAACCTGGTACAGTTGATCATTGCGTGACTGGGGTTTACATTCATAAAACAGGGTGGAGCCACACACAGCCAATTGGCCTGATTCACAAAGCGGTGCTAACAGTTAGCACGCTGGTGAAAAGCCCTTTATCATGCCTAAACTCAGTTTAGGCATGATAAGTTTAGGTGTGATAAGTTTAGGCATGATAAGTTTAGGTGTGATAAGTTTAGGCATGATAAGTTTAAGCGCCAACTGGGTTAGCACCGCAGTGCACAGCTGATCAAAAGTTTTACGCTAGCAAAGTCTGGTGCACTTCGTATAAAGTTTAATGGCGCTGCTTTGCGTGCTGGACTTTGCAAGCGATCTAAACTTATCTAAACTTATCATGCCTAAACTTATCACACCTAAACTTATCATGCCTAAACTTATCACACCTAAACTGGCTTTTCACCAGCGTGGTGCAATGGTTATCATGCCTAAAGTCTCTAACTGGGTTAACACCGCTTTGTGAATCGAGCCCCATAAGATTTGTTTCATTTTAATGCAGGTTATTGATGCCAAAGACCGCAAAGCTCACAAACTTGGTTATTGAGTAATTGATTAATTGTGTGTTAGGGTCAGGAAAAGTGGGCGCAGCCAGCACCTGCAAAATACATAATCGGGCAATGCCGGGTCATCAGTAGGCAGAGACAAATGCAAATTTCACTGAGGAAATGTAAACTGCAGCAATTCTTATACTTTTAATGGTAGGGTTCTCAAACTTTGCACAATTGGTCACTGGGTGACTGGGATTAATATTCAGAATAGTGGGTGGAGCCTATAAAAGCCAATCAAAATCCACCTATTGATTTTTAAGGGGAATATTTAATTGCTGCCATTCTTGCACTGTTAATCACCTGTACCTGGCACAGTTGGCCATTGGGTGATTGGGGTTCAAATTCAGAAAAGGGGTGGAGCCACATCCAATCAGATTAATATTATTTCATTGCAAATTATTGATGCCAAAGACTGCAAAGCTCACAAACTTGGTCATTAAGTAATTGTATGTTAGGGTTAGGAAAAGTGGGCAGAGCCAACACTAGCCAAATATATACCCGGGCAACGCCGGGCGTGCAGCTAGTATAATAAATAGGAAAGTTCGGATGTTTGGATGTTTGGATGTTTGTTACTCGATCACGCAACAATGGCTGAACGGATTTGAATGAAATTTGGCACACACATAGTTCATTACCTGGAATAAAGTATAGGATACTTTTTATTCCCATTAAAAAAAGGGGGCGGAGACAAATACAAATTTCACTGGAAAATGTAAACTGCAGCCATTCTTACACTGTTAATGGTAGGGTTCTCAAACTTTGCACAGTTGGTTAATGAGTGACTGGGATTACTATTTAGAAAAGGGTGTGGAGTGTATAAAAGCCAATCAAAATTAACCTATTGATTTTCAAGGGGAATATTTACATTGTTGCCATTCTTGCACTGTTAATGGCACAAGCCTCAAACCTGGTACAGGTGATCATTGGGTGACTAGGGTTCAATTTCAGAAAGGGGTTTGAGCCACAAACAGCCAATTAGATTTGTTTCATTCCAATGCAAATTATTGATGCCAAACACCGCAAAGCTCACAAACTAGGTAATTGAGTAATTGATTAATTGTGCGTTAGGGTTAGAAAAGTGGGCACAGCCAACACCAGCCAAATACATAAGCGGGCAATGCTGGGTCATAAGTGGGCGGAGACAAATACAAATTTTACTGGGAAAATGTAAACAGCAGCCATTCTTACACTGTTAATGTTAGGGTTCTTAAAATTTGCACAGTTTGTTACTGGGTGACTGGGTTAATATTCAGAAAAGTGGGTTGAGCCTACAAAAGGCAATCAAAAATTACCTGTTGATTATTCAGGGGAATATTTCATTGCTGCCATTCTTGCACTGTTAATGGCAAAAGCTTCAAACCTGGTACAGTTGATCATTGCGTGACTGGGGTTTACATTCATAAAACAGCGTGGAGTTACACACAGCCAATATGATTTGTTTCATTTTAATGCAGGTTATTGATGCCAAAGACCGCAAAGCTCACAAACTTGGTCATTAAGTAATTGATTAATTGTGTGCTAGAGTTAGGAAAAGTGGGCGCAGCAAGCACCTGCAAAATACATAATCGGGCAATGCTGGGTTATCAGTGGGCGGAGACAAATGCAAATTTCACTAAGAAAATGTAAACTGCAGCCATTCTTACACTTTTATTAGTAGGGTTCTCAAACTTTGCACAATTGGTCACTGGGTGACTGGGATTAATATTTAGAGAAGTGGGTGGAGCCTACAAAAGCCAATCAAAATGTACCTATTGATTTTCAAGGGGAATATGTCATTGCTACCATTGTTGCACTGTTAATGGCACAAGCCTTAAACCTGGTACAGTTGGTCATTGGGTGACTGGGGTTCAAATTTAGACAAAGAGGTGGAGCCACAAATAGCCAATCAGATTTGTTTAATCTCAATGAAAATTATTGATTCCAAAGACCGCAAAGCTCACAAACTTGGTTATTGAGTAATTGTGTGTTAGGGTTAGAAATAGTAGGCTGAGCCAACACCAGCCAAATACATACCTGAACAAAGTCAGGAAATAAGTGGGTGGAGGAAAATACAAATTTCACTGCGCAAATGTAAACTGCAGCCATTCTTACACTGTTAATGGTAGGGTTCTCAAACTTTGCACTTTTGGTCACTGGTTGACTGGGATTAATATTTAGAAAAGTGGGTGGAGCCTACAAAAGCCAATTAAAATCCACATATTTATTTTTAAGGGGAATATTTAATTGATGCCATTCTTGCACTGTTAATGGCACAAGCCTCTTGCACTGTTAATCACCTGTACCTGGTACAGTTGGCCATTGGGTGATTGGGGTTCACATTCAGAAAAGAAGTGGAGCCACATCCAATCAGATTAATTTTATTTCATTGCAAATTATTGATGCCAAAGACCGCAAAGCTCACATACTTGGTCATTAAGTAATTGTGTGTTAGGTTTAGGAAAAGTGGGCAGAGCCAACACTAGCCAAATACATACCCGGGCAACGCCGGGCGTCCAGCTAGTTTATAATATTAGTAGGATTAGTAGGATTTATTTTTCAATGATCTTCTTCTAAGTGAGGCAGTTCCCTTTGACTGGTGTATGGCTGATGTTCTCCCCTTATTCAAGAAGGGGTAAAAACAAAACAGGAAACTGTAACCTGTAAAATCACCTGTGTGTGAATTGTTTGAAGGTATCCTAAGGGGTGTTATACAAAATTATGTAGCACAGATTAATATTATTTCAATTCAACAGCGTGTATGTAGCTCTGTATCTATACTGAGGAAAGGGGGGAGGAACTGACCTCTCTGACTACCTATACTGAGGAGCACTATCTAAATACCTATAGTGTGTGTGTGTGTGGGGGGGGGGGGCTCTGGTTACCTATACTAGCTATCTAAAATGTGTGGGGGGGAGGGTGCTCTCTTTGGTTATCTATAGTGGGATACCTCTCTGGCAACCTATATTATGGGTCTCTCTGGCTACCTCTACAGAGGAGGGAACTCTCTGGCTACTAATATTGGGGGGGGGGGGGGGGAAACTCTCTGACTCACTAATATTGGGTTATGCCCTCCCTTCCTACCTACTACCTATGCAGGGGGTACCTAATATTGGGGGCACCTCTGGCTACCACATAAAAATAATGTCCACAGGACATCGAGAGGTGAGAAGGGACATGATCATTTTTAAAAAACTCGCTCTAGAAGCTATTTAGCCTAGAAACTGCTGGCAAAACCTCATACAATACCGGAAAACCTACCTGGTATTTATAGTAGCTGTGGTGTTTCTCTTGTCCTTTATGAAGAACATGCATATTGTGAAGGGCTTCAGCCATGGCTTCCACTGCATAATAAATTCGAGAAGAGAGACCTCTAGACAAAAACATATCACTTTCGCTGTGTACCCACCTATCTCTTATAGATGTATAAAACCATGAGGAGTTGTCTGTATTTTGTAACATGTTGTCTCCATCAAAAAAATGTTGCTTATCTGGAAAGGGTAATGGGTAAAATTCCACAGTGAGGCCACCATGAAATCTAGTTGGTCCAGGATTGCTTTCTGAAATGGCGGCTGACAAAATAGGAGGGAGGATTAATGTTTTTTTCTTAAAGAATATAAACCCAAATTGTGCGTAAAAAATACAACCATTTAAATAAGAACCACATATTACTACAACTTTACATACAGATTTCTTAACAGTAGACATCATGATTTCTACGTTTCTGAGATCGTCATCAGACAAGTAAACATGCATTGCTAGTGCAAACTCAGCACAGATTCCTTTTTCACTCATCAGTTTTGATAATATTTTCAGTTCATTTTCTCCAGTTTCATCCACTGAATAAAAGATGCCGACCCACGTCCAGCCGAAATGTTTCAGCAGCTTAACAATGGCCAAATGGTAAACATAGTCATGCTGGACAGTACGGAAGACACGAGGATAAAGACGTCTGTCCCTCAGTGAGTGGTCTGCGCTGCCATAACTAATCTGCAGGGAGAAAATATATCTCATATTTAGTAATGTAATGGATGTGCAAAAATCATTGAAGACAACCAGTTCATTTATAATGCTCTAGCTGATGGCCCGGCATTGCCCAGGTATGTATTTGGCTGGTGTTGTAACCGCTAACACACAATTACTCCATGTACTGAGGGCCACTGTGCCCCGGAGAGGCCATCTCAGAAACATGCGGGGCCTCTCCAACGCTGCGATGTGGATGGTATGTACACCACCACTCACCCTGCTCCCTGTTCTGCTCCTTGTGGCCACTGAGAGTCGGGGCCGCGGCCGCTCCACCACTGCAGCCCGTGGGGTATGTGCACCTCCGCTCACCCCAGTTCCTCTCCTGCTTCATCAAGCCAGGCTCTGCTCCCCACCACCGAGCCTTAATAGACACCAGCATCACAGTGCAGCTCTAGAGTACCCATCTGCTCTTATCCACCAGGCCACCAAGACCAGCCTACACAGCAGCCCTGGTTCCCCGTAAGCCCTGGAAGGCCTAGTTCCAGTCACCAGAGGACCAGCTCCAGGACAAGTGGTCATCAGTCACCCCGACGCATCAGCAGCTGCCTTGAGGGCTCCAGCCATCCCACGGGTCCCTGTCCTCCAGCACGCCTGCGAGCTCCACCATCTAGCCCTGAGGATAGGTGAAAGCATGGAAGGATCTCACGGCCGTTCCCCCACCGCTCACAGCTAGCAGGCGCTGCCAACGGACTCAGGTCGCCGCACTTCGGGGGTCACAGCTGCTCCATTCCATGCTCCCAGCCTCTCACTGCACATGGGACATGCCATGGCAGGCCACATCCACCAAGGCCGGAGGATTCTTTTGTTTACCTGAATCCCCATGGGCCCTGGAGCTTGGTCCTTTCTCTGTACGCTTCAGCGGCCAGAAGCACGGGGTCCCATCTGCCTACATCCACCAGAGATCCCTGCACATCAACTGGACTGAGGGCCGGATCCAGGGGTGTTTTTTCTAATCTGCAGCCCATGGACTCTGCCTCTGTCTCTCTCTTCTTGCCTTGGTCTTCTCTTCATCTCTCTTAGCTATCCTTTCTCTCTCTCTTCCTCTATCCACTCTTTCCAGGACACACTGCGGGGCATCTGGAACTGCTGTGGAGCGAGCGAGCGCCGTCGATAGTCGGCAGGCTGCTCCCCTCACATAGCACTTCAGTTTTCCCCACGCGTCCTTCACTACAGTTATAGGTGACATGTGTATATATAGGTATATGCTTACTTGTACTACTGTACCTGATTGTATGTTTTGAATTGCTGCATGTGTTTGTTCCATCTCCGACCCTGTATGAGACAAAAATAATTCCGGGTACAACCCCCGTTGTACTTGGCGAAATGAATTTGATTCTGATTCTGATTCTGATTACTCAATTACTCAATGACCACG
The DNA here is from genome assembly GCF_040937935.1 of Hyperolius riggenbachi. Lineage (NCBI taxonomy): Eukaryota > Metazoa > Chordata > Amphibia > Anura > Hyperoliidae > Hyperolius > Hyperolius riggenbachi. The sequence goes on along the minus strand of NC_090646.1, from coordinate 43,530,248 downwards.
TTTGTGAGCTGTGCAGTTTTAGGCATCGATAATTTGCATTGAAATGAAACAAATCTAATTGGCCGTTTGTGGCTCCCCCCCTTTTCTGAAATTGAACCTCAGTCCCTCAATGACCAACTGTACCAGGTTTGAGGCTTTTGCCATTAACAGTGCAAGAATGGCAGCATTACATATTCTCCTTGAAAAGCAACAGGTAAATTACGATTGGCTTTTATAGGCTCCACCCATATTCCTGAATATTAATCCCAGTCACCCAGTGACCAACTGTGCAAAGTTTGAGAACCCTGCCAGTAACAGTGTAAGAATAGCTGCAGTTTACATTTTCCCAGTGAAGTTTTCTGTTTGTCTCCCACTAATGATCCGGCATTGCCCGGGTATGTATTGGGCTGGCATTGGCTGTGCCCACTTTTTCTAACACACAATTACTCAATTACTCAATGCCCACGTTTATTAGCTTTGCAGTCTTTGGCATCAATCATTTGCATTGAAATGAAACAAATCTGTTTGACTGTTAGTGGCCCCACCCCCTTTTCTGAATTTGAACCCCAGTCACCCAATGACCAACTCTACCAAGATTAAGGCTTGTGCCATTAACAGTGCAAGAATGGCAGCAATGAAATATTACCCTTGACAATCAATAGGTGAATTTTGATTGGCTGTTGTAGGCTCCACCAACTTTTCTGAATATTAATCCCTGTCATCCAGTGACCAACAGGGGAGCTCATCCGGATTCCCGGATATCAGGGTAACCCGGATATCCGACCTTTTTTCAGCTATCGGACCTCTGATCCGGATTCCGGATACCTGGGAAAATCCGGATAGCTGTCTGCAGATAGTTGGGTGGGCTATGTGGATATCCACAGATATCTGACCATTGAAATACTGTAAGAGGTCCAGGATGTCCTGGGAGCCAATGAGAGGGCTCCCAGCAGAAGCCCCAGCAACCAATCACAGAGGGGAACCCTGGCCAGCCCCACATGACCTCATTGAGCCAATCAGTGGCCTCCTAGCCTAAGCCCTGGCACCCAATCACAGAAAGGAACACTGGCCAGCCCCCCTGTATAATAAGGAAGGCTGCCATGATGAGACAGATCATCCTAGCTTGCTGAATGCTCACTGAGAGACATGACCCAGTGCTGCTGGCCTACAAAGGGCTGTACACAGTGATAAACCTAAGCTGTTCAGTGATTAACCCCTTCACTATCACTACACTATTGTTAAATCATTAATCATTAATTAGCTTGATTTCATTGTGTGTTATGCTGCGTACACATTTGCGATAATGATCGTTCGTAACACCTAATTAACGATCGCTCGTCAGACTATTGCGTAAAGTTTTTTCTGTCGCGATCAGAAGCGATCATTAAGGTGAGCGAGAAAAGTGCAATCGTATCGCGCGATCATCGCTGTAAAAGAAAGGTGTGTACAGCAATTGCGCGAGAATGATCGTTACTAAAAGCAGTGCGCAACTGTGCATATAGATGTAACCTACGTATTTTCTGTGCTGTGTGTTTCGTAACGATCGTTCTTTGAAAATAAAAAAAAAAAATACACAATCAATCTTGCTGTGAATATAAATGTTTTTTACAACATTATTTGTTAAACAGCATGCAATCCACTTACATAGGTATTTATGTATATATGTTTTTGTGTTTTGTTACTTTTGTAAAATGTACACACTTTTCTTTTGATCCGCTTCGCTGCGTAACGATCGTTTTTTAACGGCCAAAGATCGTCACTGTGTGTACGTTCATCATGCGACGATCGCTAGCACGTCATATCCGTGTGCGCACGCATGCTCCTATTCTTTAGTGATCATTCGTTTCAGCGATAACAATCACTGCACTACGTTCTCTGTTACTTAATTAGCATTTATTTCTTTCCTCGTGCAACTATTGCTCGTCGCAGAACTATCATTCGTAGTAAACGATCATTATCGCAGGTGTGTACGTAGCATTAGTCAGTCAGAGTGTGTGTTGCAGGGCTGCTGGACAAGTGTGTACATAGTGATAAAGCTGTTTAGTGATTAACCCCTTCACTATCACTACACTATTGTTAAATCGTTAATTAGCTTGATTTCATTATGTGACAGATAGTGCTGCTCGGAAACTATTTTTCACTATCTGGAACTAATTCGGATCCAGATACCCCTCTATCCGATCCGGGTCGGATATCTGGATCGAAAATTTTCCAATCCGAATCCGGGTCGAATATCCGACCCCAGTATCCGACGGATTCGGATATCCGGATGGAAAACCGAAAGTGACCTTTAAATTGCTTTAAAAAAGTTTTTTAGGGTATATGAGGCATGTAGCACCATTATTTTGTAAAGGGAAACACTAATTGATGATGTGGGGACTTAAAATCCCCCCCCACCAAAAAAAAATGGCTGTCAATTAACATCAGGACCAGGGATGCTCAGCAGAGCTCGAATATTCGAGTAGCTCGAATATTCGAGCTCTTTTTCAGCTATTTGAGCTCGGTATTCGAGCTCGAATAGCTGCAGCTGTTCGAATGGGCTATTCGAGTGAACTCGAATAGCCCACTCACTATTCGCACTATTCGAGCAAACAGCGCTATTCGAGCTCGAATACTGAGCTCGAATAGCGTCATAGCCCAGATTGATGTCCTTAGAGCCAATCAGAGGGCTCCCAGGCCCTCTGACGGCAGCCAATCACAGAGGGGGACCCTGGCCAGCCCCTACCCTATAAATAGCGGCCGCCATGTTAGGTTTTTCTGTCCTTGCTTGAGACTTGTACAGAGAGAGAGCTGCTCCTTTGTGCTTTGGCTTAGCAAGTGCTCTATTGTGGTCAATCACCTAGCGTTTTTGCTCACATACACCTGCTATATACACCTATATTGTTGTTAGCTAGATAGAGATTGTATTTTAGTTAGTAGCTTGTGTGTTACATAGAGACAGCTGCTGCTGCAGGCAAGCTTACACAGCTTTAGGCCTCAGGGCCTTGCCTGTGTGGGCAGCTGTCCTCCTGTCCTCTGTTTATTTCTCATCTATACCAGTGTTTCTGCTGTGTATTCTACCCTGTCTTGTCCTTTACTACTGAGTGATTATTGTATTTTGTAGTTATACTGTACTAGGACACTCATTGTCACAGTTCATAGCTCCTGTGTGTGTGTGTGTGTGTGTGTGTGTGTGTGTGTGTGTGTGTGTGTGTGTGTGTGTGTGTGTGTGTGTGTGTGTGTGTGTGTGTGTGTGTGTGTGTGTGTGCGTGTGTGTGTGTGCGTGCACTGTCTGTAGTGCACACAGTACACAGTATTCCCTTCTACTGAATCATCTGATTAGTACTGAATCTGATTATTGTATTTTCTAGTTGTACTTACTGTACTAGGGATACTCAGTCACTGTTCATAGGCTAGCTCCTGCGTGTGTGTGTGCGTGCACTGTCTGTAGTGTACACACACTCTATTCCCTTCTACTGAATCATCTGATTAGTGATTACTACTGATTATTGTATTTTCTAGTTAGTGTACTAGGGGACACACTCACTGTTCACTGTTCACACTTACTGATTCCTAATTATTGTATTTTGTATTTGTACTGTACTAGTAATCACTTAGCGATCTAATCACTTAGTGATTAGTGTCACCTCACCCACCAACCCACTCCATTAAAGTACCCCACTTTTTCACCCGCCCTTTTAAAAAACTTTTTTGTTTACGCCCAAAACATCTAAGATGTCTGGAAGTGGCAGCCAGCGTGGTTTGGGCAAGGGGAAGGGCAGCAAGGGAATCAGGAGGAGAGGCAGCAGCATTGTGGCAAGCCGTGCCACCATGCACAGTTCCGCAGCAGCAGCAGCTGCGTCAGTGGCTAACATTCCGCCTATAGCCACTGGCCGTGGACGCCTTTGGCGCCCAGCAGGAGCATCTGCAACTCACGCTGCAGAGACACAGCAGCAGCAGCGTGTAGTATCTGCTCTTATTTTCCTCCAGCCGGGTCGGAAACGTACCATTGAGGACAAGGATGCAGCCACTGTGATGCAACTGATGACGGAGGATGAGCAGCCCGCCATCAGCTCTGCATCCGAGGCCTCCACCCTCACCACCACCCCTGTTTGCAGCAGCCGCCCAGCAGGGCCTGGGGAGGAGGCCAGTTCACCATCAGTTGGCGACCTGTCATTCAGCAGTCTTTTGACCCCAGGCATCATGAGTCAATTGTCTGCTGTTGTTGGCAATTTTGAGGAGGAGATGCTTATGGGCACTTTGGGGGAGGAGGGATTGGACAGCAAGACTGTGGCGACAGTCAAGCAGCCCATCCATGCATCAGGAGAGGAGTTTGGGGGGTCATCATCCCAGCAGGACATGTTTCAGGAGGGGGGTGATGATGATGACAGGGTGACAGACAAAGACTGGGTGCCACCAGCTCCTGGGGATGTCATCATCAGCAGCTCTGAGGAGGAGGAGGAGGATGCGCTTGTGGGCCTTGCAAGGAGGCGCATCATTGCAAGCATTGGCAGCAGTAGGCAGGTCCCACAGCCTGCTGGTGTCTCAGGCTCAGCAGCAGCAGCAGCAGCATCTGCCAGTACCACCACCAGCCGCACCCAAGCCCCCCCCCCCCCCAACCACCACAGGGAGACAGGCAGCAGCGGCTCCAGGCCGTAGGGGGTTTTTCTTGTCACCAATCTGGCAATTTTTCACCATGCCCACAGTTTACAGCAAGTACGCCACTTGCAACCACTGTCAGCGGAAGTTGAGCAGAGGTGCAGACCCCTTAACCAGCTGAGCGGTCTGGACGAGCTCAGCTCGTCCAACACCGCCAGCGGCTGCCGCTCAGGCCCTGCTGGGCCGATTTTAATTAAATAAAAAGCAGCACACGCAGCCGGCACTTTGCCAGCCGCGTGTGCTGCCTGATCGCCGCCGCTCTGCGGCGATTCGCCGCGAGCAGCGGCGAAAGAGGGTCCCCCCAGCCGCCTGAGCCCAGCGTAGCCGGAACAAAAAGTTCCGGCCAGCGCTAAGGGCTGGATCGGAGGCGGCTGACGTCAGGACGTCGGCTGACGTCGATGACGTCACTCCGCTCGTCGCTATGGCGACGATATAAGCAAAACAAGGAAGGCCGCTCATTGCGGCCTTCCTTGTTTATTCTGGGCGCCGGAGGCGATCGGAAGATCGCCTCCGGAGCGCCCTCTAGTGGGCTTTCATGCAGCCAACTTTCAGTTGGCTGCATGAAATAGTTTTTTTTTTATTTAAAAAAAACCCTCCCGCAGCCACCCTGGCGATTTAATTAGAACGCCAGGGTGGTTAAAGTTCAGCGCCAGCTCTCTTATCAACCATCTTGCTGCTAAACATTACCACCAGCATGAGGAGTTCCAGAGGCTGAAGGCATCTGGTGCTGGCAGTGGCAGTGGCACCACACCCATCACTGCACAACCTTCAGCAGCAGCAGCAGTAACAGCAGCCACCCGCCCTCCTGCTCCTCCAGCACCACCAGCAGGAGTGCGGAAACGCACTGCTCCTCCCCCCTCTGCAACTCCTGCAGCCGACACTGAGGCCTGTTCTGGCAGCCAGTCCTCAGTGGCCTCCTCTGCTGTCTCCGCTGATTCCCGTGCTAGCAAAAGGTGACGCCAGAGCCTTTTGAGTGAGTCCTTCCAGGGGGTGGTTAGGGCTCTGCCTCGCAGCAGCCGTCGCGTGCGGCAGCTGAACGGCTTGCTGGTACGGGCCATGTGCTACCAACTCCTGCCGTACACGCTCATGCAGGAGGGGAGCGACATGCGTGCGCTGCTTGCTTGTGCAGCCCCAGACTGGCAGCTCCCCAGCAGACACTTCTTCGCCCGCCAGGTCATGCCTGCACTGCACCGCTTTGTGATGGCCAATGTGGAGCGAGGGTTGGAGCACGCGGTTAGTGAAAGGGTCCACGTCACCATGGACTCCTGGAGCAGCCGCTTCGGGACAGGCCGCTACCAGTCCTTCACTGTCCACTGGGTCAGCTTGGTGGAAGGGGGTGAGGATGGGAGAGCAGCAGCGGGCACAGCAGCAGCAGCAACACAGTGGGTGGTCCCACCCCGCAGGGTCAGGGGAACTGCAGCAGGTTCCTCCGATCCTCTGCCATCCTCCGGCCCACCTGGCCAAACCCCCGCCTCAGCAGCAGCGTGAAGCCACGCCACTGCCAAGCGCTGCTGCAGTTGCTCAGCCTTGGGAAGACCAAACTGACGGCAACCCATGTGTTGGCTAAACTCCAGGAGCAGGAGAGGATTTGGCTGACCCCCAGAGGCCTCAGAGTCGGAGAGGTGGTGGCAGACAATGGGGCCAATCTGGTTTCCGCAATCGACAGGGGAAATCTGACCCACATCCCCTGTCTTGCCCACGTGCTGAACCTGGTGGTGCAGAAGTTCTTGCGCACCTACCAGGGGATGGGCGAACTGCTGGAAATGGCAAGGAATGTTGTGCGTCACTTCCGGCGCTCGCCTGCAGCCTCTGCGAGCCTGGAAGACGTGCAAAAGGAGCTGGAGCTGCCACGCCATCGGCTGATCCTTGACGTTCCAACTCGCTGGAACTCCACCCTGGCGATGTTGGAGCGTCTGATTGAACAGAAGCACGCTGTCAACCAGTACCTTGCCCTGGCCACTGTGTCCGCCGCTCAGAAAAGGGACAAGACCAGCAACATCCCGTCCATCGTCCACGATGACGACTGGGGGCACATGCAGCAGGTGTGCTTAGTGCTGGCTCCTTTTCTGCAGGCCACCAACATGGTGAGCAGGGACAATGCTATGGTGTGCGAGTGGGTGCCCCAGGTTTGTCTGCTGAACAGGGCCCTCAATGCTTTGCTGGAACAGGGAGCGGCAGCCTTGGCCCAGCAGGAGCGGCATGCAGCTGCACAGTCCACCTCTGAGGGGGAGGAGGAGGAGGACTTGGTGGAGGTCCCTGACCTTGCTGCTGATGAGGGGGATCAGCACAGTGCAGCTGAGTTTGTGCGGGGGTGGAGAGAGAATGAGGTGGCAGAGGAGGAGGATGAGGACAGCACTGCCGCCGATGTGCCAGCACACGTGGCCCGCCTCTTCCCAATGGCAGTGCACATGCTGACGTGCCTGCGCAGGGACCCCAGGGTGATCCAGATGAAGCAGAGGGAGGATATCTAGATCAGCATGATGTTGGACCCGCACCTCAAGGGGAAGTTGAGCCAGTTCCTGCCTCCTGCAGGAGGAGACCCAGCGCAACAAATAAGGAGCTTGCAGCAGGCCCTTGTTGAGCGCTTGGAGGAAGCCTTCCCCCAGCCTTCCACCCCCACTGTCCAGCCAGCACAGAGGCAGCAGCAGGTGCCTGCATCCAGCAGCAAGCGCCCCACAGACCTGCTGTCTCTCAGCAACAAGCTCTACAGGACTGTAGAGGCTCCAGCAGTGACTAGAGAAGAGGTGCATGCAGCAGCATCCTCTTCCGGTCACAGCCAGCGCCTGACCCGCATGGTGGCTGACTACATGGGGTCCAACAGTGGGCTTGACAGCGATGCCCCTGTTGATCCCATGGAGTATTGGGTCAAGCGCCTGGAGATCTGGAGCGAGCTGGCGCAGTACGCCCTGGAAGTTCTGTCCTGTCCCCCTTCTAGCGTGCTGTCCGAGCGCTGCTTCCGTGCAGCTGGTGGCGTGGTCACCGAGAAACGCTCACGTCTGTCTCACAAGTCTGTGGTCAGACTGACGTTTCTCAAGATGAACCAGGTGTGGGTGGAAGGCGAGTTCCTGGCCCCTGTTGTCGGCGAGAGGGGGACATAAACTGGCTGCCGGAACCATTGTTAATATGCCTTACCACCCTTTACCACCTCCTGGCTCCTGCTCACTAAGCCAGCCTGGTTCAGTTTGACTATTACGTCGCCTGTAGCCACACATTTTACACCTACAGTGGGCTGCTGTGTACTGCCCTTCTGCTGTCTGTCTGTGTTTCCCACTGCCAGGGTACACAGATTTACCTTCTGCTGCCACTCTGCCACCAGCTATTACGTCCAACAATAGCTATCTGTTTAATTTGCCTTAAAAAAAAAAAAAAAAAAAAACAATAAAAAAAAAATGTTTAATTTTCTGAGGTGCCCGGGTTGAAAACTGTGTTGTCCCAGTTGTGTATTGGACACGATGTGGGCTGCACGACCGCTGTCTGGGACCTCCTGTTGTGTTTATTTACAGCCCTGGTATCACCGCTAGGTACCAGGGCTATTATGTCACGCTGCCTGCCTGCTGCCACACTCACACTACTCCTCCATTCCTCCTGCTGCTGCTGCTGTCTGTCTGTGTTTCCCACTGCCAGGGTACACAGATTTACCTTCTGCTGCCACTCTGCCACCAGCTATTACGTCCAACAATAGCTATCTGTTAAATTTGCCTTTAAAAAAAAAATAAACCAATAAAAAAAAAAGGTTTAATTTTTCTGAGGTGCCCGGGTTGAAAACTGTGTTTTCCCAGTTGTGTATTGGACACGATGTGAGCTGCACGACCGCTGTCTGGGACCTCCTGTTGTGTTTATTTACAGCCCTGGTATCACCGCTAGGTACCAGGGCTATTATGTCACGCTGCCTGCCTGCTGCCACACTCACACTACTCCTCCATCCCTCCTGCTGCTGCTGCTGTCGGTCTGTGTTTCCCACTGCCAGGGTACACAGATTTACCTTCTTCTGCCACTCTGCCACCAGCTATTACGTCCAACAATAGCTATATCTGTGTAATTTGCTGTAAAAAAAAAAAAATAAACCATTAAAAAAAAAAAGGTTTAATTTTTCTGAGGTGCCCGGGTTGAAAACTGTGTTGTCCCAGTTGTGTATTGGACACGATGTGGGCTGCACGACCACTGTCTGGGACCTCCTGTTGTGTTTATTTACAGCCCTGGTATCACCGCTAGGTACCAGGGCTATTATGTCACGCTGCCTGCCTGCTGCCACACTCACACTACTCCTCCATTCCTACTGCTGCTGCTGCTGTCGATCTGTGTTTCCCACTGCCAGGGTACACAGATTTACCTTCTGCTGCCACTCTGCCACCAGCTATTACGTCCAACAATAGCTATATCTGTGTAATTTGCTGTAAAAAAAAAAAAAAAGATAAACCATTAAAAAAAAAAGGTTTAATTTTTCTGAGGTGCCCGGGTTGAAAACTGTGTTGTCCCAGTTGTGTATTGGACATGATGTGGGCTTCACGACCGCTGTCTGGAACCTCATGCTGTGTATTTATGGCCTGGTGCCACCGCTAGGTACCACAGCCTATTATGTCTCGCTGCCTGCCTCATTGACTGCCTGCTGCCACACAATCATCCTCCTCCTGCTGCTGCTGCTGAATTTACCTCCTGCTGTCTGTGTGTTTCCACTGCCAGGGAGCACATACAATGGCGCTTCCACCATGCGCCACCAGCTATTTATTACGCTCAAAAATAGCTGCATTTCTTTAAAAAAACGAAAAAAATATATATACTTTTTAATACTTTGTGATATTATTTTTAGAGGTGTCCGGGTTGAAAACTGTGTTGTCCCAGTTGTGTATTGGACATGATGTGGGCTTCACGACCGCTGTCTGGAACCTCATGCTGTGTATTTACGGCCTGGTACCACCGCTAGGTACCACAGCCTATTATGTCTCGCTGCCTGCCTCATTGACTGCCTGCTGCCACACAATCATCCTCCTCCTGCTGCTGCTGCTGAATTTACCTCCTGCTGTCTGTGTGTTTCCACTGCCAGGGAGCACATACAATGGCGCTTCCACCATGCGCCACCAGCTATTTATTACGCTCAAAAATAGCTGCATTTCTTTAAAAAAAAATATAGAAGAGAAATAAGTGAAGAAGAAGAAGACAATATAGAAGAAGAAGAAGATATAGAAAAAGAAGAAGAAGAAGAAGGAGGAGAAGAAGAAGAAGATATAGAAAAAGAAGAAGAAGAAGAAGAAGAAGAAGAAGAGAAGAAGAAGAAGAAGAAGAAGAAGAAGAAGAAGAAGAAGAAGAAATAGAATAATAATAATAAGTTATAGAAATAGAAGATATAGAAAAAGAAGATATAGAAGAAGAAGATATAGAAGAAGAAGATGAAGAAGAAGATGAAGAAGAAGAAGATGAAGAAGAAGAAGATGATGAAGAAGAAGAAGAAGAAGAAGAAGAAGAAGAAGAAGAAGAAGAAGAAGAAGAAGAAGAAGAAGAAGAAGAAGAAGAAGAAGAAGAAGAAGAAGAAGTAGAAGAAGAAGATATAGAAGAAGAAGATTTAGAAGAAGAAGATTTAGAAGAAGAAGATATAGAAGAAGAAGATATAGAAGAAGAAGATGAAGAAGATGAAGAAGAAGAAGAAGAAGAAGAAGAAGAAGATATAGAAGATAAAGAAGAAGTATATACAGTACTGAACAGAATTTTGGACACAACTTCTCTTTCCACCTTTTTTTTTTTAAAGGAACATCCCCACATAATCACTTGCTGTTGTTACTTGGAAAAAAAGATGTTTCTTGCATCATTCACCCCCAAAACAAGTGTTGGAAGCTATTTAAGGCCAATTCGAATAGTCAGCTCGAATAATGAGCTCGAATACCGACTCGAATAGTGAGCTCGAATTCCGAGGTCGAATCGAATAGTAAAAAATATTCGACTCGAATATTCTACCAAACTCGAATTATTTACTATTCGAATTCGACCTAACGCGAATAATTAAAAGGGGTATCCGAGCATCACTGATCAGGACTAGGTTCCATGGCACTTAGTGTGTTGGTACCACGGCTGCAAAAAAATTTGAACCTGGCTTAATCAGGTTGGAGTCAGGAGGTTGTGGTGGTAAAGGGTGGTGAAGCAGGCATAGTGATTCCCACTCAGCCACTTCATTTCCCCCTCTTGCCAACAACATTGGCCAGGAACTCACCAACCGCCCAAGCCTGGTTCATTTTTTAAAAGTTAGTCTGTCCACAGACTGGCTGGACAGACAAGAGCGCTTCTCAGTGACCACGCCACCGGCCGCACTGAAGCACCTTTCTGACATCATGCTGGAAGGCGGGCAGGACAGCACTTCAAGGGCGTACTGCGCCAGCTCGCTCCAGATACCCAGGTGCTTGACACAGTACTCCAAGGGGTCCACAGGGGTGTTGTTGTCAAGCCTGCTGTAGGACCCCATGTAGTCGGCCACCATCCAGGTCAGGTTCTAGTTCTGGCTTTGAGAGCCGGATGCTGCTGCAGGCACCTCCTCTGTAGGCAGCGGTACTGGTGTGGCGTAGAGCGCCTTTGTCAGACACAGCAGGTTTGTTGGGCACCTGCTGCTGCTGGATGCATGCACCTGCTGCTGTGCTGGCTGGACTGTGACAGCAGGGGGGGTGGGATTCTGGGGGAAGGCTTCCTCCAAGCGCCGAACCAGAATCCGCTGCAAGTCCCTCATTTGGCGCACAGGGCCTCCTCCTACAGGCAGGAACTGACCCAGCTTCAGCCATGGGCATCAGGGTGAGCCAGATGTCCTCCCGAGTATGCATCTGCTTCACCCTTGGGTCTTTGTGCAGGCACTGCAGCATGTGCACTGCCATGGGAAAGAGGGCTGCCATCTCTGTTGAACCATCATCTTCTGCCCTGCTGACAGTGCTGTCCTCCTCCTCTAATTCCATAGCCTCATTTTGCTCTCTCCACCCCCGCACTACTGCAGCTGCCCTCTGCTGTGCCCCCTCCTCTTCAAGGTCAGGGACCTCCAACTCCTCCAAGTCCTCCAACTCCTCCTTCTGCCGCACAGAGGTGGACTGCGAAGGTTGCTGCTGCTGCTGCTCCTGCTGGATCAAGGTTTCCCCTCCCACTTCCAGCAGAGCATCGAGGGCCTTTTCCAGCATGCACACCATGGTCACCCACTCACACAGCGACACATGGTCCAAGCTGACCATGTTGGTGGCCTCCAGGAAGGGTGCCAGCCCAGCACCAAGCACACCAGCTGCATTTTTCCCCAATCAGCACTGAGGATGATGTCCGGGAGGTGGGTGGTGCCGGTCCCGGACAAGTTGGCCTCCATGGTGGCTTTGGCCATGTAGAGGTTGACCGCCCGTCTCTGTTCAACCAGACGTTCCAACATTGCCAGGGGGAATTCCAGTGTGTTGGAATGTCTATGATGAGCCGGTACCGTGGGAGGTTCAGCCCCAGCTGCACGGCTTCCAGGGACGCTGTGGCACCACCCGAGCGGTGAAAATAGCCCACGGTTTTCCTTGCTGCTCCCAAAAGAGTGTCCATCCCCTGGTAGGTGCGCAGGAATTTCTGCACCACCAGGTTGAGGATGTGAGCCAGACAGGGGATGTGGGTGAGGTTTCCCTGGTGGATGGTGGCAACCAGGTTTGCCCCAGGGGTGCTCAGCAGGACCCCGAATGCAAAGTTTAACCGAAAATTTGGCCTATTTTTAATGTGAACCCGAACCCGAGGATTTCAAATCCGAATACGAAGGTTCCCGAATGTGCCATTGGGCCAATCAGAAGTCCTCCAGCCGAGGACCTGGCAACCCTAGCAACCAATCAGAGGAGGGGAGCATGGCCTTCCCCTCCTCTATATAAGGCGGCGGCCATGTTGCGGAGCCACGCACTTGTGTGACTGCTGCCTGGTACTGAGAGATTCTCCAGTGCTGTGCTGTGTCTGAGCAAGTGCATTCCACTGCTAAACCCAGCGTTCTGCATCCTATTCACCTCCTAAACACATTGATTGTAGTCTTATATAGTTAGCTAGTATTTTGATTGTTTTTAGTCAGCTAGTGTATAGTGTATACTGTGCTAGGCTAGTGTTAGTCTGTGTGCAGGCTAGGCCTGCTAGCCTAGGGTAGCCTTAGCCTACTACTAGCTTAGGAAGGTTAGGGATTGTAGTTAGTTGTGTACTAGTACTAGTTTATTTAATTATTTAGTACTGCTGTAGTCTGTTAGTTTATTAGTTTCAGTACTGTGTTAGTTACTGACTGTGTACAGGCCAGCAAACAGCCGTTATGATCTGTGACAGACAGTCATCTGCCCGAGCCAATTGATTGATTGCGTCTGACCGTGTGTCAACTGTCTGCCGCACGACTTAGTTATTTTAGTACGCTAGGGATTTCTTATTTACCTGCGTGCGTGCGTGCGTGCGTACTACTAATACTACTACTACTACTAGTACCCGTTCAGTTAATTTTTGTTCACTGTTAGTGTGTGATTTAATTAGCATCTGTAGTGTGTAATAAATTAATAATAGTTACATCACAGGCCACCACCAGCATCCGTTGTGAGTGACCTTAGTTACCTGCGTGCGTACTACTACTACTACTACTACTACTACTACTGTCTAGTGTCTTCTACTACTACTAGTACCCGTTCAGTTAATTTTTTTTCACTGTTAGTGTGTGATTTAATTAGCATCTGTAGTGTGTAATAAATAAATAATAGTTACATCACAGGCCACCACCAGCATCCGTTGTGAGTGACCTGTGACTGTCACCTACCCGAGCCTATTGATTGATTGATTGCGTCTGACCATGTGTGACCGATTGTAATTTTCACCAACTGTCTTCAGCACGACTTAGTTATTGTGTAGTACGCTAGGGATTTCTTAGTTACCTGCATGCGTACTACTACTACTACTACTGTATAGTGTCTACTACTAGTACCCGTTAAGTTACATTTTTTTCACTGTTAGTGTGTGATTTAATTAGCATCTGTAGTGTGTAAATAATAAATAATAGTTACATCACAGGCCACCACCAGCATCCGTTGTGAGTGACCTGTGACTGTCACCTACCCGAGCCTATTGATTGATTGATTGCGTCTGACCATGTGTGACCGATTGTAATTGTCACCAACTGTCTGCAGCATGACTTACGTATTGTGTAGTATGCTAGGAATTTCTTAGTTACCTGCGTGCGTACTACTACTACTACTACTACTACTACTTCTTCTTCTTCCACTACTACTACTACTACTACTACGACTACTGTCTAGTGTCTTCTACTACTACTACTACTACTAGTACCCGTTCAGTTAATTTTTTTTCACTGTTAGTGTGTGATTTAATTAGCATCTGTAGTGTGTAATAAATAAATAATAGTTACATCACAGGCCAGCATCCGTTGTGAGTGACCTGTGACTGTCACCTACCCGAGCCGATTGATTGATTGATTGCGTCTGACCATGTGTGACCGATTGTAATTGTCACCAACTGTCTGCCGCATGACTTACTTATTGTGTAGTGTGCTAGGGATTTCTTAGTTACCTGCGTGCGTACTACTACTACTACTACTACTACTACTACTACTACTACTACTACTACTACTACTACTACTACTACTACTACTACTACTACTACTACTACTACTACTACTACTACTACTACTACTACTACTGTCTACTACTACTAGTCACCACCAAGTCACCACCAACACAGACTTTATTAAAGTTTACACCCTTTCCCGCCCTCTTCTACATTTTTTTTTACTGTATTTGTATAGTGCACAATGACTGGCAGATGTAGAGGGCGAGGCACCACCAGGAGAGGCAGCGCCATTGCAGGAGCCACTGCCAGCAGCAGGTCTGGGACTGGTCTGCCGCCAGCCACTGACCGCAGGGAGGAGGGAGCAGAGCCCATCTTTGAGACGGGTTGTCGCCCACGGCCCATTGTGGAGAGTCAGGTGCAGGCTGTGGTGGAAATGATGGTGGAGCAGGAAGCCACCGTTTCCAGCCAGGCCTTCAGCACCAGCGAGACCAGTGCCACCAGCACCAGCACTCTGGTTCGCAGCATGCCTCCACCAGCGCTTGAGGCCATGATCACGGTGACCCCATCGACTAGTGATGGGCGAACACCTGGATGTTCGGGTTCGGGAAAGTTCGCCGAACATGGCCGAGATGTTCGGCATGTTCGGGCCGAACCCCGAACTTTCCGAACATCCAGCTTTTGGGGGCCATATGGGGTCGCAGGCATAAGGGGGGAGCATGCCCCGATCGCGGGGGGGTCGGAAATTCCCCCCACCCCCTCCGCTAGCGCTCCCCCCTCTGCCCGCTTCCCCATTCAAAAGTTTAAGCAAAGTACCTGTAGTGGATGGCCTGGCAGTGGGCGGCACTGTGGAGTGAGGAGGAGGAGTCCGGAGAGTGACGAGTTGAGGGAGGCCGGGCAGCGGGCAGTTCAGCGGAAGTACCCTTGTGGTACTTCCGCCCTTTCTCTGACCTCACGCCCGCTGCCCGGCCTCCCTCAACTCGTCACTCTCCGGACTCCTCCTCCTCACTCCACAGTGCCGCCCACTGCCAGGCCATCCACTACAGGTACTTTGCTTAAACTTTTGAATGGGGAAGCGGGCAGAGGGGGGAGCGCTAGCGGAGGGGGTGGGGGGAATTTCCGACCCCCCCCCGCGATCGGGGCATGCTCCCCCCTTATGCCTGCGACCCCATAGGGGGGCAGTATCCGGCCGAACAGGGCCATTAGAAGTTCGGGGCGAACCCGAACTTAAAAGGCCGAACACCATCAGGTGTTCGGCCGAACGCGAACATCACCCGAACAGGGTGATGTTCTGCAGAACCCGAACAGTGGCGAACACTGTTCGCCCAACACTACCATCGACCAGCCTGCCCTCAATGAGCACGCTCTTCTCCCCAGAGATTGTGAATATGTACAGGAATGTTTTGGAGCAGTATGAGTAGGAGATAATGGGGCCATGCAAGGAGGATGAGGAGTTACAGGTGCAGAAGTTTGTTGTTGGCGCTGAGGAGGAGGGGCATGATGCAGGGGATGTTGGGGTAGAGGAGTTGGTTGAGGCAAGCTCACAGGATATGTTTGTGGATGATGATGATGATGACTTGCTGGATCCTTCCTATGTGCCAGCAGTACCACCAGCACAGTTGGTTGAAGGCAGCTCGTCATTGGAGGAGGAGGTCTCTGGTGCAGAGGCGCGGCAGCAGCAAGGCGGCCAGCACAGGGCGTGGAAGGCAGGAGCCACAGCCTGCTGCTTTAACTGCTATCACCACCCGCAGCAACCCACCCACTAGATGCAACAAGTGCAATTTGCAACAGTTGCGGTGTCAGTCTCAGCAGAGGTCGCGATCTGCTCAAGCTGGGTACCTTGTGCCTGCAGACCCACTTACAGAGCAGACATTTGGATGAGTATAATGAGTATCAGAAGCTGACGGGCAGTAGCACAGGCAGTGGTCAAACCCAGACAGCCACTGCACAGATTTCAGCAGCAGCAGTAGCAGCAGCATCTGACCCTCCTGCCCATACAGCAGCAGCAGTAGGAGCATAGCAGCAGCTCACTCCCCCTCCCCCCCTGGCAGCCAGTCCTCAGTGGCCTCATCAGCTCCCTCCACAGTGGCCTCCTCATCCTCCCGTGCAGGCAAACGCCGCCAGACCCTGCTCAGCGAGTCTTTCCCCGGTGGGACCAAGGTGCTGCCTCCCACCAACAGGCGCATCCGCTTGCTGAACGGGTTGCTTGCCCGGTCCATGTGCTCCCAGCTCCTTTATACCTTTGTGCAGGAGGGGAGTGACATCAGAGCACTGCTGCAGTTTGGGATCCCGGAGTGGCAAGTCCCCAGCCACCACTGTTTCTCCCGCAGGGCGATCCCAGCACTGCACCGCTTTGCCATGGTGAACATGGGCCGCGCGCTCGATCACGCGGTGAGTGCGCGGATCCACATAACCATGGATTCATGGAGCAGCCATTTTGGGACAGACTGCTATATGTCCTTTACGGCCCACTGGGTCAGCCTGGTGGAAAGCCCGAGCGAGGAAGCAGCAGGTCCACCTTCGGGCGCAGCAGTGGCAGTAGCGGCCCCAGTCGCCCACTATGTGGTGCCACTGCGCGGGGTCAGGGGAAAAGCAGCAGCTCCCGCCGCCAGGCAATCCCGTCTCTCCAGCAGCGTGAAGGCCCGCCACTGCCAAGCGCTGCTGGAGATGAAAAGCCTGGGGAAAAACTCCATGACGGCATCCAACGTGCTCCGGTACCTCAGGGAGCAGGAGAGGACATGGCTGACGCCCAGAGGCCTCACTGTGGGATTGGTGGTGTCCGACAATGCCGCCAACCTGCTGGCTGCCATCAGCAGTGGAGACTTGCTCCACATCCCTTGCTTGGCCCACGTCCTGAACCTGGTGGTGAAAATGTTCATGCGCACCTACCAGGGGATGCAGGAGCTGTTAGAAGCGTTGCGGAAGATTGTGCGTGCTTTCCGCAAATCAGCAGCTACCGCAGCAAAACTGGCAGACATCCAGCAGCTGGAGGGCCTGCCACGACACCGCCTCATCATTGATGTGCCAACTCGCAGGAACTCCACCCTGGCGATGTTGGAGTGGCTGGTTGAGCAGAGGAGGGCTGTCAACCGGTACATCTATGAGGCCACTGTCGCCGGCACTGGCAGCACCACCACCAAACTCCAGCTCCTCACCAACACACAGTGGGGGCAGATGCAGCAGGTCTGCTTGGTGTTGGCTCCCTTCCTGCAGGAGGAGGTGAGTGAACAATGGGCATCCCTCTTCCAGTGGGTGCCTTTTGTTTGTCTGCTGGACAGGGCACTTGGCGTTTTGGTGGATTTGGGAGAGGAGGCCCTGAAGCAGCTGGAACAGCAGCCGCCTGCGCAGTCCACTGCTGTGCAGGTATTTGAGTCCCTGGAGGAGGATGAGGAGGAGTTGGAGGTGCTGGACGTTGCTGCTGGGGGGGGGGGGAACATCGGAGCGCAGCAGCAGTGGTGCGAGGGTGGAGAGAGGACGAAGAGGCTCAGGGGCAAGAGGAGGAGGACGCTGACCCTGATGTCTCTGTTGGACGGTCCACCCTGTTCCCCATGGCAGCGCACATGCTACACTGCCTACGCACAGACCCCAGGGTCAAGCGGATGCAAGCGAGGGAGGATGCCTGCATCAGCATGATCCTGGACCCATGGCTAAGGGGGAGGTGGGATCAGTTTCTGCCTGCCAGAGACCGTGAGCAGCGAGCAAGGGAGTTGCAGGAGATCCTTGTTCGGCAGCTGGAAGAAGCCTTCCTCCCACCCTCCAACCCCTCTGTCCCTGTCCAGCAGCCAGCACAGTAGCTGGTGTCTGCGGCCAGCAGCAGCGTCAGGCGCCCAGGAGACCTGCTGTCATTGACGCAGGCGCTCTACATGGAGGTACAGCAGCTGAGGGTGGAGGTGCGTGCAGCAGCCACCTTCGCTGAGAGTCACAGCCAGCGCATGACCCGGATGGTGGCCGACTACATGGGGTCCTTCAGTGGGCTTGACACCAGCAGCGAGGAGCCTGTGGACCCCATGGAATACTGGGTGGAGCGCTTGCACATCTGGAGGGAGCTGGCGCAGTACGCCCTGGAGGAATTGTCTAACCCCCCTTCCAGCGTGCTGTCCGAGAGGTGCTTCAGTGCGGCCGGTGGCGTGGTCACTGAGAAGCGCTTTAGTCTGTCCACAGAGGGCGTGGACAGACTGACATTTTTGAAGATTAACCAGGCCTGGATAGAAGGCACCTTCCTGGCACCTGTTGTCAGCGAGAGGAGGACATGAGGTGCCTGCCTGGGAATTACAATACATTGCCTGCTGCCATACGTGACTCCTCCTCCTCCTGCTGCTGCTGGCCTGCTGCATTTATTGATTTATTTATTTCTTTATGAATTCATTTATGTATTTATTGTATTTATACGTGACTCCTCCTGCTGCTGCTGGCCTGCTGCATTTATTTCTTTATGAATTTATTTATGTACTAGCTGGACGTCCGACATTGCCCGGGAATGTATTTGGCCCCCTTTTCCTAACCCTAACACACAATTACTTAATTACTTAATAACCAAGTTTGTGAGCTTTGCGGCCTTTAGCATCAATAATTTGCATTGAAATAAAATTAATCTGATTGGCTGTGCCTCCACCCCTTTTCTGAATTTGAACCCAAATCACCCAATGGCCAAGTGTACCAGGTACAGGTGATTAACAGTGCAAGAATGGCCGCAATTAAATATTCCCCTTAAAAATCAATAGGTGAATTATGATTGGCTTTTGTAGGCTCCTCCCACTTTTCTGAATATTAATCCCAGTCACCCAATGACCAACTGTGCAAAGTTTGAGAACCCTACCATTAACAGTGTAAGAATGGCTGCAGTTTAAATTTTCCAGTGAAATTTGTATTTGTCTCCACCCCCTTTTTCATTATGGGAATAAAAAGTATCCTATACTTTATTCCAGGTAATGTACTATGTGTGTGCCAAATTTCATACAAATCCGTCCAGCCATTTTTGCATGATCGAGTAACAAACATCCAAACATCCAAGCATCCAAACTTCCAAACATCCGAACTTTCCCATTTATTATACTAGCTGGACGCCCGGCGTTGCCAAGGTATGTATTTGGCTGGCGTTGGCCCCACCTCCTTTTCCTAACCCTAACACACAATTACTTAATTACTTAATGGCCAAGTTTGTGAGCTTTGCGGTCTTTGGCATCAATAATTTGCATTGAAATAAAATAAATCTGATTGGCTGTGGCTCCACCCCTTTTCTGAATTCAAACCCAAATCACCCAATGGCCAAGTGTACCAGGTACAGGTGATTAACAGTGCAAGAGGCTTGTGCCATTAACAGTGCAAGAATGGCAGCAATTAAATATTTCCCTTAAAAATCAATAGGTGGATTGTGATTGGCTTTTGTACGCCCCACCCACCTTTCTGAATATTAATCCCAGTCACCCAGTGACCAACTGTGCAAAGTTTGAGAACCCTACCATTAACAGTGTAAGAATGGCTGCAGTTTACATTTTCTCAATGAAATTTGTATTTTTCTCCACCCTCTGATTTCCTGGCATTGTTCGGGTATGTATTTGGCTGGTGTTGGCTCTGCCTACTTTTTCTAACCCTAATACACAATTACTCAATAACCATGTTTGTGAGCTTTGCGGTCTTTGGCATCAATAATTTGCATTGAGATTAAACAAATCTGATTGGCTGTTTGTGGCTCCACCCCTTTGTCTAAATTTGAACCCCAGTCACCCAATGACCAACTGTACCACGTTTAAGGCTTGTGCCATTAACAGTGCAAGATTGGCAGAAATTACATATTCCCCTGAAAATCAATAGGTGAATTTTGTTTTTCTTTTGTAGGCTCCACCCACTTTTTTGAATATTAATCCCAGTCACCCAGTGACCAATTGTGCAAAGTTTGAGAACCCTACAATTAACAGTGTAAGAATGGCTGCAGTTTACATTTTCTCAGTGAAATGTGTATTTGTCTCCGCCCACTGATGACCCGGTATTGCCCGATTATGTATTTGGCTGGTGTTGGCTGCGCCCACTTTTCCTAACCTTAACACACAATTACTCAATGACCAAGTTTGTGAGCTTTGCGGTTTTTGGCTTCCATAACCTGCATTAAAATGAATCAAATACAATTGTCTGTTTGTGGCTCCACCCCCTTTTATCAATTTAGACCCCAGTCACCCAATGATCAACTGTACCAGGTTTGAGGCTTGTGCCACTAACAGTGCAAAAATGGCAGCAATGAAACATTCCCCTGAAAAATAAATAGGTAATTTTTGATTGGTTTTTGTAGGCTCCACCCACTTTTCTGAATATTAATCCCAGTCACCCAGTAACCAACTGTGCAAAGTTTGAGAACCCTACAATTAGTAATGTAAGAATGGCTGCAGTTTACATTTTCCCAGTAAAATTTGTATTTGTCTCCGCCCACTTATGACCCCGTGTTGCCCGCTTATGTATTTGGCTGGTGTTGGCTGTGCCCACTTTTCTAACCCTCACACAGAATTAATCAATTACTCAATTGCCAAGTTTGTGAGCTTTGCGGTGTTTGGCATCAATAATTTGCATTGGAATGAAACAAATCTTTCTGAATTTAAACCCCAGTCACCCAATGACCAACTGTACCAGGTTTAAGGCTGGTGCCATTAACAGTGCAAGAATGGCAGCAATTACATATTCTCCTTAAAAATCAATAGGTGAATTTTGATTAGCTTTTCTATGCTCCGCCCACTTTTCTGAATATTACCCAGCGACCAATTGTGCAAAGTTTGAGAGCCCTACCATTAACAGTTTAAGAATTGCTGCAGTTTACATTTTCTCAGTGTAATGTGTATTTGTCTCCGCCCACTAATGACCCGGCGTTGCCCGATTATGTATTTGGCTGGTGGTGGCTGCACCCACTTTTCCTAACCCTAGCACACAATTAATCAATTACTCAATGACCAAGATTGTGAGCTTTGTGGTCTTTGACATCAATAACCTGCATTAAAATGAAACAAATCAGAGGAGAGAGATCAGCTGACAGGATGTGACGTGGGAGGTCTGTTCCTGGGAGCTGGGAGACCACGGCTTCCTTTCCCCAGCGTCTGCTTTCTTCCCCTGCTATTTGTTAGGTCGGCTGCCATCACCTTTGTCCCTGGATGCTGGACACTGTTCACTGGATGTGTGCCTGCTTCTGACATCATCATCTCTGAACACTGTCTGGACGCTGTCCTTGGATATGTGCCTGCTTCCATGTTTACACCATTAGCCGTCGGATGTTATCTGAAGCCATCTGAGGCCCAGGGGGGGGGGGGCCGAGGTTTGCCGTTCCCTTTGATGTCTTTGCTGATTCTGTTGCATGTGCATGTGTTTCTTCAACTAACTACTGCCCAGCAGGCTCGGCTACTGTTTACCCGCTAGACGTCCGCTAATCTTCAGCTAGCCATCCAGCATTAGCTAAATAGCTTATACAGCCTACAGCTTTTACAGCCCTACAGGCTTTACAGCTTTACAGCTCCACAGCCTTACAGTCTTAAAGCTGTACAGCCTTACAGCTTTACAGTAAGACATACCACTAACTCTGTACTGGCTTTGATGGCTGGCTCTTCTGCTTGTTAGGCTGCTTGCTCCCTGTCTACTTTGCATAATACTGCAAAAAATATTGCGTAAGACTGCAGGAAAGTGCATGAAGGTACACAATTTTTCCAGTTGCCTTTTTTTTTTTTCCTTTTTGTTGTTTTTTTTTTTTTTACCTGCTGTGGATATTGTATTTAGAGAGGGAGGGGGAAGGAGGAGAAAAAGAAAGAGAAAAGAAAAGAGAACGAGAAAAGATTTGCATCACTGTGCTTTGCTTTACTCTGCTTTACCCTGCTCTACCTGTCCTGGTCTGCCGGACCTGTTTCAGTTTTGCAGAGTAACAGAATAACAAAGATAACAGAAGAGCATTCATCATGCTCTGGAAAGCTCTGGGACAAAGTGACTGTCATACTGCCTATTGGCTATCTTGGCCATCTGAAGGGGCCACTGTAAATAATCTATAAACAAACATCTGTAAACAAATATCTGTAACTGTGCCCTGTGCCCTGTGTAAGACAAGACTGCCCCTACATAGAAGAGATAGGGGGCTGTACATGCTTTATAAAGGGAGAGTATGGCAACGGGTACAAGGAAACAGAACAAAGGTAATTTTACAGAAAAAGATAAGGGATTAAACAGCTTTGGCTTTACAACATCTACGGAGACCCAGAGAACCCCTAACAAAAATATGGAAAAATCCACTAATCCCTCTGTGACCCCAACACCCAAGGGACAAATGGGTGGTATCCTAGCTCCACATGGAGCAGTAACACCCAAAAATATTAGCAGGCTGTGAGGAAACGCGGAAAAACAGCCACAAACACTCAGGGTAAGGCGGCGGTTTCCATGTCTGACATGGCAGCGCAACGCGGAGAAACCGCCACATGCCGCATGGGCAGAGCGGCGGAGTCCGCATTGGATGCGGCGGATTCCGCGCAAGACAAGGTTACTGACAGAATGGGGGAACGCGGGGAAGCCGCCGCCTGCTCGGAAAGCAGTGCGGCGGGTCCCGCGTCCAATTCAGCACATACATTGCAAGACATGTTTGGTGTGGCTGGGACTACTAGTCCACACAGGTTCAGAAGGACGCACGCGCGCTGAGAGGCAGAACTTATATGGCAGCCAGAAAAGGGTCAGCTGACCAAGCTGGTCAGCTGACAACTCTGCTCCCTTTCATTGGTCCAGCACTTAGGGAGGGGCTGGAGAATGTTTTAGTATATATACTGCTGGCTGTTCATTTGCTGGTTGTCTGGCGTTGCGATCACTACGTGGTAGCACTCAGACCTGAGTCAGATCCTAAAGTGTGCCGGGACCAGCTGGAGCTGTAATCCTACACTTAGCTAGATTCTGTTGATAGTTTAAAGTACTAGTTTGATTGTGATTATCTGTTATGACCTTCTGCTTGCCTGACTACTCTTCTGAACTCTGATCCTGTACCTTGCTATTCTGATACTCTGTTGCCGAACCCCGGCTCACCCTTAGACTCTGCATCTGCCTCTTGATTCTGTACCTCGATATTTCTGATACCCTGTTGCCGAACCCTGCTTGTTTATTGACTTCGCATCTGCCTCCTGAATCTGTACTGTATCTGTCTGTGTGGTAACGACCTGGCTTGTCCGACCTCGAGAACCAACCTTACTGTTAGAGGCGGTTCCCAGTCCTGGTAGTGACACTTCCTTCTGAGTGTCACTCTCATTTTGTCCTTCCTACTTCCAGCCGGACTCCTCCCCCCGGGAGAGTCCAGGTCCTCTGAAGGAATTTGTGCAGTACTCCTTACTACTCTGAGGCTTAGTCCTCTAAGTATTACTGTTGCACCAAACACTCTTACTCTACTCAGGTGTCCAGAGGTTAGCAAATATATCTGATTATCTGTGATACTGCAGATCATCAATAATCTGGTATATATCTGTATTCCCAGTGATACTGCAGAACACCGGTAATCAGATCCTCTCTGTGTTATACCGATCATTACACACGCACTTTAAAAATATCTCAGACATCTGCAATACGGCCCGATCTGACACTAAAGACTGTGGCGCGGATCAAAATGCAGCACAGGCAGTGAGAGAGGGGAAGTCAATATCTGACCAAACTAAAACTGCACAGGAGAGCATAGAAGATATAAGAATGAGGAAGATGATGGAGGATTTTACCTCTAAAATTAAAGAAACTATAGTAGAGACAGTGCAGGTAGTGATAAAAGAGGCTGTTAACAATGAATTAAAATCAGTCAAGGAAGAAATGTCACAATTAACCACTCGGGTTGAGAGCCTAGAGAAACATTCGATGGAATATGAAAATACGGCTGTAAATCAAACCTCTGAGATGGCTAGTTATAAAAGGTCTCTTAAGACCCTTGCTAGCAAGATCGACGATCTAGAGAATAGAAACCGCAGAAATAACATAAAGATTCGGGGGCTCCCGACTAACATTCCGAATAACGAATTGAGGCAGATGGCGCAACATTTGTTTAAAGAAATTATAGGCAGCGAAGACGTACCAGAAACAATAATTGATAGAATACACAGAGTGGGTAAAGAAAGGAGCGATCAGGGATTCAAAAGTACTGATGTCCTATGCAGAATACACTTCTACCATGAAAAAGAACACATTTTGGCAAAGGCCCGTGCCCGGGGCGCCATTAAATTTAAAGGATGGAATCTGGATCTTTTTCCAGACCTTTCAAAAAGAACAATAGAACAAAGACGGCTACTAAAACCCCTCCTGGAAGAAATTAAGAAAAAGGGAGGTCTCTATAGGTGGGGCTTTCCGCTTTCGATTAGAGCGACAGTGGAGGGCAAAACTTGTACGTTAATTGATGGAGAGCCAATACAAAAATTTGTGAAGGAGTTAGGCCTAGCTCCTATTCAAATTTCAGGGTGGGAGGAGATCTAATGTAGAGCTGAAAAAATATGCAATCTTATTATACTGCAATTTATAATATAAAATAACGCAGTAAGGGATGAAGGGGAGAGGTGCTCGAGGTGGTCTCAGCTCTAGGGCTTTGTTCTTGTGTTGCTGTTAGCAAATTCAAGAATTGAAGATGTCCGACACCCAAATTCTCTGGAGAGGAGATAGATCGGACAAGATCTTTGGATATGTATGTGGAAAGGTTGTTATGTGTGTGATATGTGAAAACTGGTGGCGGTATGACTGTTATTGGATGCCTTTCCTGTCTCTATGGTGCTTCAGGTTCCCCCTCAGCCAGGTTGGGTATTATGGTTTGGTGGTCCCATCACTTTTGAACCGTTCCATAAAATATAATCAACACTAAAGATGGGAAAACTAAAAAATTTAACTATTAATGTCAAGGGTGCGAATTCCGGCTGCAAACGCAGAAGAATTATTGAAGAGCTTTTAAAAAATAAAACTGATGTTGCATTCATCCAAGAAACACACTTTAAATGTGGGAATATACCTAAATGTTTTGATAAACGATATAAAGAGTGGATTGTAAATTATAATAAGCAAAAAAAAGCGTGTGGTGTTGCAATTGTTGTCAGGTCTGGTATAGATTTCTCAGTGGACAAAATTTATAGAGACCAAAATGCTAGGGAACTTATTGTGCTGGGTAGGGTCAATGGAACTCAGATTACACTGGCGAATGTTTATGCCCCCAATAGGGGTCAAGCTACCTTCCTGATTAATTTTTTAAATAAAGTAAAAAAAAAGGCTAAGGGGAAGATTGTCATTGGAGGCGACTTTAATCTGACTATCGATCCCAAACAAGACACCTCAAAAGGTCATTCTTTTATTTCTAAAATAGAAAATATTAAATTTTGTGAAACATTAGTGAATTTAAGACTTGTGGCTATCTGGAGAATTAAAAATATAGATATTAAAGACTATACCTTTTTTTCCCAGGCTCACCAATCTTACTCCAGACTAGATTATTTCCTAATACCACAAGAACTTATTACATTGGTTAGTGAGGTGACTATTGGACGAATAACCTTTTCTGACCATGCCCCAGTAATATTAACTGTGATGTTGGATAGGAAACCTGTAGTCCCACAATGGAGATTAGATGCCACCTTATTAGAAGATGAAGAGGTAAAGCTAGAGGTCGAGAGATCAATTATAGAATTTAGTGATTTTAAACTCTCCTCAGTCTCCTCACCAATTACAATTTGGGATAAATTAAAATGTGTAACTATGGGGTGTACTTATTAAAATCAGAAGTAGGAAGAAAAGAGAAAGGGAGAAAAAAATTGCAGAACTTCTGCATGCACTTCAATTGGCAGAACTCAAACACAAAACTACTATGTCACCAATAAATATGATAAATGTAACTAAAATCAGAGCAGAACTGAATAATGTCCTCAATGCTAAATGTACTAATGACTATAAACAATTGAAAAGACAATATGCTGCAGGGAAAAATAAATCAGGTAAAATACTCGCTGACCTTCTTAAAAAAAAACAATAAATCCAACTTTATACAGGGTATTAAAAACTCAGAAGGTAACATTTTATATGAACCTGAGGAAATCTCTAAAATCTTTGCCGACTTTTATGAGAAATTATATAATATAGATGCATCGAATCTTATGAATGGAGAAAGCTTTTTAGGAAATATTGAGCTACCCTCACTGTCTGCATCAGAAAGGGAATCGATAGAGGAACCAATATCGGAAATGGAGTTTTGTGAAACTGTGGCTAAACTCGCAAAACAGACAAGCCCGGGCCCAGACGGCTTTTGTGCAGAATTTTACCAACACTTTGCCCCATTGCTGGCTCCTCTCTTCTGTAATCTAGTTAATAAAAAAGAAGAAAAAGTCTTTTCAGATACAACTAACCAAGCGACAATTACTTTAATTCCTAAAGAAGGAAACTCTGGTCTGGAATGTACACACTTCAGACCAATATCCCTTATAAATTGCGATGTTAAGATCTACGCAAAAATCCTGTCAAATAGACTAAGTGCAGTAGCAGAGACGTTACTGGGAAACCAACAGGCAGGTTTTAGGAAAAATAAACAGCTACAAGATAATATTTATACTGCAATAGATCTTATTCACCTATGCAGAACAAAGGGGGAGGAGTCAGTAATGGTGGCAATAGACGCGGAAAAGGCCTTTGACCGTTTATCTAGAGATTTTATATTTATAACATTAGAAAAGTTGGGTCTGGGCAAAAAATTTATTGACAGAATCACAAAACTTTACATTAATCAAAGCGCAGGGGTAAAAGTCAATGGCCTTATATCCAACTTATTTCAGATAAAGAATGGAGTTAGGCAAGGATGCCCATTGTCCCCCTGGTTGTTCAACCTTAGTATTGAACCCTTAATACAGGCAATTCAACAAGATATGGGTATAAAAGGAATCAAAACTAAGAAAGAAGAAACTAAAACTCTGGCATATGCAGATGACCTATTACTTGTACTAACCAAACCCATTGAATCCTTGTTGAATCGCCAGATCCTTTTTGAAAAATTTACTAAGGTCTCTAACTTTAAATTAAATAGAGAAAAAACAACAATACTGAACACTCTCGTCAAACGGAAATTGTTATTAAACAGTACAACGACTTTAGGTGGAACAATAGAGAGACAAAATATTTGGGCATCAAGCTAACTAACGACCCTGCAAGTCTCTTCAATGCCAATTTTCCCCCAATTATGAAAGATTGTAAAAAGAAACTTCAAACATGGGATCGACCATGTTTTAATGTTTTAGGAAGAGTAGACATATTTAAAATGATGATACTTCCAAAATTGCTATTTTTGATACGGAGTATTCCTGTGACCCTTCCCAGTGCATGGCTGAGAAATTGGGAACAGATCTTTCAACATTTTATCTGGCGTAACTGCAAACACAGGCTTAATTATAAGCTTCTTACAAGGGATAGAGAGGCAGGGGGATTGGCAGCACCAGACATTAGGCGTTATTGTTTGAGTGTACAGCTGGCCAGGATGCTGGACTTAAAGAGGGAACTCTCAGGGGCCTTTACATCTAAAAACTCATCAAAAGTATGGCCATGGTTGGAGGGGGAGGAGTGTAACTTTGATACTGTTTTTACATGGATTCCGGGGAACATTTATAGATGTCTCCAAATATCTAGCCATCCTTTAACTAAACCAACTTTAAAGGCCCTTTATTGGATAATCTCCAAATGGCAGAAAAATACAGGTATCTCACCAATTACGTCACTGAGGGAGAACCCAGCCTCCCCCCCTGCTATGCAGAAGAAATGGTTTTATAAAAATAAACTAAGTGTGGAAACCCGCATTATACACTTAAAGGGGGATAAGACCTTAGGGATTACTGGGCTTGTGGAGACAACAAAACAGGGAAATACATGGGGATTAATACAAGTTTGTAGTTATTTGCGGAAAATGGAGTCTAATGGGGGACCTGTGAGGAAAGAACTAAACATTTTTGAAAAACATCTATTTTTAAATATAGACCTGGAAAAAAAACTGTCAAAGCTTTATGACTTTGTGAAATATACGGAGTGTTGCACTCTTCCACCCCCTTCCTACTGTACCAAATGGGAGAGGGAGCTTGATCCTTTGCTTAAAGAAAAATGGCCCACAATTTGGTTAAACAGTTGGAAAGTCCAGGATCCTGGGCTACAGCTTGTCCAGTTCAAGGCTATCACTAGATGGTACTTAACACCTATACGTTGTCAATATTTTCAGAGTGGGGCTAAATGTTGGAGATGTGGCCAGGGAGGGGGTACAGCTACGCACATGTGGTGGTCCTGTCCTGTTATTAAACCTTTTTGGCAGGAAATAATAGCTTTTTCAAGTACCTTGTTGAAAGGTTGTTTTAAGCTAACAGCATCGGAAGCTATCCTCAGTTTTGCTGATAGATATGACGGCATAGGTTGCTGTCTTATAAAAGAAATTGGAACAGTTGTAGCCAAATCTATGATAGCTTTGGGCTGGAAAGGCTCTACTCCACCAACATTGATTGAATGGGTTAACAAGATGAACACATTGTATGATTGTGGGGAAAATTTGTGGAACCATCTTGCTGAAAATTTGGAGGAGTCCACTTAGAGGGGCAGGTTTTATTTAATTGATCATAGTGATCTGAGGTATACCCTTGGTAGAGATGGGGGGAGGCACGTATAAGACAGGGAACGAGTGATGAATGTGGTAGATGTGAGTGGGAGTTGAAATTACAAGTGCGAAGGATGTTAGATGAGAGAGGAGAGATGGATATGTTGTAGAATAGTGGAGACGGTTGTGATGTGATGAATGCAGTAGATGTGTGTGGGAATGTGTAGGAGTGAGGAGTATGTTAGATGGAGGAATGGAGATGGATATACTATATTATAGCAAGGCCAAGGCTATGGCATTTTAAGTGAAGGGATGGGGAGGTGTTTTTTGCACTGCGTTATAAAGGTATACATAAAGATTAATTAATTAATTTTAGAAAAGGTATACTGTATTACAAACTATGATGAAAGCACCTCTCAGCTCAAGTGTGCGCAAATAAGCTGCTACGCGAATAGGTAAGATTATATGTGCGCTGAGTTTGAAAAAAAAAAATGAAAAAATAAGTAAATAAAAAAAAATAAATAAAAATAAAATGAAACAAATCAGATTGGCTGTTTGTGGCTCCATTCCCTTTTATAAATTTAAACCCCAGTCACCCAATGATCAACTGTACCAGGTTTGAGGCTTGTGCCATTAACAGTGCAAGAATGGCAGTAATGAAATATTCCCCTGAAAAATCAATAGGTAATTTTTGATTGGCTTTTGTAGGCTCCACCCACGTTTCTGAATATTTATCCCAGTCACCCAAAGACGAACTGTGCAAAGTTTGAGAAACCTACCATTAACAGTGTAAGAATGCTGTTTACATTTTCCCAGTAAAATTTGTATTTGTCTCTGCCCACTTATGACCTCCTGTTGCCCGCTTATGTATTTGGCTGGTGTTGGCTGTGCCCACTTTTCTAATCCTCACACACAATTAATCAATTACTCAATTACCAAGTTTGTGAGCTTTACGGTGTTTGACATCAATAATTTGCATTGGAATGAAACAAATCTGATTAGCTGTTTGTGGCCCCACCCCCTTTCTAAAATTTAACCCCAGTTACCCAATGAGCAACTGTACCAGGTTTGAGGCTTGTGCCATTAACAGTGCAAGAATGGCAGCAATTACATATTCCCTTTGAAAATCAATAGGTGAATTTTGATTGGCTTTTGTAGGCTCCTCCCACTTTTATATAATATAAATCCCAGTCACCCAACGACCAACTGTGCAAAGTTTGAGAACTCTACCATTAACAGTGTAAGAATGGCTGCAGTTTAAATTTTCCAGTGACATTTGTATTTGTCTCCGCCCCCTTTTTGGTTATGGGAAAAAAAAAATGTCCTATACTTTATTCCAGGTAATGTACTATGTATGTGCCAAATTTCATTCAAATCCGTTCAGCCATTTTTGCGTGATCGAGTAACAAACATCCAAAAATCCAAACATCCGAACTTTCCCATCTATTTATATAAAATCGGATGTATGTATGTGTGTGTGTGTGTGTGTGTGTGTGAGTGTGTGTGTGTGTGTGTGTGTGTGTGTGTGTGTGTGTGTGTGTGTGTGTGTGTGTGTGTGTGTGTGTGTGTGTGTGTGTGTGTGTGTGTGTGTGTGTGTGTGTGTGTGTTAGTGTTGGGCGAACAGTGTTCGTCACTGTTCGGGTTCTGCAGAACATCACCCTGTTCGGGTGATGTTCGAGTTCGGCCGAACACCTGGTGGTGTTCGGCCAAACCGTTCGGCCATGTGGCCGAACTAAGATCGCATGGCCGAACGTTCCCCGAACGATCGGCTAGCGCTGTGATTGGCCGAACGGGTCACGTGGTTCGGACCCGAACGCGCTCTGATTGGCCGAACGGGTCACGTGGTTCGGGTCAATAAATACCCGAACCACGTAATTTCTCCGCCATTTGTCTGTGGGTTTAGCTTTGGGTAGGCAGGCAGGGTAGTTCTCTCTCCAGCCAGGCTAGCCAGGGTCCCCCCAGTCATTGTGTCGCTACTGGGAACAGTAGTACACCGCTCACCCACACTATATAGCATTGTGTTTACTGCACTCTGTGTCTGCTGGGAACAGTAGTACACCGCTCACCCGCCACTGTATAGCATTGTGCTCTGTGTCGCTGCTGGGAATAGTGGTACACCGCTCACCCACACTACATAGCATTGTGTCTACTGCCACTCTGTGTTTCTGCTGGGAACAGTAGTACACCGCTCACCCTGTATAGCATTGTGCTCTGTGTTGCTGCTGGGAATAGTAGTACACCGCTCACCCACACTATATAGCATTGTGTTTACTGCCACTCTGTGTGTCTGCTGGGAACAGTAGTACACCACTCACCCTGTATAGCATTGTGCTCTGTGTTGCTTCTGGGAATAGTAGTACACCGCTCACCCACACTATATAGCATTGTGTTTACTGCCACTCTGTGTGTCTGCTGGGAACAGTAGTACACCGCTCACCCTGTATAGCATTGTGCTCTGTGTTGCTGCTGGGAATAGTAGTACACCGCTCACCCACACTATATAGCATTGTGTTTACTGCCACTCTGTGTGTCTGCTGGGAACAGTAGTACACCGCTCACCCTGTATAGCATTGTGCTCTGTGTTGCTTCTGGGAATAGTAGTACACCGCTCACCCACACTATATAGCATTGTGTTTACTGCCACTCTGTGTCTGCTGGGAACAGTAGTACACCGCTCGCTCAGCCACACTATATAGCATTGTGTTTACTGCCACTCTGTGTACACCGCTCACCCAGCACACTATATAGCATTGTGTACTCTGCCAGTCAGTGTGTATATTGCTGGGATCAGTAATACTCCACTCAACGTCAACCACTATATGAGCTCACCATGAGTTCCTCAGAGACCTCCACTGTGAGCAGCACTCCCAACAACAGCAACAGCCAACGCCCCACGCAAGCTATAACATCCACCCCAGCAGCCAGTGGTCAGCAGCAGCCCTCCCCGGAGGAGAACGTTGTGTCCATCGGTCCGGCGCCAGAGCGATTATTGAGGGCTGCCATTGAGGAGATGATGGGGCCTGATGTGGAGGAGGAGGTCGGGCTCAGGCCAGCATCCCTAGTTAATGTTGAGGACGATGAGGGGTCTGTGTCTGGGGATGTTGGGGTGGCAGAGGTGGTGGGTGGGTCAGACTCAGGAGAAGAGTTGTATGATGAGGATGATGATCGGGACCATCTGTATGTGCCTCAGAGTCCGACCCCGGAAAACATGTTGTATCGTGTGTTTAGGTACTAAAATCTGCGTTCCCACTTCCCAGTACTGCCCGGGTCCACGGATCCATATAATTTTTTGAGCAGCACTATCAAACTGTGGTACTATGAGTGAGTTGCCATGGTCCTTCTGTGCTGTCACACTCACCGTCTGTCTGCAGATGGATTGTTCAACACAGCTACGCCATCTGACATGTAGTCCTTGACCATCTTCTCCAGGCGATTGGTGTTGGAGGACGTGGAACTGCCCGATTGCTGTTCTGTGGGCTGCTGCATGGGTGTCAGAAAATGTTCCCACTCCAAGGACACTGCCAATACCATTCCCTTTTCGGCACTAGCAGCAGCTTGTGTTCTTTGCTGCCCTCCTGGTCCTCCTGGGTTTGCTGAAGTCAGTCTGTCGGCGTACAACTGGCTAGAGAAGGAGGAGGATGTCAATCTCCTCTCTAAAGTCTCCATCCTCAAGGGCCTGCTGGAATTGTTCCATTTTTGACCTGTCTGACACTTTCTTCAATCAGTTTTTTAACATTGTGTTTGTATAAACTGGGTATAAACCCAGTAATTGGTGTTGTCCAGAATAATGAATAATAATGAATAGTGAATAATGCGCGGGCCGCATTCAATGCAGTCTAGCATGAATTGAGCCATGTGTGCCAGAGAGTCCTGCCAGACTCCTCTGTCTTCATGTTCTTGTGAGCGTTGTGATTGTTGTGATGCACCATATTCGTCACCAGCATCACTTTCTTCCTCTTCTGCTGTCCATTCCCGCTAAATTGTGGAAGTCCAACGTGCACCGCTCTGTCCCTCGGCAGTGGGGGCATCCAATTCCTGCTCCAACTCCAGCTGTTCCTCGTCCTGTTCTTTGTCATAGCTGGGACCAGCGTTTCCTGAGGCATGTTGCCTGATGTTGGTATCATCACGCTGATCGTTTTCATCTTCAGATTCCCCCACTTGCATCATGCCAGCGGTTTCCATCTTCAACATTGATTTCTTCAGTAAACACAGCAGTGGTATTGTAATGCTGACTGTAGAGTTGTCACTGCTCAGTCACAAGCAACGTGGATTGCTCAAAATTTTGGAGGACTTGGCAGAGATCCAACATGGTGGCCCAATCAGATCCACAGAAGCTTGGTAGCTAGCTGCTGGAATGCGCAAAAGCGTGCTAGCATGTGCAGAGTACAATTCCAGCACGTAGGGAGGGACATCACCCAGCGAGCGATGGTGCGCTAGATTGAAGCGCTCCTGCATCTCTTGGTGAGTCCTTCAGAAGCAGTACTGGACTTTAAAAAATGTTTTTTTTTTTCCTTCAACAAAAGTTGAGGATGCAAGGACTGGGGAAGAGTCTGTGTTCATGGATAGGGAACTGGCTAATGGACAGAAAACAAAGAGTTGTGGTCAATGGATCGTACTCAAAATGGGAGACTGTTAGCAGTGGGGTCCCACAGGGGTCTGTTCTGGGTCCAGTGCTCTTCAATTTATTTATTAATGACCTAGTAGATGCAGTGGTAAGCAATGTTGCTATTTTTGCAGATGATACAAAATTGTGCAGAATCATCAACTCTCAGGAAGATAGTGTCATATTGCAACAGGATCTGGATAGGATGGCTATATGGGCACATACATGGCAGATGAAATTCAATGTTGACAAATGTAAGGTCATGCATTTTGGACGTACTAATGGTCTAGCACCATACAAAATAAATAGGATACAGTTGGGGACATCAAACTTGGAGAAGGACTTAGGAGTACTCATTGACAACAAGTTAAATAATCGTACTCAATGCCAAGCAGCTGCAGCTAAAGCTAACAAAATTTTGGGATGCATTAAAAGGGAAATAAAAACTCGAGATGCTAGCATAATATTGCCCCTGTTTAACTCTCTAGTAAGGCCACATCTGGAATATGGAATTCAGTTCTGGGCACCACATTACAAAAAAGATATTGCAGTTTTAGAGCAGGGGCAGAGACGAGCAACAAAATTGATGCGTGGGATGGAAGGTCTCACTTATCGAGAAAGGTTAGATAAACTGGGTTTATTTAGTCTAGAGAAAAGACGCCTTAGAGGGGATCTAATTAACATGTAAAAATACATCAGAGGGCAATATAATACCTTGGCGGATGAGCTTTTTGTCCCTAGGCCTTCTCAAAGGACTAGAGGACATGATCTGCGCATGGAGGAAAAACGTTTTAACCATTTATTTAGGAAAGGGTTCTTTACAGTAAGAGTGATTAAGATGTGGAATGCATTGCCACAGGAAGTCGTTATGGCAAACTCTATACCTGCATTTAAAGGGGGCTTAGATGCTTTCCTTGCGTTGAAAGACATCCATGGCTACAATTACTAGGTAATGCCTAATGATGTTGATCCAGGGATTTTATCTGATTGCCATCTGGAGTCGGGAAGAAATTTTTCCCTTTAGTGGCTAATTGGACCATGCCTTGTAAGGGTTTTTTTGCCTTCCTCTGGATCAACAGGGATATGTGAGGGAGCAGGCTGGTGTTGTACTTTATACTGGTTGAACTCGATGGACGCATGTCTTTTTTCAACCAAAATAACTATGTAACTATGTAAGAAGATCTGCCACGTTGGAGTGAGGAGGACGCCGCCGACCCCGACACCAAGCTGAACCCCGGCGAACTCCAAGCAGAGGATCTTCAGGAACCCTCAAGGCTTTGAGCAAGCTGAGGAGGATCAGCAGTCCCGACGAGACCTCTCCTCATATGTGACTGTGTGCAGTGGAGTAGAGCTCCCCAGAACAACCTCTCACTTGTCACTTTGTCACTGGTCACTTTGTCACTTTGTCATTTTGTCACTTTGTCACTTTGTCACTTGTCACTTTGTCACTTGTCACTTTGTCACTTTGTCACTTGTCACTTTGCCACTTGTCACTTGTCACTTTGTCACTTGTCACTTTGTCACTTGTCCAGATGATCTCGGTACACCTCCTGTGATTCAAATTCCTGCACACATTGCTCTGGGATTTGGGTGTGATGAATGATGCATCTAACTGGCCACCGGAGGCAATTAAGGCCTTCAAAACATTGAAAGCAGCTTTCTGTTCCGCCCCCATTTTGCATCATGTTGAGTTGTTGACGTCATGTTCATCCTCGGCCTCGCCTTGCATTTCAGTGCGAGGTGCATTTTCCACAGAAAAAGGTTGTGAATCCGGGCACAACATTTGTGGCTGTTCCATTGACCTTTCACAGGTAGAAGATTGTGGGGGTGGGAATAGCTCCTCCGAATAGCCCATTGTGTCCTGAAAACTACTCATTGCATTGCTTTGCGCACGCATTTTTTTGTCCTCATGCAAGGCCTGAGTTGCGCCTGAAAGCGTGGCCTTCTCCTCCTGCGCCTCCTCCTGTTCCATCACGTCTGCTGCTGCTGGGTTAGCGTTGCTGGTCCCTGTTTATGGAACCTCTCATCTTTATTACATTTATGACTGCATGGCGGTAAAAAGCATGCTATCCGCACGCTTCTTGTCCTCATGCAAGGCCTGGGTTGTTGTGTCTCAAAGCGTGGCCTTTTCCTCCTGCGCCTCCTCCTGTTCCATCACGTCTGCTGCTGCTGGGTTAGCGTTGCCGCGTGGTCCCTGTTTATTGAACCTCTTATCTTTATTACATTTATGACTGCATGGCGGTACAAAGCATGCTATCTGCACGCTTCTTGTCCTCATGCAAGGCCTGGGTTGTTGTGTCTCAAAAAGCGTGGCCTTCTCCTCCTGCGCCATCACGTGTGCTGCTGCTGGTGCTGGGTTAGCGTTACCGGTCCCTTTTCCTGGAACCTCTTCTCTGTATTACATTTATGACTACATGGCGACAAAAAGCATGTTACCTGTGCAAAGAAACATGACATTTTCCACATTTAAAAGACAGTTTTTCCTTTGAAACTTTACAATCAATTTTCTCAAAAACTATAAGCTCTTTTTCAAATATTTTTTTTTCCTCTTCTACCCACTCCCAAGGTGCACATACCCTGCAAATTTGGAGTATGTAGCATGTAAGGAAGCTTTAAAAAGCACGAACGTTTGGGTCCCCATTGACTTCCACTATGTTCGGAGTTCGGCGCGAACACCCGAACATCGCGGCGATGTTCGGCGAACGTTCGCGAACCCGAACATCTAGGTGTTCGCCCAACACTAGTGTGTGTGTGTATGTGCCGCGATCACGCAAAAACGCCTTGACCGATTTTAACGAAACTTGGTACACAGATCCCTTACTACCTGGGATGATATGTTCTGGGGGTCTTGCGTCCCCCCTGCACACCTGGGCGGAGCTACAAACAGCCAATCAGATTCCACCCATTCAAGTGAATGGAAAAAATGTAAAAGGCTGCCTTTCTCACAGTAATCAAGCCAGAGTCCCCACACATGGCACAGTTGGTCACTTGGTGACTGAGGTTACAAATCCAGGAAAAGTGGGCGGAGCATAAAACAGCCAATCAAATTTCAGCCATTCATTTTAAATGGGAAAATGTAAACAGCAGCCATTCTTACACTGTTAATCGCAGGGTTTTCAAACTTGGCACACTTGATCACTGGGTGAATGAGATTAATATTCAGGAAAGTAGGTGGAGCCTACAACAGCTAATCAAAAGTCACCTATTGATTTTCAAGGGGAATATTAAAACTGCTGCCATTCTTACACTGTTAATGGCAGAGGCTTCAAACTTGCTACAGTCAGTCATTGGGTGACTGGGATCCAAATTCACTAAAGGGGCGGGGCCACAAACAGCCAATCAAACTTTCTTGGTGGATAAATTGCTTCCATTCACACACTTTTGATGCCAGGAACCTGAAAGCTCATAAACTTGGTCATTGAGTGACTGTGTGTTACAAGTGTTACAAATGGTTACAAAAAGTGGGTGGAGCCAAAAATAAAGTTCACTAGGAAAATATAAACTGCAGCCATTCTTACACTGTTACTGGCAGGGTTCCCAAACTTGACACAGTGGGCCAATGTGTGACTGGGATTAATATTCAGAAATGCCAATCAAATGTCACCTATTGATTTTCAAGGGGAATATCTAAATTGCTACCATTCTTACACTGTTAATGGCAGAGGCCTCTTACCTGATAGGTGACGGGGTCCAAATTCACTAAAGGGGGTGGAGCCACAAACAGTTAATCAGATTTGTTACATTGATTTCAGCCATTCTGTTATTGGCAGGGTTCTCAAACGGGACACAGTTGGTCAATAGATGACTGGGATTAATATTCAGGAAAGTGGGTGGAACCTACAACAGCCAATCAAAATTCACCTATTGATTTTTAAGGGAAATATTGAAACTGCTGCCACTCTTACACTAATAATTGCAGAAGCCTCAAACCAGCTACAGTCGGTCATGAAGTGGCTGGGGTTCAAATCCACTAAAGGGGTGGAGCCACAAACAGCCAATCAGATTACTTTACTGGAAAAACTGCTTCCATTCACACAATTTTGATGGCAGAAACCCAAAAGCTTAAAACTTGGTCACTGGGTGACTGGGATTACTATTCAGAAAAGTGGGTGGAGACTAAAAAGAAATTCGCCTGTTGATTTTCAAGGGGAATATTTAAATTGCTGCCATTCTTGCACTGTTAATGGCACAAGCCTCAAACCTGGTACAGTTGGTCATTGGGTCACTGGGGTTCAAATTCAGAAAAGGGGTGGAGACACAAACAGCCCATCAGATTTGTTTCATTTCAATGCAAATTATTGATGCCAAAGACTGCAAAGCTCACAAATTTGGTCATTAAGTAATTAAGTAATTGTCTGTTACTGTTAGAAAAAGTAGGCAAAGCCAACACCAGCCAAATACATACCCAGGCAATGCTGGGTCATCAGTGGGTGGAGACAAATACAAATTTCACTGGGAAAATTTAAACTGCAGCCATTCTTACACTGTTAACTGTAGGGTTCTCAAACTTTGCACAGTTGGTCACTGGGTGACTGGGATTAATATTCATAAAAGAGGGTGGAGCCTACAAAAGCCAATCCAAATTCATTTATTGCCTTTCAAGGGGAATGCTCAATTGTTGCCATTCTTGCACTGTTAAGGACACAAGCTTAAAGGGACACTGGAGGGGGTCGGGGGAAAATGAGTTGAACTTACCCAGGGCTTCTAATGGTCCCCCGCAGACATCCTGTGCCCGCGCAGCCACTCACTGATGCTCCGACCCCACCTCCGGTTCACTTCTGGAATTTCAGACTTTAAAGTCTGAAAACCACTGCGCTTGCGTTGCCGTGTCCTCGATCCCGCTGATGTCACCAGGAGAATACTGTGCCTTCCCAGTATGGTCTGTGCCTGTGCAGTACACTTCTGGTGACATCAGCAGGAGTGAGGACACGGCAACGCAGGCATAGTGGTTTTCAGACTTTAAAGTCTGAAATTCCAGAAGTGAACTGGAGGCGGAGCCAGAGCATCGGTGAGTGGCTGCACGGACACAGGATGTCTGTGGGGGACCGTTAGAAGCCCCGGGCAAGTTCAACTCATTTTCCCCCAACCCCCCTACAGTATCCCCTTAAAACCTGGTACAGTTGGTCATTGGGTGACTGGGGTTCAAATTCAGAAAAGAGGGTGGAGCCACAGCCAATTGTTTCATTTCAATGCAAATTATTGATGCCAAACAATGCAAAGCTCACAAACTAGGTCATTGTGTGTTAGGGTTAGAAAAGTAGGCGGAGCCAACACCAGCCAAATACATACCCGGGCAATGCCGGGCAATCAGCTAGTTTATTATATTAGTAGGATTAGTAGGATTTATTGTATTTATACGTGACTCCTCCTGCTGCTGCTGGCCTGCTGCATTTATTTCTTTATGAATTTATTTATGCATTTATTGTATTTATACGTGACCCCTCCTGCTGCTGCTGCTGCTGCTGTATGTATCCTCCTGCTGTCAGTGGTCCCACTGCCAGGGTCCACACAATACATTGCCTGCTGCCAGTGCCACACGTCACTCCTCCTCCTGCTG
The DNA here is from genome assembly GCF_040937935.1 of Hyperolius riggenbachi. Classification (NCBI taxonomy): domain Eukaryota; kingdom Metazoa; phylum Chordata; class Amphibia; order Anura; family Hyperoliidae; genus Hyperolius; species Hyperolius riggenbachi. Next base: position 43,491,392 of record NC_090646.1, on the reverse strand, counting down.
CTGCTGTATTTATCCTCTAGAGATGGGCCGAATGGACTGCTAATCCTACTAATATAATAAATGGGGAAGTTTGGATGTTTGGATGTTTGGATGTTTGGATGTTTGTTACTCAATCACGCAAAAATGACTGAACAGATTTGAATGAAATTTGGCATACACATAGTACATTACCGGTAATAAAGTATAGGTTACTTTTTATTCCCATAACCAAAAAGGGGGCGGAGACAAATACAAATGTCACTGGAAAATGTAAACTGCAGCCATTCTTACACTGTTAATGGTAGGGTTCTCAAACTTTGCACAGTTGGTCGTTGGGTGACTGGGATTAATATTCAGAAAAGTGGGTGGAGCCTACAAAAGCCAATCAAAAATTACCTATTGATTTTTTAGGTGAATATGTAATTTCTGCCATTCTTGCACTGTTAATGGCACAAGCCTTAAACCTGGTACAGTTGGTCATTGGGTGACTGGGGTTCAAATTTAGACAAAGGGGTGGAGCCACAAACAGCCAATCAGATTTGTTTAATCTCAACGCAAATTATTGATGCCAAAGACCGCAAAGCGCACAAACTTGGTCATTGAGTAATTGTGTGTTAGGGTTAGAAAAATTAGGCGGAGCCAACACCAGCCAAATACATACCCGAACAATGTCAGGAAATTAGATAAACTGAAAGAAAGCACGGACTCCGGCACTCCACAGGAACTCTTCTTTTATTGATGCCACAAAGCAACGAATACAGAAAGAAAGCCCCTCTGTCTACAGCTGTTTCGCGTGAAGTTCACGCCTCTTCAGGACACGTGGGGCCTGTCAACCTTACTTCCTACCCCACCTATAAACAGGTAACTCCTCCCCCTCACCCACCTCTCTCTCACAGGGCAGGGTCAGGGGGGGTCAATTAAGATAAGGAACATAGGTGGCAGTGTAGTCTATACGAAATTCCATATAACAGACCTATTTAAAAAAGGCATTAGCCTCATCCCTCTCATTGAAACCCAGATTCCCCAAAGCCTCAGTATGATAGATCATCCATGCTTCCCTTTTTGAGAGCCTATCATCTCTCAGCCCCCCTCTGCGGTCGCTCTGTACGACCTCCAAACCAGCGAAGGAGAGAAAATCTGCGTTACCCCAATGGGCCTCATTTACATGTTCTATCAATCGGGTAGCACCTACCCCATTTTTGATAGATCTTTTATGTTGAAGAAATCTCTCCTTCAGTGGCTGGACCGTCCTACCAATGTAATAGTGGCCACAGGGACACCACACACAATAAACGACAAATCGAGTACGGCAATTGATGAATTCTCTGATTTTCCAGGTAATCGGGCCAATCTGTACCGCCTTACCCTTTTTAATAAAGCGGCAGGCACTACAGTGCCCACAACCATAATTCCCCTCCCACTTTCTTTTAGTCAACCAGTTACCAGACTCTTCCTCCCTCTTTTTAATGTCACTATGTACTAACATTCTCCTAATCGTTTTACCCCTCCTGAAGCTGACCCTCGGGGGTGATTCGGTTATGTCCTTCAGGTGTTTGTCCAATCTAAGAATTTGCCATTGATTGCGAACCGCTTGTCTAATCTCTTCAGAGAGTGGTGAATAATCAAATACAAAGTTACACCGATTGCCTGTAGATCGCAACCGATCTTTCCTTATGAGTAACTGTTCTCTTGGAACCTGTCGGGCTCTATCTAAGGCTTTACCAACTGAATCCGGTTCATATCCTCTATTGATGAGACGCTCACCTAGCTCGACCGCTTGTTCCTCAAAGTCTAACTCATTTTTGTTATTCCGCCTAAGGCGCAAGAATTGGCCATATCGGATGGCATCCTTGACATGTCTGGGATGGTAACTAGCAAAGTGGAGCAAGCTATTCGTAGCGGTTTCCTTCCTATATCCTTTAGTGGTCACCACCCGATCCTCAACAACCACCTTTAGGTCTAGGTACTCCACTTCCCTATCGCCAAAGTGTGAGGTAAAGCTCATATTAATTTGATTGGAGTTAATCCACTCCATAAATTTCGAAAATTCCACACGGTCACCATCCCAGACTACAAGGACGTCATCCACGTATCGACGCCATACTTTAATACGGCTACGGAAGGGATTCACAGGGGACCAAATGGTCTCGTTCTCCCAAACTGACAGAAAAAGTTTTGAGTAGGTTGGGGCCACAGGGGTCCCCATCGCTGTTCCTGATACTTGCTTGTACCATTTTTGATTGAACATAAAATAATTTTGTTCTAAAATAAATTGCATACACTCGCACAGGTAGTCAGAGAACTCATCACATTTGCCATATCTATCCAATACGTTGCGCAATGCATGCAACCCCGCTGCATGTGGAATTCGGCTATATAAACTGACCACATCAATTGTGGCCAGATGATAGCCCTCCTTCCACTCAAAGGTATCCAAAGTGTTCAATATATCGACTGTGTCCTGAACAAGGGACTTAACCATCCTGAGGCATGGACTCAACCTATAATCTAGGTACCTTGACAGCACCTCCGTCAGTGAACCCACCCCGGAGACAATCAGTCTCCCCAGTGGGTTCACCAACGTCTTGTGCACCTTAGGCAAATAATACCAAATGGGGAATCTGGGTTTCTCCACAAATAATTCCTCTCCCACTTTTCGGCTCAAAAATCCCAATTCTACTCCTTTCTTCAAGAGGGCCCTCATCTTTCCCTTATCCTTCTCTATTGGGTTCGATTTTAGTTCCACATAGGTCGAGGTGTCCCCCAGTTGACGATGGGCCTCCTCTAAGTACATCTCATGTCAGGAAATTAGTGGGTGGAGAAATATATAAATTTCATTGAGAAAATGTAAACTGCAGCCATTCTTACACTGTTAATGGTAGGGTTCTCAAACTTTGCACAGTTGGTCACTGGGTGACTGGGATTAATATTCAGAAAGGTGGGTGGAACGTACAAAAGCCAATTAAAATCCACCTATTGATTTTTAAGGGGAATATTTAATTGCTGCCATTCTTGCACTGTTAATGGCACAAGCCTCTTGCACTGTAAATCACCTGTACCTGGTACACTTGGCCATTGGGTGATTGGGGTTCAAATTCAGAAAAGTGGTGGGGCCACAGCCAATCAGATGTATTTTATTTTAATGCAAATTATTGATGCCAAAGACCACAAAGCTCACAAACATGGTCATTAAGTAATTAAGTAATTGTGTGTTAGGGATAGGAAAAGTGGGCAGGGCAAACACCAGCCAAATACATACCCGGGCAACGTCGGGCGTCCAGCTAGTCATGTAATAATTGCCCGCCATAACACGTTCTCGTTAAAGGATTTAAAGTTAATTCATTTCACATACACAGCAGGGCCTCCAAAGTCCTCCTCCTGTATTGTTATTTTTGGTCACTACCTCGGGACGGGCATGCCTGCCTGCTGCCCTACTTGGATGTGTAGTGGTAGCCGTTTCTCAGGCTCCACACCGGATTCAAACCCTCATTCCCCGGCCATTACCCGGGGTCACAATGGCAGACTTGCCCTCCATATGATTCTCGTGAAAGATCATCAAGTGGACTGCCAATCATAAAATAATTGCCCACCATAACTGGTTCTCGTTAAAGGATTTAAAGTAAATTCATTTCAAATACAGCAAGCCCTCGATAGTCCTGTATTGTTATTTTTGGTCACTACCTCGGGACGGGCATGCCTGCCTGCTGCCCTCCCTGGATGTGCAGTGGTATCCGTTTCTCAGGCTCGAGGCCGGAATCGAACCCTCATTCCCCGGCCATTACCCGGGGTCACAATGGCAGACTTGCCCTCCAAATGATTCTCGTGAAAGGAGATCTTTTAGACTGCCAACCATATAATAATTGCCCACCATAACAGGTTCTCGTTAAAAGATTTAAAGTTAATTCATTTCACATACACAGCAGGGCCTCCAAAGTCCTCCTCCTGTATTGTTATTTTTGGTCACTACCTCGGGCCGTACGTCACTTTTTTTTTTTTTTTTATTTATACCTATTTCAATGTGATTTCCCTTCAAAAAAAACAAAAACGCATCCGAATTTCCGAACACTAATTTTTTACCGAATTTTGAAACCGACAACCGAACCGTATCCGAACTGAATTTCGCGGGCGAAGGTGAATTCGAATCCGAATGTCATGCGGACCCGAATTCGAATGTACCCAAACCAAATTTTGGTACATCTGAGCATCCCTGGTTTGCCCCAATTGCCGGCCACCACCACTCCCACTCTGAGGCCTCTGGGGGTCAGCCAACTCCTCTCCTGCTCTTAGAGCTTGGCCAGGACGTGGTCTGCTGGAAGCTTGTTCTTCCCCAGGGTGACCATCTGTAGCAGCGCTTGGCAGTGGCTGGCCTTCACGCTGCTGCTGAGGCGGGGGTGTTTGGTGGCAGGTTTGCCGGAGGATGGAACCGGATCAGAGCTGGAACCTGCTGCACTTTCCCTGACCCTGCTGCGGGGTGGCACCACCCACTGGGGTGATGATGCTGCTGTCCCCTCCTCACCCTCTTCCACCAAACTGACCCAGTGTGCGGCAAAGGACAGATAGCGGCCTGTCCCGAACCGGCTGCTCCATGAGTCCATTGTCACATGGACGCGCGCACGTTGGCCTTTACAAAGCGGTGCAGTGCTGCTTTGGCCATGCGTGCAAAGTAGTGCCGGCTGGGGATTGGCCAATCCGGCACTGCGCACTGCAGGAGCGCATGCATCTGGCTCCCCTCCTGCACAAACGAGTACGGGAGGAGCTGGGAGGACATGGCCCGTGTAAGCAAGCCGTTCAGCTGGCGTATGAGACGGCTGCCGGGAGGCTGAGCCCTGACCACAAAAGTGTCACTCAGCAGGGTCTGGTGGTGGTGGCGTTTTAGGCTTGCACGGGAAGCTGAGGAGGGAACAGAGGAGACCATTGAGGAGGACTGGCTGCCTGAACAGGCCTCAGTGTCAGCAGGAGTGGCAAAGGGGGTTATTGTGCTCTGACCTCTGCAAGGGCCAGTGCCAGCTTCCTTCAGCCTCTTGAATTCCAAATGCGCCACTTGGTGTTTATTGGCCAGATGGTTGATAAAGCTGGAGGTGCCATAAGTGGAGGGGTTAGACCCTCTGCTCAGCTTCACATGGCACACATTACAAGTCACAAACTTGCTTTCCAGTGAAGGCAGATGAAAAAACTGCCATCTTGAGGATTGAAATTTGCCCTTACGTCACCCAGAATGGGATGCTGCTGCTGATTTTCTCCCAGTGGTGGTTGGGGCCTGGGGTTGAGGGGTGCGGCTGATGGTAGTAGTGCCACTGGCAGATGGAGCAGCAGGCTGTGGGTCACGCATTCAATGCCCACTGCGCCTGCCAATCCCTGCAATGCTGATCCTGTGTGCCAGAACCACTGAATCCTCCTCCTCAGAGTCAGAGCTGACATCCCCCTCCGGTCGCTGGTAGTCCGGGTCCTTCACCGGATCATCAACATCAAACTCCCCCTCCTCAAACAACTGCTGGGATGATGAGCCCGCCTCAAATTCCTCTTGTGCTGACACATCATGCACGGGCTTCCTCCCAACAATTACTGTCAGCATCTCAGACTCTTCCGCAAAGCCAATTTTGCTCAGAATGTTTTCTCTAGGGTGGGTGGTGGCCTCACCGGCTTGTCGTCATCATCCACCATCAGCTGCATCACAGGCGCGGTGTCTTTCTCCTCCAACTTGCGCCGCTGACCCTGCTTAAAAATGTCCGCTACACACTGCTGCATCTCTGCAGCGTGACTCCCCCTAACAGCTGGACGGCCAGTGGGTAGCGGCGGAATGGAGACTGATGCGGCAGAACTGCTGACAGAGGCCGCAATGTTGCTCCCTCTGCTCTTGGCCTTGCTGCCCCTCCCCCGGCTGCCAGTGCCAGACATAGTACAAGACTGTTGATGACGTCACAGATGATGTGTGGGGTACTTGTACTTTATTATTGGCGGCAGGCTTGGACTGTGAATCAGCACGGAGTGACAGACAGGAGCACAGCAGCTGCAGCACTGCAATAATCTGTAGTAGCAGGCTAGCAGCTAACACAGCAGTAGTACTACTCTCACTCTAACAACTAATAGCACTGCATAATATAACACAGTAATACTAACTACCCAACTACTAAGGCTAATAGCAGGCCAGCCTGCAGCAAGGAACCTGGACTGTGTGCACACACAGCACACACAGACAAAGACACAGGAGCTAACTAGCAGGCACAGGCAGCTGCTGCAGCTGAAAGACTGACTGACAGACTGACACTAACAAACTATACACAGACTAGCTAACTACAACACAGTAAAACAATAGTGTAGTGAATGTGTTTAAGTGTAAAAACACTGGGTTTATCACTCAGATAATGCACTTGCTTCAGCCAAACACACTGGAATGTCTCTCTCAGTGGCAGTCAAGCAAGGATGAGATTCTCATCATGGCCCTCTCCTTATATACAAGAGGGACTGGCCAAGGTTCCCCTCTGTGATTGGTTGCTTGGGCTTAGGCTGGGAGCCCTCTGATTGGCTGAATGATGTCATGGACGTCATCTCCATGGTAACACATGGACGTCATCTCCATGGTAACAGTACCCGGATCCGGATATCCGCATGATATCCGCGGATATCCGGGCATGCGACCAACTATCCGCAGATAGCTATCTGGATTTTGGCCCAGGTATCCGGAATCCGGATCCGGTCGGACAGGCCTTAAAAGTTTGGATATCCGGGTCTACCCGGATATCCGGAATCTTGATGAGCAGCACTGGCAGACAGTGAGTGCCCATTAAAGTCGGTCAGACACAGACGCAATCAATAGGGTCAGGCAGATGACTTAGTCACAGATCACAACAGATGCTTGCTGGCCTGTACACGGTCAGTAACTAACACACTATTGCAGCTAATAAACTCACAGACTACAGCAGTACAAATTAACTAATCAAGTACTAGTACACAACTACATATAAATTACTCTAACCTACCTAAGCTAGTAGTAGGCTAAGGCTGCCCTAGGCTAGCAGGCCTAGCCTGCACACAGACTAACACTAGCCTAGCACAGTATACAGTATATACACTAGCTGACTAAAAACAATCAAATTACTATCTATCTATAAATGAGTATAATATCAGTGTTCAGGAGTTGTTTAGGAAGCACAGAAGGTTTAGCACAAGAAGCACTCGCTCAGACACGCAGCAGCACTGGAGATACTCTCAGTACCGCTCAGTCACATGCAAAGATGGGCTCTGCAACATGGCCGCCGCCTTATATAAGGGCAAGGCTCCCCTCCTCTGATTGGTTGCTAGGGTTGCTAGGGCCTCGGCTGGTGGAGTTCTGATTGGCCCAATGACATCATCCCCGGATACCGAAGCCGAACCCGTGATCACTGCGTCACCGGTCACCGCCGAATTCAAGTGCGCCTATTCAGGAACCATGTGGCTTCGGCTTCGACTTCGGAAAACATAAAAAATACCCAAATAATCCGGGTATATTTGAATTCAAGAGTCCTGATGAGCACCCCTGGTGCAAAGTGCCACGTGCCACGTGCAAAGTGCAAACACGTGCAAAGTGCCACGTGCAAACACGTGCAAAGTGCAAAGTGCCACGTGCAAACACATGCGAAGTGCAAAGTGCCACGTGCAAAGTGCCAAGTGCAAAGTGCTACGTGCAAACACATGCAAAGTGCCACGTGCCACGTGCAAACACGTGCAAAGTGCAAAGTGCAAACATGTACAAAGTGCAAAGTAACACGTGCAAACACGTGCACAGTGCCACAGCCACGTGCAAACACGTGCAAAGTGCGAAGTGACATGTGCAAAGTGAAAACACGTGCAAAGTGCCACGTGCAAACACGTGCAAAATGCAAAGTGACACGTGCAAAGTGCAAACACGTGCAAAGTGCAAAGTGCCACGTGCAAACACGTGCAAAGTGCAAAGTGCCAAGTGCAAAGTGCAAACACCTGCAAAGTGCAACATGCAAAGTGCAAAGTGCCACATGCAAAGTGCCAAGAACAATGTGCCACGTGCAAACACGTGCAAAGTGACACGTGCAAAGTGGAAACATGTGCAAAGTGCAAAGTGCCACGTGCAAACACGTGCAAAGTGCCACGTGCCATGTGCAAACACGTGCAAAGTGGCACGTGCAAAGTGCCATGTGCAAAGTTTGCACGTGGCACTTTTCACTTTGCACATGTTTGCGCGTGGCACTTTGCACTTTGCACGTGTTTGCACTTTGCACGTGTCACTTTGCACTTTGCACTTTGCATGTGGCACTTTGCACGTGGCACTTTGCACGTGTTTGCACATGACACTTTGCACTTTGCACGTGTCACTTTGCACTTTGCATGTGTTTGCATGTGGCACTTTGCACTTGTTTACACGTGGCACTTTGCACTTGGCACTTTGCACGTGGCACTTTGCATGTGTTTGCACTTGGCACATTGCACTTGGCACATTGCACGTGTTTGCACGTGGCACTTTGCACTTTGCACATGGCACTTTACACGTGTGTTAGAATCAGCTTTGCTGGCCGTGTTTCCTTGGACATTTGGTTGGTTTCTTATGCAGGTTGCATAATGCAGTCCAGGGAAAAGAGGCCTTTTTTGTCAGCTTGCTGCTGTGGACTGATTTGCATCCACTTTGCATGCAAATTGCTTGTCTGCTTCCTTGGAAGGTTTTCAGTATAAATGTCACTTCCTCCCAGAGTTCCTTGCTCATCATAGGTTCTGTTTTATAGACTGACCTTGGGCCTCAGCTTGTTTGGATCGTATTGTCTATATTCTAGTGTAGTTAATCTTGGGGAGTGCATTCGGAATTCCTATTAGTGCAGTTAGTATTGTGTAATATTTGTACCACCTTATCTTGTCTTGTCCTGAACTTGCGATTGCGCTGCCTCCGGCGGTGGCTGGCAGCGAATCGTTCTGTCTAGTTTTGTCTTGTCCTGTTGTTGCGATTGCACTACCTTCAGCGGTGGTTGGTAGTGAATCGTTTAGTCCTGTTCCTCGCACTTACCCTAGCGTTAGAGGTGGTGGACCTCCCTTGTCTGTGTCGTGGAGTATACCTTAGCAGCGGTTGCTACTGGTTACTCCATCTGTCTATCTTGCAGGGAAGGAACGCTTGCTGTTGTCTGGTGTTAGGCAACCGATTAGCAAGCGTTCTCACTCTCTGTTTGTCTTTACTTTCTGTCTTTACTCAGTCTTGTATCTCTGATAGCAATCGCCTTTCGTGCGATTGGTTTTCACACTCTGGTCTGTTTCATATGTCTATCGTCGCCGGGGGGGGGGGGGCGACTAGATTGGTAGACATCTACAGTCTGTTTCTGTTCCTGTTCTCTGCTATCTTGTTTCTGTTTGCTCTGTTCTGTTTCAAGTTGTGCAATTCCAATCTGACATCTGTGGTTGTACAGAGAACCTGCTTCTCTGTACTCCACAGCTCCACCTGCTGTTTGGAATTTCTCTCTTCATATGTATTTGCACATACTGGGTACACTTCTTCCGTGATTGTGGTGATTCCCATCTGTTTCAGCGCACCTGGAGTGCGCTGACGGTGGAATTCGACCGCAGATCATTACAAAGTGTTTGCACATGGCATTTTTCACTTTGCACTTTGCACTTGGCACATGTTTGCATTTGCCACTTTGCACTTGGCACTTTGCATCTGGCACTTTGCACTTTGGAATTTGGACACAATGTGGGCTGCACGATCGCTGTCTGGAACCTAGGCCTGATGTTAATTGACAGCTATTTTTTTTTTGGGGGGGGGGGGGGGGGGGGGTTTAAGTCCCCACATCAACAAAATTTGCAAAATAATGATGATACATGCCTCATTGACCCTAAAAACCCATTTTAAAGCAATTTAAAGGGCACTTCTGTTTTTTCTATCCAGATATCAGAATCCGGCCAGAAATCACGGCTACTGGGGTCAGATATCCCATTCAGATCCGGATTGGAAACTTGGATCTCTGACCCGGATCGGATATCTGGGTATCCGGATCCGAATTAGTTCCAGATAGTGAAAAATGGTATCTGAGCACCCCTGCCGGGGACCTACTTGCAGAGCTTTTATAAGAGTTGGTGAGATGAAAAGCTCTTGCTAATGTAATGCTATGGAGGATTTAAAACAAAAATCACATCTCTCAAGTAGGATCCCACATGTAGTATTATATTAGCAAGAGCTTTTCAAATCACAGCACTTACAAAAGGCTTAGAATAGCAATGCTAGTGGGTTACAGGCCCAAGATTAATTTCTTAAACTTATGCAATGTGTGTGTCGTGTCTTTCAAAAAATGTGAAGCACAACGTGCTTATAGTTGTGTCTATTTGGGAAGGTATTTTGTTCCTTGTGTGTTAGGTTTTGTAAATTGTGGTGGAGTTTTAATTTTCGCATTGTAACCAATCAAAGAAAACAAAACAAAACTGTAACTTAGGTCAGCCCTGCGCCTACGCTGCAGAAGACGCCCCTTTTGAAGATGCACCTGGTTTAGATTTCCTCCTCTAAACCTAGGTGTGTCTTATGGCCAAGTGCATCTTAACCTCCTTTGCGGTATGGGTCAGACATACTGCTCTCTGGCCCCAGTAGTCCCCCATAATGAAATACTTTGCTCACATTGCTGTAAACCTTTCAGCTAGCACTAGGATAGCTAGTAAATGTTTTTGGCACCCTCCGGCACCCCCCAATTCCCCCGATTTATACATTACCTCCCTGGATCCAGTGATCGTGCAGCCTCCCGGCACAGCTCCAGTCTCTCTATGGGGAGGATCGGATTTGCGCATGACGTCATGACGTTGGCGACATCATGACGTCATGTGCAATCCTCCCCATAGTGTAGACCGGAGATCTCCGGGGAGGCTGCGTCGATCGCTGGATCCAGGCTGGGTAATGTATAAACGGGGGAGCGGCGGGGATCGGGGGTGCCAGACTCCTTTACTTGCTAACCTAGTGCTAGCTAATGGTGAGCAAAGTATTTCATTATGCGGGCAAAAACTAACAAAACCTCCTGGGCGGCGTAACGCTCAGGAGGTTAACGAGCGAAAAATACATTAATTGAAAAGACTGTATTTGTATTACTCTGTATGCCATTGCCAGCTGTTTTCTGATTTTTAATACACCAATAAAACTTTGAAGGTAAAAAGGATAAGAAGATTTCTAGTTGCATGCAAGAAATCATGGGGCCCACTAAAATCACTGGACATTCGTTTAACGGAAAGCTGAATTTGATATGCTGCCAATACCTGCAGATAACCATCCTAACAACAACACTTGTACTTACTTGTGAATATCCATAAATCCCAAGCATCTGGGCCATTGGTATTGTTGTCGCTGAAAAATGGTCTCCAATAAAGCCCACAAGTTTGTCTTGTGCAGAACAAGAATAATTAGGGATTGTCTTCTGTGGTCCGGATAAAATGCGGAAAATTTGTCTTGTAGCCACATTAACATTTACACATGAATCAGTCAAATGATAGCCCAGCGTAATGTTAGGTAAAATTTCCTTCAATTTTGTTATAGCAAAATAAAAAACTTTTGGGTGAAAGTGCATTCGAATGTCTGAGCTGTAAAATAAAATAAAATGATAATTCCTATTGAAGACATACAATCAAGTATATGGAGTTTAAATGCAATGAAGTTAGATATGGATTAGTACTCTTGCACTGAAGCATTAATCTAGCTATAGCGAACATTATTGCTTGGGTTGCTAAGGAGGAACTGTAGTAAAAATAACATAATGAATAGAATCGCTTGTTTTAACAGTATTCTTTTATAAATTATTTAGTCAGTGTGTTGCCCAACATAAAAGGTTTGCTCTCTTCTTGTTATATCAAATCAAAGTAAAAGATAGCTTTATTGGCATGACCAAGATTCATTATAGCTATTGCCAGAGCAAGGGGAAAAGGGGGACATGGAAGGGGGGGAGTGGGGTAGGGGGACAATGGCTAAGCAGTCTGTGGACATTTTTTAGGTTTACAGTTCCGTTATGCTCCTCTCAGTCTGTGGCATGCTGTGACATAGTGTGCAGCGATTGTCACTGTGGATTCCTCTTCTCCCAGTAAGATATGTTTTTCTCTCATCTTCTAATGTGAGAAAGTCTGGGAATAGTTCCAACAATTTCTTAAAGTAAGTGTCCCTGGTTGCAGTATATTTGGGGCAGTGCAGCAGGAAGTGGCATTCATCCTCAATGGTCTTCTGCTCACAGTGTTGGCATAGTCTCTCCTCCTGGGTTTGTACGTCTGTCTGTGTCTCCCAGACTCTATTTCGAGGTTGTGAGCACTCAGTCTGTAGACACTCAGGATTTCCCTCTCTTGGGAGTTTTGGAGCTTTTCCAGGTATGGGGCCATTTTATATTCTCTTTGTAGAGACTGGTATATGGTTAGCTTTTGTGACTGTTTTTTTTCACGCCTCCATTTTTCCACATAGTCCTCTTTGCTCTTAGCTGTGGTGTGTTTCATCTGGACTTTTGTTATGACCTGTGGGTCGGGGTTTGGAGGGAGTATAGAGCTGACCACGACTTTCAGTGCACATGGCTTTTCTTGGTCTTCATTGTGCAGCATGGCTCTGCCCTTTACCCCCTGACTCTCCTCCACAGAGCAATATGCCTGTGTGTTGTCTCAGTATGGCCTTCCAAATAGAATATTGCAATCCTGCTCAGGTGTCTCACCTGTTTCTGTATTGCCTCCCATTCCCTCTGTCATCTGCCTCTCTCTCTCTTCTGCTGTGTGCTGTGTAGGGATGTTCAATTCCACTCTCTTTTTCCCCACAGACACACTGACACTCATGTCTCTTCCCCTTTACTGTCTCTCACTTTCCTCTCTCTACCTTTCACCCACTCTCTTCTATCTCTCCTGTCTCTTTCTCACCATCTCTCTCCCACCCTTCCAACCCTAAAAAAGTAAACATTGTCTCATTCTAACTACTTTTATGTATTTATATAGCACTGATATCTTCTGCAGCACATTGCATAGTACATAGTCATGTCACTGACTGTTCTTAACCTTCTCGGCATTCGATTGCTGCTGGATTTCTGTGCAAAAAGTGATCCAATGAATTGTCAATTGTCATAACCTTTTTTCCTGTAACTTAACAAAATGTGTTATGCAGGTGTCTAGTGTACATTGTAGGTGTAATAAAAGCTTGAAACACAAAACCTAAACTAAATTTCAAAATTACTTCCACAAATCTCTCATCATTTATACTTCCAAGCTGCAGCTGCTCAACCTGCACTAATACAATAGAGATGATGGGCATATTCAACCAAGAGACAAATCTTTATCTAATCAAATCTGAATAAAGAGAGATCGGTCATCTGTCCATACTCTGCAGGCTGATTCCCGATAAATTACAACATGAAATTGCTCGGAAATCGGCAGCGCCCATTGCCTTGTCGCTGCCCCCCCCCAACAATGTACTCCTGTGTGTGCATTTATACATTACCTGTCCTGTGTCACCCACTGCATGGTGCCCATCTGTCTTGGGAATCCCCCGGATAGGCTAGGTAGGTGCAGGTGTCCCCCGGATAGGCTAGGTAGGTGCAGGTGTCCCTCGGGATAGGCTAGGAAGGTGCAGGCATTCCCCGGGATAGGCTAGGAAGGTGCAGGTGTCCCCAGGATAGGTTAGGTAGGTGCAGGTGTCCCTGGGAAAGGCTAGATAGGTGCAGGTGTCCCCCGGGATAGGCTAGAAAGGTGAAGGCATTCCCCGGGATAGGCTAGTTAGTTGCAGGTGTCCCCAGGATAGGTTAGGTAGGAGCAGGTGTCCCCAGGATAGGCTAGTTAGTTGCAGGTGTCCCCAGGATAGGCTAGGTAGGTGCAGGTGTCCCCCAGGATAGGCTAGTTAGTTGCAGGTGTCCCCAGGATAGGCTAGGTAGGTGCAGGTGTCCCCCAGGATAGGTTAGGTAGGTGCAGGTGTCCCTGGGAAAGGCTAGATAGGTGCAGGTGTCCCCCGGGATAGGCTATGAAGGTGCAGGCATTCCCCGGGATAGGCTAGGTAGGTGCAGGCATCCCCAGGATAGGTTAGGTAGGTGCAGGTGTCCCCAGGATAGGCTAGTTAGTTGCAGGTGTCCCCAGGATAGGCTAGGTAGGTGCAGGTGTCCCCCAGGATAGGGTAGTTAGTTGCAGGTGTCCCTGGGAAAGGCTAGGTAGGTGCAGGTGTCCCCCAGGATAGGCTAGTTAGGTGAAATGAAACAAATCTGATTATCTATTTGAATTTGAACCACAGTCACCCAATGACCAACCATGCCAGGTTTGAGGCTTGTACCATTAACAGTGCAAAGATTGCAGCAATTATTTTTTTCCCTTCAAAAGCATTAGGTGCATTGTGATTGGCTTTTGTAGGCTCCACCCACTTTTCTGAATATTAATCCCAGTCACTCAGTGACCAACTATGCAAAGTTTGAGAACCCTATCATTAACAGTGTATGAATGGCTGCAGTTTACATTTTTCCAGTGAAATTTGTATTTGTCTCCGCCCACTGATGACCCGGTGTTGCCCGCTTATGTATTTGGCTGGAGTTGGCTATGGCTACTTTTTATAACCCTCACACACAATTACTTAATGACCAAGTTTGTGATCTTTGCGGTGTTTGGCATCAATAATTTGCATTGAAATGAAAAAAATCTAATTGGCTGTTTGTGGCTCCACCCCTTTTTCTAAATTTGAACCCCAGTCACCTAATGACTAACTGTACCAGGTTTGAGGTTTGTGCCATTAACAGTGCAAGAATGGCAGCAATTAAATTTTCCCCTTGAAAATCAATAGGCAAATTTTGGCAAAATCCACCCACTTTTATGAATACTAATCCCAGTCACCCAGTAACCAACTGTGCAAAGTTTGAGAACCCTACCATTAACAGTGTAAGAATGGCTGCAGTTTACATTTTCCCAGTGAAATTTGTATTTTTCTCCGCCAACTGATTTCCTGACATTCCCTGCAGTGGCGTAGCTACAAACCTCGGGCCCCGATGCAAACTTTGGACCCGGCCCCCCACCCCCACATTAAATAGCCAGGAGCAGGACCGGATATACCGTTTAGGTGCCTGTAGGTGCAGAATTTCTGGTGCCCTAACCCTCAGCATAGGCCACACCCCTAGGTCAATCCCTATCCCCCAAAAAGTGAAGCTCTTATGGCCTACCACCCTTCCCCTAATGCTGGGTACACACCATACGTTTTCCCGCTCGATCCGTGGGTCGATCGGGATCGATTTGATTATTTCCGACGTGCTTGATTCCGATTTCATTCATTCCTGCCATCGATTTTGCATACTTAACATGCAAATCGATCGCAGGAATGAGCAAAACCCAAATCGAGCACGTTGGAAATAATCGAATTGATCGCGATCGACCCGCAGATCGAGCAGGAAAATGCATGGTGTGTACCCAGCATTAAGGGCGCTTCTCCTAAGGAGCCCTTGGTCTGGGTAATAACCTCTCCCCCAACAACATTCCCTCCTTCCCCAGAAAGCATGCCTTAAAAAAACACACACAGTGGACACACACACACACACTCTGGCACACACACTCTGACACACACATACACACACTCTGCACCACACACACTCTGCACCACACACACTCTGGCACACACACACTCTGCACCACACACTCTGCACCATACACATACACACTCTGGAACACACACACACACACACACACACACACACACACACACACATACACACACTCTGGTACACACATACACACTCTGACACACACATACACACACTCTGCACCACACACATACACACACTCTGCACCACACACATACACACTCTGCACCACACACATACACACACTCTACACCACACACATACACACACTCTGCACCACACACATACACACCAGTGGTGCTCAGCAGAGCTCGAATATTCGAGTAGCTCGAATATTCGAGCTCTTTTCCAGCTATTCGAGTACACTGTACAGCTGTAGCTATTCGAATGGGCTATTCGAGTACACTCGAATAGCCCATTCACTATTCGAGCTATTCGAGCAAAACGGCGCTATTCGAGCTCGGTACCGAGCTCGAATAGTGTCATAGCCCAGATTGATGTCCTTAGAGCCAATCAGAGGGCTCCCAGGCCCTCTGACGGCAGCCAATCACAGAGGGGGACCCTGGCCAGCCCCTACCCTATAAATAGCGGCCGCCATGTTAGGTTTCTCCGTGCTTGCCTGAGACTTGTACAGAGAGAGAGTTGCTCCTTTGTGCTTTGGCTTAGCAAGAGCTCTATTGTGGTCATTTACCTAGCGTTTTTGCTCACATACACCTCCTATACACACCTATATTGTTGTTAGTTAGTTAGACATTGTATTTTAGTTAGTAGCTTTTGTGTTACATAGAGAGAGACTCAGACAGCTGCTGCACGCTTACAGCTTTAGGCCTCAGGGCCTGCCTGTGTGGGCAGCTGTTCTCTCCTGTCCTCTGTTTATTTCTCTCATCTATACCAGGATTTCTGCTGTCCTTTACTACTGATTAGTAGTATTAGTATTGTAGTTATATACTGTAACTGTACTAGGACACTCACTGTCACTGTTCATAGGCTACTAGCTGCTCCTGCGTGTGTGCACTCACTTTCTGTGTACACACTACATACACTCTATTTCCTTCTGATAACTGATTAATTATTGTAATTGATTATTGTAATTAGTTAGTTGTACTTACTGTTACTACTTACTGTACTAGGAGTCTAGGACACTCAGTCACTGTTCATAGGCTACTAGCTCCTGCGTGTGTGCACTCACTGTCTGTGTACACACTACACACACTCTATTTCCTTCTGATAACTGATTGATTATTGTAATTAGTTAGTTGTTTGTACTTACTGTTACTACTTACTCTTACTGTACTAGGAGTCTAGGACACTCAGTCACTGTTCATAGGCTACTAGCTCCTGCGTGTGTGCACTCACTGTCTGTGTACACACACTACACACACTCTATTTCCTTCTGATAACTGATTGCTTATTGTAATTAGTTAGTTGTACTTACTGTTACTACTTACTCTTACTGTACTAGGAGTCTAGGACACTCAGTCACTGTTCATAGTCTACTAGCTCCTGCGTGTGTGCACTCACTGTCTGTGTACACACCAGTGGTGCTCAGCAGAGCTCGAATATTCGAGTAGCTCGAATATTCGAGCTCTTTTCCAGCTATTCGAGCTCGGTATTCGAGCTCCGAATAGCTGTAGCTATTCGAATGGGCTATTCGAGTACACTCGAATAGCCCATTCACTATTCGAGCTATTCGAGCAAACGGCGCTATTCGAGCTCGGTACCGAGCTCGAATAGCGTCATAGCCCAGATTGATGTCCTTAGAGCCAATCAGAGGGCTCCCAGGCCCTCTGACGGCAGCCAATCACAGAGGGGGACCCTGGCCAGCCCCTACCCTATAAATAGCGGCCGCCATGTTACGTTTCTCCGTCCTTGCCTGAGACTTGCATAGAGAGAGAGTTGCTCCTTTGTGCTTTGGCTTAGCAAGAGCTTTATTGTGGTCATTTACCTAGCGTTTTTGCTCACATACACCTCCTATACACACCTATATTGTTGTTAGTTAGTTAGACATTGTATTTTAGTTAGTAGCTTTTGTGTTACATAGAGACAGGCCAGCTGCTGCAGGCTTACAGCTTTAGGCCTCAGGGCCTTGCCTGTGTGGGCAGCTGTCCTCCTGTCCTCTGTTTATTTCTCTCTATTCTATACCAGTATTTCTGCTGTCCTTTACTACTGATTGTATTAGTATTGTAGTTATATACTGTAACTGTACTAGGACACTCACTGTCACTGTTCATAGGCTACTAGCTGCTCCTGCGTGTGTGCACTCACTTTCTGTGTACACACTACACACACTCTATTTCCTTCTGATAACTGATTGATTATTGCAATTGAATATTGTAATTAGTTAGTTGTACTTACTGTTACTACTTACTGTACTAGGAGTCTAGGACACTCAGTCACTGTTCATAGGCTACTAGCTCCTGCGTGTGTGCACTCACTGTCTGTGTACACACTACACACACTCTATTTCCTTCTGATAACTGATTGATTATTGTAATTAGTTAGTTGTACTTACTGTTACTACTTACTGTACTAGGAGTCTAGGACACTCAGTCACTGTTCATAGGCTACTAGCTCCTGCGTGTGTGCACTCACTGTCTGTGTACACACTACACACACTCTATTTCCTTCAGATAACTGATTGATTATTGTAATTAGTTAGTTGTACTTACTGTTACTACTTACTGTACTAGGAGTCTAGGACACTCAGTCACTGTTCATAGGCTACTAGCTCCTGCGTGTGTGCACTCACTGTCTGTGTACACACTACACACACTCTATTTCCTTCTGATAACTGATTGATTATTGTAATTAGTTAGTTGTACTTACTGTTACTACTTACTGTACTAGGAGTCTAGGACACTCAGTCACTGTTCATAGGCTACTAGCTCCTGCGTGTGTGCGCTCACTGTCTGTGTACACACTACACACACTCTATTTCCTTCTGATAACTGATTGATTATTGTAATTAGTTAGTTGTACTTACTGTTACTACTTACTGTACTAGGAGTCTAGGACACTCAGTCACTGTTCATAGGCTACTAGCTCCTGTGTGTGTGCACTCACTGTCTGTGTACACACTACACACACTCTATTTCCTTCTGATAACTGATTGATTATTGTAATTAGTTAGTTGTTTGTACTTACTGTTACTACTTACTCTTACTGTACTAGGAGTCTAGGACACTCAGTCACTGTTCATAGGCTACTAGCTCCTGCGTGTGTGCACTCACTGTCTGTGTACACACACTACACACACTCTATTTCCTTCTGATAACTGATTGATTATTGTAATTAGTTAGTTGTACTTACTGTTACTACTTACTGTACTAGGAGTCTAGGACACTCAGTCACTGTTCATAGGCTACTAGCTCCTGCGTGTGTGCACTCACTGTCTGTGTACACACTACACACACTCTATTTCCTTCTGATAACTGATTGATTATTGTAATTAGTTAGTTGTACTTACTGTTACTACTTACTGTACTAGGAGTCTAGGACACTCAGTCACTGTTCATAGTCTACTAGCTCCTGCGTGTGTGCACTCACTGTCTGTGTACACACTACACACACTCTATTTCCTTCTGATAACTGATTGATTATTGTAATTAGTTAGTTGTTTGTACTTACTGTTACTACTTACTCTTACTGTACTAGGAGTCTAGGACACTCAGTCACTGTTCATAGGCTACTAGCTCCTGCGTGTGTGCACTCACTGTCTGTGTACACACACTACACACACTCTATTTCCTTCTGATAACTGATTGCTTATTGTAATTAGTTAGTTGTACTTACTGTTACTACTTACTCTTACTGTACTAGGAGTCTAGGACACTCAGTCACTGTTCATAGTCTACTAGCTCCTGCGTGTGTGCACTCACTGTCTGTGTACACACACTACACACACTCTATTTCCTTCTGATAACTGATTGCTTATTGTAATTAGTTAGTTGTACTTACTGTTACTACTTACTCTTACTGTACTAGGAGTCTAGGACACTCAGTCACTGTTCATAGGCTACTAGCTCCTGCGTGTGTGCACTCACTGTCTGTGTACACACACTACACACACTCTATTTCCTTCTGATAACTGATTGATTATTGTAATTAGTTAGTTGTACTTACTGACTGTTACTACTTACTTACTTACTGTACTAGGGACACTCACTCAGTCACTGTTTATAGGCTAGCTCCTGCGCGTGTTTGCACGTGCGTGCACTCACTGTCTGTAGTGTACACACACTAAATTTACTTGTGATTACTACTGATTATTGTAACTGCTAGTTGTACTTCCTGACTGTTACTACTTACTTACTGTACTAGGGACACTCACTCAGTCACCTCACCCACCAACCCACTCCATTAAAGTACCCCACTTTTCACCCGCCCTTTTAAAAAACTTTTGTCTATACGCCCAAAACATCGAAGATGTCTGGAAGTGGCAGCCAGCGCGGTTTGGGCAAGGGGAAGGGCAGCAAGGGAATCAGGAGGAGAGGGAGCAGCATTGTGGCAGGCCGCGGCCGCGCCACCATGCACAGTTCCGCAGCAGCAGCAGCAGCGTCAGTGGCTAACATTCCTCCCATAGCCACTGGCCGTGGACGCCTTGGGCGCCGCCCAGCAGGAGCATCTGCAACTCACGCTGCAGAGACACAGCAGCAGCAGCGTGTAGCACCTGCTCCGATTTTCCTCCAGCCGGGTCGGAAACGTCCCATTGAGGAAAAGCATGCAGACACTGTGGTGCAACTCATGACGGAGGATGAGCAGCCCGCCATCAGCTCTGCATCCGAGGCCTCCACCCTCACCACCACCCCTGTTCGCAGCAGCCGCCCAGCAGGGCCTGGGGAGGAGGCCAGTTCACCGTCAGTTGGCGACCTGTCATTCAGCAGTCTTTTGACCCCAGGCATCATGAGTCAATTGTCTGCTGTTGTTGGCGATTTTGAGGAGGAGATGCTGATGGGCACTTTGGGGGATGAGGGATTGGACAGCAAGACTGTGGCGACAGTCAAGCAGCCCATCCATGCATCAGGAGAGGAGTTTGGGGGGTCCTCATCCCAGCAGGACATGTTTCAGGAGGGGGAGGATGATGATGACCCGGTGACAGACAGAGACTGGGTGCCACCACCTCCAGGGGATGTCGTCCTCAGCAGCTCTGAGGAGGAGGAGGAGGATGCTCTTGTGGGCCTTGCAAGGAGGCGCATCATTGCAAGCATTGGCAGCAGCAGTAGGCAGGTCCCACAGCCTGCTGGTGTCTCAGGCTCAGCAGCAGCAGCAGCATCTGCCAGTACCACCACCAGCCGCACCCAAGCCCCCCCCCCCCCCCAACCACCACAGGGAGACAGGCAGCAGCGCTTCCATGCCGTAGGGGGATGTTTCTGTCACCAATCTGGTGATATTTCACCATGCCCACTGTGTACAGCAAGTACGCCACTTGCAACCACTGTCAGCGGAAGTTGAGCAGAGGTGCAGACCCCTTAAAGTTCAGCACCAGCTCGCTCATCAACCACCTTGCTGCAAAACATTTCCACCAGCATGAGGAGTTCCAGAGGCTGAAGGCATCTGGTGCTGGCAGTGGCACCACACCCATCACTGCACAGCCTTCAGCAGCAGCAGCAACAGCAGCCACCCGCCCTCCTGCTCCTCCAGCAGCACCAGCAGGAGTGCGGAAACGCACTGCTCCTCCCCCCTCTGCAACTCCTGCCGCCGACACTGATGCCTGTTCTGGCAGCCAGTCCTCAGTGGCCTCCTCCGCTGTGTCTGCTGATTCCCGTGCCAGCAAAAGGCCACGCCAGAGCCTTTTGAGCGAGTCCTTCCAGGGGGTGGTTAGGGCTCTGCCTCCCAGCAGCCGTCGCGTGCGGCAGCTGAACGGCTTGCTGGCACGGGCCATGTGCTCCCAACTCCTGCCGTACACGCTCGTGCAGGAGGGGAGCGACATTCGTGCGCTGCTTGCTTGCGCAGCCCCAGACTGGCAGCTCCCCAGCAGACACTTTTTCTCCCGCAAGGCCATTCCTGCACTGCACCGCTTTGTGATGGCCAATGTGGAGCGAGGGCTGGAGCACGCGGTTGGTGAAAGGGTCCACGTCACCATGGACTCCTGGAGCAGCCGCTTCGGGACAGGCCGCTCCCTGTCCTTCACTGTCCACTGGGTCAGCTTGGTGGAAGGGGGTGAGGATGGGAGAGCAGCAGCGGGCACAGCAGCAGCAGCAACACAGTGGGTGGTGCCACCCCCGCAGGGTCAGGGGAACTGCAGCAGGTTCCTCCGATCCTCTGCCATCCTCCGGCACACCTGGCCAAACCCCCCGCCTCAGCAGCAGCGTGAAGGCCCGCCACTGCCAAGCGCTGCTGCACTTGGTCAGCCTTGGGAAGACCAAGCTGACGGCAACCCATGTGTTGGCCAAACTCCAGGAGCAGGAGAGGATTTGGCTGACCCCCAGAGGCCTCAGAGTCGGAGAGGTGGTGGCCGACAATGGGGCCAATCTGGTTGCCGCAATAGACAGGGGAAACCTGACCCACATCCCCTGTCTTGCCCACGTGCTGAACCTGGTAGTGCAGAAGTTCTTGCGCACCTACCAGGGGATGGGCGAACTGCTGGAAACGGCAAGGAACGTTGTGCGTCACTTCCGGCGCTCGGCTGCAGCCTGTGCGAGCCTGGAAGACGTGCAAAAGGAGCTGGATCTGCCACGCCATCGGCTGATCCTTGACGTTCCGACTCGCTGGAACTCCACCCTGGCGATGTTGGAGCGTCTGGTTGAACAGAAGCACGCTGTCAACCAGTACCTTGCCCTGGCCACTGTTTCCGCCGCTCAGAGAAGGGACAAGACCAGCAACATCCCGTCCATCGTCCCCGATGATGACTGGAGGCACATGCAGCAGGTGTGCTTAGTGCTGGCTCCCTTTCTGCAGGCCACTAACATGGTGAGCAGGGACCATGCTATGGTCTGCGAGTGGGTGCCCCTGGTTTGTCTGCTAAACAGGGCCCTCGATGCTTTGCTGGAACAGGGAGCGGCAGCCTTGGACCAGCAGGAGCGGCAAGCAGCTGCACAGTCCACCTCTGAGGGGGAGGAGGAGGAGGACTTGGTGGAGGTCCCTGACCTTGCTGCTGATGAGGGGGAGCAGCACAGTGCAGCTGAGTTGGTGCGGGGGTGGAGAGAGGATGAGGCTGACGAGGCAGAGGAGGAGGATGAGGACAGCAGCACTGCCGTCGATGTGCCAGCAGACGTGGCCCGCCTCTTCCCAATGGCAGCGCACATGCTGACGTGCCTGCGCAGAGACCCCAGGGTGATCCAGATGAAGCAGAGGGAGGACATCTGGATCAGCATGATGTTGGACCCACGCCTCAAGGGGAAGTTGAGCCAGTTCCTGCCGCCTGCAGGAGGAGACCCAGCGCAACAAATAAGGAGCTTGCAGCAGGCCCTTGTTGAGCGCTTGGAGGAAGCCTTCCCCCAGCCTTCCACCCCCACTGTCCAGCAGCCAGCACAGAGGCAGCAGCAGGTGCCTGCATCCAGCAGCAAGCGCCCCACAGACCTGCTGTCTCTCAGCCACGAGCTCTACAGGACTGTAGAGGCTCCGGCAGCAGTGACTAGAGAGGAGGTGCATGCAGCAGCATCCTCCACCGGTCACAGCCAGCGCCTGACCCGCATGGTGGCTGACTACATGGGGTCCTACAGCGGGCTTGACAGCGATGCCCCGTTGATCCCATGGAGTATTGGGTCAAGCGCCTGGAGATCTGGAGCGAGCTGGCGCAGTACGCCCTGGAAGTGCTGTCCTGCCCCCCTTCTAGCGTGCTGTCCGAGCGCTGCTTCAGTGCAGCTGGTGGTGTGGTCACCGAGAAACGCTCACGTCTGTCTCACAAGTCTGTGGACAGACTGACGTTTCTCAAGATGAACCAGGCGTGGGTGGAAGGCGAGTTCCTGGCCCCTGTTGTCGGCGAGAGGGGGACATGAACTGGCTAAGAACCATCGTTAATGTGCCTTACCACCCTTTACCACCTCCTGGCTCCTGCTCACTAAGCCAGCCTGGTTCACTTTGACTATTACGTCGCCTGCAGCCACACATTTTACACCTACAGTGAGCTGCTGTGTACTGCCCTTCTGCTGTCTGTCTGTGTTTCCCACTGCCAGGGTACACAGATTTACCTTCTGCTGCCACTCTGCCACCAGCTATTACGTCAAACAATAGCTATATATCTGTGTAATTTGTTTTACAAACAAAACCAAAAAACCATTAAAAAAAAAAAAAGGTTTAATTTTTCTGAGGTGCCCGGGTTGAAAACTGTGTTGTCCCCGTTGTGTATTGGACATGATGTGGGCTGCACGACCGCTGTCTGGGACCTCCTGTTGTGTTCATTTACGGCCTGGTATCACCGCTAGGTACCAGGGCTATTATGTCACGCTGCCTGCCTGCTGCCACACTCACACTACTCCTCCATTCCTCCTGCTGCTGCTGTCTGTCTGTTTTTCCCACTGCCAGGGTACACAGAATTACCTTCTGCTGCCAGTCTGCCACCAGCTATTACGTCAAACAATAGCTGCACACATAATTACTCCTCCATTCCTCCTGCTGCTGCTGCTGTCTGTCTGTCTGTGTTTCCCAACGCCAGGGTACACAGATTTACCTTCTGCTGCCACTCTGCCACCAGCTATTACGTCAAAAAATAGCTATATCTGTGTAATTGGTTGTAAAACCAAAACTACAAAACCATTACAAAAAAAAAAGGTTTAATTTTTCTGAGGTGCCCGGGTTGAAAACTGTGTTGTCCCAGTTGTGTATTGGACACGATGTGGGCTGCACGACCGCTGTCTGGGACCTCCTGTTGTGTTCATTTACGGCCTGGTATCACCGCTAGGTACCAGGGCTATTATGTCACGCTGCCTGCCTGCTGCCACACTCACACTACTCCTCCATTCCTCCTGCTGCTGCTGTCTGTCTGTTTTTCCCACTGCCAGGGTACACAGAATTACCTTCTGCTGCCAGTCTGCCACCAGCTATTACGTCAAACAATAGCTGCACACATAATTACTCCTCCATTCCTCCTGCTGCTGCTGCTGTCTGTCTGTCTGTGTTTCCCAACGCCAGGGTACACAGATTTACCTTCTGCTGCCACTCTGCCACCAGCTATTACGTCAAAAAATAGCTATATCTGTGTAATTGGTTGTAAAACCAAAACTACAAAACCATTACAAAAAAAAAAGGTTTAATTTTTCTGAGGTGCCCGGGTTGAAAACTGTGTTGTCCCAGTTGTGTATTGGACACGATGTGGGCTGCACGACCGCTGTCTGGGACCTCCTGTTGTGTTCATTTACGGCCTGGTATCACCGCTAGGTACCAGGGCTATTATGTCACGCTGCCTGCCTGCTGCCACACTCACACTACTCCTCCATTCCTCCTGCTGCTGCTGTCTGTCTGTGTTTCCCACTGCCAGGGTACACAGAATTACCTTCTGCTGCCAGTCTGCCACCAGCTATTACGTCAAACAATAGCTGCACACATAATTACTCCTCCATTCCTCCTGCTGCTGCTGCTGTCTGTCTGTCTGTGTTTCCCAACGCCAGGGTACACAGATTTACCTTCTGCTGCCACTCTGCCACCAGCTATTACGTCAAAAAATAGCTATATCTGTGTAATTGGTTGTAAAACCAAAACTACAAAACCATTACAAAAAAAAAAGGTTTAATTTTTCTGAGGTGCCCGGGTTGAAAACTGTGTTGTCCCAGTTGTGTATTGGACACGATGTGGGCTGCACAACCGCTGTCTGGGACCTCCTGTTGTGTTCATTTACGGCCTGGTATCACCGCTAGGTACCAGGGCTATTATGTCACGCTGCCTACCTGCTGCCACACTCACACTACTCCTCCATTCCTCCTGCTGCTGCTGCTGTCTGTCTGTGTTTCCCACTGCCAGGGTACACAGAATTAGCTTCTGCTGCCAGTCTGCCACCAGCTATTACGTCAAACAATAGCTGCTCACATTACTCCTCCATTCCTCCTGCTGCTGCTGCTGTCTGTCTGTGTTTCCCACTGCCAGGGTACACAGATTTCCCTTCTGCTGCCACTCTGCCACCAGCTATTACGTCAAACAATAGCTGCACACATAATTACTCCTCCATTCCTCCTGCTGCTGCTGCTGTCTGTCTGTGTTTCCCACTGCCAGGGTACACAGATTTACCTTCTGCTGCCACTCTGCCACCAGCTATTACGTCAAAAAATAGCTATATCTGTGTAATTTGTTGTAAAAACAAAACAAAAAAAACCCCCCCCAAAAAAAGGTTTAATTTTTCTGAGGTGCCCGGGTTGAAAACTGTGTTGTCCCCGTTGTGTATTGGACACGATGTGGGCTGCACGACCGCTGTCTGGGACCTCCTGTTGTGTTCATTTACGGCCTGGTATCACCGCTAGGTACCAGGGCTATTATGTCACGCTGCCTGCCTGCTGCCACACTCACACTACTCCTCCATTCCTCCTGCTGCTGCTGTCTGTCTGTGTTTCCCCCTGCCAGGGTACACAGAATTACCTTCTGCTGCCAGTCTGCCACCAGCTATTACGTCAAACAATAGCTGCACACATAATTACTCCTCCATTCCTCCTGCTGCTGCTGCTGTCTGTCTGTCTGTGTTTCCCAACGCCAGGGTACACAGATTTACCTTCTGCTGCCACTCTGCCACCAGCTATTACGTCAAAAAATAGCTATATCTGTGTAATTGGTTGTAAAACCAAAACTACAAAACCATTACAAAAAAAAAAGGTTTAATTTTTCTGAGGTGCCCGGGTTGAAAACTGTGTTGTCCCAGTTGTGTATTGGACACGATGTGGGCTGCACAACCGCTGTCTGGGACCTCCTGTTGTGTTCATTTACGGCCTGGTATCACCGCTAGGTACCAGGGCTATTATGTCACGCTGCCTACCTGCTGCCACACTCACACTACTCCTCCATTCCTCCTGCTGATGCTGCTATCTGTCTGTGTTTCCCACTGCCAGGGTACACAGAATTACCTTCTGCTGCCAGTCTGCCACCAGCTATTACGTCAAACAATAGCTGCTCACATTACTCCTCCATTCCTCCTGCTGCTGCTGCTGTCTGTCTGTGTTTCCCACTGCCAGGGTACACAGATTTACCTTCTGCTGCCACTCTGCCACCAGCTATTACGTCAAAAAATAGCTATATCTGTGTAATTTGTTGTAAAAACAAAACAAAAAAACCAAAAAAAAAAAAAAGGTTTAATTTTTCTGAGGTGCCCGGGTTGAAAACTGTGTTGTCCCAGTTGTGTATTGGACACAATGTGGGCTGCACGACCGCTATCTGGGACCTCCTGCCTGCTGTGTTTATTTACAGCCCTGGTATCACCGCTAGGTACCAGGGCTATTATGTCACGCTGCCTGCCTCATTGACTGCCTGCTGCCACACACTCATCCTCCTCCTCCTGCTGCTGAATTTACCTCCTGCTGTCTGTGTGTTTCCACTGCCAGGGAGCACATACAATGGCGCTTCCAACATGCGTGCGCCACCAGCTATTTGTTACGCTCAAAAATAGATGCATTTCTTTAAAAAAAAAATTTGAAAAGAGAAATAAGTGAAGAAGAAGACGATATAGAAGAAGATGAAGAAGATGAAGAAGAAGAAGAAGAAGAAGAAGAAGAAGAAGAAGAAGAAGAAGAAGAAGAAGAAGAAGAAGAAGAAGAAGAAGAAGAAGGAGAAGAAGATGAAGATGAAGAAGAAGAAGATGAAGAAGATGAAGAAGATGAAGAAGATGAAGAAGAAGAAGATGAAGAAGAAGAAGATGAAGATGATGAAGAAGAAGAAGATGAAGAAGATGAAGATGAAGAAGATGAAGAAGATGATGAAGAAGAAGATGATGAAGAAGAAGAAGATGAAGAAGAAGATGAAGAAGAAGAAGAAGATGAAGAAGATGAAGAAGATGAAGAAGATGAAGAAGAAGATGAAGAAGATGAAGAAGAAGATGAAGAAGAAGAAGATGAAGAAGAAGAAGAAGATGAAGAAGATGAAGAAGATGAAGAAGAAGATGAAGAGGATGAAGAAGATGAAGATGAAGAAGATGAAGAAGATGAAGAAGAAGAAGATGAAGAAGATGAAGAAGAAGATGAAGAAGATGAAGAAGAAGATGAAGAAGATGAAGAAGATGAAGAAAAAGAAGATGAAGAAGAAGAAGATGATGATGAAGAAGATGAAGAAGATGAAGAAGAAGAAGAAGACAATATAAAAGAAGAAGAAGATATAGAAGAAGATATAGAAGAAGAAGATATATCTGTGTAATTTGTTGTAAAAACAAAACAAAAAAACAAAAAACAAAAAAAAGGTTTAATTTTTCTGAGGTGCCCGGGTTGAAAACTGTGTTGTCCCAGTTGTGTATTGGACACAATGTGGGCTGCACGGCCGCTGTCTGGGACCTCCTGCCTGCTGTGTTTATTTACAGCCCTGGTATCACCGCTAGGTACCAGGGCTATTATGTCACGCTGCCTGCCTCATTGACTGCCTGCTGCCACACACTCATCCTCCTCCTCCTGCTGCTGAATTTACCTCCTGCTGTCTGTGTGTTTCCACTGCCAGGGAGCACAAACAATGGCGCTTCCAACATGCGTGCGCCACCAGCTATTTGTTACGCTCAAAAATAGATGCATTTCTTTAAAAAAAAAATTTGAAAAGAGAAATAAGTGAAGAAGAAGACGATATAGAAGAAGATGAAGAAGATGAAGAAGAAGAAGATGAAGAAGAAGAAGAAGAAGAAGAAGAAGAAGAAGAAGAAGAAGAAGAAGAAGAAGAAGAAGAAGAAGAAGAAGAAGAAGAAGAAGAAGAAGAAGAAGAAGAAGAAGAAGGAGAAGAAGATGAAGATGAAGAAGAAGAAGATGAAGAAGATGAAGAAGATGAAGAAGATGAAGAAGATGAAGAAGAAGAAGATGAAGAAGAAGAAGATGAAGATGATGAAGAAGAAGAAGATGAAGAAGATGAAGATGAAGAAGATGAAGAAGATGAAGAAGAAGAAGATGATGAAGAAGAAGAAGATGAAGAAGAAGAAGATGAAGAAGAAGAAGAAGATGAAGAAGATGAAGAAGATGAAGAAGATGAAGAAGAAGATGAAGAAGATGAAGAAGAAGATGAAGAAGAAGAAGAAGATGAAGAAGATGAAGAAGATGAAGAAGAAGATGAAGAAGATGAAGAAGATGAAGATGAAGAAGATGAAGAAGAAGAAGATGAAGAAGATGAAGAAGAAGATGAAGAAGATGAAGAAGAAGATGAAGAAGATGAAGAAAAAGAAGATGAAGAAGAAGAAGATGATGATGAAGAAGATGAAGAAGATGAAGAAGAAGAAGAAGACAATCTAAAAGAAGAAGAAGATATAGAAGAAGATATAGAAGAAGAAGATATAGAAGAAGAAGATATAGAAGAAGAAGAAGATATAGAAGATAAAGAAGAAGAAGAAGAAGTATATACAGTACTGAACAAATTTCTGGACACAACTTCTCTTTTCAACTTTTTT
The DNA here is from genome assembly GCF_040937935.1 of Hyperolius riggenbachi. Taxonomy (NCBI): domain Eukaryota; kingdom Metazoa; phylum Chordata; class Amphibia; order Anura; family Hyperoliidae; genus Hyperolius; species Hyperolius riggenbachi. Next base: position 43,462,403 of record NC_090646.1, on the reverse strand, counting down.
TTTTTAATGGAACATCCCCACATAATCACTTGCTGTTGTTACTTGGAAAAAAAGAGGTTTCTTGCATGATTCACCCTCAAAACAAGTGTTGGAAGCTATTTAAGGCCATTTCGAATAGTCAGCTCGAATAATGAGCTCGAATACCGACTCGAATAGTGAGCTCGAATTCCGAGGTCGAATCGAATAGTAAAAATTATTCGACTCGAATATTCGACTGACCTCGAATAATTTACTATTCGAATTCGACCTAACTCGAATTTTGAAAAGGGGTATTTGAGCACCACTGATACACACTCTGGAACACACATATACACACACACACACACACACAAACACACTCTGGCACACACATACACACACTGGCACACACATACTGGCACACACATACACACACACTGGCACACACTCTGGCACACACATACACACACACTGGAACACACATACACACACTCTGGCACACACACACACACACACACACACACACACACACACACACACACACACACACACACACACACTGGCACACACATACACACACTCTGGCACACACATACACACTCTGGAACACACATACACACACACTGGCACACACATACACACACTCTGGCACACACATACGCACACTCTGGCACACACATACACACTCTGGCACACACATACACACACTCTGCACCACACACATAAACACTCTGGAACACACACACACACACACACACTCTGGCACACACATACACACACTCTGGCACACACATACACACACACTGGCACACACATACTGGCACACACATACACACACACTGGCACACACTCTGGCACACACATACACACACGCTGGCACACACATACACACACTCTGGCACACACATACACACACACTGGCACACACATACTGGCACACACATACACACACACTGGCACACACTCTGGCACACACATACACACACTCTGGCACACACATACACACACTCTGGCACACACATACACACACACTGGCACACACATACACACACTCTGGCACACACATACACACTCTGGAACACACATACACACACACTGGCACACACATACACACACTCTGGCACACACATACACACTCTGGAACACACATACACACACACTGGCACACACATACACACACTCTGGCACACACATACACACACACACTCTGCACCACACACATACACACTCTGGAACACACACACATACACACTTTGGCACACACATACACACTCTGGCACACACATACACACTCTGGCACACACATACACACACACTGGCACACACTCTGGCACACACATACACACACACTGGCACACACATACACACACACTCTGGCACACACATACACACACACTGGCACACACATACACACACTCTGGCACACACATACACACACACTGGCACACACATACACACACTCTGGCACACACATCCATTTTCTGGAACACACATACACACACACTGGCACACACATACACACACTCTGGCACACACATACACAAACTCTGGCACACACATACACACACTCTGGCACACACATACACACAAACTGGCACACACATACACACACTCTGGCACACACATACACACTCTGGAACACACATACACACACACTGGCACACACATACACACACTCTGGCACACACATACACACTCTGGAACACACATACACACACACTGGCACACACATACACACACTCTGGCACACACATACACACACTCTGCACCACACACATACATACTCTGGAACACACACACATACACACTCTGGCACACACATACACACTCTGGCACACACATACACACACACTGGCACACACTCTGGCACACACATACACACACACTGGCACACACATACACACACTCTGGCACACACATACACACAAACTGGCACACACATACACACACTCTGGCACACACATACACACACTGGCACACACATACACACACACTGGCACACACATACACACACTCTGCACCACACATACACACTCTGGCACACACATACGCACACACACTGGCACACACTCTGGCACACACATACACACACTCTGGCACACACATACACACACTCTGGCACACACATACACACACTCTGGCACACACATACACACTCTGGAACACACATACACACACACACACTGGCACACACATACACACACTCTGGCACACACATACACACACTCTGCACCACACACATACACACTCTGGAACACACACACATACACACTCTGGCACGCACATACACACTCTGGCACACACATACACACACTCTGGCACACACATACACACACTCTGGCACACACATACACACACACTGGCACACACATACACACACTCTGGCACACACAAACACACACTCTGGCACACACATACACACACACTGGCACACACATACACACACTCTGGCACACACATACACACTCTGGAACACACATACACACACTCTGGCACACACATACACACTCTGGAACACACATACACACACTCTGGCACACACATACACACTCTGGAACACACATACACACACACTGGCACACACATACACACACTCTGGCACACACAAACACACACTCTGGCACACACATACACACACACTGGCACACACATACACACACTCTGGCACACACATACTCACACTCTGCACCACACACATACACACTCTGGCACACACATACACACACACTGGAACACACATACACACACACTGGCACACACATACACACACTCTGCACCACACACATACACACTCTGGAACACACACACGTACACACTCTGGCACACACATACACACTGTGGCACACACATACACACACACTGGCACACACTCTGGCACACACATACACACACTCTGGCACACACATACACACACTCTGGCACACACATACACACTCTGGCACACACATACACACACACTGGCACACACATACACACACTCTGGCACACACATACATACACACTGGCACACACATACACACACTCTGGCACACACATACACACACTCTGCACCACACATACACACACACTGGCACACACATACACACACTCTGGCACACACATACACACACTCTGCACCACACATACACACACTCTGGCACACACATACACACACTCTGCACCACACATACACACACACTGGCACACACATACACACACTCTGGCACACACATACACACACTCTGGCACACACATACACACACACACTGGCACACACATACACACACACTGGCACACACATACACACACTCTGGCACACACATACACACACTCTGGCACACACTCTGGCACACACATACACGCACACTGGCACACACATACACAGACTCTGGCACACACATACACACTCTGGCACACACATACACACACTCTGGCACACACATACACACACTCTGCACCACACACATACACACTCTGGAACACACACACATACACACACTCTGGCACACACATACACACACACTGGCGCACACATACACACTCTGGAACACACATACACACACACTGGCACACACATACACACACTCTGGCACACACATACAAACTCTGGAACACACATACACACACACTGGCACACACATACACACACTCTGCACCACACACATACACACTCTGGCACACACATACACACACTCTGGCACACACATACACACACTCTGCACCACACATACACACTCTGGCACACACATACACACACTCTGCGCCACACACATACACACTCTGGAACACACACACACATACACACACTCTGGCACACACATACACACACACTGGCGCCCACATACACACTCTGGAACACACATACACACACACTGGCACACACATACACACACTCTTGCACACACTCTGGCACACACATACACACACTCTGGCACACACATACACACTCTGGAACACACATACACACACACTGGCACACACATACACACACTCTGCACCACACACATACACACTCTGGCACACACATACACACACACTGGCACACACATACACACACACTGGCACACACATACACACACACTGGCACACACATACACACACTCTGCACCACACACATACACACTCTGGCACACACATACACACACTCTGGCACACACATACACACACTCTGCACCACACATACACACTCTGGCACACACATACACACACTTTGTCACCCTCTTCCCTCCCCCCAGCAGCTAAGAATAAGTGAATACTTCACCCCAGCAGGCAGCCTTTGAACTTTACTTGAGGGGGGAGCATCCCACACTCTCTCCGCGGCTGGAGCTGCAGCTGCATGAATCCTGGCTGTCGCTGATCCCATGATGCCTGTCCAGTCCAGACCATATAGAAATCAGCACAAGCTGCTGCTCTGCCTGAACGGCCACAAAGTCTCCCGAGTCCTGACTGAAGTCTGTGCTGTGCAAAGTGCCCCTCCCCCACTCGCAGGGGCTCCAAAGCCACAGAGATCTGATACAGGGCAGAGCGGGCCGGGCAGCATGAATGTGAGTCGGGATGAGTGAGAGATGCAGAGGCCCGACTATAGCATCAGCAGAGCGGGTGGCTGCGCTGTCATGCGTAACAGTGTTTTTAGAAGAGAAGAAGCAAAGTGGGAGGGAGGCACGCTGGGAGGACGAGCGGGCCCCTGAGGACTCCTGAGGGCCCGGTCGCATGGGCGACTGCTGCGACCATGGCCCCTACGCCTGTGGTTCCCTGAGTATGTGACCTTTGCCGTCTTTGTCATCAATAATTTGCATTGAAATGAAACCAATCTGATTGGCTGTTTGTGGCTCCACTACCTTTTTTGAATTTGAACCCCAGTCACCCAATGACCAACTGTACCAGGTGTGAGGCTTGTGCCATTAACAGTGCAAGAACAGCAGCAATTACATATTCCCCTTGAAAATCAATAAGTGAATTTGTATTGGCTTTTTAGGCTCCACCCACTTTTCTGAATATTAATCCCAGTCACCCAGTGACCAACTGTGCAAAGTTTGAGAACCCTACCATTAACAGTGTAAGAATGGCTGCAGTTTACATTTTCCCAGTGAAATTTGTATTTGTCTCCGCCCACTGATGACTCAATGTTGCCCGGTTATGTATTTGGCTGGTGTTGGTTGTGTCACCTTTTTTTAACCCTAACACACAATTACTCAATGATGAAGTTTGTGAGCTTTGCAGGCATCAGGAGCGTAACAATAGACCCTGCAAGGGAAGCCTCCGCAGGGGGGCCCATAAGCCACAGGGGGCCCGTGGGGGGAAAGTTTGAGAGACTGACAGCTAAGGGCATGGAGTGAAAAAACGCATTGTGAAACCGAATTCGAAGGTTCCCGAATGTGCGCACTCGAATTTGGCCGGATGCCAGGGCAGCACGGTGGTGTAGTGGTTAGCACTCTCGCCTTGCAGCGCTGGGTCCCTGGTTCGAATCCCAGCCAGGGCACTCTCGCCTTGCAGCGCTGGGTCCCTGGTTCGAATCCCAGCCAGGGCACTATCTGCAAAGAGTTTGTCTCCGTGTCTGCGTGGGTTTCCTCCCACATTCCAAAAACATACGGATAAGTTAATTGGCTCCCCGTAAATTGGCCCTAGACTACAGTACTTACACTACATAATATAGACATATGGCAATGGTAGGGATTAGATTGTGAGCTCCTTTGAGGGACAGTTAGTGACAAGACAATATATATATACTCTGTACAGCGCTGCGTAATATGTCGGCGCTATATAAATACTAAACATAATAATAATAATAATAATAATAATAATAATAATAATAATAATAATGACATGGTGGGTTCGGGGTTCGACTTCGGGATTCGGCGATGACATCATTGGTCCAACAGAAGTCCTCCAGCCGAGGACCTGGCAACCCTAGCAACCAATCAGAGGAGGGGAGCCTGGCCCTCCCCTCCTCTATATAAGGTGGCGGCCATCTAGCGGATCCACGTACTTGTGTGACTCTGCTGGTACTGAGAGTATCTCCAGTGCGGTGCTGCGTCTGACAAGTGCATTCTTGTGCTAAACCCAGCGTTTTGCATACTATTCACCTCCTAAACACTTTGATTATACTCTTATATAGTTAGATAGTAATTTGATTGTTTGTAGTCAGCTAGTGTATAGTGTGCTAGGCTAGTGTTAGTTTGTGTGCAGGCTAGGCCTGCTAGCCTAGGGCAGCCTTAGCCTACTACTAGTTTAGGTAGGTTAGGGATTCTAGTTATTTGTGTACTAGTACTAGTTTAGTTAATTATGTAGTACTGCTGTAGTCTGTTAGTTTATTAGCTTCAGTACTGTGTTAGTTACTTACTGTGTACAGGCCAGCAAACATCTGTTGTGATCTATGACAGTCATCAGCCCGACCTGATTGATTGATTGCATCTGACCGTGTGTGACTGACTTTAATTGACACTAACTGTCTGCCGCATGACTTAGTTATTGTAGTACGCTAGGGATTTATTAGTAACCTACGTAGTACTACTACTACTACTACTACTACTACTACTACTACTACTACTACTACTACTACTACTACTACTACTACTACTACTGCTACTATTACTACTACCCGTTCATTATTTTTTTCCACTGTTAGTGTGTGATTTTATTAGCTTCTGTACTGTGTGTAATAAATAATAGTTAGTTACATCACAGGCCAGCATCCGTTGTGAGTGACCCGTGACTGTCACCTGCCCGAACCTATTGATTGATTGCGTCTGACCGTGTGACCGACTTTAATTGTCACTGTCTGCTGCACGACTTAGTTATTGTAGTACGCTAGGGATTTATTAGTTACTGTGAGGAAATGCGGAAAAGAAGCCGCCTCTACTCAGCGTGAGGCGGCTGTTTCCAGGAAGGGTATGGCGGAACGCGGAGAAACCCAGCGCGGGGAGGCCACCGCCTGTGCTGATGGTGGTGCGACCAACCCCGCGCATGGGTCAGCGGAGACATGTCAAGACAGTACTGGTGTGGCTGGGACTGATAGTCCACCAAGGTTCAGAATGACGCGCGTGCGCCCGGAGAGGCAGAACTTATATGGCAGCCAGAAAAGGGTCAGCTGACCAAGCTGGTCAGCTGACAATTCTGTTTCCTCTCATTGGTCCAGCACTTAGGGAGGTGCTGGAGAGTGTTTGTGTATATATACTGCTGGCTGTTCAGTTGCTGGTTGTCTGGCGTTGCGATCACTACGTGGTAGCACTCAGACCCTGTCCGTTCTGTGACATTAGCTGTAATTATTTAGACAGTTTCCTAGGTGTTGACGGCTAAGGATCTCACACCTTAGACTAGGAATTGTGATTATCTGTTATGACCTTCTGCTTGCCTGACTATTCTCCTGAACTCTGATCCTGTACCTTGCTATTCTGATACTCTGTTGCCGAACCCCGGCTAGCCCTTAGACTCTGCATCTGCTTCCTGATTCTGTACCTCCATATATCTGATACTCTATTGCCAAACCCTGCTTGTCCGTTTACTCTGCACCTGTCTCCTGATTTTGTACCTGATCTGTCTGTGTGTTTACGACCTGGCTTGCCCGACCTCGAGAACTGACCTTACTGTTAGAGGCAGTTCACAGATCTGTTAGTGACACTCCCTCCTTGGTGTCACTCACGTTCTGTCCTTCCTACGCTCTGCCTGACTCCTTCCCTTGGGGTAGTCCAGGTCCACGGAAGGAATCTGTATTTGCGCAGTACTCTATACTGCCCTGTACCTGCTCTTGAGGTGCAGCCCTCTAAGCATTACTGTTGCACCAAACACTCATACTCTTCTCAGGTGTCCAGAGGTTAGAAAGTATATTTGATTATCGGTGATACTGCAGATCATCTATAATCGGGTATATATCTGTATTCCTGGTGATACTGCAGATCACCGGTAATCAGATCCTCTCTGTGTTACACCGATCGATACAGAACGCCAGACCAAGAAACAAGATGGACGCACGCGCTGACCCTCTGGGTGTACTTGTCACTTCGGTGGATAACATCAATCAAGTACTGGGCAATCACAAAGCGTTAATTGATGCCCTATCAGGGTCTGTACAAACCCTCCAGACGTCAGTAGATGAGGTGCGATCCCCTCCTAGTGTTGACATACGTATGCCCGTACCTTAAAACATTTTCTGGCCACAAACTTCGGGGACCGAGACCCAACAGGTCACATTTATTAAAACCCTGCTATCCGGCGACTCACAGACATGGGCGTACAATTTGCCCACCGGTGACTTAGCCCTTACCTCTGTGGAGGAATTCTTTAAAGCCATGGCAGTAATTTACGACGATCCGGACCTTGCCTCGACTTCTGAGCGGAAGCTCAAGCTTTTGCGTCAAGGCAAAGGTCCGGTCGAAGATTATGCAGCTGAATTTAGGAGGTGGTCAGTTACAGCCAGGTGGGACACTTATGCCTTGTTAGATTGTTTCCTGTCAAGGCTGTCTGATGAGGTCTCTGATCTGATGTTAAGTCAGCCTGAGCCCAGAACGGTCGATGAGGCCATCTCAGCGGCCATCCGAATCGACCGCAGGCTGCGTTATCAAAAACAGACCAGAGGTAGTCACCGTGTCAGAGTAGTGTCTTACGCCACAGCCCCAGTGACCCCACCTCCTCCTGTCTCACCTCCTCCCGTCTCGCCTCCACCCGAACCAATGCAGATTGGTCGGTCTAAGCTGTCCCAGGTGGAGCGAAGACGGAGGATGACTGAACAGCTGTGTCTGTACTGCGCTGAAGGGGGACATAGAGTGCGAAACTGTCCTAACAAGCCGGGAAACGCTACCGCCTAGGAGTTGTAGGGGGTAACACCCTAGGCGCCCGACTCTTACCCCTAGAAGATAAACGGTTGCTTCTTCCTTGTACAGTTACATGGGAAGATAAAACCGAGGTCACTGAAGCTTTTGTTGATTCTGGCTCTGCAGCTAATTTTATGGACTTTGAGTTTGCTAAAAAATTGGGTATTTCACTCACCCCGGTAAAACCACCCATCCAAGTTACAGCAGTGGATGATTCCCCCCTGCAGAGGAATCACCTGTTATCACAGACACCAGAGGTGGGAGTCACTATAGGGGTGCTGCACAGAGAGAAATTGCAGTTCTTTGTGCTACATATGACAACCTCCACTATTATCCTTGGCATGCCATGGTTGCACCTCCATTCCCCACACATCGATTGGGCCACTGGTCAGCTAACAAACTGGTCAGCTCGATGTTTTCAGCAGTGTTTAGGGAAGTTGACATTGGGTCAGACCAGGATTCATGTGGAGGGTGTGCCAGATCAGTATTCTGAATATTCTGATGTGTTCTGTCCCAAGGCTGCTGATAAATTACCCCCACATCGCCCTTTCGATTGCCCCATCGATCTCCGATCTGGTTGTATGCCCCCTCGGGGCCATCTGTATAATTTATCTGGGCCTGAAAAATCGGCCATGCAGGAGTACATCCGTGAAAATTTGGCCAAGGGCTTCATTCGGCCGTCCCGGTCGCCGGCAGGGGCAGGTTTCTTTTTTGTAAAGAAAAAGGACGGGGGCCTGCGGCCATGTATCGATTACCGGGGCCTGAATAAGATCACAGTAAAGAATCGCTATCCGTTGCCATTGATAGACAATTTATTCACGCAAGTCACCAACGCTAGGATTTTTTCAAAGTTGAATTTATAGGGGGCATACAACCTGGTGAGAATAAGAGAGGGCGATGAATGGAAAACGGCCTTCAATACACCCGACGGGCATTACGAATACCTGGTGATGCCCTTCGGGCTGTGTAATGCCCCGGCCGTTTTCCAGGAACTCATCAATGAGGTCTTCAGGGAGGTGTTGGGAAAATTTGTTTTGGTTTATCTAGACGATATACTTATTTTTTCCAACAACCTCTCTGAGCACAGGTCCCATGTCAAATTTGTTTTGGACAAGCTAAGGCGGAATCAGCTTTACGCTAAATTGGAGAAATGTATCTTTGAGGTAACATCTGTCGCCTTTCTTGGTTACATAATTTCCACCTCGGGCCTGTCAATGGACCCTGCCAAGGTCTCCGCTATTCTGGAATGGCCGCAGCCAGTGGGGTTGAAGTCTTTACAGCGGTTTTTAGGCTTTGCGAATTACTATAGAAGGTTCATAAAGGGGTATTCCACTGTTATTTCACCCCTCACCAGTCTCACTAAAAAAGGGGCAGATACCACCCACTGGTCTCCTGAAGCTCTGTATGCATTCTCCACTTTGAAGGATTTGTTTTGTTCCGCACCCATCCTGAGACACGTTGACACCTCTTATTCTTTTATTGTTGATGTAGACGCCTCGGAGGTCAGGGTAGGGGCTGTGCTGTCTCAGCGGTCAGGGTTGCAGGGAAGACTACACCCCTGTGCCTATTTTTCTCGTAGGTTCTCTCCGGCAGAGGGAAACTACGATATAGGCAACAGAGAGCTCCTGGCCATTAAACTTGCCTTTGAAGAGTGGCGTCACTGGCTAGAAGGAGCAGAACATATGATTACAGTATACACTGATCACAAAAATTTGGAATACATCGAGAGGGCTAAGAGATTAAGTCCCCGTCAGGCTCGATGGTCATTATTCTTCTCGAGGTTCAGATTTTTAATTACGTACACTCCGGGCAGCAAGAACATCAAGGCAGATGCCCTGTCCAGATGCTTTGATCCGGAGACAGCACAGCCCTCTGCCCCAGAGACCATTATCCCACAAAAACTGGTGCTAGTGGCAACGGAGACTTGGGAAGACTGGACAGAGACCTTGAGTCCCTTTCAGCAGGATGTCCCTGAGGGGAAGCCTGAAGGGGTTATATTTGTGCCTCTGCCATTTCGTCTCCGGATTTTGCAGATGTTCCATTCACACAAAAATGCGGGACACCCTGGGGCGTCTAGAACACAAGATCTTGTGGCCAGGTGTGCTTGGTGGTCTTCTCTGGCAGCAGACTGCAAAGAGTTTGTTAGGGAATGTGCGGTGTGCGCAAAAAGCAAACCCTCCTGGCTGGCACCTGTAGGTACGTTGCAGCCTTTGCCCACCCCGGGTGAGCCATGGACCCACTTGTCCATGGATTTTGTGGGTGAGCTTCCCAGGTCGGAGGGCATGTCGGTCATTTGGGTGGTAGTCGACCGCTTCAGTAAAATGGCCCATTTTGTACCCTTGAAAGGACTCCCCTCGGCCCAGGAATTGGCTGACTTGTTCATCCTCCACGTTTTCCGGCTGCATGGCATTCCGGAAAACATAGTGTCAGATCGGGGAGTCCAATTCGTATCTAGATTCTGGAGGGCATTCTGCCACCAAATGGGCATGAAGCTGTCGTTTTCGTCGGGCTACCACCCACAGACCAATGGTCAGACGGAGAGGGTCAATCAGTCATTGGAGCAGTTTTTGAGGTGTTACGTTGCAGAGGCGCAGAATGACTGGGTCAAATTTCTGCCCTTCGCAGAATTTGCACAAAGTAATCTGAAAAGTTCTTCCTCTGGATTTTCTCCGTTCAAGGTAGTGACTGGAAGATTGCCCAAATTCTCCCCATTGCCAGTGGCCTCCACTCCGTTTCCAGCTCTGGAGGCCTGGCAAAGGTCATTTAAAGACATTTGGTGGACGGTGAGAAATAGTTTGGAAAAGGCGTTTTAGAGTCAAAAGGGTCAAGCTGACAAAAAACGCTCTTTAGAGTGGAGATTCCAACCAGGAGATTTGGTATGAGTGTCCACACGTCACTTTACCCTGAAACAGCCCTCAGACAAGTTGGGCCCCAGGTTTGTCGGTCCATTTCCGGTGGCTAGAAAGATCAACAATGTTACTTATGCCATTGATCTTCCTGCCAGCATGCGTGGCGTAAGATCTTTCCATGTGTCACTGCTCAAGCCAGCAGTCCATGTGGGTCCCACTCCTCCTCCTCCTGTGATGATAGATGACCAACCTGAGTACGAAGTAGAGAAAATTTTGGACTCACGTGTAGTACAGAATTCGGTGCAGTACTTGGTGCATTGGAAGGGGTATGGGATTGAGGAATGGTCATGGATACCTGATTGTCGCATGCATGTGGACAACTTAAAAAGGGAATTCCACATTCTACATCCTAAAAAGCCAGGAAGGAGCTGTCCGGAGTCCACTCCTCGGGGGGGGAGGGGTACTGTGAGGAAACGCGGAAAAGCAGCCACCTCTACTCAGCGTGAGGCAGCTGTTTCCAGGAAGGGTATGGCGGAACGCAGAGAAACCGCCGCGTCTGACGCGGCGGTTAGCGCGCATGGCCCTGTTGCGGACATTTTGGCCCAGCGCGGGGAGGCCGCCGCCTGTGCTGATGGCGGTGCGACCAACCCCGCGCATGGGTCAGCGGAGACATGTCAAGACAGTACTGGTGTGGCTGGGACTGATAGTTCACCAAGGTTCAGAATGACGCGCGTGCGCACGGAGAGGCAGAACTTATATGGCAGCCAGAAAAGGGTCAGCTGACCAAGCTGGTCAGCTGACAATTCTGTTTCCTCTCATTGTTCCAGCACTTAGGGAGATGCTGGAGAGTGTTTGTGTATATATACTGCTGGCTGCTCAGTTGCTGGTTGTCTGGCGTTGCGATCACTACGTGGTAGCTAGTGTTGGGCAAACAGTGTTCGCCACTGTTCGGGTGATGTTCGAGTTCGGCCGAACACCATTAGGTGTTCGGCCAAACCGTTCGCCACATGGCCGAACTAAGAGCGCATGGCCGAACGTTCCACGAACGTTCGGCTAGCGCTGTGATTGGCCGAACGGGTCACGTGGTTCGGACCCGAACGCGCTCTGATTGGCCGAACGGTCACGTGGTTCGGGTAAATAAATACCCGAACCACGTCATATCTCCGCCATTTGTCTGTGGGTTTAGCTTTGGGTAGGCAGGCAGGGTAGTTCGCTCTCCAGCCACGCTAGCCAGGGTCCCCCCCAGTCATTGTGTGTCGCTGCTGCGAACAGTAGTACACCGCTCGCTCAGCCACACTATATATAGCATTGGTTACTGCCACTGTGTACCTCGCTCAGCCACACTATATATAGCATTGTGTTTACTGCCACTCTGTGTACACGGCTCGGCCAGACTATATAGCATTGTGTGTACTGCCACTGTGTACCTCGCTCAGCCACGCTATATATAGCATTGTGTTTACTGCCACTCTGTGTACACCGCTCAGCCAGACTATATAGCATTGTGTGTACTGCCACTGTGTACCTCGCTCAGCCACGCTATATATAGCATTGTGTTTACTGCCACTCTGTGTACACCGTTCAGCCAGACTATATAGCATTGTGTGTACTGCCACTGTGTACCTCGCTCAGCCACGCTATATATAGCATTGTGTTTACTGCCACTCTGTGTACACCGCTCAGCCAGACTATATAGCATTGTGTGTACTGCCACTCTGTGTACACGGCTCAGCCAGACTATATAGCATTGTGTGTACTGTCACTCTGTGCACACCGCTCAGCCAGACTATATAGCATTGTGTGTACTGCCACTGTGTACCTCGCTCAGCCACGCTATATATAGCATTGTGTTTACTGCCACTCTGTGTACACCGCTCAGCCAGACTATATAGCATTGTGTGTACTGCCACTCTGTGTACACGGCTCAGCCAGACTATATAGCATTGTTTACTGCCACTCTGTGTACACCACTCAGCCAGACTATATAGCATTGTTTACTGCCACTCTGTGTACACCGCTCAGCCAGACTATATAGCATTGTGTGTACTGCCACTCTGTGTACACCGCTCAGCCAGACTATATAGCATTGTTTACTGCCACTCTGTGTACACCGCTCAGCCAGACTATATAGCATTGTGTGTACTGCCACTCTGTGTACACGGCTCAGCCAGACTATATAGCATTGTGTGTACTGCCACTCTGTGTACACCGCTCAGCCAGACTATATAGCATTGTGTGTACTGCCACTCTGTGTACACCGCTCAGCCAGACTATATAGCATTGTGTGTACTGCCACTCTGTGTACACGGCTCAGCCAGACTATATAGCATTGTGTGTACTGCCACTCTGTGTACACCGCTCAGCCAGACTATATAGCATTGTGTGTACTGCCACTCTGTGTACACCGCTCAGCCAGACTATATAGCATTGTTTACTGCCACTCTGTGTACACCGCTCAGCCAGACTATATAGCATTGTGTGTACTGCCACTCTGTGTACACGGCTCAGCCAGACTATATAGCATTGTGTGTACTGCCACTCTGTGTACACCGCTCAGCCAGACTATATAGCATTGTGTGTACTGCCACTCTGTGTACACCGCTCAGCCAGACTATATAGCATTGTGTGTACTGCCACTCTGTGTACACGGCTCAGCCAGACTATATAGCATTGTGTGTACTGCCACTCTGTGTACACCGCTCAGCCAGACTATATAGCATTGTGTGTACTGCCACTCTGTGTACACCGCTCAGCCAGACTATATAGCATTGTGTGTACTGCCACTCTGTGTACACGGCTCAGCCAGACTATATAGCATTGTGTGTACTGCCACTCTGTGTACACCGCTCAGCCAGACTATATAGCATTGTGTGTACTGCCACTCTGTGTACACTGCTCAGCCAGACTATATAGCATTGTTTACTGCCACTCTGTGTACACGGCTCAGCCAGACTATATAGCATTGTTTACTGCACTCTGTGTACACCGCTCAGCCAGACTATATAGCATTGTGTGTACTGCCACTCTGTGTACACCGCTCAGCCAGACTATATAGCATTGCGTACTCTGCCAGTCAGTGTGTATATTGCTGGGATCAGTAATACTCCACTCACCGCCAACCACTATATGAGCTCACCATGAGTTCCTCAGAGACCTCCGCTGTGAGCAGCACTCCCAACAACAGCAACAGCCAACGCCCCACGCAAGCTAAAACATCCACCCCAGCAGCCAGTGGTCAGCAGCAGCCCTCCCCGGAGGAGAACGTTGTGTCCATCGGTCCGTCGCCAGAGCGATTAATGAGGGCTGCCATTGAGGAGATGATGGGGCCTGATGTTGTGGAGGAGGAGGTCTGGCTCAGGCCAGCATCCCAAGTTAATGTTGAGGACGATCAGGGGTCTGTGTCTGGGGATGTTGGGGTGGCAGAGGTGGTGGGTGGGTCAGACTCAGGAGAAGAGTTGTATGATGAGGATGATGATCGGGACCATCTGTATGTGCCTCAGAGTCCGACCCCGGAAAACATGTTGTATCGTGTGTTTAGGTACTAAAATCTGCGTTCCCACTTCCCAGTACTGCCCGCAGTGCCCGGGTCCACGGATTCATATAATTTTTTGGGCAGCACTATCAAACTGTGGTACTATGAGTGCGTTGCCATGGTCCTTCTGTGCTGCCTGTCACACTCACCGTCTGTCTGCAGATGGATTGTTCAACACAGCTACGCCATCTGACATGTAGTCCTGGACCTTGACCATCTTCTCCAGGCGATTGGTGTTGGAGGACGTGGAACTGCCCGATTGCTGTTCTGTGGGCTGCTGCATGGGTGTCAGAAAATGTTCCCACTCCAAGGACACTGCCAATACCATTCCCTTTTCGGCACTAGCAGCAGCTTGTGTTCTTTGCTGCCCTCCTGGTCCTCCTGGGTTTGCTGAAGTCAGTCTGTCGGCGTACAACTGGCTAGAGAAGGAGGAGGATATCAATCTCCTCTCTAAAGTCTCCATCCTCAAGGGCCTGCTGGAATTGTTCAATTTTTGACCTGTCTGACACTTTCTTCAATCAGTTTTTTAACATTGTGTTTGTATAAACTGGGTATAAACCCAGTAATTGGTGTTGTCCAGATTCCAGAATAATGAATAATAATGAATAGTGAATAATGCGTGGGCCGCGTTCAATGCAGTCTAGCATGAATTGAGCCATGTGTGCCAGAGAGTCCTGCCAGACTCCTCTGTCTTCATGTTCTTGTGAGCGTTGTGATTGTTGTGATGTACCATATTCGTCACCAGCATCACTTTCTTCCTCTTCTGCTGTCCATTCCCGCTAAATTGTGGAAGTCCAACGTGCACCGCTCTGTCCCTCGGCAGTGGGGGCATCCAATTCCTGCTCCAACTCCAGCTGTTCCTCGTCCTGTTCTTTGTCATAGCTGGGACCAGCGTTTCCTGAGGCAGGTTGCCTGATGTTGGTATCATCACGCTGATCGTTTTCATCTTCAGAATCCCCCACTTGCATCATGCCAGCGGTTTTCCATCTTCAACATTGATTTCTTCAGTAAACACAGCAGTGGTATTGTAATGCTGACTGTAGAGTTGTCACTGCTCAGTCACGCAACGTGGATTGCTCAAAATTTTGGAGGACTTGGCAGAGATCCAACATGGTGGCCCAATCAGATCCACAGAAGCTTGGTAGCTAGCTAGCTGCTGGAATGCGCCTCGGCACTGCGCAAAAGCGTGCTAGCATGTGCAGCGTAGAATTCCAGCGCGTAGGGAGGGACATCACCCAGCGAGCGATGGTGCGCTAGCATCTCTTGGTGAGTCCTTCAGAAGCGGTACTGGACTTTTAACAATGTTTGTTTTTTTTTCCTTCAACAGATCTGCCACGTTGGAGTGAGGAGGACGCCGCCGACCCCGACACCAAGCTGAACCCCGGCGAACTCCAAGCAGAGGATCTTCAGGAACCCTCAAGGCTTTGAGCAAGCTGAGGAGGATCAGCAGTCCCGACGAGACCTCTCCTCATATGCGACTGAGTGCAGTGGATCTCCCCAGAACAACCTCTCAGTTGTCACTTTGTCACTGGTCACTTTGTCACTTTGTCATTTTGTCACTTTGTCACTTGTCACTTTGTCACTTGTCACTTGTCACTTTGTCACTTGTCACTTTGTCATTTTGTCACTTTGTCACTTGTCACTTTGTCACTTTGTCACTTGTCACTTTGTCATTTTGTCACTTTGTCATTTTGTCACTTTGTCACTTTGTCACTGGTCACTTTGTCACTTTTCACTTTGTCACTTGTCACTTGGTCACTTGTCACTTGGTCACTTGGTCACTTGTCCAGATGATCTCGGTACACCTCCTGCGATTCAAATTCCTGCACACATTGCTCTGGGATTTGGGTGTGATGAATGATGCATCTAACTGGCCACCGGAGGCAATTAAGGCCTTCAAAACATTGAAAGCAGCTTTCTGTTCCGCCCCCATTTTGCGTCATGTTGAGTTGTTGATGTCATGTTCATCCTCGGCCTCGCCTTGCATTTCAGTGCGAGGTGCATTTTCCACAGAAAAAGGTTGTGAATCCGGGCACAACATTTGTGGCTGTTCCATTGACCTTTCACAGGTAGAAGATTGTGGGGGTGGGAATAGCTCCTCCGAATAGCCCATTGTGTCCTGAAAACTACTCATTGCATTGCTTTGCGCACACATTTTTTTGTCCTCATGCAAGGCCTGAGTTGCACCTGAAAGCGTGGCCTTCTCCTCCTGCGCCTCCTCCTGTTCCATCACGTCTGCTGCTGCTGGGTTAGCGTTACCGGTCCCTGTTTATGGAACCTCTTCTCTTTATTACATTTATGACTGCATGGCGGTAAAAAGCATGCTATCCGCACGCTTCTTGTCCTCATGCAAGGCCTGGGTTGTTGTGTCTCAAAAAGCATGGCCTTCTCCTCCTGCGCCTGCTCCTGTTCCATCACGTGTGCTGCTGCTGCTGGGTTAGCGTTACCGGTCCCTTTTCCTGGAACCTCTTCTCTGTATTACATTTATGACTGCATGGCGACAAAAAGCATGTTACCTGTGCAAAGAAACATGACATTTTCCACATTTAAAAGACAGTTTTTCCTTTGAAACTTTACAATCAATTTTCTCAAAAACTATAAGCTCTTTTTCAAATATTTTTTTCCTCTTGTACCCACTCCCAAGGTGCACATACCCTGCTAATTTGGGGTATGTAGCTTGTAAGGAAGCTTTACAAAGCATGAAAGTTCGGGTCCCCATTGACTTCCATTATGTTCGGAGTTCGGCGCGAACACCCGAACATCGCGGCGATGTTCGGCGAACGTTCGCGAACCCGAACATCTAGGTGTTCACCCAACACTAGTGGTAGCACTCAGACCCTGTCCGTTCTGTGACATTAGCTGTAATTATTTAGACAGTTTCCTAGGTGTTGACAGCTAAGGATCTCACACCTTAGACTAGGAATTGTGATTATCTGTTATGACCTTCTGCTTGCCTGACTATTCTCCTGAACTCTGATCCTGTACCTTGCTATTCTGATACTCTGTTGCCGAACCCCGGCTAGCCCTTAGACTCTGCATCTGCCTCCTGATTCTGTACCTCGATATATCTGATACTCTGTTGCCGAACCCTGCTTGTCCGTTTACTCTGCACCTGTCTCCTGATTTTGTACCTGATCTGTCTGTGTGTTTACGACCTGGCTTGCCCGACCTCGAGAACTGACCTTACTGTTAGAGGCAGTTCACAGATCTGTTAGTGACACTCCCTCCTTGGTGTCACTCACGTTCTGTCCTTCCTACGCTCTGCCTGACTCCTCCCCTTGGGGAAGTCAAGGTCCACGGAAGGAATCTGTATTTGCGCAGTACTCTATACTGCCCTGTACCTGCTCTTGAGGTGCAGCCCTCTAAGCATTACTGTTGCACCAAACACTCATACTCTACTCAGGTGTCCAGAGGTTAGAAAGTATATTTGATTATCGGTGATACTGCAGATCATCTAAAATCGGGTATATATCTGTATTCCTGGTGATACTGCAGATCACCGGTAATCAGATCCTCTCTGTGTTACACCAATCGTTACAGTTACCTGCGTACTACTACTACTACTACTACTACTACTACTACTACTACTACTGCTACTACTACTACTACTACTACTACTACTACTATTTCCCGTTCAGTTATTTTTTTTCCACTGTTAGTGTGTGATTTTATTAGCTTCTGTACTGTGTAATAAATAATAGTTAGTTACATCACAGGCCAGCATCCGTTGTGAGTGACCTGTGACTGTCACCTGCCCGACCCTATTGATTGATTGCATCTGACCGCGTGTGACCGACTTTAATTGTCACTAACTGTCTGCCGCACGACTTAGTTATTGTAGTACCCTAGGGATTTATTACTTACCTGCGTAGTACTACTACTACTACTGCTACCAGTTCAGTTATTTTTTCCACTGTTAGTGTGTGATTTTATTAGCTTCTGTACTGTGTGTAATAAATAATAGTTACATCACAGGCCAGCATCTTTTGTGAGTGACCTGTGACTGTCACCTGCCTGACCCTATTGATTAATTGCGACTAACCGTGTGTGTCTGACTTTAATTGTCACTAACTGTCTGCCACATGACTTAGTTATTGTAGTACTCTAGGGATTTATTAGTTACCTGCGTACTACTACTACTACTACTACTACTACTACTACTGCTACTACTACTACCTGTTCAGTTATTTTTTTCCACTGTTAGTGTGTGATTTTATTAGCTTCTGTACTGTGTGTAATAAATAATAGTTAGTTACATAACAGGCCAGCATCCATTGTGAGTGACCTGTGACTGTCACCTGCCCGACCCTATTGATTGATTGCGGCTGACCGTGTGTGACCAACTTTAATTGTCACTGTCTGCCGCACGACTTAGTTATTGTAGTACGCTAGGAATTTATTAGTTACCTGCGTACTACTACTACTACTACTACTACTACTACTACTACTACTACTACTACTACTACTACTACTACTACTACTACTACTACTACTACTACTACTACTACTACTACTACTATTACCCATTCAGTTAATTATTTTCCACTGTTAGTGTGTGATTTTATTAGCTTCTGTACTGTGTAATAAATAATAGTTAGTTACATCACAGGCCAGCATCCGTTGTGAGTGACCTGTGACTGTCACCTGCCCGACCCTATTGATTGTTTGCATCTGACCGTGTGTGACCGACTTTAATTGACACTAACTGTCAGCCGCATGACTTAGTTATTGTAGTACGCTAGGGATTTATTACTTACCTGCGAACTACTACTACTACTACTACTACCCGTTCAGTTAATTTTTTCCACTGATAATGTGTGATTTTATTAGCTTCTGTACTGTGTGTAATAAATAATAGTTACATCACAGGCCAGCATCCGTTGTGAGTGACCTGTGACTGTCACCTACCCGACCCTATTGATTGATTGCGTCTGACCATGTGTGTCCGACTTTAATTGACACTAACTGTCTGCCACACAACTTAGTTATTGTAGTACGCTAGGGATTTATTATGGACCTGCGTAGTACTACTACTACAACTACTACTACTACTACCCGTTCAGTTAATTATTTCCACTGTTAGTGTGTGATTTTATTAGCTTCTGTACTGTGTAATAAATAATAGTTACATCACAGGCCAGCATCCGTTGTGATTGACCTGTGACTGTCAACTGCCCGACCCTATTGATTGATTGCGTCTGACCGTGTGTGTCCGACTTTAATTGTCACTAACTGTCTGCCGCACGACTTAGTTATTGTAGTACGGTAGGGATTTATTAGTTACCTGCATACTACTACTACTACTACTACTACTACTACTACTACTACTACTACTACTACTACTACTACTACTACCCGTTCAGTTAATTATTTCCACTGTTAGTGTGTGATTTTATTAGCTTCTGTACATTGTAATAAATAATAGTTAGTTACATCACAGGCCAGCATCCGTTGTGAGTGACCTGTGACTGTCACCTGCCCGACCCTATTGATTGATTGCATCTGACCGTGTGTGACCGACTTTAATTGTCGCTAACTGTCTGCCACACGACTTAGTTATTGTAGTACTCTAGGGATTTATTACTTACCTGCGTTGTACTACTACTACTACTGCTACCAGTTCAGTTACTTTTTTCACTGTTAGTGTGTGATTTTATTAGCTTCTGTACTGTGTGTAATAAATATTAGTTACATCACAGGCCAGCATCTTTTGTGAGTGACCTGTGACTGTCACCTGCCCGACCCTATTGATTGATTGCGTCTGACCGTGTGTGTCCGACTTTAATTGTCACTAACTGTCTATCACATGACTTAGTTATTGTAGTACGCTAGGGATTTATTAGTTACCTGCATACTACTACTACTACTACTACTACTACTACTACTACTACTACTACTACTACTACTACTACTACTACTACTACTACTACCCGTTCAGTTAATTTTTTCCACTGTTAGTGTGTGATTTTACTAGCTTCTGTACTGTGTGTAATAAATAATAGTTAGTTACATCACAGGCCAGCATCCGTTGTGAGTGACCTGTGACTGTCACCTGCCCGACCCTATTGATTGATTGCATCTGACCGTGTGGGACCGACTTTAATTGTCACTAACTGTCTGCCGCACGACTTAGTTATTGTAGTACCCTAGGGATTTATTACTTACCTGCGTAGTACTACTACTACTACTGCTACCAGTTCAGTTATTTTTTCCACTGTTATTGTGTGATTTTATTAGCTTCTGTACTGTGTGTAATAAATAATAGTTACATCACAGGCCAGCATCTTTTGTGAGTGACCTGTGACTGTCACCTGCCTGACCCTATTGATTAATTGCGACTAACCGTGTGTGTCTGACTTTAATTGTCACTAACTGTCTGCCACATGACTTAGTTATTGTAGTACGCTAGGGATTTATTAGTTACCTGCGTACTACTACTACTACTACTACTACTACTACTACTGCTACTACTACTACCTGTTCAGTTATTTTTTTCCACTGTTAGTGTGTGATTTTATTAGCTTCTGTACTGTGTGTAATAAATAATAGTTAGTTACATAACAGGCCAGCATCCATTGTGAGTGACCTGTGACTGTCACCTGCCCGACCCTATTGATTGATTGCGGCTGACCGTGTGTGACCAACTTTAATTGTCACTGTATGCCGCACGACTTAGTTATTGTAGTACGCTAGGAATTTATTAGTTACCTGCGTACTACTACTACTACTACGACTACTACTACTACTACTTAGTGTTGGGCGAACAGTGTTCGCCACTGTTCGGGTTCTGCAGAACATCACCCTGTTCGGGTGATGTTCGAGTTCGGCCGAACACCTGACGGTGCTCGGCCAAACCGTTCGGCCATATGGCCGAACTAAGAGCGCATGGCCGAACGTTCCCCGAACGTTCGGCTAGCGCTGTGATTGGCCGAACGGGTCACGTGGTTCGGACCCGAACGCGCTCTGATTGGCCGAACTGTCACGTGGTTCGGGTAAATAAATACCCGAACCACGTCATATCTCCGCCATTTGTCTGTGGGTTTAGCTTTGGGTAGGCAGGCAGGGTAGTTCGCGCTCCAGCCACGCTAGCCAGGGTCCCCCCCAGTCATTGTGTGTCGCTGCTGGGAACAGTAGTACACCGCTCGTTCAGCCACACTATATAGCATTCTGTGTACTGTTCTGTGTCTGCTGGGAACAGTAGTACACCGCTCGTTCAGCCACACTATATAGCATTCTGTGTACTGTTCTGTGTCTGCTGGGAACAGTAGTACACCGCTCGTTCAGCCACACTATATAGCATTCTGTGTACTGTTCTGTGTCTGCTGGGAACAGTAGTACACCGCTCGTTCAGCCACACTATATAGCATTCTGTGTACTGTTCTGTGTCTGCTGGGAACAGTAGTACACCGCTTGCTCAGCCACACTATATAGCATTCTGTTTACTGCCACTCTGTGTACCTCGCTCAGCCACACTATATAGCATTCTGTTTACTGCCACTCTGTGTCTGCTGGGAATAGTAGTACACCGCTTGCTCAGCCACACTATATAGCATTCTGTTTACTGCCACTCTGTGTACCTCGCTCAGCCACACTATATAGCATTCTGTTTACTGCCACTCTGTGTCTGCTGGGAATAGTGGTACACCGCTCGCTCAGCCACACTATATAGCATTCTGTTCACTGTTCTGTGTCTGCTGGGAATAGTGGTACACCGCTCGCTCAGCCACACTATATAGCATTCTGTTCACTGTTCTGTGTCTGCTGGGAATAGTGGTACACCGCTCGCTCAGCCACACTATATAGCATTCTGTTTACTGTTCTGTGTCTGCTGGGAATAGTGGTACACCGCTCGCTCAGCCACACTATATAGCATTCTGTTTACTGTTCTGTGTCTGCTGGGAATAGTGGTACACCGCTCGCTCAGCCACACTATATAGCATTCTGTTTACTGTTCTGTGTCTGCTGGGAATAGTGGTACACCGCTCGCTCAGCCACACTATATAGCATTCTGTTTACTGTTCTGTGTCTGCTGGGAACAGTAGTACACCGCTCGCTCAGCCAGAGTATATAGCATTGTGTTTACTGCCACTCTGTGTACACCGCTCAGCCAGACTATATACCATTGTTTACTGACACTCTGTGTACACCGCTCAGCCAGACTATATACCATTGTTTACTGACACTCTGTGTACACCGCTCAGCCAGACTATATACCATTGTTTACTGACACTCTGTGTACACCGCTCAGCCAGACTATATACCATTGTTTACTGACACTCTGTGTACACCGCTCAGCCAGACTATATACCATTGTTTACTGCCACTCTGATTCTGCTGGGAACAGTAGTACACCGCTCGCTCAGCCAGACTATATAGCATTGTGTTTACTGCCACTCTGTGTACACCGCTCAGCCAGACTATATACCATTGTTTACTGACACTCTGTGTACACCGCTCAGCCAGACTATATACCATTGTTTACTGAAACTCTGTGTACACCGCTCAGCCAGACTATATACCATTGTTTACTGCCACTCTGATTCTGCTGGGAACAGTAGTACACCGCTCGCTCAGCCAGACTATATACCATTGTTTACTGACACTATATAGCAGACTATATAGCATTGTGTGTACACCGCTCAGCCAGACTATATACCATTGTTTACTGACACTCTGTGTACACCGCTCAGCCAGACTATATACCATTGTTTACTGCCACTCTGATTCTGCTGGGAACAGTAGTACACTGCTCGCTCAGCCAGACTATATAGCATTGTGTTTACTGCCACTCTGTGTACACCGCTCAGCCAGACTATATACCATTGTTTACTGACACTCTGTGTACACCGCTCAGCCAGACTATATACCATTGTTTACTGACACTCTGTGTACACCGCTCAGCCAGACTATATACCATTGTTTACTGCCACTCTGATTCTGCTGGGAACAGTAGTACACCGCTCGCTCAGCCAGACTATATACCATTGTTTACTGACACTATATAGCAGACTATATAGCATTGTGTGTACACCGCTCAGCCAGACTATATACCATTGTTTACTGACACTCTGTGTACACCGCTCAGCCAGACTATATACCATTGTTTACTGCCACTCTGATTCTGCTGGGAACAGTAGTACACCGCTCGCTCAGCCAGACTATATAGCATTGTGTTTACTGCCACTCTGTGTACACCGCTCAGCCAGACTATATACCATTGTTTACTGACACTCTGTGTACACCGCTCAGCCAGACTATATACCATTGTTTACTGACACTCTGTGTACACCGCTCAGCCAGACTATATACCATTGTTTACTGCCACTCTGATTCTGCTGGGAACAGTAGTACACCGCTCGCTCAGCCAGACTATATACCATTGTTTACTGACACTATATAGCAGACTATATAGCATTGTGTGTACACCGCTCAGCCAGACTATATACCATTGTTTACTGACACTCTGTGTACACCGCTCAGCCAGACTATATACCATTGTTTACTGCCACTCTGATTCTGCTGGGAACAGTAGTACACCGCTCGCTCAGCCAGACTATATACCATTGTTTACTGACACTCTGTGTACACCGCTCAGCCAGACTATATACCATTGTTTACTGCCACTCTGATTCTGCTGGGAACAGTAGTACACCGCTCGCTCAGCCAGACTATATAGCATTGTGTTTACTGCCACTCTATGTACACCGCTCAGCCACACTATATAGCATTGCGTACTCTGCCAGTCAGTGTGTATATTGCTGGGATCAGTAATACTCCACTCACCGTCAACCACTATATGAGCTCAACATGAGTTCCCCAGAGACCTCCGCTGTGAGCAGCACTCCCAACAACAGCAACAGCCAACGCCCCACGCAAGCTATAACATCCACCCCAGCAGCCAGTGGTCAGCAGCAGCCCTCCCCGGAGGAGAACGTTGTGTCCATCAGTCCGTCGCCAGAGCGATTAATGAGGGCTGCCATTGAGGAGATGATGGGGCCTGATGTGGAGGAGGAGGTCTGGCTCAGGCCAGCATCCCAAGTTAATGTTGAGGACGATGAGGGGTCTGTGTCTGGGGATGTTGGGGTGGCAGAGGTGGTGGGTGGGTCAGACTCAGGAGAAGAGTTGTATGATGAGGATGATGATCGGGACCATCTGTATGTGCCTCAGAGTCCGACCCCGGAAAACATGTTGTATCGTGTGTTTAGGTACTAAAATCTGCGTTCCCTCCCAGTAGTGTTGGGCGAACAGTGTTTGCCACTGTTTGGGTTCTGCAGAACATCACCCTGTTCGGGGTGACTATATAGCAGACTATATAGCATTGTGTTTAATGCCACTCTGTGTACACGGCTCAGCCACACTATATAGCATTGTGTTTACTTCCACTCTGTGTCTGCTGGGAACAGTAGTACACCGCTCACCCGCCACTGTATAGCATTGTGCTCTGTGTCACTGCTGACAATAGTGGTACACCGCTCACCCACCACTGTATAGCATTTCTGTACTGCCACTGTACTGCTGCCAGTCAGCGTGTACTTTAAGGATAAGTGAAATGAGGAAGAAATCCGGTGAAAGAGGGAGGGGCAAGGGAAGAGGTGTTTCCCCTGACGGTTCACGTACAGGCCACAGGGGAGCACCCAAGAAAACCCACTCAATACTGCCCATGTTGTCCAGGACAACAACCCTCACAGATCCAAAAGAACAGGACCAGATAATTACTTGGATGACCTCTCAAGCGTCCAGCAGTGGGTTAAGCAGCACCAGCACATCACGCACGAGGTCCGAGTCCTCAGCCAGTTAAAGTCTGGGCTTTCTTTGAAGACTGCACTGAGGATGTTACCATGGCGATTTGCAAGGTGTGCAAGACCCGCCTGAGCAGGGGGAAAAGTATTAACAACCTCTCCACCACCAGCATGAGCCGCCACATTCTATCCAAACATCCCACTCTGTGGGCAAACGCGGCAGGACAGGGTACCACCAGCAACACTGCCTCCCTTGGGTTCACCAGACTCACCACCAGACCCGCCTCAGCAGCAGCAGTAGCCCAGCCATTGCGTGGTTCACAACATTCACAAACATCAGACGATGCTGACACTGTCACTTTCCGGACTAGTGCTCTTGAGGTCTCCCAGTGTTCATCAAACACAACAACCAACAGCCCTTCGGTGTGCAGCGCTACGGTTGAGTTGTCTGTCTCTGAGATGTTTGAGCACAAGAGGAAATTGCCAGCAAATGACCCCCGGGCCGTGGCAGTAACAGCCAGCCAGCATAGCCAAGCTTCTGGCCTGCGAAATGCTGCCATATCGAGTGGTGGAGACAAACAGCTTCAAGGGCATGATGTCAGTGGCCATCCCACGTTACGTGGTTCCCAGCCGCTACCACTTTGCGCGCTCTGCAGTGCCTGAGTTGCATGAGCACGTGGTCAGCTAAATAACCCGAAGCTTGAAGAATGCCGTTGCCTGCAAGGTTCACCTCACCACTGACACCTGGACGAGTGCGTTCGGCCAGGGTCGATACATCTCCCTTACCGCGCACTGGGTGAACCTTGTGGAGCCTGGCAGCGATTCCTCACCTGCTACGGCGCGGGTGTTGCCCACGCCGCAAACAGCTGGATAACAACAGCAGCACCTACCTCTCTGACTCCTTCTCCTCCAACGCATCTCAAAGCTGTACCTCATCCGGAAATGCTAACCCAGCACCAGCAGCAGTAGGATCGTGGAAGCAGTGCAGCACAGCTGTTGGCATGCGTCAGCAAGCGTTGCTGAAGCTGATCTGCCTTGGGGATAAGCAGCACACAGGGGAGGAAATTTGGAGGGGAATAAAGGAACAGACGGATTTGTGGCTGGCACCGCTGGACCTGAAACCGGGCATGAAGCTAGACACCTGGCACGAACTGGCAATGTACGCAATAGAGGTGCTGGCTTGCCCGGCAGCCAGCGTTATGTCGGAACGCTGTTTCAGTGCTGCCGGAGGCATCATCACAGATCGGCGTATCCGCCTCTCCACAGAAAATGCAGACCGTCTGACTCAAATTAAAATGAATCAATCCTGGATTGGAAACGACTACGCAACACTCCTGGACCCCAACCAAGTAACATGACCGATGAACATCTGGGATGGTTTAGCGTTTCCGGTCCCTGTTTATTGAACCTCTCATCTGTATTACATTTATGACTGCATGGCGGCAAAAAGCATTGCTGCTATATCCGCACGCTTTTTGTCCTCATGCAAGGCCTGGGTTGTTGTGTCTCACAAAGCGTGGCCTTCTCCTCCTGCGCCTCCTCCTGTTCCATCACGTGTGCTGCTGCTGCTGCTGCTGCTGCTGGGTTACCGTTGCCGGTCCCTGTTTATGGAACCTCTTATCTTTATTACATTTATGACTACATGGCGGTACAAAGCATGCTATCCGCACGCTTTTTGTCCTCATGCAAGGCCTGGGTTGTTGTGTCTCACAAAGCGTGGCCTTCTCCTCCTGCGCCTCCTCCTGTTCCATCACGTGTGCTGCTGCTGCTGCTGCTGCTGGGTTAGCGTTGCCGCGTGGTCCCTGTTTATTGAACCTCTTATCTTTATTACATTTATGACTACATGGCGGTACAAAGCATGCTATCCGCACGCTTTTTGTCCTCATGCAAGGCCTGGGTTGTTGTGTCTCACAAAGCGTGGCCTTCTCCTCCTGCGCCTCCTCCTGTTCCATCACGTGTGCTGCTGCTGGGTTAGCGTTGCCGCGTGGTCCCTGTTTATTGAACCACTTATCTTTATTACATTTATGACTGCATGGTGGTACAAAGCATGCTATCCGCACGCTTCTTGTCCTCATGCAAGGCCTGGGTTTTTGTGTCTCAAAGCGTGGCCTTCTCCTCCTGCGCCACCCTCCTCCTGTTCCATCACGTGTGCTGCTGCTGGGTTAGCATTACCGGTCCCTTTTCCTGGAACCTCTTATATGTATTACATTTATAACTGCATGCCGACAAAAAGCATGTTACCTGTGCAAAGAAAACAGACATTTCCCGCATTTAAAAGACAGTTTTCCCTTTGAAACTTTAAAATCGATTTTCTCAAAAACTATAAGCTCTTTTTGCTAAATTTTTTTTTCCTCTTGTACCCACTCCCAAGGTGCACATACCCTGTAAATTTGGGGTATGTAGCATGTAAGGAGGCTTTACAAACCACAAAAGTTCGGGTCCCCATTGACTTCCATTATGTTCGGAGTTCGGGTCGAACACCCGAACATCGCGGCCATGTTCGGCCTGTTCGGCCCGAACCCGAACAGCTAGATGTTCGCCCAACACTACTACTACTACTACTACTACTACTACTACTACTACTACTACTACTACTACTACTACTACTACTACTATTACCCATTCAGTTAATTATTTTCCACTGTTAATGTGTGATTTTATTAGCTTCTGTACTGTGTAATAAATAATAGTTAGTTACATCACAGGCCAGCATCCGTTGTGAGTGACCTGTGACTGTTATCTGTCCGACCCTATTGCATCTGACTGTGTGTGACCGACTTTAATTGTCACTAACTGTCTGCCGCACGACTTAGTTATTGTAGTACTCTAGGGATTTATTACTTACCTGCGTTGTACTACTACTACTACTGCTACCAGTTCAGTTACTTTTTTCACTGTTAGTGTGTGATTTTATTAGCTTCTGTACTGTGTGTAATAAATAATAGTTACATCACAGGCCAGAATCCGTTGTGAGTGACCTGTGACTGTCACCTGCCCGACCCTGTTGATTGATTGCGTCTGACCGTGTGTGACCTACTTTAATTGTCACTAACTGTCTGCCACACAACTTAGTTATTGTAGTACTCTAGAAATGTGTTAGTTACCTGCATACTACTACTACTACTACTACTACTACTACTACTGCTACTACTACTACCCGTTCAGTTACTTTTTTCACTGGTAGTGTGTGATTTTATTAGCTTCTGTACTGTGTGTAATAAATATTAGTTACATCACAGGCCAGCATCTTTTGTGAGTGACCTGAGTTTGTCACCTGCCCGACCCTATTGATTGATTGCGTCTGACCGTGTGTGTCCGACTTTAATTGTCACTAACTGTATATCACATGACTTAGTTATTGTAGTACGCTAGGGATTTATTAGTTACCTGCATACTACTACTACTACTACTACTACTACTACTACTACTACTACTACTACTACTACTACTACTACTACTACTACTACTACTACCCGTTCAGTTAATTTTTTCCACTGTTAGTGTGTGATTTTACTAGCTTCTGTACTGTGTGTAATAAATAATAGTTAGTTTCATCACAGGCCAGCATCCGTTGTGAGTGACCTGTGACTGTCACCTGCCCGACCCTATTGATTGATTGCATCTGACCGTGTGGGACCGACTTTAATTGTCACTAACTGTCTGCCGCACGACTTAGTTATTGTAGTACCCTAGGGATTTATTACTTACCTGCGTAGTACTACTACTACTACTGCTACCAGTTCAGTTATTTTTTCCACTGTTATTGTGTGATTTTATTAGCTTCTGTACTGTGTGTAATAAATAATAGTTACATCACAGGCCAGCATCTTTTGTGAGTGACCTGTGACTGTCACCTGCCCGTCCCTATTGATTAATTGCGACTAACCGTGTGTGTCTGACTTTAATTGTCACTAACTGTCTGCCACATGACTTAGTTATTGTAGTACGCTAGGGATTTATTAGTTACCTGCGTACTACTACTACTACTACTACTACTACTACTACTACTGCTACTACTACTACCTGTTCAGTTATTTTTTTCCACTGTTAGTGTGTGATTTTATTAGCTTCTGTACTGTGTGTAATAAATAATAGTTAGTTACATAACAGGCCAGCATCCATTGTGAGTGACCTGTGACTGTCACCTGCCCGACCCTATTGATTGATTGCGGCTGACCGTGTGTGACCAACTTTAATTGTCACTGTATGCCGCACGACTTAGTTATTGTAGTACGCTAGGAATTTATTAGTTACCTGCGTACTACTACTACTACTACGACTACTACTACTACTACTACTACTACTACTACTACTACTACTACTACTACTACTACTACTACTACTACTACTATTACCCATTCAGTTAATTATTTTCCACTGTTAATGTGTGATTTTATTAGCTTCTGTACTGTGTAATAAATAATAGTTAGTTACATCACAGGCCAGCATCCGTTGTGAGTGACCTGTGACTGTTATCTGTCCGACCCTATTGCATCTGACTGTGTGTGACCGACTTTAATTGTCACTAACTGTCTGCCGCACGACTTAGTTATTGTAGTACACTAGGGATTTATTACTTACCTGCGTAGTACTACTACTATTACTACTACCAGTTCAGTTATTTTTTCCACTGTTAGTGTGTGATTTTATTAGCTTCTGTACTGTGTGTCATAAATAATAGTTACATCACAGGCCAGCATCCGTTGTGAGTGACCTGTGACTGTCACCTGCCCGACCCTATTGATTGATTGCGTCTGACCGTGTGTGTCCGACATTAATTGACACTAACTGTCTGCCGCACGACTTAGTTATTGTAGTACTCTAGGGATTTATTAGTTACCTGCGTACTACTACTACTACTACTACTACTACTACTACTACTATTACTACTACCCGTTCAGTTATTTTTTTACACTGTTAGTGTGTGATTTTATTAGCTTCTGTACTGTGTGTAATAAATAATAGTTAGTTACATCACAGGCCAGCATCCGTTGTGAGTGACCCGTGACTGTCACCTGCCCGAAACTATTGATTGATTGCGTCCGACCGTGTGTGACCGACTTTAATTGTCACTGTCTGCCGCACGACTTAGTTATTGTAGTACGCTAGGGACTTATTAGTTACCTGCGTAGTACTACTACTACTACTGCTACCAGTTCAGTTACTTTTTTCACTGTTAGTGTGTGATTTTATTAGCTTCTGTACTGTGTGTAATAAATATTAGTTACATCACAGGCCAGCATCCGTTGTGAGTGACCTGAGTTTGTCACCTGCCCGACCCTATTGATTGATTGCGTCTGACCGTGTGTGTCCGACTTTAATTGACACGAACTGTCTACCACATGACTTAGTTATTGTAGTACGCTAGGGATTTATTAGTTACCTGCATACTACTACTACTACTACTACTACTACTACTACTACTACTACTACTACCCGTTCAGTTAATTTTTTCCACTGTTAGTGTGTGATTTTACTAGCTTCTGTACTGTGTGTAATAAATAATAGTTAGTTACATAACAGGCCAGCATCCATTGTGAGTGACCTGTGACTGTCACCTGCCCGACCCTATTGATTAATTGCGGATGACCGTGTGTGACCAACTTTAATTGTCACTGTCTGCCGCACAACTTAGTTATTGTAGTACGCGAGGGATTTATTAGTTACCTGCGTACTACTACTACTACTACTACTACTACTACTACTACTACTACTACTACTACTACTACTACTACTACTACTACTACTACTACTACTACTACTACTACTACTACTACTACTACTACTATTACCCATTCAGTTAATTTTTTTCCACTGTTAGTGTGTGATTTTATTAGCTTCTGTACTGTGTGTAATAAATAATAGTTACATCACAGGCCAGCATCCGTTGTGAGTGACCTGTGACTGTCACTTGCCCGACCCTATTGATTGATTGCGTCTGACCGTGTGTGTCCGACTTTAATTGACACTAACTGTCTGCCGCACGACTTAGTTATTGTAGTACTCTAGGGATTTATTAGTTACCTGCGTACTACTACTACTACTACTACTACTACTACTACTACTACTACTACTACCCGTTCAGTAAATTTTTTCCAATGTTAGTGTGTGATTTTATTAGCTTCTGTACTGTGTAATAAATAATAGTTAGTTACATCACAGGCCAGCATCCATTGTGAGTGACCTGTGACTGTCATCTCCCCGACCCTGTTGATTGATTGCGTCTGACCGTGTGTGACCGACTTTAATTGTCACTAACTGTCTGTCGCACGACTTAGTTATTGTAGTACGCTAGGGATTTATTAGTTACCTGCGTACTACTACTACTACTACTACTACTACTACTACCACTACTACTACTACTACTACTACTACTACTACTACTACTACTACTACTACTACTGCTACTACTACTACCCGTTCAGTTATTTTTTTCCACTGTTAGTGTGTGATTTTATTAGCTTCTGTACTGTGTAATAAATAATAGTTAGTTACATCACAGGCCAGCATCCGTTGTGAGTGACCTGTGACTGTCACCTGCCCGTCCCTATTGATTGATTGCGTCTGACCGTGTGTGTCCGACTTTAATTGACACTAACTGTCTGCCGCATGACTTAGTTATTGTAGTACTCTAGAAATTTATTAGTTACCTGCATACTACTACTACTACTACTACTACTACTACTACTACTACTACTACCCGTTCAGTTAATTTTTTCCACTGATAGTTAGAGTTGGGCCGAACGGTTTGCCTGCGAACGGTTCCATGCGAACTTCAGTGGTTCGCGTCCCGCAGGCGAACCTTTGCGGAAGTTCGGTTCACCCCATAATGCACATGGAGGGTCAACTTTGACCCTCTACATCACAGTCAGCAGGCCCAGTGTATCCAATTAGGCTACACTAGCCCCTGGAGCCCCACCCCCCCTTATATAAGGCAGGCAGCGGCGGCCATTACGGTCACTCGTGTGCTGCCTGCGTTAGTGAGAGTAGGGCGAGCTGCTGCAGACTGTCTCTCAGGGAAAGATTAGTTAGGCTTAACTTGTTCCTGTCTGGCTGCATACCTGTTCTGTGAACCCACCACTGCATACCTGTGCTGTGAACCCACCACTGCATACCTGTGCTGTGAACCCACCACTGCATACCTGTGCTGTGAACCCACCACTGCATACCTGTGCTGTGAACCCACCACTGCATACCTGTTCAGTGAACCCACCACTGCATACCTGTGCTGTGAACCCACCACTGCATACCTGTTCAGTGAACCTGCCACTGCATACCTGTTCTGTTCAGTGGACCCGCCACTGTATACCTGTTAATTGAACCCACCACTGCATACCTGTGCTGTGAACCCACCACTGCATAAAGGTGGGTTCTGTGAACCCACCCCTGCATACATGTGCTGTGAACCCACCACTGCATACCTGTTCAGGGGACCTGCCACTGCATACCTGTTCTGTTCAGTGGACCCGCCACTGTATACCTGTTCATTGAACCCACCACTGCATACCTGTGCTGTGAACCCACCACTGCATACCTGTTCTGTGAACCCACCACTGCATACCTGTTCAGTGAACCCGCCACTGCATACCTGTTCTGTTCAGTAGACCCGCCACTGTATACCTGTTCAGTGAACCCGCCACTGCATACCTGTTGTGTTCAGTGAACCTGCCACTGCATAACTGTTCTGTGAACCCGCCACTGTATACCTGTTCTGTTTAGTGAACCCGCCACTGTATACCTGTTCTGTTTAGTGAACCCGCCACTGCATACCTGTTCTGTTCAGTGGACCCGCCACTGTATACCTGTTCAGTGAACCCGCCACTGCATACCTGTTGTGTTCAGTGAACCTGCCACTGCATACCTGTTCTGTGAACCCACCACTGTATACCTGTTCTGTTTAGTGAACCCGCCACTGTATACCTGTTCTGTTTAGTGAACCCGCCACTGCATACCTGTTCTGTTCAGTGGACCCGCCACTGTATACCTGTTCAGTGAACCCGCCACTGCATACCTGTTCTGTTCAGTGGACCCGCCACTGTATACCTGTTCAGTGAACCCGCCACTGCATACCTGTTGTGTTCAGTGAACCTGCCACTGCATACCTGTTCTGTGAACCCGCCACTGTATACCTGTTCTGTTTAGTGAACCCGCCACTGCATACCTGTTCTGTTCAGTGGACCCGCCACTGTATACCTGTTCAGTGAACCCGCCACTGCATACCTGTTGTGTTCAGTGAACCTGCCACTGCATACCTGTTCTGTGAACCCGCCACTGTATACCTGTTCTGTTTAGTGAACCCGCCACTGTATACCTGTTCTGTTTAGTGAACCCGCCACTGCATACCTGTTCTGTTCAGTGGACCCGCCACTGTATACCTGTTCAGTGAACCTGCCACTGCATACCTGTTGTGTTCAGTGAACCTGCCACTGCATACCTGTTCTGTGAACCCGCCACTGTATACCTGTTCTGTTTAGTGAACCCGCCACTGCATACCTGTTCTGTTCAGTGGACCCGCCACTGTATACCTGTTCAGTGAACCCGCCACTGCATACCTGTTCTGTTCAGTGGACCCGCCACTGTATACCTGTTCAGTGAACCCGCCACTGCATACCTGTTGTGTTCAGTGAACCTGCCACTGCATACCTGTTCTGTGAACCCGCCACTGTATACCTGTTCTGTTTAGTGAACCCGCCACTGCATACCTGTTCTGTTCAGTGGACCCGCCACTGTATACCTGTTCAGTGAACCCGCCACTGCATACCTGTTGTGTTCAGTGAACCTGCCACTGCATACCTGTTCTGTGAACCCGCCACTGTATACCTGTTCTGTTTAGTAAACCCGCCACTGTATACCTGTTCTGTTTAGTGAACCCACCACTGCATACCTGTTCTGTTCAGTGGACCCGCCACTGTATACCTGTTCAGTGAACACGCCACTGCATACCTGTTGTGTTCAGTGAACCTGCCACTGCATACCTGTTCTGTGAACCCGCCACTGTATACCTGTTCTGTTTAGTGAACCCGCCACTGCATACCTGTTCTGTTCAGTGGACCCGCCACTGTATACCTGTTCAGTGAACCCGCCACTGCATACCTGTTGTGTTCAGTGAACCTGCCACTGCCTACCTGTTGTGTTCAGTGAACCTGCAACTGCATACCTGTTCTGTGAACCCGCCACTGTATACCTGTTCTGTTTAGTGAACCCACCGCATCAGTGCGCATACCTGTGCAGTTAAGTGAACCCACCTACCCACGTGAGTGCACGCAGTGTGATATACCACTCCGTGCATACCCGATATGGACAAAACAGGTAGAGGAAGAGGTAGTGCCAGAGCCAGAGGAAGGCCACCCGGCAGGTCTGCGCGAGGTCGTGTAAATGTAATTTCGTGTGGACCTGGCCCACAGTACAGTGCTCGGAAGAAGGCACGTCCCATCACCTCCCAAGATTGTCAGGACGTGGTTGAGTATTTAGCGACACAGAACACCTCATCTTGCTCAGCCACCAGCGCTACTACTAGCACCACTTCCGCTGCATTTGACACATCGCAAGAATTATTTAGTGGTGAAATCACTGATGCACAGCCATTGTTGTTACAGCCAGATGAATTTTCACCAGCTCATATGTCTGTGTTACGCGGCAACACTATGGATGTAACGTGTCAGGAGGATGAAGGACCTACTGATGGTGCAAGTTTGGATTTGTCTGAGGCAAGCGAAGCTGGGCAGGATGACTACGATGATGACGGTAATAGGGATCCTCTGTATGTTCCCAATAGAGGAGATGAAGAGGGGGACAGTTCAGAGGGGGAGTCAGAGAGTAGTAGGAGGAGAGAAGTTGCTGAAAGAAGCTGGGGCAGCTCTTCGTCAGAAACAGCTGGTGGCAGAGTCCGGCACCATGTATCGCCACCTATGTACAGCCAGCCAACTTGCCCTTCAGCATCAGCTGCTGAGGTCCCCATAGTGCCCACATCCCAGGGTGGCTCAGCGGTGTGGAAATTTTTTAATGTGTGTGCCTCAGATCGGACCAAAGCCATCTGTTCGCTCTGCCAACAAAAATTGAGCCGTGGAAAGGCCAACACTCACGTAGGGACAAGTGCCTTACGAAGGCACCTGGAGAAAAGGCACAAACAGCAATGGGATGGCCACCTGAGCAAAAGCAGCAGCAGCACACAAAAGCAAAGCCACCCTCCTTCTCCTCTTCCTCCTCCATCAGGTGCATTATCTGCTTCTGCCGCTTTCTCCCTTCCACCTTCACAGGCACCCTCCTCCACTCCGCCTCTGCCCTTGAGCGGTTCCTGCTCCTCTGCCCACAGCAGCAGTCAGGTGTCCGTGAAGGAAATGTTTGAGCGGAAGAAGCCAATTTCGGGCAGTCACCCCCTTGCCCGGCGTCTGACAGCTGGCGTGGCGGAACTGTTAGCTCGGCAGCTGTTACCATACCGGCTGGTGGACTCTGAGGCCTTCCGTAAATTTGTGGCCATCGGAACACCGCAGTGGAAGATGCCAGGCCGCACTTATTTTTCGAGAAAGGCCATACCCCAACTGCACCGTGAAGTTGAGAGGCAAGTGGTGTCATCTCTTGCGAAGAGCGTTGGGTCAAGGGTACACCTGACCACGGATGCCTGGTCTGCCAAGCACGGGCAGGGCCGCTACATTACCTACACAGCCCATTGGGTGAACCTGGTGGTGAACGATGGCAAGCAGGGCGCAGCGGACCAAATTGTGACACCTCCACGGCTTGCAGGCAGGCCTCCTGCCACCTCCTCTCCTCCTGCTACATGCTCTTCGCTGTCCTCCTCCTCCTTGGCTGAGTGGCAGTTCTCCTCTCCAGCTACACAGCCCCAGCTCCGCAGGGCCTATGCTGCATGCCAGGTAAGACGGTGTCGCGCCATCTTAGAC
The DNA here is from genome assembly GCF_040937935.1 of Hyperolius riggenbachi. Taxonomy (NCBI): domain Eukaryota; kingdom Metazoa; phylum Chordata; class Amphibia; order Anura; family Hyperoliidae; genus Hyperolius; species Hyperolius riggenbachi. The sequence continues at coordinate 43,425,644 of NC_090646.1, read as the reverse complement.
ATGTCTTGTCTCAAAGCGGAGAGTCACACTGGAGCAGCTCTCCTGGCTGCTCTTAAGAAACAGGTGGATGAGTGGCTGACCCCGCACCACCTGGAGATAGGCAACATGGTGTGCGACAACGGCAGTAATCTGCTTGCCGCTTTGCATATGGGGAAGCTGACACACAAACCCTGCATGGCACATGTCATGAATCTAGTGGTTCAAAGATTTGTGGCAAAAGTACCCTGGCTTAGCGAATGTCCTGAAGCAGGCCAGGAAGTTCTGTGGGCATTTGAGGCGGTCTTACACAGCCATGGCACGCTTTGCGCAAAAACAACATGCCGGTGAGACGCCTCATTTGCGATAGCCCGACTCGCTGGAACTCGACCCTGCTCATGTTCTCCCGCCTGCTAGAACAGAAGAAAGCCGTGACCCACTACCTCTACAACTACAGTAGAATGAAACAGTCTGGGAAGATGGGGATGTTCTGGCCCGACAACTGGACACTGATGGAAAATGCATGCAGGCTCATGCGGCCGTTTGAGGAGGTGACCAACCTGGTGAGCCGCAGTGAGGGCACCATCAGCGACTTAATTCCCTACGCTTACTTCTTGGAGCGTGCTGTGCGTAGAGTGGCGGATGAAGCTGTGAATGAGCGTGACCAGGAACCGTTACGGCAGGAACAGGCATGGGACCAATTTTCATCAGACCCAGCTGTTTCCTCAACACCTGCGGCAGCACAGAGGGGGGAGGAGGAGGAAGAAGAGAAGTCGTGTGCAGAAGACGAGTCAGACTCAGAGGATGATGAGCAAGGTGTTTCTTTGGGGGAGGAGGAGGGGACAGCGGCAGGAGAACAACCTCAGCAGGCATCGCAAGGGGCTTGTGCTGCTCAACCTTCCCGTGGTATTGTTCGCGGCTGGGGGGAGGAGGTTGACTTACCTGACGTCACTGAGGAAGAGCAAGAGGAGATGGAGGGTACTGGATCCGACTTTGTGCAGATGTCATCTTTTATGCTGTCATGCCTGTTGAGGGACCCCCGTATAAAAAACCTCAAGGGGAATGACCTGTACTGGGTGGCCACACTACTAGACCCTCGGTACAGGCACAAAGTGGCGGACCTGTTACCAACTCACCGGAAGGTGGAAAGGATGCAGCACATGCAGAACCAGCTGTCAACTATGCTTTACAATGCCTTTAAGGGTGATGTGACGGCACAACGCCAGCAAGGTACCACTGCCACTAATCCTCCTCCCGTGTCCACGCAGTCAAAGACAGGACGCTCCAGCGATCTCATGGTGATGTCGGACATGCGGACGTTCTTTAGTCCAACGCCTCGCCGTAGCCCTTCCGGATCCACCCTCCACCAACGCCTGGAACGGCAGGTAGCCGACTACCTGGCCTTAAGTGTGGATGTAGACACTGCTGTGAACAGCGATGAGGAACCCTTGAACTACTGGGTGGGCAGGCTTGACCTGTGGCCAGAGCTGTCCCAATTTGCCATCCAACTTCTCTCCTGCCCTGCTGCAAGCGTCCTGTCAGAAAGGACCTTCAGCGCAGCTGGAGGCATTGTCACAGAGAAGAGAAGTCACAAAAGTGTTAAGTACCTCACCTTTATCAAAATGAATGAGGCATGGATCCCGGAGGGCTGCTGCCCGCCCCAAGACTAAGTCAGTCACCGCACACACAGCATCTCTGCCTGCACGCCGTGTGACTGGCTGCCTGGCCTGCCCCAAGAAGACTAAGTCGCTCCCAGTCCCTCCACACAGCATGTCTGCCTGCAGGCCGCTTGACTACCTTCTCCGCCACCACCAACAGGGTCCAGGACTCCAGGCGGATTGCTGAATTTTTTAGGCCGCTGCTAGCAGCGGCCGCTGTAATAATTTTTCTGGTGCGTGAACATGACTGCCTAATTTTTCTGGCTGCACTGCGGGCAGCTGCAACAACAAAAGAAAAGGCATGTACATGCGCCCATTCCCCTTCGTGATCATTACCTTGCCGTGGTGAAGGGGCTTGCGTATCACAATGAAGCAATGACCGGCGCCTAGATGAGTGTCTCGGGGGGCACACCCATGATAATAAGGTCGTTGCCTCATTGTGGTCAGACCAAATTTGATCAGCTGGGCAGTCACTGTTCTGTCATTCAGCTACATCAGACAGGTGACCATATGGGCTGTAAAGCCACCAAAACCTGCACTCTCGCCATGGTGTGCACCAGTCCAGCACGGCCGTCACTACACAAACAGCTGTTTGCGGTGCGTTACACGGTGAGTTTGGTGTGTCAGTGTGAAGCAGTACCTTAATTACACTACCTGATTGATGTATACACATGCAAGATGTTTGAAAGCACTTTAGGCCTGTCATTTAGCATTCAATGTGATTTCTGCCCTTAAAACGCTGCTTTGCGTCAAATCCAGATTTTTCCCCGGGACTTTTGGCATGTATCCCACTCCGCCATGCCCCCCTCCAGGTGTTAGACCCCTTGAAACATCTTTTCCATCACTTTTGTGGCCAGCATAATTATTTTTTTTTTCAAAGTTCGCATCCCCATTGAAGTCTATTGCGGTTCGCGAACTTTAACGCAAACCGAACCTTCCGCGGAAGTTCGCGAACCAGGTTCGCGAACCTAAAATCGGAGGTTCGGCCCAACTCTACTGATAGTGTGTGATTTTATTAGCTTCTGTACTGTGTAATAAATAATAGTTAGTTACATCACAGGCCAGCATCCGTTGTGAGTGACCTGTGACTGTCACCTGCCCGACCCTATTGATTGATTGCGTCTGACCGTGTGTGTCCGACTTTAATTGACACTAACTGTCTGCCGCATGACTTAGTTATTGTAGTACTCTAGGGATTTATTAGTTACCTGCGTACTACTACTACTACTACGACTACTACTACTACTACTACTACTACTACTACTACTACTACTACTACCTGTTCAGTTAATTTTTTCCAATGTTAGTGTGTGCTTTTATTTGCTTCTGTACTGTGTGTAATAAATAATAGTTAGTTACATCACAGGCCAGCATCCATTGTGAGTGACCTGTGACTGTCACCTGCCCAACCCTGTTGATTGATTGCGTCTGACCGTGTGTGACCGACTTTAATTGTCACTAACTGTCTGCCGCACGACTTAGTTATTGTAGTACGGTAGGGATTTATTAGTTACCTGCGTACTACTACTACTACTACTACTACTACCCGTTCAGTTATTTTTTTCCACTGTTAGTGTGTGATTTTATTAGCTTCTGTACTGTGTAATAAATAATAGTTAGTTACATCACAGGCCAGCATCCGTTGTGAGTGACCTGTGACTGTCACCTGCCCGACCCTATTGATTGATTGCGTCTGACCGTGTGTGTCCGACTTTAATTGACACTAACTGTCTGCCGCACGACTTAGTTATTGTAGTACTCTAGGGATTTATTACTTACCTGCGTAGTACTACTACTACTACTGCTACCAGTTCAGTTACTTTTTTCACTGGTAGTGTGTGATTTTATTAGCTTCTGTACTGTGTGTATTAATATTAGTTACATCACAGGCCAGCATCTTTTGTGAGTGACCTGAGTTTGTCACCTTCCCGACCCTATTGATTGATTGCGTCTGACCGTGTGTGTCCGACTTTAATTGTCACTAACTGTCTGCCACATGACTTAGTTATTGTAGTACCCTAGGGATTTATTACTTACCTGCGTAGTACTACTACTACTACTACTACTACTACTACTACTACTACTACTACTATTACCCATTCAGTTAATTTTATTCCACTGTTAGTGTGTGATTTTATTAGCTTCTGTACTGTATGTAATAAATAATAGTTACATCACAGGCCAGCATCCGTTGTGAGTGACCTGCGACTGTCACCTGCCCGTCCCTATTGATTGATTGCGTCTGACCGTGTGTGTCCGACTTTAATTGACACTAACTGTCTGCCGCATGACTTAGTTATTGTAGTACGCAAGGGATTCATTAGTTACCTGCGTACTACTACTACTACTACTACTACTACTACTACTACTACTACCACTACTACTACTACTACTACCCGTTCAGTTAATTTTTTCCACTGTTAGTGTGTGATTTTATTAGCTTCTGTACTGTGTAATAAATAATAGTTAGTTACATTACAGTTCAGCATCCATTGTGAGTGACCTGTGACTGTCACCTGCCCGACCCTATTGATTAATTGCGGATGACCGTGTGTGACCAACTTTAATTGTCACTGTCTGCCGCACAACTTAGTTATTGTAGTACGCGAGGGATTTATTAGTTACCTGCATACTACTACTACTACTACTACTACTACTACTACCACTACTACTACTACTACTACCCATTCAGTTAATTTTTTCCACTGATAGTGTGTGATTTTATTAGCTTCTGTACTGTATGTAATAAATAATAGTTACATCACAGGCCAGCATCCATTGTGAGTGACCTGTGACTGTCACCGGCCCGACCCTATTGATTGATTGCGTCTGACCGTGTGTGTCCGACTTTAATTGACACTAACTGTCTGCCGCACAACTTAGTTATTGTAGTACACTAGGAATTTATTAGGTGCCTGCGTAGTACTACTACTACTACTACTACTACCCGTTCAGTTAATTTTTTTTTCCACTGTTAGTGTGTGATTTTATTAGCTTCTGTACTGTGTAATAAATAATAGTTAGTTACATCACAGGCCAGCATCCGTTGTGAGTGACCTGTGACTGTCACCTGCCCGACCCTATTGATTGATTGCATCTGACCGTGTGTGACGGACTTTAATTGTCTCTAACTGTCTGCCGCATGACTTAGTTATTGTAGTACCCTAGGGATTTATTACTTACCTGCGTACTACTACTACTACTACTGCTACCAGTTCAGTTATTTTTTTCACTGGTAGTGTGTGATTTTATTAGCTTCTGTACTGTGTGTTATAAATATTAGTTACATCACAGGCCAGCATCTTTTGTGAGTGACCTGAGTTTGTCACCTTCCCGACCCTATTGATTGATTGCGTCTGACCGTGTGTGTCCGACTTTAATTGTCACTAACTGTCTGCCACATGACTTAGTTATTGTAGTACCCTAGGGATTTATTACTTACCTGCGTAGTACTACTACTACTACTACTACTACTACTACTACTACTACTACTACTATTACCCATTCAGTTAATTTTTTTCCACTGTTAGTGTGTGATTTTATTAGCTGCTGTACTGTATGTAATAAATAAAAGTTACATCACAGGCCAGCATCCGCTTGTGAGTGACCTGTGACTGTCATCTGCCCGACCATATTGATTGATTTTGTCTGACCGTGTGTGACTGACTTTAATTGACACTAACTGTCTGCCGCACGACTTAGTTATTGTAGTACTCTAGGGATTTATTAGTTACCTGCGTACTACTACTACTACTACTACTACTACTACTACTACCCGTTCAGTTATTTTTTCCAATGTTAGTGTGTGGTTTTATTTGCTTCTGTACTGTGTGTAATAAATAATAGTTAGTTACATCACAGGCCAGCATCCATTGTGAGTGACCTGTAACTGTCACCTGCCCGACCCTGTTGATTGATTGCGTCTGACCGTGTGTGACCGACTTTAATTGTCGCTAACTGTCTGCCGCACGACTTAGTTATTGTAGTACGCTAGGGATTTCTTAGTTACCTGCGTACTACTACTACTACTACTACTACTACTACTAATACTACTACTACTACTACTACCCGTTCAGTTAATTTTTTCCAATGTTAGTGTGTGATTTTATTTGCTTCTGTACTGTGTGTAATAAATAATAGTTAGTTACATCACAGGCCAGCATCCAATGTGAGTGACCTGTGACTGTCACCTGCCCGACCCTATTGATTGATTGCGTCTGACCGTGTGTGTCCGACTTTAATTGACACTAACTGTCTTCCGCATGACTTAGTTATTGTAGTACGCGAGGGATTTATTAGTTACCTGCGTACTACTACTACTACTACTACTACTACTACTACTACTACTACTACTACTACTACCCGTTCAGTTAATCATTTCCACTGTTAGTGTGTGATTTTATTAGCTTCTGTACATTGTAATAAATAATAGTTAGTTACATCACAGGCCAGCATCCGTTGTGAGTGACCTGTGACTGTCACCTGCCCGACCCTATTGATTGATTGCGTCTAACCGTGTGTGACCTACTTTAATTGTCACTAACTGTCTGCCACACAACTTAGTTATTGTAGTACGCTAGGGATTTATTACTTACCAGCGTACTACTCCTACTACTACTACTACTACTACTACTACTACTACTACTACTACTACTACTACAACCCGTTCAGTTATTTTTTTTCACTGTTAGTGTGTGATTTTATTAGCTTCTGTACTGTGTAATAAATAATAGTTAGTTACATCACAGGCCAGCATCCGTTGTGAGTGACCTGTGACTGTCACCTGCCCGACCCTGTTGATTGATTGCGTCTGACCGTGTGTGACCTACTTTAATTGTCACTAACTGTCTGCCACACAACTTAGTTATTGTAGTACGCTAGGGATTTATTACTTACCAGCGTACTACTCCTACTACTACTATTACTACTACCCGTTCAGTTAATTTTTTCCACTGATAGTGTGTGATTTTATTTGCTTCTGTACTGTGTGTAATAAATAATAGTTACATCACAGGCCAGCATCCGTTGTGAGTGACCTGTGACTGTCACCTGCCCGACCCTATTGATTGATTGCGTCTGACCGTGTGTGTCCGACTTTAATTGACACTAACTGTCTGCCGCACGACTTAGTTATTGTAGTACTCTAGAAATGTGTTAGTTACCTGCATACTACTACTACTACTACTACTACTACTACTACTACTACTACTACTACCCGTTCAGTTAATTTTTTTCCACTGTTAGTGTGTGATTTTTTTAGCTTCTGTACTGTGTAATAAATAATAGTTAGTTATATCACAGGCCAGCATCCGTTGTGAGTGACCTGCGACTGTCACCTGCCCGTCCCTATTGTTTGATTGTGTCTGACCGTGTGTGTCCGACTTTAATTGACACTAACTGTCTGCCGCACGACTTAGTTATTGTAGTACTCTAGAAATGTATTAGTTACCTGCATACTACTACTACTACTACTACTACTACTACTACTACTACTACCCGTTCAGTTAATTTTTTTCCACTGTTAGTGTGTGATTTTATTAGCTTCTGTACTGTGTAATAAATAATAGTTAGTTACATCACAGGCCAGCATCCGTTGTGAGTGACCTGTGACTGTCACCTGCCCGACCCTATTGATTGATTGCATCTGACTGTGTGTGACCGACTTTAATTGTCACTAACTTTCTGCCGCATGACTTAGTTATTGTAGTACGCTAGGGATTTATTAGCTACCTGCGTACTACTACTACTACTACTACTACTACTACTACTACACGTTCAGTTTTTTTTTTCCACTGATAGTGTGTGATTTTATTATCTTCTGTACTGTGTGTAATAAATAATAGTTACATCACAGGCCAGCATCCATTGTGAGTGACCTGTGACTGTCACCTGCCCGACCCTATTGATTGATTGCGTCTGACCGTGTGTGTCCGACTTTAATTGACACTAACTGTCTTCCGCATGACTTAGTTATTGTAGTACGCGAGGGATTTATTAGTTACCTGCGTACTACTACTACTACTACTACTACTACTACTACTACTACTACTACTACTACTACTACCCGTTCAGTTATTTTTTTTCACTGTTAGTGTGTGATTTTATTAGCTTCTGTACTGTGTAATAAATAATAGTTAGTTACATCACAGGCCAGCATCCGTTGTGAGTGACCTGTGACTGTCACCTGCCCGACCCTGTTGATTGATTGCGCCTGACCGTGTGTGACCTACTTTAATTGTCACTAACTGTCTGCCACACAACTTAGTTATTGTAGTACGCTAGGGATTTATTACTTACCAGCGTACTACTCCTACTACTACTACTACTACTACCCGTTCAGTTAATTTTTTCCACTGATAGTGTGTGATTTTATTTGCTTCTGTACTGTGTGTAATAAATAATAGTTAGTTACATCACAGGCCAGCATCCGTTGTGAGTGACCTGTGACTGTCACCTGCCCGACCCTATTGATTGATTGCGTCTAACCGTGTGTGACCTACTTTAATTGTCACTAAGTGTCTGCCACACAACTTAGTTATTGTAGTACGCTAGGGATTTATTACTTACCAGCGTACTACTCCTACTCCTACTACTACTACTACTACTACTACTACTACTACTACTACAACCCGTTCAGTTATTTTTTTTTCACTGTTAGTGTGTGATTTTATTAGCTTCTGTACTGTGTAATAAATAATAGTTAGTTACATCACAGGCCAGCATCCGTTGTGAGTGACCTGTGACTGTCACCTGCCCGACCCTGTTGATTGATTGCGTCTGACCGTGTGTGACCTACTTTAATTGTCACTAACTGTCTGCCACACAACTTAGTTATTGTAGTACGCTAGGGATTTATTACTTACCAGCGTACTACTCCTACTACTACTACTACTACTACTACCCGTTCAGTTAATTTTTTCCACTGATAGTGTGTGATTTTATTTGCTTCTGTACTGTGTGTAATAAATAATAGTTACATCACAGGCCAGCATCCGTTGTGAGTGACCTGTGACTGTCACCTGCCCGACCCTATTGATTGATTGCGTCTGACCGTGTGTGTCCGACTTTAATTGACACTAACTGTTGCCGCACGACTTAGTTATTGTAGTACTTTAGGGATTTATTAGTTACCTGCGTACTACTACTACTACTATTACTACTACTACTACTACCTGTTCAGTTAATTTTTTCCAATGTTAGTGTGTGATTTTATTAGCTTCTGTACTTTGTGTAATAAATAATAGTTAGTTACATCACAGGCCAGCATCCATTGTGAGTGACCTGTGACTGTCACCTGCCCGACCCTGTTGATTGATTGCGTCTGACCGTGTGTGACCTACTTTAATTGTCACTAACTGTCTGCCACACAACTTAGTTTTTGTAGTACGCTAGGGATTTATTACTTACCAGCGTACTACTCCTACTACTACTACTACTACTACTACTACTACTACCCGTTCAGTTAATTTTTTCCACTGATAGTGTGTGATTTTATTAGCTTCTGTACTGTGTGTAATAAATAATAGTTACATCACAGGCCAGCATCCGTTGTGAGTGACCTGTGACTGTCACCTGCCCGACCCTATTGATTGATTGCGTCTGACCGTGTGTGTCCGACTTTAATTGACACTAACTGTTGCCGCACGACTTAGTTATTATAGTACTTTAGGGATTTATTAGTTACCTGCGTACTACTACTACTACTATTACTACTACTACTACTACCTGTTCAGTTAATTTTTTCCAATGTTAGTGTGTGATTTTATTAGCTTCTGTACTTTGTGTAATAAATAATAGTTAGTTACATCACAGGCCAGCATCCATTGTGAATGACCTGTGACTGTCACCTGCCCGACCCTGTTGATTGATTGCGTCTGACCGTGTGTGACCGACTTTAATTGTCACTACCTGTCTGCCGCACGACTTAATTATTGTAGTACGCTAGGGATTTATTAGTTACCTGCGTACTACTACTACTACTACTACTACTACTACTACTACTACTACTACTACTACTGCTACTACTACTACCCGTTCAGTTATTTTTTTCCACTGTTAGTGTGTGATTTTATTAGCTTCTGTACTGTGTAATAAATAATAGTTAGTTACATCACAGGCCAGCATCCATTGTGAGTGACCTGTGACAGTCACCTGCCCGACCCTATTGTTTGATTGCGTCTGACCGTGTGTGTCCGACTTTAATTGACACTAACTGTCTGCCGCACGACTTAGTTATTGTAGTACTCTAGGGATTTATTAGTTACCTGCGTACTACTACTACTACTACTACTACTACTACTACTACTACCCGTTCAGTTATTTTTTTCCACTGTTAGTGTGTGATTTTATTAGCTTCTGTACTGTGTAATAAATAATAGTCAGTTACATCACAGGCCAGCATCCGTTGAGTGACCTGTGACTGTCACCTGCCCGACCCTATTGATTGTTTGCATCTGACCGTGTGTGACCTACTTTAATTGTCACTAACTGTCTGCCGCACGACTTAGTTATTGTAGTACGCGAGGGATTTATTAGTTACCTGCGTACTACTACTACTACTACTACTACTACTACTACTACTACTACTACTACTACTACTACCCGTTCAGTTAATCATTTCCACTGTTAGTGTGTGATTTTATTAGCTTCTGTACATTGTAATAAATAATAGTTAGTTACATCACAGGCCAGCATCCGTTGTGAGTGACCTGTGACTGGCACCTGCCCGACCCTATTGATTGATTGCATCTGACTGTGTGTGACCGACTTTAATTGACACTAACTGTCTGCCGCACGACTTAGTTATTGTAGTACGCAAGGGATTTATTAGTTACCTGCGTACTACTACTACTACTACTACTACTACTACTACTACTACTACTACTACTACTACTACTACAACCCGTTCAGTTATTTTTTTTCCACTGTTAGTGTGTGATTTTATTTGCTTCTGTACTGTGTGTAATAAATAATAGTTAGTTACATCACAGGCCAGCATCCGTTGTGAGTGACCTGTGACTGTCACCTGCCCGACCCTATTGATTGATTGCGTCTAACCGTGTGTGACCTACTTTAATTGTCACTAACTGTCTGCCACACAACTTAGTTATTGTAGTACGCTAGGGATTTATTACTTACCAGCGTACTACTCCTCCTACTACTACTACTACTACTACTACTACTACTACTACTACTACAACCCGTTCAGTTATTTTTTTTCCACTGTTAGTGTGTGATTTTATTAGCTTCTGTACTGTGTAATAAATAATAGTTAGTTACATCACAGGCCAGCATCCGTTGTGAGTGACCTGTGACTGTCACCTGCCCGACCCTGTTGATTGATTGCGTCTGACCATGTGTGACCTACTTTAATTGTCACTAACTGTCTGCCACACAACTTAGTTATTGTAGTACGCTAGGGATTTATTACTTACCAGCGTACTACTCCTACTACTACTACTACTACTAATACTACTACTACTACTACTACTACAACCCGTTCAGTTATTTTTTTTCCACTGTTAGTGTGTGATTTTATTAGCTTCTGTACTGTGTAATAAATAATAGTTAGTTACATCACAGGCCAGCATCCGTTGTGAGTGACCTGTGACTGTCACCTGCCCGACCCTGTTGATTGATTGCGTCTGACCATGTGTGACCTACTTTAATTGTCACTAACTGTCTGCCACACAACTTAGTTATTGTAGTACGCTAGGGATTTATTACTTACCAGCGTACTACTCCTACTACTACTACTACTACTACCCGTTCAGTTAATTTTTTCCACTGATAGTGTGTGATTTTATTTGCTTCTGTACTGTGTGTAATAAATAATAGTTACATCACAGGCCAGCATCCGTTGTGAGTGACCTGTGACTGTCACCTGCCCGACCCTATTGATTGATTGCGTCTGACCGTGTGTGTCCGACTTTAATTGACACTAACTGTTGCCGCACGACTTAGTTATTATAGTACTTTAGGGATTTATTAGTTACCTGCGTACTACTACTACTACTATTACTACTACTACTACTACCTGTTCAGTTAATTTTTTCCAATGTTAGTGTGTGATTTTATTAGCTTCTGTACTTTGTGTAATAAATAATAGTTAGTTACATCACAGGCCAGCATCCATTGTGAGTGACCTGTGACTGTCACCTGCCCGACCCTGTTGATTGATTGCGTCTAACCGTGTGTGACCTACTTTAATTGTCACTAACTGTCTGCCACACAACTTAGTTATTGTAGTACGCTAGGGATTTATTACTTACCAGCGTACTACTCCTACTACTACTACTACTACTACTACTACTACTACTACTACAACCCGTTCAGTTATTTTTTTTCCACTGTTAGTGTGTGATTTTATTAGCTTCTGTACTGTGTAATAAATAATAGTTAGTTACATCACAGGCCAGCATCCGTTGTGAGTGACCTGTGACTGTCACCTGCCCGACCCTGTTGATTGATTGCGTCTGACCATGTGTGACCTACTTTAATTGTCACTAACTGTCTGCCACACAACTTAGTTATTGTAGTACGCTAGGGATTTATTACTTACCAGCGTACTACTCCTACTACTACTACTACTACTACCCGTTCAGTTAATTTTTTCCACTGATAGTGTGTGATTTTATTAGCTTCTGTACTTTGTGTAATAAATAATAGTTAGTTACATCACAGGCCAGCATCCATTGTGAGTGACCTGTGACTGTCACCTGCCCGACCCTGTTGATTGATTGCGTCTGACCGTGTGTGACCTACTTTAATTGTCACTAACTGTCTGCCACACAACTTAGTTATTGTAGTACGCTAGGGATTTATTAGTTACCTGCGTAATACTACTACTACTACTATTACTTCTACTACTACTACCACTACAACCCGTTCAGTTATTTTTTTTCCACTGTTAGTGTGTGATTTTATTAGCTTCTGTACTGTGTAATAAATAATAGTTAGTTACATCACAGGCCAGCATCCGTTGTGAGTGACCTGTGACTGTCACCTGCCCGACCCTGTTGATTGATTGCGTCTGACCGTGTGTGACCTACTTTAATTGTCACTAACTGTCTGCCACACAACTTAGTTATTGTAGTACGCTAGGGATTTATTACTTACCAGCGTACTACTCCTACTACTACTACTACTACTACTACTACTACTACTACTACCCGTTCAGTTAATTTTTTCCACTGATAGTGTGTGATTTTATTAGCTTCTGTACTGTGTGTAATAAATAATAGTTACATCACAGGCCAGCATCCGTTGTGAGTGACCTGTGACTGTCACCTGCCCGACCCTATTGATTGATTGCGTCTGACCGTGTGTGTCCGACTTTAATTGACACTAACTGTTGCCGCACGACTTAGTTATTATAGTACTTTAGGGATTTATTAGTTACCTGCGTACTACTACTACTACTATTACTACTACTACTACTACCTGTTCAGTTAATTTTTTCCAATGTTAGTGTGTGATTTTATTAGCTTCTGTACTTTGTGTAATAAATAATAGTTAGTTACATCACAGGCCAGCATCCATTGTGAGTGACCTGTGACTGTCACCTGCCCGACCCTGTTGATTGATTGCGTCTGACCGTGTGTGACCGACTTTAATTGTCACTACCTGTCTGCCGCACGACTTAATTATTGTAGTACGCTAGGGATTTATTAGTTACCTGCGTACTACTACTACTACTACTACTACTACTACTACTACTACTACTACTACTGCTACTACTACTACCCGTTCAGTTATTTTTTTCCACTGTTAGTGTGTGATTTTATTAGCTTCTGTACTGTGTAATAAATAATAGTTAGTTACATCACAGGCCAGCATCCATTGTGAGTGACCTGTGACTGTCACCTGCCCGACCCTATTGTTTGATTGCGTCTGACCGTGTGTGTCCGACTTTAATTGACACTAACTGTCTGCCGCACGACTTAGTTATTGTAGTACTCTAGAAATTTATTAGTTACCTGCATACTACTACTACTACTACTACTACTACTACTACTACTACTACCCGTTCAGTTAATTTTTTTCCACTGTTAGTGTGTGATTTTATTAGCTTCTGTACTGTGTGTAATAAATAATAGTTAGTTACATCACAGGCCAGCATCCATTGAGTGACCTGTGACTGTCACCTGCCCGACCCTATTGATTGTTTGCATCTGACCGTGTGTGACCTACTTTAATTGTCACTAACTGTCTGCCGCACGACTTAGTTATTGTAGTACGCTAGGGATTTATTAGTTACCTGCGTACTACTACTACTACTACTACTACTACTACTACTACTACTACTACTACTACTACTACTAATACTACCCGTTCAGTTAATTATTTCCACTGTTAGTGTGTGATTTTATTAGCTTCTGTACTGTGTAATAAATAATAGTTAGTTACATCACAGGCCAGCATCCGTTGTGAGTGACCTGTGACTGTCACCTGCCCGACCCTATTGATTGATTGCGTCTAACCGTGTGTGACCTACTTTAATTGTCACTAACTGTCTGCCACACAACTTAGTTATTGTAGTACGCTAGGGATTTATTAGTTAACTGCATACTACTACTACTACTACTACTACTACTACTACTACTACTACTACTACTACTACTACTACTACAACCCATTCAGTTATTTTTTTTTCCACTGTTAGTGTGTGATTTTATTAGCTTCTGTACTGTGTAATAAATAATAGTTAGTTACATCACAGGCCAGCATCCGTTGTGAGTGACCTGTGACTGTCACCTGCCCGACCCTGTTGATTGATTGCGTCTGACCGTGTGTGACCTACTTTAATTGTCACTAACTGTCTGCCACACAACTTAGTTATTGTAGTACGCTAGGGATTTATTACTTACCAGCGTACTACTCCTACTACTACTACTACTACTACTACTACTACTACTACTACCCGTTCAGTTAATTTTTTCCACTGATAGTGTGTGATTTTATTAGCTTCTGTACTGTGTGTAATAAATAATAGTTACATCACAGGCCAGCATCCGTTGTGAGTGACCTGTGACTGTCACCTGCCCGACCCTATTGATTTATTGCGTCTGACCGTGTGTGTCCGACTTTAATTGACACTAACTGTTGCCGCACGACTTAGTTATTGTAGTACTTTAGGGATTTATTAGTTACCTGCGTACTACTACTACTACTATTACTACTACTACTACTACCTGTTCAGTTAATTTTTTCCAATGTTAGTGTGTGATTTTATTAGCTTCTGTACTTTGTGTAATAAATAATAGTTAGTTACATCACAGGCCAGCATCCATTGTGAGTGACCTGTGACTGTCACCTGCCCGACCCTGTTGATTGATTGCGTCTGACCGTGTGTGACCTACTTTAATTGTCACTAACTGTCTGCCACACAACTTAGTTATTGTAGTACGCTAGGGATTTATTAGTTACCTGCGTACTACTACTACTACTACTACTACTACTACTACTACTACTACTACTACTACTACTACTACTACTACAACCCGTTCAGTTATTTTTTTTCCACTGTTAGTGTGTGATTTTATTAGCTTCTGTACTGTGTAATAAATAATAGTTAGTTACATCACAGGCCAGCATCCGTTGTGAGTGACCTGTGACTGTCACCTGCCCGACCCTGTTGATTGATTGCGTCTGACCGTGTGTGACCTACTTTAATTGTCACTAACTGTCTGCCACACAACTTAGTTATTGTAGTACGCTAGGGATTTATTACTTACCAGCGTACTACTCCTACTACTACTACTACTACTACTACTACTACTACCCGTTCAGTTAATTTTTTCCACTGATAGTGTGTGATTTTATTAGCTTCTGTACTGTGTGTAATAAATAATAGTTAGTTACATCACAGGCCAGCATCCGTTGTGAGTGACCTGTGACTGTCACCTGCCCGACCCTATTGATTGATTGCGTCTGACCTTGTGTGTCCGACTTTAATTGACACTAACTGTTGCCGCACGACTTAGTTATTGTAGTACTTTAGGGATTTATTAGTTACCTGCGTACTACTACTACTACTATTACTACTACTACTACTACCTGTTCAGTTAATTTTTTCCAATGTTAGTGTGTGATTTTATTAGCTTCTGTACTTTGTGTAATAAATAATAGTTAGTTACATCCCAGTCCAGCATCTATTGTGAGTGACCTGTGACTGTCACCTGCCCGACCCTGTTGATTGATTGCGTCTGACCGTGTGTGACTGACTTTCATCGTCACTAACTGTCTGCCGCACGACTTAGTTATTGTAGTACGCTAGGGATTTATTAGTTACCTACGTACTACTACTACTACTACTACTACTACTACTACTACTACTACTACTACTACTACTACTACTACTACTACTACTACTACTACTACTACTACTACTACTACCCGTTCAGTTAATTTTTTCCACTGTTAGTGTGTGATTTTATTATCTTCTGTACTGTGTGTAGTAAATAATAGTTAGTTACATCACAGGCCAGCATCCATTGTGAGTGACCTGTGACTGTCACCAGCCCGACCCTAGTGATTTATGGCATCTGACCATGTGTGACCGACTTTAATTGTCACTAACTGTCTTCCGCATGACTTAGTTATAGTAGTACGCTAGGGATTTTTTAGTTACCTGCGTACTACTACTACTGCTCCTACTACTACCTGTTCAGTTATTTTTTTCCACTGTTAGTGTGTGATTTTATTAGCTTCTGTACTGTGTGTAATAAATAATAGTTAGTTACATCACAGGCCAGCATCCGTTGTGAGTGACCCGTGACTGTCACCTGCCCGAAACTATTGATTGATTGCGTCTGACCGTGTGTGACCGACTTTAATTGTCACTGCCTGCTGCACGACTTAGTTATTGTAGTACGCTAGGGATTTATTAGTTACCTGCTGTAACGATCGGTGAAGCACAGAGCGGATCTGATTACCGGTGATCTGCAGTATCACTGGGAATACAGATGTATACCAGATTATACGTGATCTGCAGTCTCACCGATAATCCGATATACAAGCTAACCTCTGTTCACCTGAGTAGAGTGTAGTGTTTGGTGTAACAGTAACACTTGGAGGACTGGGCCTCAGTGCAGTGAGGAGTACTGCACGGCTTCCTTCCGAAAACCTGTACTCTCCAAGACGGGAGAAGTCAGGCTGAGAAATAGGAAGGATTGTCTGAAAGTGACACTCTGGAGGAAGTGTCACTAACAGGACGAGGAACCGCCTCCAACAGTAAGGTCGGTTCTCGAGGTCGGGCAAGCCAGGTCGTAAACACACGGACAGATAAAGTACAAGATCAGGAGGCAAAGGCGGAGTCTAAGTACAGGCAGGGTTCGGCAACGGGGTATCAGATATATCGGGGTACAAAATCAGGAGGCAGAAGCAGAGTCTAGGAACGAGCCGAGGTTCGGCAACAGAGTATCAGAAATATCGAGGTACAAGATCAGAGTTCAAGCGGATAGTCAGGCAGGCAAAAAGGTCATAACAGATAATCACAATCAAACTAGTACTTTAAGCTATCAACAGAATCTAGCTGAGTGTAGTTTTTCAGCTCCAGCTGGTCCCGGCACACTTGCGGATCTGACTACGAATCTGGGTGCTCCCAGGTATGTGATCGCAACGCCAGACACCCGAGAAATGACCAGCCAGCAGTATATATACCCATATCTCTCTCCAGCACCTCCCACAGTGCTGGACCAATGAGGAGTGAAGCCAGAGTCAGCTGACCAGCCTGGTCAGCTGACTACTTCTGGCTGTCATATAAACTCTGCTTGAGTGCGCGCGCGTCACTCTAAATCTAGAGGGACTACATGTCCCAGCCACAGCAGCCCCGCTCTGCGTCTCTGCAGCGGGGGTATGCGCGCTAACCGCCGCATTGCGGTGGTTTCTCCGCGCTCCACAACCTTCTGCACGGGGACAGCCGCCGCATGTTGGTTGAAACCTCCACTCTAAAGAGCGTCTCTTGTCCGCTTGACCTTTCTGACTTTGAAATGCTTTCACTAGATTATCTTTTATGGTCCACCACATGTCCCTAAATGACCTCTGCCAGGCCTCCAAGGCTGGGAATGGATTGGACGCAATTGGCAACGGAGAGAATTTAGGTAATCTCCCGGTCACTATCTGAAATGGACAGAAACCCGAGGAAGAACTCTTTAAGTTATTGTGCGCAAATTCTGCGTACGGTAAAAATTTGACCCAATCACTCTGCGCTTCAGCAACGTAACATCTTAAAAATTGCTCTAATGATTGGTTGACCCTCTCAGTTTGGCCATTTGTCTGTGGGTGGTAGCCCGATGAAAATGACAGTCCCATGCCCATTTGGTGACAGAATGCCCTCCAAAATCTTGAGACAAACTGGACTCCCCGATCGGATACTATGTCTTCCGGAATGCCATGCAGCCGGAAGATATGGGTGATGAATAGGTCGGCCAATTCCTGGGCCGAGGGGAGTCCTTTCAAGGGCACGAAATGGGCCATTTTACTAAAGCGGTCGACTACCACCCAGATGACCGACATGCCCTCCGACCTAGGAAGCTCCCCCACAAAATCCATGGACAAGTGGGTCCATGGTTCACTCGGGGTGGGCAAAGGCTGCAGAGTACCTACAGATGCCAGCCGGGAGGGCTTGCTTTTTGCGCACACCGCACATTCCCTGACAAACTCTTTGCAGTCAGCTGCTAGGGAAGGCCACCACGCACACCTGGCCACTAGATCCTGCGTTCTAGACGCCCCAGGATGTCCCGCATTCTTGTGTGAGTGGACCATCTCCAAGATCTGGAGACGGAAGGGCAACGGGATAAACAAAACCCCCCAGGTTTCCCTTCCGGGACATCCTGCTGGAAAGGACCCAAAGTTTCCTTCCAGTTCTTCCAAGTCTCGGTAGCGGCTAACACCAATTTTCGTGGAACAATGGTCTCAGGAACAGAGGGCTGTGCTGTCTCTGGCTCGAAACACCTAGAGAGTGCATCCGCCTTGGTATTGTTACTACCTGGAGTGTACGTAATTAAGAATGTGAACCTCGAAAAAAATAACGACCATCGAGCCTGCCGAGGGCTTAACCTTTTAGCCCCCTCGATGTACTCGAGATTCTTGTGGTCGGTATAAACCGTGATCGTGTGCTCCGCTCCTTCCAGCCAATGACGCCACTCTTCGAAGGCTAGTTTGATGGCTAGGAGCTCCCTATTGCCTATATCGTAGTTTCTCTCTGCCGGAGAGAACCTCCGGGAAAAATAGGCACACGGGTGTAATCTCCCCTGAAGACCTGAACGTTGAGACAGCACAGCCCCCACCCCAACCTCTGAGGCGTCTACCTCAACTATGAACGGGAGAGAAGTGTCCACGTGCCTCAATATGGGCGCTGAGCAGAACAACCCCTTTAAAGTAGCGAATGCCTGTAAGGCCTCGGGAGGCCAATGAGTGGTGTCTGCCCCTTTTTTAGTAAGACTGGTAAGGGGTGCAACTACTGTGGAGTACCCCTTAATAAACCTTCTATAGTAGTTTGCAAAACCCAAGAACCGTTGTAAAGACTTTAACCCCACCGGCTGCGGCCACTCCAAGACCGCAGAGACCTTGGCAGGGTCCATAGACAGGCCCGAGGTGGAGATTATATATTCCAGAAAAGCCACTGACGTAACCTCAAAAATGCACTTTTCCAGTTTAGCATATAACAAATTCTGCCTCAGTTTGTTCAATACCCATCTGACATGAGTTCTGTGATCAGAGAGGTTGTTAGAAAAGATAAGGATGTCGTCAAGGTAAACTAAAACGAACTATCACAACACCTCCCTAAAGACCTCATTAATGAGTTCCTGGAAAACGGCCGGGGCATTACATAACCCAAAGGGCATTACCAGGTACTCGTAATGCCCGTCCGGAGTATTGAAGGCCGTTTTCCATTCGTCGCCCTTTCTGATACGCACCAGATTGTATGCCCCTCGTAAATCTAGTTTAGAGAATATCCTAGCCTCCGTGACCTGTGTGAATAGGTCATCTATTAATGGCAGCGGGTAGCGATTCTTCACAGTGATTTTATTAAGCCCCCGATAATCGATACATGGCCGTAAGCCCCCATATTTTTTCTTAACAAAAAAGAAACCTGCCCCAGCGGGTGACCGGGACGGCCGAATGAAGCCCTTGGCCAAATTCTCATGGATATAATCCTGCATGGCCAATTTCTCGGGCCCCGACAAATTGTACAAATGGCCCCGGGGAGGTACACAACCTGAACGGAGATCGATGGGACAGTCGAAAGGGCGATGTGGGGGCAGTTTGTCAGCTGCCTTGGGACAGAATACATCGGAATATTCGGAGTACTGGTCTGGCACACCTCCCACCTGAACACTGGTTTGCCCCAATGTCAACTTTCCCAAACACCGTCGGAAACAATGAGGTGACCAGGTAGTTAACTGACCCGTGGCCCAGTCTATTTGAGGTGAATGAGTTTGCAACCACGGCATGCCTAGGATAATAGTGGAGGTGGACATACGTAACACATAAAACCGTAACTGTTCCCCATGCAGTACCCCTATGGTGACTTTCACCTCCGGGGTCTGTGACAGTGGGCGCTCCCGTTGCAGAGGGGAATCGTCCACTGCCGTGACCTGAATGGGGGGACTCACTGGAATGAGGGGAATACCCAACTCCTGAGCAAATTCAAGGTTCATAAAATTAGCCGCTGAGCCTGAATCAACAAACGCTTCAGTGGCTACTGACTTATTCTCCCATGTAATCGTACAGGGGAGAAGCAATTTTTTCTCTTTAAGGGGTGAAAATTGTGTGCCTAGGGTGTCACCCCCCACTACTTCTAGGCAAACTCGTTTCCCGACTTGTTAGGGCAATTTCGCACCCTATGCCCTGCCTCTGCACAGTACAGGCACAGTTGTTCCGTCATTCTCCGCCTACGCTCCACCTGGGTCAGTTTTGATCGACCAATTTGCATTGGCTCGGGTGGAGGCAAGGCCGGAGAGGGTGAGACAGGCGGAGATGCCGTAACTGAGGATGCAGCAGAAGGTGCCGCATACGAAGTCACCCTGACACGGTGACTGCCCCTAGCCTGCCTCTGATGGCGTAGTCGACGATCGACTCGGATGGCCGATGATATGGCCTCATCGACTGTCTTGGGCTCGGGTAAGGTTAACATCAAGTCGGAGACCTCCTCCGACAACCCAGACAGGAAATAATCCATCAGAGCAAAGTTGTCAAATCTGGCAGTAACAGACCACCTACGAAATTCTGCCGCGTAATCCTCGACCGACCCTCTGCCTTGTCGCAAAAGTTTGAGCTTCCGCTCAGAGGTTGCCACAAGGTCAGGGTCGTCGTATATCACGGCCATAGCCTTAAAAAATTTCTCTACCGAGGTCAGAGCTGTATCAGTGGGAGGCAGATTGTATGCCCAGGTCTGGGAGTCACCGGTTAACAATGTTTTAAATAAAAATGACCCGTTGGGTCTCAGTCCCCGAGGATCGAGGTCTCAATTCGAAGTATGACAACACTCTACTCCTAAAATTCCGGAAGTCAGACTTGTGGCCGGAGAACTTATCAGGTACGGGCATATGTATATCATCACTAGGAGGAGATCGCACCGAATCAACTGACGTCTGAAGGGTTTGCACAGAACCTTTTAGGGCATCAATTAAGGCTTTGTGCTGGCCCAGTGCTTGATGGATATTATCCACCGAAGTGGCAAGCACAGTCAGAGGATCAGCTCGTCCGTCCATTAGTTTATTGGTCTGGCGTTCTGTAACGATCGGTGAAGCACAGAGAGGATCTGATTACTGGTGATCTGCAGTATCACTGGGAATACAGATATATACCAGATTATACGTGATCTGCAGTATCACCGATAATCCGATATAAAAGCTAACCTCTGTTCACCTGAGTAGAGTGTAGTGTTTGGTGTAACAGGAACACTTGGAGGACTGGGCCTCAGTGCAGTGAGGAGTACTGCACGGCTTCCTTCCGAAAACCTGTACTCTCCAAGACGGGAGAAGTCAGGCTGAGAAATAGGAAGGATTGTCTGAAAGTGACACTCTGGAGGAAGTGTCACTAACAGGACGAGGAACCGCCTCCAACAGTAAGGTCGGTTCTCGAGGTCGGGCAAGCCAGGTCGTAAACACACGGACAGATAAAGTACAAGATCAGGAGGCAAAGGCGGAGTCTAAGTACAGGCAGGGTTCGGCAACAGGGTATCAGATATATCGGGGTACAAAATCAGGAGGCAGAAGCAGAGTCTAGGAACTAGCCGAGGTTCGGCAACAGAGTATCAGAAATATCGAGGTACAAGATCAGAGTTCAAGCGGATAGTCAGGCAGGCAAAAAAGTCATAACAGATAATCACAAACAAACTAGTACTTTAAGCTATCAACAGAATCTAGCTAAGTGTAGGATTACAGCTCCAGCTGGTCCCGGCACACTTGCGGATCTGACTACGGGTCTGGGTGCTCCCACGTATGTGATCGCAACGCCAGACACCCGAGAAATGACCAGCCAGCAGTATATATACCCATATCTCTCTCCAGCACCTCCCACAGTGCTGGACCAATGAGGAGTGAAGCCAGAGTCAGCTGACCAGCCTGGTCAGCTGACTACTTCTGGCTGTCATATAAACTCTGCTTGAGTGCGCGCGCGTCACTCTAAATCTAGAGGGACTACATGTCCCAGCCACAGCAGCCCCGCTCTGCGTCTCCGCAGCGGGGGTATGCGCGCTAACCGCCGCGTCCAACGCGGCGGTTTCTCCACGCTCCACAACCTTCTGCACGGGGACAGCCGCCTCATGTTGGGAGGAGGCAGCTGCCTCTCCGTGTGTGTGGCCGCTGTGCGCGGAAAGAGCCGCCAGCCGCTGGCTCATGGCGGCGGCTCTTCCGCGTTTTCTCACACCTGCGTACTACTACTACTAATACTACTACTACTACAACCCGTTCAGTTATTTTTTTTTCCACTGTTAGTGTGTGATTTTATTAGCTTCTGTACTGTGTAATAAATAATAGTTAGTCGCATCACAGGCCAGCATCCGTTGTGAGTGACCTGTGACTGTCACCTGCCCGACCCTATTGATTGTTTGCGTCTGACCGTGTGTGACCGACTTTAATTGTCACTACCTGTCTGCCGCACGACTTAGTTATTGTAGTACGGTAGGGATTTATTAGTTACCTGCGTACTACTACTACTACTACTACTACTACTACTACTACTACTACTACTACTACTACTACTACTACTACTACTACTACTACTACTACCCGTTCAGTTAATTTTTTCCACTGATAGTGTGTGATTTTATTAGCTTCTGTACTGTATGTAATAAATAATAGTTAGTTACATCACAGGCCAGCATCCATTGTGAGTGACCTGTGACAGTCACCTCCCCGACCCTATTGATTGATTGCGTCTGACCGTGTGTGTCCGACTTTAATTGACACTAACTGTCTGCCGCACGACTTAGTTATTGTAGTACTTTAGGGATTTATTAGTTACCTGCGTACTACTACTACTACTATTACTACTACTACTACTACTACTACCCGTTCAGTTAATTTTTTCCACTGTTAGTGTGTGATTTTATTAGCTTCTGTACTGTGTAATAAATGATAGTTAGTTACATCACAGGCCAGCATCCATTGTGAGTGACCTGTGACTGTCACCAGCCCGACCCTATTGATTTATGGCATCTGACCATGTGTAACCGACTTTAATTGTCACTAACTGTCTTCCGCATGACTTAGTTATTGTAGTACGCTAGGGATTTTTTAGTTTCCTGCGTACTACAACTACTGCTACTACTACTACCTGTTCAGTTATTTTTTTCCACTGATAGTATGTGATTTTATTAGCTTCTGTACTGTGTGTAATAAATAATAGTTAGTTACATCACAGGCCAGCATCCGTTGTGAGTGACCTGTGACTGTCACCTGCCCGACCCTATTGATTGATTGCATCTGACTGTGTGTGACCGACTTTAATTGTCACTAAGTGTCTGTCGCACGACTTAGTTATTGTAGTACGCTAGGGACTTATTACTTACCTGCGTAGTACTACTACTATTACTACTACCCGTTCAGTTATTTTTTCCACTGTTTGTGTGTGATTTATTAGCTTCTGTACTGTGTGTCATAAATAATAGTTACATCACAGGCCAGCATCCGTTGTGAGTGACCTGTGACTGTCACCTGCCCGACCCTATTGATTGATTGCATCTGACCGTGTGTGACCGACTTTAATTGACACTAACTGTCTTCCGCATGACTTAGTTATTGTAGTACGCTAGGGATTTATTAGTTACCTGCATACTACTACTACTACTACTACCCGTTCAGTTATTTTTTTTCCACTGTTAGTGTGTGATTTTATTAGCTTCTGTACTGTGTAATAAATAATAGTTAGTTACATCACAGGCCAGCATCCGTTATGAGTGACCTGTGACTGTCACCTGCCCGACCCTATTGATTGATTGCATCTGACTGTGTGTGACCGACTTTAATTGTCACGAACTTTCTGCCGCATGACTTAGTTATTGTAGTACGCTAGGGACTTACTACTTACCTGCGTAGTACTACTACTATTACTACTACCAGTTCAGTTATTTTTTTCCACTGTTAGTTTGTGATTTTATTAGCTTCTGTACTGTGTGTAATAAATAATAGTTACATCACAGGCCAGCATCCGGTGTGAGTGACCTGTTACTGTCACCTGCCCGACCCTATTGATTGATTGCGTCTGACCGTGTGTGTCCGACTTTAATTGACACTAACTGTCTTCCGCATGACTTAGTTATTGTAGTACGCAAGGGATTTATTAGTTACCTGCGTACTACTACTACTACTACTACTACTACTACTACTACTACTACTACTACTACTACTACAACTACTACCCGTTCATTTAATTATTTCCACTGTTAGTGTGTGATTTTATTAGCTTCTGTACTATGTGTAATAAATAATAGTTAGTTACATCACAGGCCAGCATCCATTGTGAGTGACCTGTGACTGTCACCTGCCCGACCCTGTTGATTGATTGCGTCTGACCGTGTGTGACCGACTTTCATTGTCACTAACTGTCTGCCGCACGACTTAGTTATTGTAGTACGCTAGGGATTTATTAGTTACCTGCGTACTACTACTACTACTACTACTACTACTACTACTACTACCCGTTCAGTTAATTTTTTCCACTGTTAGTGTGTGGTTTTATTAGCTTCTGTACTGTGTGTAATAAATAATAGTTAGTTACATCACAGGCCAGCATCCATTGTGAGTGACCTGTGACTGTCACCTGCCCGACCCTATTGATTGATTGCGTCTGACCGTGTGTGTCCGACTTTAATTGACACTGTCTTCCGCATGACTTAGTTATTGTAGTACGCTAGGGATTTATTAGTTACCTGCATAGTACTACTACTACTACTACTACTACTACTACTACTACTACTACTACTACTACTACTACTACTACTACCCGTTCAGTTAATTATTTCCACTGTTAGTGTCTGATTTTATTAGCTTCTGTACATTGTAATAAATAATAGTTAGTTACATCACAGGCCAGCATCCGTTGTGAGTGACCTGTTACTGGCACCTGCCCGACCCTATTGATTGATTGCGTCTGACCGTGTGTGACCGACTTTAATTGTCACTGTCTGCCGCATGACTTAGTTATTGTAGTACGCTAGGGATTTATTAGTTACCTGCATAGTACTACTACTACTACTACTACTACTACTACTACTACTACTACTACTACTACTACTACTACTACCCGTTCAGTTAATTATTTCCACTGTTAGTGTCTGATTTTATTAGCTTCTGTACTGTGTAATAAATAATAGTTAGTTACATCACAGGCCAGCATCCGTTGTGAGTGACCTGTGACTGTCACCTGCCCGACCCTATTGATTGATTGCGTCTAACCGTGTGTGACCTACTTTAATTGTCACTAACTGTCTGCCGCACAACTTAGTTATTGTAGTACGCTAGGGATTTATTAGTTACCTGCATACTACTACTACTACTACTACTACTACTACTACTACTACTACTACTACTACTACTACTACAACCCGTTCAGTTATTTTTTTTCCACTGTTAGTGTGTGATTTTATTAGCTTCTGTATTGTGTAATAAATAATAGTTAGTTACATCACAGGCCAGCATCCGTTGTGAGTGACCTGTGACTGTCACCTGCCCGAAACTATTGATTGTTTGCGTCTGACCGTGTGTGACCGACTTTAATTGACACTAACTGTCTGCCGCATGACTTAGTTATTGTAGTACGCTAGGGATTTATTACTTACCAGCGTACTACTACTACTACTACTACTACTACTACTACTACTACTACTACTACTACTACTACTACTACTACTACTACTACCCGTTCAGTTAATTTTTTCCACTGATAGTGTGTGATTTTATTAGCTTCTGTACTGTATGTAATAAATAATAGTTACATCACAGGCCAGCATCCATTGTGAGTGACCTGTGACTGTCACCTGCCCAACCCTATTGATTGATTGCGTCTGACCGTGTGTGACCGACTTTAATTGACACTAACTGTCTGCCGCATGACTTAGTTATTGTAGTACGCTAGGGATTTATTACTTACCAGCGTACTACTACTACTACTACTACTACTACTACTACTACTACTACTACTACTACTACTACTACCCGTTCAGTTAATTTTTTCCACTGATAGTGTGTGATTTTATTAGCTTCTGTACTGTATGTAATAAATAATAGTTACATCACAGGCCAGCATCCATTGTGAGTGACCTGTGACTGTCACCTGCCCAACCCTATTGATTGATTGCGTCTGACCGTGTGTGTCCGACTTTAATTGACACTAACTGTCTTCCGCATGACTTAGTTATTGTAGTACGCAAGGGATTTATTAGTTACCTGCGTACTACTACTACTACTACTACTACTACTACTACTACTACTACTACTACTACTACTACTACTACTACTACTACTACTACAACTACTACCCGTTCATTTAATTATTTCCAATGTTAGTGTGTGATTTTATTAGCTTCTGTACATTGTAATAAATAATAGTTAGTTACATCACAGGCCAGCATCCGTTGTGAGTGACCTGTGACTGGCACCTGCCCGACCCTATTGATTGATTGCGTCTGACCGTGTGTGACCTACTTTTATTGACACTAACTGTCTGCCGCACGACTTAGTTATTGTAGTATGCTAGGGATTTATTAGTTACCTGCGTACTACTACTACTACTACTACTACTACTACTACAACCCGTTCAGTTATTTTTTTTTCCACTGCTAGTGTGTGATTTTATTAGCTTCTGTATTGTGTAATAAATAATAGTTAGTTACATCACAGGCCAGCATCCGTTGTGAGTGACCTGTGACTGTCACCTGCCCGACCCTATTGATTGATTGCGTCTGACCGTGTGTGTCCGACTTTAATTGACACTAACTCTCTGCCGCACGACTTAGTTATTGTAGTACTTTAGGGATTTATTAGTTACCTGCGTACTACTACTACTACTATTACTACTACTACTACTACTACTACTACTACTACTACTACTACTACTACTACTACTACCTGTTCAGTTAATTTTTTCCAATGTTAGTGTGTGATTTTATTAGCTTCTGTACTATGTGTAATAAATAATAGTTAGTTACATCACAGGCCAGCATCCATTGTGAGTGACCTGTGACTGTCACCTGCCCGACCCTGTTGATTGATTGCGTCTGACCGTGTGTGGCCGACTTTCATTGTCACTAACTGTCTGCCGCATGACTTAGTTATTGTAGTACGCTAGGGATTTATTAGTTACGTGCGTACTACTACTACTACTACTACTACTACTACTACTACTACCCGTTCAGTTAATTTTTTCCACTGTTAGTGTGTGATTTTATTAGCTTCTGTACTGTGTAATAAATAATAGTTAGTTACATCACAGGCCAGCATCCATTGTGAGTGACCTGTGACAGTCACCTCCCCGACCCTATTGATTTATGGCATCTGACCGTGTGGGACCGACTTTAATTGTCACTAACTGTCTTCCGCATGACTTAGTTATTGTAGTACGCTAGGGATTTTTTAGTTACCTGCGTACTACTACTACTGCTACTACTACTACTGCTACTACTACTACCTGTTCAGTTAATTTTTTCCACTGATAGTGTGTGATTTTATTATCTTCTGTACTGTGTGTAATAAATAATAGTTACATCACAGGCCAGCATCCGGTGTGAGTGACCTGTTACTGTCACCTGCCCGACCCTATTGATTGATTGCGTCTGACCGTGTGTGTCCGACTTTAATTGACACTAACTGTCTTCCGCATGACTTAGTTATTGTAGTACTTTAGGGATTTATTAGTTACCAGCGTACTACTACTACTACTATTACTACTACTACTACTACTACTACTACTACTACTACTACTACTACTACTACTACTACTACTACCTGTTCAGTTAATTTTTTCCAATGTTAGTGTGTGATTTTATTAGCTTCTGTACTATGTGTAAAAAATAATAGTTAGTTACATCACAGGCCAGCATCCATTGTGAGTGACCTGTGACTGTCACCTGCCCGACCCTGTTGATTGATTGCGTCTGACCGTGTGTGACCGACTTTCATTGTCACTAACTGTCTGCCGCACGACTTAGTTATTGTAGTACGCTAGGGATTTATTAGTTACCTGCGTACTACTACTACTACTACTACTACTACTACTACTACTACCCGTTCAGTTAATTTTTTCCACTGTTAGTGTGTGATTTTATTAGCTTCTGTACTGTGTGTAATAAATAATAGTTAGTTACATCACAGGCCAGCATCCATTGTGAGTGACCTGTGACAGTCTCCTGCCCGACCCTATTGATTTATGGCATCTGACCATGTGTGACCAACTTTAATTGTCACTAACTGTCTTCCGCATGACTTAGTTATTGTAGTACGCTAGGGATTTTTTAGTTACCTGCGTACTACTACTACTACTACTACCACTACTACTACTACTACTACCTGTTCAGTTATTTTTTTCCACTGTTAGTGTGTGATTTTATTAGCTTCTGTACTGTGTAATAAATAATAGTTACATCACAGGCCAGCATCCATTGTGAGTGACCTGCGACTGTCACCTGCCCGACCCTATTGATTGATTGCGTCTGACCGTGTGTGTCCGACTTTAATTGACACTAACTGTCTTCCGCATGACTTAGTTATTGTAGTACGCAAGGGATTTATTAGTTACCTGCGTACTACTACTACTACTACTACTACTACTACTACTACTACTACTACTACTACTACAACTACTACCCGTTCATTTAATTATTTCCACTGTTAGTGTGTGATTTTATTAGCTTCTGTACTGTGTAATAAATAATAGTTAGTTACATCACAGGCCAGCATCCATTGTGAGTGACCTGTGACTGTCACCTGCCCGACCCTGTTGATTGATTGCGTCTGACCGTGTGTGACCGACTTTCATTGTCACTAACTGTCTGCCGCACGACTTAGTTATTGTAGTACGCTAGGGATTTATTAGTTACCTGCGTACTACTACTACTACTACTACTACTACTACTACTACTACCCGTTCAGTTAATTTTTTCCACTGTTAGTGTGTGGTTTTATTAGCTTCTGTACTGTGTGTAATAAATAATAGTTAGTTACATCACAGGCCAGCATCCATTGTGAGTGACCTGTGACTGTCACCTGCCCGACCCTATTGATTGATTGCGTCTGACCGTGTGTGTCCGACTTTAATTGACACTGTCTTCCGCATGACTTAGTTATTGTAGTACGCTAGGGATTTATTAGTTACCTGCATAGTACTACTACTACTACTACTACTACTACTACTACTACTACTACTACTACTACTACTACTACTACTACTACCCGTTCAGTTAATTATTTCCACTGTTAGTGTCTGATTTTATTAGCTTCTGTACATTGTAATAAATAATAGTTAGTTACATCACAGGCCAGCATCCGTTGTGAGTGACCTGTGACTGGCACCTGCCCGACCCTATTGATTGATTGCGTCTGACCGTGTGTGACCGACTTTAATTGTCACTGTCTGCCGCATGACTTAGTTATTGTAGTACGCTAGGGATTTATTAGTTACCTGCATAGTACTACTACTACTACTACTACTACTACTACTACTACTACTACTACTACTACTACTACTACTACTACTACCCGTTCAGTTAATTATTTCCACTGTTAGTGTCTGATTTTATTAGCTTCTGTACTGTGTAATAAATAATAGTTAGTTACATCACAGGCCAGCATCCGTTGTGAGTGACCTGTGACTGTCACCTGCCCGACCCTATTGATTGATTGCGTCTAACCGTGTGTGACCTACTTTAATTGTCACTAACTGTCTGCCGCACAACTTAGTTATTGTAGTACGCTAGGGATTTATTAGTTACCTGCATACTACTACTACTACTACTACTACTACTACTACTACTACTACTACTACTACTACTACTACTACAACCCGTTCAGTTATTTTTTTTCCACTGTTAGTGTGTGATTTTATTAGCTTCTGTATTGTGTAATAAATAATAGTTAGTTACATCACAGGCCAGCATCCGTTGTGAGTGACCTGTGACTGTCACCTGCCCGAAACTATTGATTGTTTGCGTCTGACCGTGTGTGACCGACTTTAATTGACACTAACTGTCTGCCGCATGACTTAGTTATTGTAGTACGCTAGGGATTTATTACTTACCAGCGTACTACTACTACTACTACTACTACTACTACTACTACTACTACTACTACTACTACTACTACTACTACTACTACCCGTTCAGTTAATTTTTTCCACTGATAGTGTGTGATTTTATTAGCTTCTGTACTGTATGTAATAAATAATAGTTACATCACAGGCCAGCATCCATTGTGAGTGACCTGTGACTGTCACCTGCCCAACCCTATTGATTGATTGCGTCTGACCGTGTGTGACCGACTTTAATTGACACTAACTGTCTGCCGCATGACTTAGTTATTGTAGTACGCTAGGGATTTATTACTTACCAGCGTACTACTACTACTACTACTACTACTACTACTACTACTACTACTACTACTACTACTACTACTACTACTACTACTACTACTACCCGTTCAGTTAATTTTTTCCACTGATAGTGTGTGATTTTATTAGCTTCTGTACTGTATGTAATAAATAATAGTTACATCACAGGCCAGCATCCGTTGTGAGTGACCTGTGACTGTCACCTGCCCAACCCTATTGATTGATTGCGTCTGACCGTGTGTGTCCGACTTTAATTGACACTAACTGTCTTCCGCATGACTTAGTTATTGTAGTACGCAAGGGATTTATTAGTTACCTGCGTACTACTACTACTACTACTACTACTACTACTACTACTACTACTACTACTACTACTACTACTACTACTACTACTACTACTACTACTACCCGTTCAGTTAATTTTTTCCACTGATAGTGTGTGATTTTATTAGCTTCTGTACTGTATGTAATAAATAATAGTTACATCACAGGCCAGCATCCGTTGTGAGTGACCTGTGACTGTCACCTGCCCAACCCTATTGATTGATTGCGTCTGACCGTGTGTGTCCGACTTTAATTGACACTAACTGTCTTCCGCATGACTTAGTTATTGTAGTACGCAAGGGATTTATTAGTTACCTGCGTACTACTACTACTACTACTACTACTACTACTACTACTACTACTACTACTACTACTACTACTACTACTACTACTACTACTACAACTACTACCCGTTCATTTAATTATTTCCAATGTTAGTGTGTGATTTTATTAGCTTCTGTACATTGTAATAAATAATAGTTAGTTACATCACAGGCCAGCATCCGTTGTGAGTGACCTGTGACTGGCACCTGCCCGACCCTATTGATTGATTGCGTCTGACCGTGTGTGACCTACTTTTATTGACACTAACTGTCTGCCGCACGACTTAGTTATTGTAGTATGCTAGGGATTTATTAGTTACCTGCGTACTACTACTACTACTACTACTACTACTACTACAACCCGTTCAGTTATTTTTTTTTCCACTGCTAGTGTGTGATTTTATTAGCTTCTGTATTGTGTAATAAATAATAGTTAGTTACATCACAGGCCAGCATCCGTTGTGAGTGACCTGTGACTGTCACCTGCCCGACCCTATTGATTGATTGCGTCTGACCGTGTGTGTCCGACTTTAATTGACACTAACTCTCTGCCGCACGACTTAGTTATTGTAGTACTTTAGGGATTTATTAGTTACCTGCGTACTACTACTACTACTATTACTACTACTACTACTACTACTACTACTACTACTACTACTACTACTACTACTACTACTACTACCTGTTCAGTTAATTTTTTCCAATGTTAGTGTGTGATTTTATTAGCTTCTGTACTATGTGTAATAAATAATAGTTAGTTACATCACAGGCCAGCATCCATTGTGAGTGACCTGTGACTGTCACCTGCCCGACCCTGTTGATTGATTGCGTCTGACCGTGTGTGGCCGACTTTCATTGTCACTAACTGTCTGCCGCATGACTTAGTTATTGTAGTACGCTAGGGATTTATTAGTTACGTGCGTACTACTACTACTACTACTACTACTACTACTACTACTACTACTACCCGTTCAGTTAATTTTTTCCACTGTTAGTGTGTGATTTTATTAGCTTCTGTACTGTGTAATAAATAATAGTTAGTTACATCACAGGCCAGCATCCATTGTGAGTGACCTGTGACAGTCACCTCCCCGACCCTATTGATTTATGGCATCTGACCGTGTGGGACCGACTTTAATTGTCACTAACTGTCTTCCGCATGACTTAGTTATTGTAGTACGCTAGGGATTTTTTAGTTACCTGCGTACTACTACTACTGCTACTACTACTACTGCTACTACTACTACCTGTTCAGTTAATTTTTTCCACTGATAGTGTGTGATTTTATTATCTTCTGTACTGTGTGTAATAAATAATAGTTACATCACAGGCCAGCATCCGGTGTGAGTGACCTGTTACTGTCACCTGCCCGACCCTATTGATTGATTGCGTCTGACCGTGTGTGTCCGACTTTAATTGACACTAACTGTCTTCCGCATGACTTAGTTATTGTAGTACTTTAGGGATTTATTAGTTACCAGCGTACTACTACTACTACTATTACTACTACTACTACTACTACTACTACTACTACTACTACTACTACTACTACTACTACTACTACCTGTTCAGTTAATTTTTTCCAATGTTAGTGTGTGATTTTATTAGCTTCTGTACTATGTGTAAAAAATAATAGTTAGTTACATCACAGGCCAGCATCCATTGTGAGTGACCTGTGACTGTCACCTGCCCGACCCTGTTGATTGATTGCGTCTGACCGTGTGTGACCGACTTTCATTGTCACTAACTGTCTGCCGCACGACTTAGTTATTGTAGTACGCTAGGGATTTATTAGTTACCTGCGTACTACTACTACTACTACTACTACTACTACTACTACTACTACTACTACTACTACCCGTTCAGTTAATTTTTTCCACTGTTAGTGTGTGATTTTATTAGCTTCTGTACTGTGTGTAATAAATAATAGTTAGTTACATCACAGGCCAGCATCCATTGTGAGTGACCTGTGACAGTCTCCTGCCCGACCCTATTGATTTATGGCATCTGACCATGTGTGACCAACTTTAATTGTCACTAACTGTCTTCCGCATGACTTAGTTATTGTAGTACGCTAGGGATTTTTTAGTTACCTGCGTACTACTACTACTGCTACTACTACTACTGATACTACTACTACCTGTTCAGTTATTTTTTTCCACTGTTAGTGTGTGATTTTATTAGCTTCTGTACTGTGTAATAAATAATAGTTACATCACAGGCCAGCATCCATTGTGAGTGACCTGCGACTGTCACCTGCCCGACCCTATTGATTGATTGCGTCTGACCGTGTGTGTCCGACTTTAATTGACACTATCTGTCTGCCGCATGACTTAGTTATTGTAGTACGCTAGGGATTTATTAGTTACCTGCGTACTACTACTACTACTACTACTACTACTACTACTACTACTACTACTACTACTACTACTACTACTGCTACTACTACTACTACTACTACTACTATTTCCCATTCAGTTAATTTTTTTCCACTGTTAGTGTGTGATTTTTTTAGCTTCTGTACTGTGTGTCATAAATTATAGTTACATCACAGGCCAGCATCCGTTGTAAGTGACCTGTGACTGTCACCTGCCCGACCCTATTGATTGATTGCATCTGACCGTGTGTGTCCGACTTTAATTGACACTAACTGTCTGCCGCACGACTTAGTTATTGTAGTACGTTAGGGATTTATTAGTTACCTGCGTAGTACTACTACTACTACTACTGCTACCAGTTCAGTTATTTTTTCCACTGTTAGTGTGTGATTTTATTAGCTTCTGTACAGTGTAATAAATAATAGTTAGTTACATCACAGGCCAGAATCCGTTGTGAGTGACCTGTGACTGTCACCTGCCTGACCCTATTGATCGATTGCGTCTGACCGTGTGTGTCCGACTTTAATTGTCACTGTCAGTCACACGAGTTAGTTAGTACTGTTGTAGACTACACTACTGCTATTAGTAGTACTACTACTACTATTTAATACTATTTAACCACTTGAGGACCCTGGGCTTTAACCCCCTTAAGGACCAGGCACTTTTTTTCCATTCAGACCACTGCAGCTTTCACGGTTTATTGCTCGCTCATACAACCTACCACCTAAATGAATTTTGGCTCCTTTTTTTGTCACTAATAAAGCGTTCTTTTGGTGCTATTTGATTGCTGCTGCGATTTTTACTTTTTATTATATTCATCAAATGAATTTTGGCAAAAAAATGATTTTTTTAACTTTCTGTGCTGACATTTTTCAAATAAAGTAAAATTTCTGTATACATGCAGCGCAAAAAATGTGGACAAACATGTTTTTAATGAAAAAAAAAACCATTCAGCCTATATTTATTGGTTTGGGTAAAAGTTATAGCATTTACAAACTATGGTGCAAAAAGTGAATTTTCCCATTTTTAAGCATCTATGACTTTTCTGACCCCCTGTCATGTTTCATGAGGGGCTAGAATTCCAGGATAGTATAAATACCCCTCAAATGACCCCATTTTGGAAAGAAGACATCCCAAAGTATTCACTGAGAGGCATAGTGAGTTCATAGAAGATATTATTTTTTGTCTCAAGTAAGTGGAAAATGACACTTTGTGACAAAAAAAAAAAAAAAAGTTCCCATTTCTTCTAACTTGCAACAAAAAAAAAATGAAATTTGCCATGGACTCACCATGTCCCTCTCTGAAGTGTCTACTTTCCAAAATGGGGTCATTTGTGGGGTGTGTTTACTGTCCTGGCATTTTGGGGGTGCCTAATTGTAAGCACCCCTGTAAAGCCTGAAGGTGCTCATTGGACTTTGGACCCCTTAGCACAGTTAGGCTGCAAAAAAGTGCCACACATGTGGTATTGCCGTACTCAGGAGAAGTACTACAATGTGTTTTGAGGTGTATTTTTACACATACCCATGCTGGGTGGGAGAAATATCTCTGTAAATGACAATTTTTTTTTTTACACAATTGTCCATTTACAGAGAGATTTCTCCCACCCAGCATGGGTATGTGTAAAAATACACCCCAAAACACATTGTACTACTTCTCCCGAGTACGGCGATACCACATGTGTGGCACTTTTTTGCACCCTAACTGTGCTAAGGGGCCCAAAGTCCAATGAGTACCTTTAGGATTTCACAGGTCATTTTGCGGATTTTGATTTCCAGACTACCCCTCACGGTTTAGGGCCCCTAAAATGCCAGGGCAGTATAGGAACCCTGCAAATGACCCCATTTTAGAAAGAAGACACCCCAAGGTATTCCGTTAGGAGTATGGTGAGTTCATAGAAGATTTTATTTTTTGTCACAAGTTAGCGGAAATTGATTTGTATTGTTTTTTTTTCACAAAGTGTCACTTTCCGCTAACTTGTGACAAAAAATAAAATCTTCTATGAACTCACCATAGTCCTAACAGAATACCTTGGGGTGTCTTCTTTCTAAAATGGGGTCATTTGTGGGGTTCCTAAATTCCGCAAAATGACCTGTGAAATCCTAAAGGTACTCATTGGACTTTGGGCCCCTTAGCACAGTTAGGGTGCAAAAAAGTGCCACACATGTGGTGTCGCCATACTCGGGAGAAGTAGTATAATGTGTTTTGGGGTGTATTTTTACACATACCCATGCTGGGTGGGAGAAATATTTCTCCCACCCAGCATTTGTATGTGTAAAAATACACCCCAAAACACATTGTACTACTTCTCCCGAGTACGGCGATACCACATGTGTGGCACTTTTTTGCACGCTAACTGCGCTAAGGGGCCCAAAGTCCAATGAGTACCTTTAGGATTTCACAGGTCATTTTTGTTTCAAGACTACTCTTCACGGTTTAGGGCCCCTAAAATGCCAGGGCAGTATAGGAACCCCACTAATGACCCCATTTTAGAAAGAAGACACCCCAAGGTATTCCGTTAGGAGTATGGTGAGTTCATAGAAGATTTTATTTTTGTCACAAGTTAGCGGAAATTGATTTTAATAGGTTTTTTTTCACAAAGTGTCATTTTCCGCTAACTTGTGACAAAAAATAAAATCTTCTATGAACTCCCCATACTCCTAACGGAATACCTTTGGGTGTCTTCTTACTAGAATGGGGTCATTTGTGGGGTTCCTATACTGCCCTGGCATTTTAGGGGCCCTAAACCGTGAGGAGTAGTCTTGAAACCAACAATGTCGCAAAATGACCTGTGAAATCCAAAAGGTACTCATTGGACTTTGGGCCCCTTAGCGCACTTAGGGTGTAAAAAGGTGACACACATGTGGTACCGCCGTACTCAGGAGAAGTAGTATAATGTGTTTTGTGGTGTGGTTTTACACATACCCATGCTGGGTGGGAGAAATATCTCTGTAAATGACAATCTTTTGATTTTTTTACACACAATTGTCCATTTACAGAAAGATTTCTCCCACCCAGCATGGGTATGTGTAAAAATACACCCCAAAACACATTATACTACTTCTCCTGAGTATGGCGGTACCACATGTGTGACACTTTTTTGCAGCCTAGGTGCGCTAAGGGGCCCAACGTCCTATTCACAGGTCATTTTGAGGCATTTGTTTTGTAGACTACTCCTCACAGTTTAGGGCCCCTAAAATGCCAGGGCAGTATAGGAACCCCACAAGTGACCCCATTTTAGAAAGAAGACACCCCAAGGTATTCCGTTAGGAGTATGGTGAGTTCATAGAAGATTTTATTTTTTGTCACAAGTTAGTGAAAAATGACACTTTGTGAAAAAAAACAATAAAAATCAATTTCCGCTAACTTTTGACAAAAAATAAAATCTTCTATGAACTCGTCATACACCTAACAGAATACCTTGGGGTGTCTTTTTTTCTAAAATGGGGTCACTTGTGGGGTTCCTATACCGCCCTGGCATTTTACGGGCCCAAAACCGTGAGTAGACTGGAAACCAAATGTCTCAAAATGACTGTTCAGGGGTATAAGCATCTGAAAATTTTGATGACAGGTGGTCTATGAGGGGGCGAATTTTGTGGAACCGGTCATAAGCAGGGTGGTCTTTTAGATGACAGGTTGTATTGGGCCTGATCTGATGGATAGGAGTGCTAGGGGGTGACAGGAGGTGATTGATGGGTGTCTCAGGGGGTGGTTAGAGGGGAAAATAGATGCAATCAATGCACTGGGGAGGTGATCGTAAGGGGGTCTGAGGAGGATCTGAGGGTTTGGCCGAGTGATCAGGAGCCCACACGGGGCAAATTAGGGCCTGATCTGATGGGTAGGTGTGCTAGGGGGTGACAGGAGGTAATTGATGGGTGTCTCAAGGTGTGATTAGAGGGGGGAATAGATGCAAGCAATGCACTGGCGAGGTGATCAGGGCTGGGGTCTGAGGGCGTTCTGAGGGTATGGGCGGGTGATTGAGTGCCCTAGGGGCAGATAGGGGTCTAATCTGATGGGTAACAGTGACAGGGGGTGATTGATGGGTAATTAGTGGGTGTTTAGAGGAGAGAATAGATGTAAACAATGGATTTGGGAGGTGATCTGATGTCGGATCTGCGGGAGATCTATTGGTGTGGGTGGGTGATCAGATTGCCCGCAAGGGGCAGGTTAGGGGATGATTGATGGGTGGCAGTGACAGGGGGTGATTGATGGGTGGCAGTGACAGGGGGTGATTGATGGGTGATTGACAGGTAATCAGTGGGTTATTACAGGGAAGGACAGAGGTAAATAATGCCCTGGCGAATCGATAAGGGGGGGTCTGAGGGCAATCTGAGCGTGTAGGCGGGTGATTGGGTGCCCGCAAGGGGCAGATTAGGGTCTGATCTGATTGGTAACAGTGACAGGTGAGGATAGGGGGTGATTGATGGGTGATTGATGGGTAATTAGTGGGTGTTTAGAGGAGAGAATAGATGTAAACACTGCGCTTGGGTGGTGATCTGATGTCGGATCTGCGGGCGATCTATTGGTGTGGGTGGGTGATCAGATTGCCCGCAAGGGGCAGGTTAGGGGCTGATTGATGGGTGGCAGTGACAGGGGGTGATTGATGGGTGATTGACAGGTGATTGACAGGTGATCACGGGGGATAGATGCATACAGTAAATGGGGGAGGGGGGGGGGGGTCTGGTTAGAATCTGAGGGGTGGGGTTGTTGATCAGGAGGGAGCAGGGGCAGGGGAGATAAAAAAAAAATAGCGTTGACAGATAGTGACAGGGAGTGATTGATGGGTGATTAGGGAGGTGATTGGGTGTAAACATGGGCCTGGTGGGTGGACAGGGGGGGGGGGTCTGAGGGGTGCTGTGGGCGATCAGGGGGCAGGGGGGGGGGAAATCAGTGTGCTTGGTGCAGACTAGGGTGGCTGCAGCCTGCCCTGGTGGTACCTCTCAAACGGTATTCCGCGGAAATTTTCCTAAATAACACCAAATCTCTCTCTCTCTCTCTCTCTCTCTCTCTCTCTCTCTCTCTCTCTCTCTCTCTCTCTCTCTCTCTCTCTCTCTCTCTCTCTCTCTCTCTCTCTCTCTCTCTCTCTCTTATCATCCTGTAGGGAATTGCAGATTTTCAAAACAGCTTATATACCATAGCTGGGATTTGAACCCAGGACTCAGTGTGTAGTAGGTATCTGTCTTACCCCCTAGACCATCAACCACACTACATGCTACACAGTAGCATCAATTCAATAGAAAACATTTCTATTGAATTGATCATAATGGTAGTATGGTACATGCTAGGCCAGCTTTAGCATGTAGTGTGTGGTTGATGGTCTAGTGGGTAAGACAGATACCTACTACCATGTAGTGTGGTTGATGGTCTAGGGGGTAGGACAGATACTTCCTACACACTGAGTCCTGGGTTCAAATCCCAGCTATGGTATATAAGCACGCTCTTCAAAAAAGTACAAATCCTTAATCATGCTACTTTTTCTATTGAATTGATCATAATGGTAGTATGGTACATGCTAGGCCAGCTTTAGCATGTAGTGTGGTTCATGGTCTAGAGGGTGAGAGAGAGAGAGAGAGAGGAATTACCGCGGAACGGGAAATTGCAATTCCGAGCACCCATACTGGTGGTGCGAAAGTTCATGCGCACCTACCAGGGGATGGAGGCGCTGTTAGAAGCGGCATGGAAAATTGTGCTCATCTGCTGCCGCAGCAAAAGTGGCAGTCATCCAGCAGCTCGAGGGCCTGCCACGACACCGCCTCGTCATAGATGTGCCAACTCGCTGGAACTCCACCCTGGCGATGTTGGAGCGGCTGGTTGAGCAGAGGAGGGCTTTCCAATGCTACATCTATGATGCCACTGTCGCTGGCACCGGCAGCACCACCACCAAACTCCAGCTACTCACCAACACACAGTGGGGGCAGATGCAGCAGGTCTGCTTGGTGTTGGCTCCCTTCCTGCAGGGAACCAACCTGGTGAGCGAACAACGGGCCTTCCTTTTGCCAGTGGGTGCCCTTTGTTTGTCTGCTGGACAGGGCACTTGGCGATTTGGTGGATTTGGGAGAGGAGGCCCTGAAGCAGCAGCAACAGTAGCCACCTGCGCAGTCCACTGCTGCGCAAGTATTTGAGTCCCTTGAGGAGGAGGAGTTGGAGGTGCTGGACGTTGCTGCTGGGGGGGAACATTGGAGCGCAGCAGCAGTGGTGCGAGGGTGGAGAGAGGAGAAAGAGGCTCAGGGGCCAGAGGAGGAGGACGCTGACCTTAATGTCTCTTTTGGATAGTCCACCCTGTTCCCCATGGCACCGCACATGCTGCACTGCCTGCGCACAGACCCCAGGTTCAAGCGGATGCAAGTGAGGGAGGACGCCTGCATCAGCATGATCCTGGACCCACGGCTGAGGGGGAGGTGGGATCAGTCTCTGCCTGCTAGAGACCGTGAGCAGTGAGTAAGGGAGTTGCAGGAGATCCTTGTTCGGCGACTGGAGGAAGCCTTCCCTCCACCCCATCTGTCCCTGTCCAGCAGCCAGCACAGCAGCCGGTGCCTGCGGCCAGCAGCAGCGTCAGGCCCCCAGGAGACCTGCTGTCATTGACGCAGGCGTTCTACATGATGGTACAGCAGCCGAGAGAGGAGGTGCGTGCAGCAGCCACCTTCTCTGAAAGTCACAGCCAGCACATGACCCGGATGGTGGCCGACTACATGGGGTCCTTCAGTGGGCTTGAAACCGGCAGCGCGGAGTCTGGGGACCCCATGGAGTACTGGGTGGAGCGCTTGCACATCTGGAGGGAGCTGGCGCAGTACGCCCTGGAAGTATTGTATTACCCCCTTTCCAGCCTGCTGTACGAGAGGTGCTTCAGTGCGGCCAGTGGCATGGTCACTGAGAAGCGCTCTAGTCTGTTCCCAGAGGGCGTGGACAGACTGACATGTTTGTAGATTAACCAGGCCTGGATTGAAGGCCGGTTCCTGGCACCTATTGTCGGCGAGAGGAGGACATGAGGTGCCTGTGAATTACAATACATTGCCTGCTGCCATACGTCACTCCTCCTCCTCCTGCTGCTGCTGTATTTATTTATTTATGAATTTATGAATTTATTTGTGTATTTATTGTATTTATAAAGTGCCTACATATTACACCACGCTGGTTTTCATCCTCCTGCTGTCTGTGGTCCCAACCCCAGGGTCCACAACACAATACATTGCCTGCTGCCATACGTGACTCCTCCTCCTGCTGCTGCTGTATTTATTTATTTATGAATTTGTGAATGTATTTATGTATTTATTGTATTTATAAAGTGCCTACATATTACGCTGCACTGATTTTCATCCTCCTGCTGCCTGTGGTCCCAACGCCAGGGTCCACAGCACAATACATTGTCTGCTGCCATACGTGACTCCTCCTCCTCCTCCTGCTGCTGCTGCTGCTGTTTTTATTTATTTATGAATGTATGAATTTATTTATGTATTTATTGTATTTATAAAGCGCCTACATATTACGCCACGCTGATTTTCATCCTCCTGCTGTCTGTGGTCCCGACGCCAGGGTCCACAACACAATACATTGCCTGCTGCCATACGTGACTCCTCCTCCTGCTGCTGCTGTATTTATTTATTTATGAATTTATGAATTTATTTATGTATTTATTGTATTTATAAAGCGCCAATGTGAGAAAACGCGAAAGAACCGCCGCAAGTACTCAGAGTGAGGCGGCTGATTCCGCGTCCAACATGGCGACTAACATGCAGTGGCACGCGTCCACTGGCCGGGCGGAGCGCGGAGAAACCGCCGCATGCCCTGTGGACAGGGCGGCGGAATCCGCATCCGACGCGGCAGTCTGTGCGCATGGGCTTGATACTGACAGTGTGGCTGAACGCGGGGAAACCGCCGCATGCTCGGATGGCGGTGCGGCTGCCCCCGCATTCAAGCCAGCGGATACATTGCAAGACATGTCTGGTATGGCTGGGACTGATAGTCCACACAGGTTCAGAAGGACACGCGCGCGCGCGCTGAGAGGCAGAGTTTATATGACAGCCAGAAGAGAGTCAGCTGACCCAGCTGGTCAGCTGACGTTTTCAGTAGTTCTCATTGGTCCAGCACTTAGGGGAGGTGCTGGAGAGCGCTATGGTATATATACTGGGTGCTGGTCATTTCTCTGGTGTCTGGCGTTGCGATCACTTCGTGGTAGCACTCAGACCTTGTCAGTATCTGTGTTTATCTAGTCAGTTTCCAAGGTGTTGATGATTAAGGAGCTCACACCTTAGTCTAGGAATTCTGTTATTATCTGTATTATCATCTAGATCAGTTTCCAAGGTGTTGATGACCAGGGAGCTCACACCTTAGCTTAGGCATTGTTGATTATTTGTTATGACCTTCTGCTTCCCTGACTATCCTTCTGATCTCTGACTTTGTACCTTTGCCATTCTGATACTCTGTTGCCAAACTCTGCTTGCCTTTAGACTTTGCATCTGTCTCCTGATTCTGTACCTTATCTGTCTGTGTGTTAACGACCTGGCTTGCCCGACCTCGAGAACTATCTTCCCTGTTAGAGATAGTTCACAAAGCTGTCAGTGACACTCCTCATTGGTGTCACTCACGTTCTGTCCTTCCCACTCTCAGCTTGACTCCTCCCCCGGGAGAGTCCAGGCTAACGGAAGGAACTTGTATTTGTGCAGTACTCCTTACTGCTTCTGTACCTGCTCCTGAGGTGCAGTCCTCAAAGTATTACTGTTGCACCAAACACTCACTTGTCACTCAGGTGTCCAGAGGTTAGAGATATATCTGATTATCGGTGATACTGCAGATCATCAATAATCTGGTATATATCTGCATTCTCGGTGATACTGCAGATCACCGGTAATCAGACCCTCTCTGTGTTACACCGATCGTTACAGAACGCCAGACCAGACCCAAATGGACGCACTATATAGCCACACTGAAGTCCTGACCACCGCGGTAAACCAACTTTCTGCGGCAGTGTTAAATGAACAGAACCACATATGTCAGATATTTGGGGCTATTCAGGAACTTCAATCGACTATGAACTCAGTGCGATCTCCTCTAGTTACGGACATCCGTATGCCTGTACCTGAAAAATTTTCCGGTCACAGATCTGACTTCCGAAATTTCAGGAGTAGAGTGTTATCATACTTTGAGTTGAGACCTAATGCTTCAGGAACTATGGCCCAAAGGGTTATATTTATTAAGACTTTGTTATCAGGCGATTGTAAGACCTGGGCGTACAGTCTGCCCGACGGAGACTTAGCCCTAACTTCTGTAGAAGAATTTTTTAAGGCCATGGCTATAATTTACGACGACCCAGACCTTGCCTCGACTTCCGAGCGGAAGCTCAAACAGTTACGTCAAGGCAAAAGTCCGGTCGAAGTGTATGCTGCTGAATTCAGGAGGTGGTCGGTTTCAGCCAGGTGGGGCACCTATGCCCTTTTAGACTGTTTCTTATCAGGGTTATCAGATGAGGTCTCTGATCTTATGTTAAGTCCGCCTGAACCTGAAACTGTCGATGAGGCCATTTCTTCGGCCATTAGGATTGATCACAGGTTACGCTATCAGAGGCAGACCCGGGGCAGAGATCAGATAAAAATGGTGTCCTACGCTACGCCTCCTGTGACTCCACCTCCTCCCGTTTCACCTCCACCTGAACCAATGCAGATTGGTCGGTTAGAATTGGAGCGGAAACGCTATTACCTAGATAATAGACGTTTGCTTCTTCCTTGCACTATTTCGTGGGAAGATAAATCTGAAGTCACTGAGGCTTTCGTTGATTCGGGCGCAGCAGCTAATTTCATGGATTAGGAATTTGCTAAGAAATTGGGTATCCCGCTCACCCCGGTAAAACCACCCATCCAGGTTACGGCAGTGGATGACTCCCCACTGCAACGTAACCATCCTCTGCAGTGGCATAGCTACAAACCTCTGGGCCCCGATGCGGAATCTGGATGTGCCCCCCCCCGGCAACAACAGCCCCCCCTCCCCCGGCAACAAAAGCCCCCCCTCCCCTGGCAACACCCGACGCACACACATATCAAAATCCCTATAGCCAGCTATAGGTCCCCCCAGTATAGGTAGCCAGGCATAGGTAAGCCAGTATAGTTGCCCCCGGTATAGGTGAGATAGGCAGGCGCGCCGCCGGTATAAGTTAGATAGATAGGTGCCCCCAGTACAGGTTAGCTAGGTGGGTGCCTCTAATATAGGTAGCCAGAATAGTTGCCCCCAGCATAGGTTAGATAGGTAGGTGCCCCCAGTATAGGTTAGTTAGGTAGGTGCCTCCAATATAGGTAGCCAGTATAGTTGCCACCTGTATAGGCTAGCTAGGTGCCCCCAATACAGGTTAGATAAGTGCCCCCAGTATAGGTTAAATAGGTAGGTGCCCCCCAGTATAGGTTAGATTAGGTAGCTGCCCCCCAGTATAAGGTTAGATGAGGTAGGTGCCCCCCAGTATAAGGTTAGATTGGGAAAGGTGCCCCCCAGTATAGGTTAGATTAGGTAGGTGCCCCCCAGTATAGGTTAGATTAGGTAGGTGCCCCCCATTATAGGTTAGATTAGGTAGGTGCCCCCCAGTATAGGTTAGATTAGGTAGCTGCCCCCCAGGATAGATTAGGTAGCTGCCCCCCAGGATAGATTAGGTAGCTGCCCCCAGGATAGATTAGGTAGGTGCCCCCCAGTATAGGATAGATTAGGTAGGTGCCCCCCAGTATAGGTTAGATTAGGTAGGTGCCCCCCAGTATAAGGTTAGATTAGGTAGGTGCCCCCCAGTATAGGTTAGATTAGGTAGGTGCCCCCCAGTATAAGGTTAGATTAGGTAGGTGCCCCCCAGTATAGGTTAGATTAGGTAGGTGCCCCCCAGTATAGGTTAGATTAGGTAGGTGCCCCCCAGGAT
Organism: Hyperolius riggenbachi; assembly: GCF_040937935.1. Classification (NCBI taxonomy): domain Eukaryota; kingdom Metazoa; phylum Chordata; class Amphibia; order Anura; family Hyperoliidae; genus Hyperolius; species Hyperolius riggenbachi. The sequence goes on along the minus strand of NC_090646.1, from coordinate 43,381,057 downwards.
AGGTTAGATTAGGTAGCTTCCCCCCAGGATAGGTTAGATTAGGTAGCTTCCCCCCAGGATAGGTTAGGTAGCTTCCCCCCAGGATAAGTTAGATTAGGTAGCTGCCCCCCAGGATAGATTAGGTAGCTGCCCCCCAGTATAGGTTAGATTAGGTAGCTTCCCCCCAGGATAGATTAGGTAGCTGCCCCCCAGTATAGGTTAGATAGGTAGGTGCCCCCCAGTATAGGTTAGATTAGGTAGGTGCCCCCCATCATAGGTTAGATTAGGTAGGTGCCCCCCAGTATAGGTTAGATTAGGTAGCTGCCCCACAGGATAGATTAGGTAGCTGCCCCCGAGGATAGATTAGGTAGCTGCCCCCAGGATAGATTAGGTAGGTGCCCCCCAGTATAAGGTGAGATTAGGTAGGTGCCCCCCAGTATAAGGTGAGATTAGGTAGGTGCCCCCCCGTATAGGTTAGATTAGGTAGGTGCCCCCCAGTATAGGTTAGATTAGGTAGGTGCCCCCCAGTATAGGTTAGATTAGGTAGGTGCCCCCCAGTATAGGTTAGATTAGGTAGGTGCCCCCCATGATAGGTTAGATTAGGTAGCTGCCCCCCAGGATAGATTAGGTAGCTTCCCCCCAGGATAGGTTAGATAGGTAGCTGCCCCCCAGGATAGATTAGGTAGCTGCCCCCCAGGATAGATTAGGTAGCTGCTCCCCAGTATAGGTTAGATTAGGTAGCTTCCCCCCAGGATAGATTAGGTAGCTGCCCCCCAGGATAGATTAGGTAGCTGCCCCCCAGTATAGGTTAGATTAGGTAGCTGCCCCCCAGGAAAGATTAGGTAGCTGCCCCCCAGGATAGATTAGGTAGCTGCCCCCCAGGATAGGTTAGATTAGGTAGATGCCCCCCAGGATAGATTAGGTAGCTGCCCCTCAGGATAGATTAGTTAGCTGCCCCCCAGTATAGGTTAGATTAGGTAGCTGCCCACCAGGATAGATTAGGTAGCTGCCCCCCAGGATAGGGTAGGTAGGTAGGTAGGTGCCCCCCCCCCCAGCCGCGGGGAGGGCAGCCCGACCTCTCCCTCCCTTCCTCTCCCCGCCCCCCCCCCCCCCCTCAGATGCAGAGTGAGCGGCGCACGGAAGCGCTGTAGGCAGAACTCACCTCCCTGCGTTCCAATCGCCGCTGATCTCCTCCCGCTCTGTATCGATGCTGATACAGACACTGCTTCCTGTTTAGCCGGATGCAGTGTCTGTATCAGCTTCTATGCAGAGAGGAGATCAGCGGCGATTGGAACGCAGGGAGGTGAGTTCTGCCTACAGCGCTTCCGTGCGCCACTCACTCTGCATCTGAGAAGGGGGCCCCGGGGAGAGGAAGGGAGGGAGAGGTCGGGCTGCCCTCCCCGCGGCTGCGGCTCCCCCCTCCCAATAGCGCGCACAGGCCGCATGGCCCTCCAAACGGAGATGGGCCCCCCGAGCCCCTCCCCCGCCTCTTCAGGAGCCGGGCCCGGTCGCCAAGGTGACCGTTGCGACCGCGGGCCCTACGCCATTGATCCTCTGTCTCAGACACCAGAGGTGGAAGTCACTATAGGGGTGCTGCATAGAGAGAAATTGCAGTTTTTTGTTTTACACATGACAACCTCCACAGTCATCCTTGGCATCCCATGGTTACACCTTCACTCCCCACAGATGAATTGGGCCACTGGTCAGCTAACGAGCTGGTCAGCCCATTGTTTCCAGCATTGTTTAGTGAAGGTGACTTTGGGTCAGACCAGGATTCATGTGGAGGGAGTACCAGAACAATATTCTGAGTTCTCAGATGTGTTTTGTCCCAAAGCCGCTGATAAGTTACCTCCACATCGCCCTTTCGATTGTCCTATTGATCTCCGATCTGGTTGTATGCCCCCTAGAGGTCATCTCTACAATTTGTCTGGGCCAGAGAAAGTGGCCATGCAGGAGTACATTTGTGAAAATTTAGCCAAGGGGTTCATTCGCCCTTCCCGGTCGCCTGCTGGCGCAGGTTTCTTTTTTGTTAAGAAGAAAGACGGAGGCCTACAGCCGTGTATTTATTACTGAGGTCTGAATAAGATTACAGTAAAGAATCGCTATCCATTACCTTTGATAGACGATTTATTCACGCAGGTCACCAACGCTAAGATCTTCTCGAAATTGGATTTGCGGGGGGGCATACAACCTGGTGCGAATTAGAAAGGGCGATGAATGGAAGACGGCTTTTAACACGCCCGACAGGCATTACGAGTACCTGGTGATGCCCTTCGGGCTGTGTAACGCCCCGGCCATTTTTCAAGAACTAATTAATGAGGTATTCAGGTTGGGCAAATTTATTCTAGTATACCTAGATGATATACTTATTTTCTCAAACAACCTCTCTGAGCACAGGACACATGTCAAGTTTGTGCTGAACAAGCTAAGACTGAACATGCTTTACGCCAAATTGGAGAAATGCATCTTTGAGAAAACTTCTGTCGCTTTTTTGGGGTACATAATTTCCACCTCGGGTCTTTCGATGGATCCTGCTAAGGTCTCTGCTGTGTTAGAGTGGCCTCAACCAGTGGGCCTGAAATCCCTTCAGAGATTTTTAGGATTTGCTAATTACTATAGAAGGTTCATAAAGGGATATTCCACTGTCATAGCACCCCTTACCAGTCTCACTAAAAAAGGGGCAGATACTAAACACTGGTCCCCAGAGGCTCTGGTTGCTTTCTCCACTTTAAAAGAGCTGTTTTGCTCTGAGCCTATTCTGAGACACGTGGACACCTCTTTCCCCTTCATTGTTGAGGTAGACGCCTCAGAGGTTGGAGTAGGGGCTGTGCTGTCTCAGCGTTCTGGGTTGCAGGGAAGATTACACCCGTGTGCTTATTTTTCGCGTAGGTTTTTCCCAGCAGAGAAAAACTACGATATAGGCAACAGGGAACTGCTGGCAATTAAATTGGCCTTTGAAGAGTGGCGCCATTGGCTAGAAGGGGCAGAACATACTATTACGGTTTACACAGATCACAAAAATTTGGAATACATTGAGGGAGCTAAGAGATTGAGCCCCCGTCAGGCTCGGTGGTCTTTGTTTTTCTCGAGATTTAGGTTTATAATTACGTACACTCCCGGTAGTAAAAATGTTAAGGCAGATGCCCTGTCCAGATGCTTTGAGCCAGAGACAGCACAGCCCTCAGACCCAGAGACTATTATTCCACAGAAGGTTGTGTTGGCAGTCACAGAAACTTGGAAAGACTGGAGGGAGACTTTGGGCCCTTTTCAACAGGATGTTCCTGAGGGAAAGCTGGAGGGGGTTATGTTTGTGCCACTACTTTTTCGCCTCCAAATATTGCAAATGTTCCACTCGCACAAGAATGCTGGACATCCTGGGGCCTCTAGAACACAGGATTTGGTTGCTAGGTGTGCTTGGTGGCCTTCTTTGGCAACAGACTGCAAGGAGTATGTAAGAGAGTGTGCAGTATGTGCAAAAAGTAAACCCTCCCGTCTGGCACCTGTAGGAACGTTGCAGCCTTTGCCCACCCCGAGTGAACCGTGGACCCACCATGGATTTTGTGGGGGAACTTCCGAAGTCTGAGGGCATGTCGGTCATTTGGGAGGTAGTCGACCGCTTCAGCAAAATGGCCTATTTTGTGCCCTTGAAAGGACTCCCCTCGGCCCAGAAACTGGCTGATCTTTTCATCATCCACGTTTTCCGACTACATGGTATTCCAGAAAACATAGTGTCAGATCGGGGAGTCCAATTTATTTCAAGATTTTGGAGGGCATTTTGTCACCAAATGGGCATGGAACTGTAATTTTCATCGGGCTACCATCCACAGACCAATAGTCAGACTGAGCGAGTGAATCAGTCATTAGAACAGTTTTTAAGATGTTATGTTGCGGATGCGCAAAATGATTCTGTCAAGTTCTTGCCGTACGCAGAATTTGCGCACAATAATTTGAAAAGCTCTTCCTCTGGATTTTCGCCATTCCAGGTGGTAACTGGAAAGTTGCCCAAGTTTTCCCCATTACCAGTAGCTTCCACTCCGTTTCCAGCTCTGGAGGCCTGGCAAAAAATCATTTAAGGACAATTGGGGGATTGTAAAGACTAATTTGGAAAGAGCTTTTCAAAGTCAGAAAGGTCAAGCTGACAAAAGACGTTCTTTAGAGTGGAAGTTCCAACCAGGAGATTTGGTTTGGGTGTCCACCCGTCATTTGGCCCTGAAACAACCCTCGGCCAAGTTGGGTCCCAGGTTTGTGGGTCCTTTTCCTGTTACCAGGAAGATCAACAATGTTACTTATGCCATTGATCTTCCTGCCAGCATGCGTGGGGTTAGATCCTTTCATGTGTCCCTGCTTAAGCCAGCAGTCCATGTGGGCGCCACTCCTCCTCCTCCTGTGATGGTAGATGACCAACCTGAGTACGAAGTAGAGAAAATTTTAGACTCACGTTTAGTACAGAACTCAGTACAGTACCTAGTTCACTGGAAAGGGTATGGTATTGAGGAAAGAACATGGGTACCTGAATGTCGCATGCATGCGGACAAATTGAGAAGGGAGTTCCACGCTTTGTATCCTGAGAAACCTGGTAGGAGCTGTCCGGAGTCCACTCCTCAAGAGGGGGGGGGGTGAATGTGAGAAAACGTGAAATAGCCGCTGCAAGTACTCAGAGTGAGGCGGCTGATTCCGCGTCCAACATGGCGACTAACATGCAGGGGCACGCGTCCACTGGCCGGGTGGAGCGCGGAGAAACCGCCGCATGCCCTGTGGACAGGGCGGCGGAATCCGCGTCCGACGCGGCAGTCTGTGCGCATGGGCCTGATACTGACAGTGTGGCTGAATGCGAGGAAACCGCCGCATGCTCGGATGGCGGTGCAGCTGCCCCCGCGTTCAAGCCGGCGGATACATTGCAAGACATGTCTGGTATGGCTGGGACTGATAGTCCACACAGGTTCAGAAGGACGCGCGCGCGCGCTGAGAGGCAGAGTTTATATGACAGCCAGAAGAGAGTCAGCTGACCCAGCTGGTCAGCTGACATTTTCAGTAGTTCTCATTGGTCCAGCACTTAGGGGAGGCGCTGGAGAGCACTATGGTATATATACTGGGTGCTGGTCATTTCTCTGGTGTCTGACATTGCGATCACTTCATGGTAGCACTCAGACCTTGTCAGTATCTGTGTTTATCTAGTCAGTTTCCAAGGTGTTGATGATTAAGGAGCTCACACCTTAGTCTAGGAATTCTGTTATTATCTGTATTATCATCTAGATCAGTTTCCAAGGTGTTGATGACCAGGGAGCTCACACCTTAGCTTAGGCATTGTTGATTATTTGTTATGACCTTCTGCTTCCCTGACTATCCTTCTGATCTCTGACTTTGTACCTTTGCCATTCTGATACTCTGTTGCCAAACTCTGCTTGCCTTTAGACTTTGCATCTGTCTCCTGATTCTGTACCTTATCTGTCTGTGTGTTAACGACCTGGCTTGCCCGACCTCGAGAACTATCTTCCCTGTTAGAGATAGTTCACAAAGCTGTCAGTGACACTCCTCATTGGTGTCACTCACGTTCTGTCCTTCCCACTCTCAGCTTGACTCCTCCCCCGGGAGAGTCCAGGCTAACGGAAGGAACTTGTATTTGTGCAGTACTCCTTACTGCTTCTGTACCTGCTCCTGAGGTGCAGTCCTCAAAGTATTACTGTTGCACCAAACACTCACTTGTCACTCAGGTGTCCAGAGGTTAGAGATATATCTGATTATCGGTGATACTGCAGATCATCAATAATCTGGTATATATCTGCATTCTCGGTGATACTGCAGATCACCGGTAATCAGACTCTCTCTGTGTTACACCGATCGTTACAGCCAACATATTACGCCGCGCTGATTTTCATCCTCCTGCTGTCTGTGGTCCCAACACAATACATTGCCTGCTGCCATACGTGACTCCTCCTCCTCTTCCTCCTGCTGCTGCTGTATTTATTTATTTATGAATTTATGAATTGTTTATGTATTTACTGTATTTATAAAGCACCTACATATTATGCCGCACTGATTTTCACCCTCCTGCTGTCTGTGGTCCCAACGCCAGGGTCCACAACTCAATACATTGCCTGCTGCCATACGTGACTCCTCCTCCTCCTCCTGCTGCTGCTGCTGCTGCTGTATTTATTTATTTATGAATTTATTTATGTATTTATTGTATTTTATTGTATTTATAAAGTGCCAACAAATTATGTTGCGCTAATTTTCATCCTCCTGCTGTCTGTGGCCAACGCCAGGGTCCACAAAACAAAACATTGCCTGCTGCCATACGTGACTCCTCCTCCTCATTCTGCTGCTGCTGTATTTATTTATTTATGAATTCATTTATGTATTTATTGTATTTATAAAGTGCCAACATATTACGCCGCACTGATTTTCATCATCGAGCTGTCTGTGGTCCCACCGTCAGGGTCCACACAATGCATTGCATGGTGCCACACATTACTCCTCCTCCTCCTGCTGCTGCTGTATTTATCCTCCTGCTGTCTGTGGTCCCACTGCCATGGTCCACACAATACATTGCCTGCTGCCAGTGCCACACGTCACTCCTCCTCCTCCTCCTCCTGCTGTATTTATCCTCCTGCTGTCTGTTGTCCCACCGCCAGGGTCCACACAATACATTGCCTGCTGCCACACGTCACTCCTCCTCCTGCTGCTGCTGTATTTATCCTGCTGTCTGTGGTCCCACCGGCCGCCAGGGTCCACACAATACATTGTCTGCTGCCAGTGCCACACGTCACTTCTCCCCCTACTCCACCTGCTGTATTTATCCTCCTGCTGTCTCCACACAATACATTGCCAGCTTCCAGTGCCTCACGTCACTCCTCCTCCTGCTGTATTTATCCTCCTGCTGTCTGTGGTCCCACCGCCAGGGTCCACACAATACATTGCCTGCTGCCATACGTAACTCCTCTTCCTGCTGCTGCTGTATTTATCATCCTGCTGTGTGTGGTCCCACCACCATGGTCCACACAATACATTGCCTGCTGCCAGTGCCACACGTCACTCCTCCTCCTCCTGCTGTATTTATCCTCCTGCTGTCTGTGGTCCCACCACCAGGGTCCACACAATACATTGCCTGCTGCCACACGTCACTCCTCCTCCTGCTGCTGCTGTATTTATCCTGCTGTCTGTGGTCCCACCGCCAGGGTCCACACAATACATTGCCTGCTGCCAGTGCCACACGTCACTTCTCCCCCTCCTCCACCTTGTGAAGAAACGCGGAAGAGCCGCCGCTATAAGTCAGCGGGAGGCGGCTCTTTTCGCGCATGACGCGGCGTCTGACGCGGTGGTTAGCGCGCATGGGCCTGTTGCACACAGTCTGACCCAATGCGGGGAGGCCGCTGCCGGTGCTGGTGGAGGTGCGACCAACCCCGCGCACAGGTCAGCGAGCACATTGCAAGACAGTACTGGTGTGGCTGGGACTGATAGTCCACCAAGGTTCAGAATGACGCGCGTGCGCGCAGAGAGGCAGAACTCATATGACAGTCAGAAAAGGGTCAGCTGACTAAGCTGGTCAGCTGACAACTCTGCTTCTTCTCATTGGTCCAGCACTTAGGGAGGGGCTGGAGAGTGTTTTAGTATATATACTGCTGACTGTTCAGTTGCTGGTTGTCTGGCATTGCGATCACAACGTGGTAGCACTCAGACCTGAGTCAAATCCTAAAGTGTGCCGGGACCAGCTGGAGCTGTAATCCTACACTTAGTTAGATTCTGTTGATAGTCTAAAGTACTAGTTTGATTGTGATTATCTGTTATGACCTTTTGCTTGCCTGACTATTCTTCTGAACTCTGATCCTGTACCTTGCTATTCTGATATTCTGTTGCCGAACCCTGGCTCGCCCTAAGACTCTGTATATGCCTCCTGACTCTGTACCTCGATATTTCTGATACCCTGTTGCCGAACCCTGCTTGTTTATTAGACTCCGCATTTGCCTTCTGAATCTGTACTGTATCTGTCTGTGTGGTAACGACCTGGCTTGTCCGATCTCGAGATTCGACCTTACTGTTAGAGGTGGTTCCCAGTCCTGGTAGTGACACTCCCTCCTGAGTGTCACTCTCGCTTTGTCCGTCCTACTCTCAGCCTGACTCCTCCTCCCGGGAGAGTCCAGGTCTTCAGAAGGAATTTGTGCAGTACTCCTTACTGCTCTGAGGCCTAGTCCTCTAAGTATTATAGTTGCACCAAACACTCTTACTCTACTCAGGTGTCCAGAGGTTAGTTTATATATCTGATTATCGGTGATACTGCAGATCATCAATAATCTGGTATATATCTGTATTCCCAGTGATACTGCAGATCACCGGTAATCAGATCCTCTCTGTCTTACACCGATCGTTACAGAACGCCAGACCAAATACAAAATGGATGCAAACACTGATCGTCTGGGTGTACTTGCCGCTTCGGTGGACAACATCAATCAAGTACTGGGCACCCACAGAACTCTTATTGATGCCCTATCAGGGTCTGTACAAACCCTCCAGACATCAGTGGATCATGTGCGATCCCCTTCTATCTCTGACATACGTATGCCGGTACCTGAAAGATTTTCTGGCCACAGATCTGACTTCCGAAATTTTGACCCAGAGGGTCAAATTTATTAAAACCCTATTATCAGGTGATTCTCAGACATGGGAGTACAGTTTACCCACTGGTGACACAGCCCTTACCTCCGTAGAGGAATTTTTTAAAGCCATGGCAGTAATTTACGACGACTGGGACCTTGCCTCGACCTCTGAGCAGAAGCTCAAGCTTTTGCGGCAAGGCAAAGGTCCGGTCGAAGATTATGCGGCTGAATTTAGAAGGTGGTCAGTTACAGCCAGGTGGGACACCTATGCCCTGTTGGATTGTTTTCTGTCAGGTTTGTCTGATGAGGTCTCCGATCTGATGCTGAGTCAGCCCGAGCCCAGAACAGTTGATGAGGCCATTTCATCGGCCATTCGAATCGACCGCAGGCTACGCCATCAAAGACAGACCAGGGGCAGTCATCGTGTCAGGGTGACATCTTACGCTGCACCTCCTGCTGCACCCCTAGTGACTCCATCTCCTCCTGTCTCATCTTCTCCGGTCCTGCCTCCACCTGAGCCGATGCAGATCGGTCGGTCAAAACTGACCCAGGTGGAGCGAAGACGGAGAATGACTGAACAACTGTGTCTGTATTGCGCTGAAGGGGGGCATAGAGTACGAAACTGTCCTAATAAGCCGGGAAACGCTACCGCCTAGGAGTTGTAAGGGGTAACACCCTAGGCGCCCGACTCGTACCCCTAGAAGAAAAACGGTTGCTTTTTCCCTGTACAGTTACATGGGAAGATAAGACTGAAGCCACGGAAGCCTTTATTGATTCAGGCTCTGCGGCTAATTTTATGGATTTTGACTTCGCTAAAAAATTGGGTATTCCGCTCACAGTGGTGGAACCACCCATTCAGGTTACGGCAGTGGATGATTCTCCTCTGCAGAGGAATCATCTACTGTCCCAGACACCAGAGGTAGGAATCACTGTGGGGGTGTTGCATTGGGAAAAATTACAGTTTTTTGTTTTACATATGACTACATCCACCATTATACTTGGCATGCCATGGCTACACCTCCATTCTCCGCACATTGATTGGGCCACCGGTCAATTAATTTCCTGGTCAGATTATTGTTTTCAGCAATGTTTAGGGAAGGTGTCTTTGGGCCAAACCAGGATTCAGGTGGAGGGGGTTCCTGGGCAGTATTTGGAATATTCTGACGTATTTTGTCCCAAGGCAGCAGACAAGTTACCCCCACATCGCCCTTTAGACTGTCCCATCGATCTCCGTTCAGGTTATATGCCCCCCCGGGGCCATTTGTACAATTTATCTGGGCCCGAAAAATTGGCCATGCAAGAATACATCCGTGAAAATTTGGCCAAGGGTTTCATTCGCCCGTCCCGGTCGCCTGCTGGGGCAGGTTTCTTTTTTGTTAAGAAGAAAGACGGAGGCCTGCGGCCCTGCATTGATTACCGGGGCCTGAATAAGATTACGGTGAAGAATCGCTATCCGCTGCACCTGATAGACGACTTATTCACACAGGTCACCAACGCTAAGATCTTTTCGAAGTTAGACTTACGGGGCGCGTACAACCTGATACGAATAAGAAAGGGCGATGAGTGGAAAACGGCCTTTAATACGCCCGACGGGCATTACGAATACCTGGTGATGCCCTTCGGGTTATGTAATGCCCCAGCCGTTTTCCAGGAGCTCATCAATGATGTCTTCAGGGAGGTGTTGGGGAGATTCGTTCTAGTATATCTAGATGATATACTTATTTTCTCCAACAACCTCTCTGAGCATAGGACCCATGTAAGATTTGTGTTGGACAAACTGAGGCGGAACTCACTTTACGCTAAACTGGAGAAATGTATCTTCGAAGTAACATCTGTCACCTTTCTGGGATACATTATTTCCACTTCAGGTCTGTCTATGGACCCTGCCAAAGTTTCCGCGGTTCTGGAATGGCCTCAGCCGGTTGGGTTGAAGTCTCTTCAGCGGTTTTTAGGCTTTGCGAACTACTATAGAAGGTTCATTAAAGGGTACTCCACAGTCATTGCACCCCTCACCAGTCTCACTAAAAAAGGGGCAGATACTACTCATTGGTCTCCTGAAGCTCTACAAGCATTCTCCACCCTGAAGGATCTATTTTGCTCTGCACCGATCCTTAGACACGTGGACACTTCATTCCCCTTTGTTGTTGAGGTAGACGCCTCAGAGGTCGGGGTGGGGGCTGTGCTGTCTCAGCGGTCAGGCTTGCAGGGTCGAATGCACCCATGTGCCTACTTCTCTCGTAGGTTCTCCCCAGCAGAGAGAAACTACGATATAGGCAACAGGGAGCTCCTGGCCATTAAATTGGCTTTTGAAGAATGGCGACATTGGTTAGAGGGAGCAGAACATATGATCACGGTTTACACTGATCACAAGAACCTGGAATACATCGAGGGGGCTAAGAGGTTGAGCCCCCATCAGGCTCGATGGTCATTATTCTTCTCTAGATTCAGATTTATTATTACTTATACTCCAGGTAGCAAGAATGTTAAGGCGGATGCTTTGTCCAGGTGCTTTGAGCCAGAGACAGCACAGCCTTCCGTCCCAGAGACTATTGTTCCACAGAAATTGGTGCTGGCTGCAACTGAGACTTGGGAAGACTGGAAAGAGACTTTAGGTCCCTTTCAGCAGGACATCCCGAAAGGGAAGCCTGAAGGGGTTATGTTCATTCCTCTGCCTTTCCGTCTCCAGATCTTAGAGATGTTCCATGCTCACAAGAATGCTGGACATCCTGGGGCATCCAGAACACAGGATCTTGTGGCCAGGTGTGCCTGGTGGCCTTCCTTGTCAGCAGATTGCAAGGAGTTTGTTAGGGAGTGTGCAATATGTGCAAAAAGCAAACCCTCCCGGCTGGCACCTGTCGGTACCTTGCAGCCTTTGCCCGGCCCGAGTGAACCGTGGACCCACCTGTCCATGGATTTTGTGGGTGAGCTTCCCAGATCTGAAGGCATGTCGGTCATTTGGGTGGTAGTCGACCGCTTCAGCAAGATGGCCCATTTCGTGCCCTTGAAAGGACTCCCCTCGGCCCAGGAATTGGCCGACTTGTTCATTGTCCACGTTTTCCGTCTGCATGGCATTCCGGAAAACATAGTGTCAGATCGGGGAGTCCAATTCGTCTCTAGATTCTGGAGGGCATTTTGCCACCAAATGGGCATGAAGCTGTCATTCTCGTCGGGCTACCACCCACAGACCAATGGTCAGACTGAACGAATCAATCAGTCATTGGAACAGTTCCTGAGATGTTACGTTGCAGAGGCGCAGAATGACTGGGTAAAATTTCTGCCCTTCGCAGAATTTGCACAGAATAATTTGAGGAGTTATTCTTCTGGATTTTCTCCCTTCCAGGTAGTGACAGGGAGATCGCCCAAATTCTCCCCATTGCCAGTAGCCTCCACTCCGTTTCCAGCTCTGGAGGTCTGGCAGAGGTAATTTAAAGACATTTGGTGGACGGTGAGAAATAATTTGGAAAAGGCATTTCAGAGTCAAAAGGGTCAAGCTGACAAGAGACGTTCTTTGGAGTGGAGGTTCCAACCAGGAGACTTGGTTTGGGTGTCCACACGTCACTTGACCTTGAGACAACCCTCAGACAAGCTTGGTCCCAGGTTTGTGGGTCCATTCCCGGTAGCTAAAAAGATAAACAACGTTACTTATACTGTTGATCTTCCCGCCAGCATGCGTGGGGTAAGGTCCTTTCACGTGTCCCTGCTTAAACCAGCAGTCCATGTGGGTCCCACTCCTCCTCCTCCTGTGATGGTGGATAGTCAACCTGAGTATGAAGTAGAGAAAATTTTGGACTCACGTATAGTGCAGAACTCAGTACAATATCTAGTGCACTGGAAGGGGTATGGTATTGAGGAAAGAATGTGGGTACCTGAGGGCCGCATGCATGCTGATAATTTGAAGAGGGAGTTCCACACTTTACATCCGGAAAAGCCTGGGAGAAGCTGTCCGGAGTCCACTCCTCGGGAGGGGGGGTACTGTGAAGAAACGCAGAAGAGCCGCCGCTATAAGTCAGCGGGAGGCGGCTCTTTCCGCGCATGGCATGGCGGAACGCAGAAAAACCGCCGCGTCTGATGCGGCGGTTAGCGCGCATGGGTCTGTTGCGCACAGTCTGATTCAGCGCGGGGAGGCCGCCACCGCCGCCGGTGCTGGTGGCGGTGCGACCAACCCCGCGCACAGGTCAGCGAGCACATTGCAAGACAGTACTGGTGTGGCTGGGACTGATAGTCCACCAAGGTTCAGAATGACGCGCGTGCGCGCAGAGAGGCAGAACTTATATGACAGTCAGAAAAGGGTCAGCTGACCAAGCCGGTCAGCTGACAACTCTGCTTCTTCTCATTGGTCCAGCACTTAGGGAGGGGCTGGAGAGTGTTTTAGTATATATACTGCTGGCTGTTCAGTTGCTGGTTGTCTGGCGTTGCGATCACTACGTGGTAGCACTTAGACCTGAGTCAGATCCTAAAGTGTGCCGGGACCAGCTGGAGCTGTAATCCTACACTTAGCTAGATTCTGTTGATAGTCTAAAGTAGTAGTTTGATTGTGATTATCTGTTATGATCTTTTGCTTGCCTGACTATTCTTCTGAACTCTGATCCTGTACCTTGCTATTCTGATATTCTGTTGCCGAACCCCGGCTCGTACTAAGACTCTGCATCTGCCTCCTGACTCTGTACCTCGATATTTCTGATACCCTGTTGCCGAACCCTGCTTGTTTATTAGACTCCGCATCTGCCTTCTGAATCTATACTGTATCTGTCTGTGTGGTAACGACCTGGCTTGTCCGATCTCGAGAACCGACCTTACTGCTAGAGGCGGTTCCCAGTCCTGGTAGTGACACTCCCTCCTGAGTGTCACTCTCGCTTTGTTTGTCCTACTCTCAGCCTGACTCCTCCTCCCGGGAGAGTCCAGGTCTTCAGAAGGAATTTGTGCAGTACTCCTTACTGCTCTGAGGCCTAGTCCTCTAAGTATTATAGTTGCACCAAACACTCTTACTCTACTCAGGTGTCCAGAGGTTAGTTTATATATCTGATTATCGGTGATACTGCAGATCATCAATAATCTGGTATATATCTGTATTCCCAGTGATACTGCAGATCACCGGTAATCAGATCCTCTCTGTGTTACACCGATCGTTACACACCTGCTGTATTCATCCTCCTGCTGTCTGTGGTCCCACCGCCAGGGTCCACACAATACATTGCCAGCTGCCAATGCCTCACGTCACTCCTCCTCCTGCTGTATTTATCCTCCTGCTGTCTGTGGTCCCACCGCCAGGGTCCACACAATACATTGCCTGCTGCCATACGTCACTCCTCCTCCTGCTGCTGCTGTATTTATCCTCCTGCTGTGTGTGGTCCCACCGCCATGGTCCACACAATACATTGCCTGCTGCCAGTGCCACACATCTCTCCTCCTCCTGCTGTATTTATCCTCCTGCTGTCTGTGGTCCCACCGCCAGGGTCCACACAATACATTGCCTGCTGCCAGTGCCACACGTCACTCCTCCTGCTGCTGTATTTAACCTCCTGCTTTCTGTGAGGTCACCACCCGGGTCCACACAATACATTGCCTGCTGCCATACGTCACTCCTCCTCCTGCTGCTGCTGTATTTATCCTCCTGCTGTCTGTTTATCCACCACCAGGTTCCACACAACACATTGCTGCTGCCTGCCATACATCACTTTTTTTGTTTTGTTTTTTAATTACACCTATTTAAATGTGATTTCCCTTTAAAAAAAAATGCATCTGAATTCCCGAACACTAATTTTTTACCGAATTTTGTTACCGACACCCGAACCGACTCCGAATCCGAACTGAAGTTCGGGGGCGAATCCGAATGTCCTTCGGACCCGAATTCAAATGTACCCGAATCAAATTTTGGTACATCTGAGCATGCCTGATTGTTATATTGACTTCATGTGTCCACCACACAGATAAGGACTCATACACACTTTGGAATTTGTACACTGTCCCTGCTCCATAGGGTTCATAAAATATATCTGTCTCACACTGCAGCTAAGTTCTGATGTCTCTATGTACAACCTAAAAAACAAAAGAGTCTTATTTTGAAAAAAAAGTTGTAGACTTTCCCTTTTCAGCAATTACTCCAAAAGGATTCCTAGATTCTTATCACACACAAGGCTAATGACCTTATGGCCTCTAATTACTTTCACAATGCAATGGAGTGGAGATTGATGTCTTACTGTTGCTGCTTCATTGAGAGCTTGTTGTCTCAATGAATTCCAAGATATATACAATAACAGTATCAATCAGTGACATTCTGAATGTTTTGCCAAAGTTACAGTGAATGAATACTATATCTTATGTTCAGCATGTCATTGTTGTTCCTCCATATAGCGTGTGCTCTCATGTAGTAAAATAATACGGCTGTGTGTGTATGTTTATGTATGTACTGGGAGCAGAGCTGCAACGAGGGACTTGTCGGCTGCAAGGGGCTGGAGGAAGCCCCGTGTAAGTTGATGTGGGGGTAGCATAGATTGCCTGACGTTTCCTTTAAGTCTAAGTGTTTTTATCTGCATGGAGAAAACACACTGGTCCTCAGTTTTTCTGTGCAGAAAGCAAGGGGGGTGGGGGCCCCATCCAAAGTTTCGCGGGGGGGGGGGCATCCATAATTTTGCAGGGGGCCCAGTGATATCTAGTTATGCCCCTGTTTGGCATCAATAATTTGCATTGAAATTAAACAAATCTGATTGGCTGTTTGTGGTTCCACTACTTGTTCAGAATTTGAACCCCAGTCACCCAATGACCAACTGTACCAGGTTTGAGGCTTGTGCCATTAACAGTGCAAGAATAGCAGCAATTAGATATTCCCCTTGAAAATCAATAGGTGAATTTTGATTGGCTTTTTTAGGCTCCACCCACTTTTATGAATAATTATCCCAGTCACCCAGCGACCAACTGTACAAAGTTTGAGAACCCTACCATTAACAGTGTCAGAATGGCTGCGGTTTACATTTTCTGTGAAATGTATTGTATTTGTCTCCGCCCACTGATGACTCAATGTTGCTCGGTTATGTATTTGGCTGGTGTTGGTCGCTTCACCTTTTTTTAACCCTAACACACAATTACTCAATGATGAAGTTTGTGAGCTTTGCAGTCTTTGGCATCAATAATTTGCATTGAAATTAAACAAATCTGATTGGCTGTTTGTGGCTCCACTACTTGTTCTTCTTTTGAACCCCAGTCACCCAATGACCAACTGTACCAGGTTTGAGGCTTGTGCCATTAACAATGCCGGCAATTAAATATTCCCCTTGAAAAACAATAGGTGAATTTTGATTGACTTTTGTAGGCTCCACCTACTTTTCTGAATTTTATTCACAGTCACCCAGTGACCAACTGTGCAAATATTGAGAACCCTACCATTAACAGTGTAAGAATGGCTGCAGTTTACATTTCCCTGTGAAATTTGTATTTGTCTCCGCCCACTTTTTGGTTATGGGAATAAAAAGTATCCTATATGTTATTCCAGGTAATGTACTATGTGTGTGTCAAATTTAATTCAGCCATTTTTGCGTGATCTAGTAACAAACATGCAAACATCCATCCTTTAAATACAAATTATTGATGCCAAAGACCGCACAGCTCACAAACTTGGTCATTGAGTAATTGTGTGTTAGTTAGAAAGAGCGGCCGCAGCCAACACCAGCCAAATACATACCCGGGAAATGCTGGGACATCAGTGGGTGGAGACAAATACGAATGTCACATGGAAAAATGTAAACTGCAGCCATTCTTACACTGTTAATTTGCACAGTTGGTCACTGGGTGACTGGGATTAATATTCAGAAAAGTGGGTGGAGCCTACAAAAGCCAATCAAAATGCAACTATTGATTTTCAAGGGGAATATTTAGTTGCTGTCATTCTTGCACTGTTAATGGCATAAGCCTCAAACCTGGTGCAGTTGATCATTGGGTGACTGTGGTTAAAGTTCAGAAAAGGGGTGGAGCTACAAACAGCCAATCAGATTTGTTTCATTTCAATGCAAATTATTGACACCAAAGACTGCAAAGCTCACAAACTAGGTGATTGAGTAATTGTGTGTAAGGGTCATCAGCTAGTCTATGAATAAAAGCTTCTCTGAGCTCTCCGACCAAAAGGCTACAGTGCTGTTTTCTGAAGCACTTACCTCAACATGTATCTCACTGCTTCTTGTTTGCTTTACTTCAGGACAGTTCAAAGGGTCATTAGCTCTGCTCTGTTTCATAGTTTAAAATACAGACTGCAGTTTGTAAACTGCAAATATCAGAGAATGATACAATGTGATAAAAAAGCAATATAACTGACTAGCCGACCCGCGGCGTAGCATACACCGCATAAGGGGGTAGAGGGCAGGAAGGGGGTATTGGGCACAGCGGCGGGGAGGGTGGTCAGACCCCCCCTCACCTGGGTCCCCCATGTGCGCTTCCCCTGCAGCTTAAGCTTAGCTGGACCCCCCTCTCTCACCTGGGTCCCCCATGTGCGCTCCAGCTTAAGCTCAGCAGGACTCCCCCCCCCCTCACCTGGGTCCCCATGCGTGCTCCCCCTTCTGCTTAAGCTCAGCTGCAGCTGCCACTATTAGTAAGAGGCAGCGGGCGGGGATGACTCACCTCCAGGCACGTGCACAGGGGAGGGCTCTGGGTGCTCAAGCACCCCCCTTTTTGTTACAGACATCATTGTGGCCCTTCCCCCAGACTTCTACTTTAGCTGCTCAGGCAGGGACTGGCCAGGAGTAAAGGAGGAGATTTCCACCAGGCTGTCTCCCCTTGTTCATTTCACCAGGGTCAGGATCGGTGTGCACTTACTGCTGCACACTTAGCTCTCAGCCTCAGTGTTTGTAGCTGACAAGGCCAGTGCAGAGGAGTTGCAGGGAACTGGCAGAGCTGAATTCCTGCTTCCTCTCCTTCATGCCCCCTCCTATTTCAGCTAGGCTTCTGTAACTCCGCCCCCGATCTAGAGTCTCCCGTTGGAAGCTGCACAGTGCACACACACAGCACACTCCACAGAAGGCTGGCTGCTGCAGGGTTGACTGAGCCACCACGAGGATCCTGCAGGGACACACGTCACACCACAGTGAGGTGACACAGAGAGAAGAGTGTCTGTAGCTGCTATGTCAGGAAATGCAGACGTGTGTATAGTATATGGGGCATTATAGTGACTTATTGGTGGAGGGTAGTGGCTGAAATATGGTGGGCAGTGGCATCACTAAGTCAGTTTATAAACTGCAGCAGTAGTTCCCCAAACCTCTCTCCTTCACCACAGAACTTGTAGCTAATATTTGGTAGGAAACTTACCTGTACCTGTAACACTAGTGAATAGAGAAGATTGGGCAGTGATCTGGCAATTGCTTCTTCACAACTGTCAGTGCACTAGAGAGCAGGGAAGTCCTGGGTGCTGGGAGAGGAGGCTTGGAGGAGCAGAGTGCAAAGGCAGAAGCACTGAAGAGGAGGGAGAGCCTAATCCAGGGGTCTGCAACCTTTAAGACATAAAGAGCCACTTGGACCCGTTTACGAAAAGAGAAAAAAACTGGGAGCCGCAAAACCATTATAAAACAAATCTAACACTGCATATATTGTTTCTTACCTTAATGCTATATACAGGATCAGATATGACCCCAATATGCACAAATTGTTAGCAGATATGACCCCAATATGCACAAATAGTTAGCAGATATGACCCCAATATGCACAAATCCTTCAGCAGATCTGACCTCAATATGCACAAATCGTTAGCAGATATGACCCCAATATGCACAATCCTTCAGCAGATCTGACCCCAATATGTACAATCCTTCAGCAGATCTGACCCCAATATGCACAATCCTTCAGCAGATCTGACCCCAATATGCACAATCCTTCAGCAGATCTGACCCCAATATGCACAATCCTTCAACAGATATGAAAAGAAAAACCCATTTACTCACCTAGTCAGAAGACCTCCTGTCACGATCTCCTCCTGTCCCGACCTCCGGTCCCGACCTCCTTGTGGCGTGCAACTCCCACGATCCTCTTCCTTCCCGACGTCACTTCCTGCCTGCATTACACTGCAGTGCTATGGGAAAATGGCCGCCCGAAGCCCTGCACTGCACCGGTCCGGCGGCCTCTCTGATAGGCTGCTGGCCAGCAGCAGCACACGTCACACGTGCGCCGCAGCCAGTGACACACACTACCGAAGCCACAGCTGAGCCGCGGCCTAGGAGCCGCGGCAAAGGTGAAAAAGAGCCGCATGCGGCTCTGGAGCCGCGGGTTGCCGACCCCTGGCCTAATCTGATGTCACACAGGTATCTGTCAGACAAGCTGAGACCTTCAGTTCACACACATCAAGGTCCTCACAGCATTGTATCTTCTTCCCCCTTCCTTTTGAACCTATGCTGAGCCTTAAGGTACATGGTCTGATTTTTCCAAATGACCGGTGGTTTGGACTGGTCATTTGGACGTCAAATCGGGAGTGGGTACAAAGGATCACCCGGCTGATTTTGACAGATCCACTAAAACCAGCCTTATCAGCCGAACGATCGTTTGTACACGTGCACGATTTGACGTCCAAATGACCTGTCCTTTGAAAAAATAAGACGTGTGTAAGTACCTTTATGATTCCACAAAAGCTGCCTTCATCTGTTACAGGTTTTGAAGGGAAACATGAGGACTCATTTCCACTTGGGGAAATTTGCAGCATTTCCCTGGACATGATTTCAGACATGGAATTGTGGCCTGTTGAATTCAATAGACTGCTTCCAAATTCTCATGCGGGGATAAATTAGTGCCAGCTGTATTTTATTTGCATACTGCATCCATCTCCATAGCTGTGGGCAGCACAGTGGCATAGTGCATAGCAATCCTGCCTTGCAGCACTGGGTCTCCAGTTCAAATCCCTAGAACTATCTGCACAGAGTTAATATGTTCTCCGTGTCTACGTGGGTTTCCCCCAGGCGCTGTAGTTTCCTCCTGCATCCCAAAAACATACAGATAAGGTAATTGGCTTCTTCCCAAAAATTGGCCCTAGACTGCAATGGGCACAACTATGGACATCTTCTGCAACGCTTCATGCAGAAGATGTCAGAGTCAATAATAATAATAATAATAATTCATGCAGTATTCACTGGCTGTTTATGACAGATGCAGGACCTAGGCGACAACAACATTGAGGAACTTCCAAGAAGCTTTGCATCTGCATGGCAACCGCACCACATAAAAACCTGATGTTATGTAACAGACACACGGCTGCCAGGGAGAGCAACAAGCAGGCCAACCGGCAGAGAAGGGAGTGTGGCTACTGGTGACAGGGCTGACAGTGACTGCATAGCAATGCGGCACCTCTGTCACTCGCACTGTGGGAGAGGGCAGGCACCTGACTGTTGACTTTACTACTTGCTAGCACTGTGACGGGGTAGGGGGCAGTCTTATTGGAAGAAGATGCCACTGCAGAGAAAAGGGGGGGGCCCATTTTTTAAATTTGAGCACCCCCCACTTAAGGATCCTCTGCACGGCCCTGCTCACCTCTTCCACGTTCCAGCGTGCGTTCCATTGTCGTCACTTCCTGCAATACTACCCACTGTATTGGAGTCATTTGCCTTCTTAAAACAGAAGGAAATTTGTAATAATTCAGCTATAAGTGATCATTTGTGGTTACCCACGATGCACTGCTACTAAATATGCAGATTATCCCTTTTCACCCTTGGTAAGCCAAGCAAGCATCCAGAACTGCTGGTGTATAGCAAGCATATAGCTTTAAATTTTACACAGTAATATCAAACCCACATGTAGACAGCCTGTTTCAGACTTTTAGTCTTCAGCAGTACTTGGCAGGGATTGACGTGGCTGTATGAGATAGGGCTTGGACCAGTACAACAGAGTAACCAAGCAGCTCAGGGTGACCCAAACCTCTCGCAATGTATAGGGGGATAAAAGGGACCAAAAAGACCTCAACCTAAAAAAAAAACAAAGCTTGGTGTAATTTGCCTTCTTAGAACAGAAGGACATCTGCAATAATTCAGCTATAAGTGAACATTTGTGGTTACCCACAATGCACTGCTACTAAATATGCAAATTATCCCTTTTCACCCTTGGTAAGTCAAGCAAGCATCTAGAACCGCTGGTGTATTAGTGTTGTCTGGATCATGAACGATTCGGATCTTTGATCCAAATCCTTTTTGTGAGTCGAATCATCCGGATCATCACAGTGAACGATGCGGATCTAAGTGGAATAAGCAGGAAGTGCAGCGAAGAGTTAGGGATGGAGTGAGAGAGGCAACTCCTCCCAGCTGAGCTCACTGAGGGATCAGGTTACAGGCACCACAGGCAGCAGCTCTTGGTTACAAAGTTAACTCCTTGTCTCACACGCCAAATATCACTGCTGGCAATGTGTACTACTACTCACACACCAAATATCACTGCTGGCAATGTGTACTACTACTCACACACCAAATATCATTGCTGGCAATGTGTACTACTACTCACACACCCACTATCAGGCCCAGTGCACACCAAAAACGCTAGCAGATCTGCAAAATGCTAGCGTTTTTTGGAGCAGATTTTCAGAGCAATTCTAGGCATGTTTAGAGACGTTTTATAAACTTGCCTAGCGGTTTTAGGAGCATTTTCGGGTAGCAGATTACAAATATTATTACGGCCCATCCACACCTATAATCACAAACCTTTGCGGGAGTGATTTTCCCGCAATTAACACGGAAAAATCACTGGACACTGCGGCGGTTTTGGAGCGATCGCGATTAGCGTGCTTTGCACGCTAATCACAATCGCTAAACGCAAATCGCCGGCAAACGGCTGCATGAAACGTGTTGGCGGTTATTGCTAACCACAAACGCAGCAGTGAAAACACTGCCATTTGCAACAATGTGTAGCAGTTTTTACTAAACTGCTAGCGGTTTGCCATGAGTGGCTTTAGCATATAGCATATATCTTTAATTTTAACACAGTCATATCAATCCCACATGTGACAGCCTATTTTAGACTTTTAGTCCTCATCAGTACATAGCAGGGGTCAGTATGGCTTTATGTGATAGGATTTGGACCAGTACAACAGAGTAACCAAGCAGCTCGGGGTGACCCAAACTACTAAGAATGTATAGTGGGATAAAAAGAACCAAAAAACCCTTCTACTAAAAAAAAGCAAAGCTTGGTGTAATTTGCCTTCTTAAAACAGAAACAAATCTGCAATAATTCAGCTATAAGTGAACATCTGTGGTTACCCACAATGCACTGCTACTGAATATGCAAATTATCCCTCTTCACCCTTGGTTTGATATGGCACTACTTCTTCTTGCTTAGACCAGCCCCTTCTTCTTGCTTGGACCAGCCCTGGGGGCAGGGCGCTACTTCTTCTTCTTGCAGGAAGGTTGAGGCACTTACTCTATTATATATATATAGATAATAAAAATATGAGAATATTGTCTTGTCTACTAATGTTCTATGAATCATCCGAACTACACATACAATTCATCATAATATTTTTTTTTTTTATTATTTACTTTAGTTTCACTTTAATTGACATTGAATCCACATAAAATCAAATCCCTGAAATAACTATTTACATAAAACACTCCTGGGCGGTCCAGGAAGGGGTGCTAGCTGATTGTCTGTAGAGATGTCGCGAACCTCCGATTTTCGGTTTGCGAACCTTCGCGGAAGGTTCGGTTCACGGAAAAGTTTGCGAACCGCAATAGACTTCAATGGGGATGCGAACTTTAAAAAATAGAAAAAATTATGCTGGCCACAAAAGTGATGGAAAAAGATGTTTCAAGGGATCTAACACCTGGAGGGGGGCATGGCGGAGTGGGATATATGGCCAAAGTCCCGGGGAAAAATCTGGATGTGATGCAAAGCAGCATTTTAAGGGCAGAAATCACATTGAATGCTAAATTGCAGGCCTAAAGTGCTTTCAAACATCTTGCATGTGTATACATCAATCAGGGAGTGTAATTAGAGTTCTGCTTCACACTGACACACCAAACTCAATGTGTAACGCACCGCAAACAGCTGTTTGCGTAGTGACGGCCGTGCTGGACTGATGCGCAACATGGCCAGAGTGTAGGCCGTGGCGGTTTTCCAGCCCATATGGTCACTGGGCTGTGGTAGCTCAATGATAGAACAACAGTGACTGTCCAGCTGATCAAATTTGGTCTGTCCACAATGAAGCAACGACCTTATTATCTTCTTGCATGTAGGTAGGCATAGGTAGGAGTCCCAGTATAGGTAGGTAGGCATAGGTAGAAGTCCCAGTATAGGTAGGTAGGCATAGGTAGGAGACCCAGTACAGGTAGGTAGGCATAGGTAGGAGACCCAGTATAGGTAGGTAGGCATAGGTAGGAGACCCAGTATAGGTAGGAAGGCATAGGTAGGAGTCCCAGTATAGGTAGGTAGGCATAGGTAGGAGTCCCAGTATAGGTAGGTAGGTGCCTCAGTAGTTAGCTAGGCATAGGTAGGAGACCCAGTATAGGTAGGTAGGCATAGGTAGGAGACCCAGTATAGATAGGTAGGCATAGTTTGGAGTCCCAGTATAGGTAGGTAGGCATAGGTAGGTGCCTCAGTAGTTAGCTAGGCATAGGTAGGACACCCAGTATAGGTAGGTAGGCATAGGTAGGAGTCCCAGTATAGGTAGGTAGGCATAGGTAGGAGACCCAGTATAGGTAGGTAGGCATAGGTAGGAGACCCAGTATAGGTAGGTAGGCATAGGTAGGAGACCCAGTATAGGTAGGTAGGCATAGATAGGAGTCCCAGTATAGGTAGGTAGGCATAGGTAGGTGCCTCAGTAGTTAGCTAGGCATAGGTAGGAGACCCAGTATAGGTAGGTAGGCATAGGTAGGAGTCCCAGTATAGGTAGGTAGGCATAGGTAGGAGACCCAGTATAGGTAGGTAGGCATAGGTAGGAGACCCAGTATAGGTAGGTAGGCATAGGTAGGTGTCCCAACAATCAGCCAGGAGCAAGCCAAGAGCCTAACTAATCTTTCCCTAGGAGAAAAAATCTGCAGCAGCTCTCCCTAGTCTGTCTATTTGCTAAATGGCTAGAAAAATGCACATAAGTCGGCACTGCTGACAATTCGTGGTTTAATCTTCACAAGTGGCATACATTGTAAGGTTCATAGATAGAACAAAAGTTGAACATACCATATTGCTGGAGGCTGTGAGCTGGTGGTGGGTGCAGGGCACAGAGTAGCCTTACGGCCGTTTCGCGCTGGCAATGCGTAGAAGCGCATTGCCAGCGCGAAACGGCCGTAAGGCTACTCTGTGCCCTGCACCCACCACCAGCTTACAGCCTCCAGCAATATGGTATGTTCAACTTTTGTTCTATCTATGAACCTTACAATGTATGCCACTTGTGAAGATTAAAACACGAATTGTCAGCAGTGCCGACTTATGTGCATTTCTCTAGCCATTCTCCATTGATCCTATATACAAGCCAGAGCACGCTGCCTATGTGGAAAAGAGGCTGTAGCTTCTGCCAAGATCCCTCTCCTACGCTTAGTGTACTGTAGTGCCAACCTCTTCCTGCTCCCCTCCCCTCTTCAACTCTGTCTATTTGCTGCAGGGACACGAGTGAGTGTCATGGCCAGCGAGCCTGCCTTATATAAGGGGGGGTGGGGCTCCAGGGCTTAGTGTAGCCTGAATGGCTACAATGTGCCTGCTGACTGTGATGCAGAGGGTCAAATTTGACCCTCATAGTGCATTATGGGGCGAATCGAACGTCCGCAAAAGTTCGCCTGTTGCAGGCGAACGCGAACCCCCAAAGTTCGCCTGGAACCGTTCGCAGGCAAACCGTTCACTACATCTCCCATGTGTCTGCAGACTGTGAGGTAAGGGGTCAAAGTTTAGCTCAATGATGATGTATAGGGGTCGAATCGAACACGCCAAATGTTTGCTGTTCTCCATGAATGCGAACAGTGGATGTTCACAGAATACTGCTTGCCGGCGAACAGTTCGGGCCATCTCTAGTCATTACCCCTGAAATGGTCTTACCAACTCTACTCCAGCAAAGTCATAATGTTGTATGAATAATTCTGCACATGATGGTATGAAATATGAATATAGAAACTTGTTGCATCTCTAAAAGATGAGATAAGGCCTCTTTTCCATGCCATATTGAGTGGGGAATGAAAACCCGACCTGTTCGGAGGGGTCGGGAGTCAGGACCCGACCGGGGCCGGTATTACTGCGGGAGCCATGGGGGAATGAACGGGAGGGCGCGGATGGCGTCCTCCATGGATCTGGATTATGAAAAGGTATTTAACTTTTTTCACATTTGTGGCCTCGTAAGTCCTTTAAATATTGTTTCCTGCTATCTTTTTAACATATCCTGCAAATTTGGTGTTGCTAGGATGTAAGGGGCTTTTGCTATTAACTGCTAAAGTCGGTGGGTGATGATAACCAACCAGAATTATAGGGGTGCAAAAGTGATGAATTCTGCCATAGGCTTCCATTAGGCTCCCTATTTCACTTTCAAAAATCTCACACATTTTCAAAGGGCAATTGCTCAGCAGTGGCAAATTTTCTAGCATTGTAGGAACTGTTAGGGGGATCATAACTGGTAAATTTCGGGCCCCTAGGCCAAAGAGGTCATAGCCTAGGGTCACAAAAACCTGTTTATTTGGGCAATTTCAATGGTGGCGAGTCTGACGTACATAAATCGCAGCAATGGCCGTTAGCAACGTCTGAATCTCACGAAATGTCTCATGCAGGTAGAAGACATATTGTTAGACTTGGGCTCCAAGGATGGGTTCCCTACATCTCTGCAAACCTGAGTTACAGGGGTCCAAAATTGGTAAAATCCCCCATAGGCTTTAATTGGGCCTCCTATTTACAGTTCCAAAATCTCACATCTTTTCAAAGGGCAATTGCTCAGCAGTGGCAAATTTTCTAGCATTGTAGGAACTGTTAGGGGGATCATAACTGGTGAGTTTCGGGCCCCTAGGCCGAAGAGGTCATAGCCTAGGGTCACAAAAACCTGTTTATTTGGGCAATTTCAATGGTGGCGAGTCTGACGTACATAAATCGCAGCAATGGCCGTTAGCAACGTCTGAATCTCACAAAATGTCTCATGCAGGTAGAAGACATATTGTTAGACTTGGGCTCCAAAGATGGGGTCCCTACATCTCTGCAAACCAGAGTTACAGGGCTCCAAAATTGGTAAAATCCCCCATAGGCTTTAATTGGGCCTCCTATTCACAGTTCCAAAATCTCACATCTTTTCAAAGGGCAATTTCTCAGCAGTGGCAAATTTTCTAGCATTGTAGGAACTGTTAGGGGGATCATAACTGGTGAGTTTCGGGCCCCTAGGCCGAAGAGGTCATAGCCTAGGGTCACAAAAACCTGTTTATTTGGGCAATTTCAATGGTAGTGATCCTGACGTACATAAATCGCAGCCATGGCCGTTAGCAATGTCTGAATTTCAGGAAATGTCTCATGCAGGTAGAAGACATATTGTTAGACTTGGATTCCAAAGATGGGGTCCCTACATCTCTGCAAACCAGAGTTACAGGGGTGCAAAATTAGTAAAATCCCCCATAGGCTTTCATTGGCTCCCTATTTCACTTTCCAAAATCTCACACCTTTTCAAAGGGCAATTGCTCAGCAGTGGCAAATTTTCTAGCATTGTAGGAACTGTTAGGGGATCATAACTGGTCAGTTTCGGGCCCCTAGGCCGAAGAGGTCATAGCCTAGGGTCACAAAAACCTGTTTATTTGGGCAATTTCAATGGTGGCGAGTCTGACGTACATAAATCGCAGCCATGGCCGTTAGCAACGTCTGAATCTCACGAAATGTCTCATGCAGGTAGAAGACATATTGTTAGACTTGGGCTCCAAAGATGGGTTCCCTACATCTCTGCAAACCAGAGTTACAGGGGTCCAAAATTGGTAAAATCCCCCATAGGCTTTCATTGGGCCTCCTATTTACAGTTCCAAAATCTCACATCTTTTCAAAGGGCAATTGCTCAGCAGTGGCAAATTTTCTAGCATTGTAGGAACCGTTAGGGGGATCATAACTGGCGAGTTTCGGGATTTTACCAATTTTGGACCCCTGTAACTCTGGTTTGCAGAAATTTAGGGACCCCATCTTTGGAGTCCAAGTCTAACAATATGTCTTCTACCTGCATGAGACATTTCGTGAAATTCAAACGTTGCTAACGGCCATGACAGCGATTTATGTAAGTCAGCATCACTACCATTGAAATTGCCCAAATAAACAGGTTTTTGTGATCCTAGGCTATGACCTCATTGGCCTAGGGGCCCGAAACTCACCAGTTATGATCCCCCTATCAGTTCCTACTATGCTAGAAAATTTGCCAATGCTGAGCAATTGCCCTTTGAAAAGGTGTGAGATTTTGGAAAGTGAAATAGGGAGCCAATGAAAGCCTATGAGGGATTTTACTAATTTTGCACCCCTGTAACTATGGTTTGCAGAGATGTAGGGACCCCATCTTTGGAATCCAAGTCTAACAATATGTCTTCTACCTGCATGATACATTTCGTGAAATTCAGACGTTGCTAATGGCCATGGCTGCGATTTATGTACGTCAGCATCACTACCATTGAAATTGCCCAAAAAAACAGGTTTTTGTTACCCTAGGCTATGACCTCTTCGGCCTAGGGGCCCGAAACTCACCAGTTATGACCCCCCTAACAGTTCCTACAATGCTAGAAAATTTGCCACTGCTGAGCAATTGCCCTTTGAAAAGATGTGAGATTTTGGAAAGTGAAATAGGGAGCCAATGAAAGCCTTTGGGGGATTTTAATAATTTTGCACCCCTGTAACTATGGTTTGCAGAGATGTAGGGACCCCATCTTTGGAATCCAAGTCTAACAATATGTCTTCTACCTGCATGAGACATTTCGTGAGATTCAGACGTTGCTAATGGCTTTGCTGCGATTTATGTACGTCAGACTCGCCACCATTGAAATTGCCCAAATAAACAGGTTTTTGTGACCCTATTCTATGACCTCTTCGGCCTAGGGGCCCGAAACTCACCAGTTATGATCCCCCTAACAGTTCCTACAATGCTAAAAAATTTGCCACTGCTGAGCAATTGCCCTTTGAAAAGGTGTGAGATTTTGGAAAGTGAAATAGGGAGCCAATGAAAGCCTATGGGGGATTTTACTAATTTTGCACCCCTGTAACTCTGGTTTGCAGAGATGTAGGGACCCCATCTTTGGAATCCAAGTCTAACAATATGTCTTCTACCTGCATGAGACATTTCGTGAAATTCAGACGTTGCTAATGGCCATGGCTGCGATTTATGTACGTCAGCATCACTACCATTGAAATTGCCCAAATAAACAGGTTTTTGTGACCCTAGGCTATGACCTCTTTGGCCTAGGGGCCTGAAACTCACCAGTTATGATCCCCCTAACAGTTCCTACAATGCTAGAAAATTTGCCACTGCTGAGCAATTGCC
The DNA here is from genome assembly GCF_040937935.1 of Hyperolius riggenbachi. Lineage (NCBI taxonomy): Eukaryota > Metazoa > Chordata > Amphibia > Anura > Hyperoliidae > Hyperolius > Hyperolius riggenbachi. The sequence goes on along the minus strand of NC_090646.1, from coordinate 43,353,088 downwards.
CTTTGAAAAGGTGTGAGATTTTGGAAAGTGAAATAGGGAGCCAATGAAAGACTTTGGGGGATTTTACTAATTTTGGACCCCTTTAACTCTGGTTTGCAGAGATGTAGGGACCCCATCTTTGGAATCCAAGTCTAACAATATGTCTTCTACCTGCATGAGACATTTCGTGAGATTCAGACGTTGCTAACGGCCATTGCTGCGATTTATGAACGTCAGACTCGCCACCATTGAAATTGCCCAAATAAACAGGTTTTTGTGACCCTAGGCTATGACCTCTTCGGCCTAGGGGCCCGAAACTCACCAGTTATGATCCCCCTAACAGTTCCTACAATGCTAAAAAATTTGCCACTGCTGAGCAATTGCCCTTTGAAAAGGTGTGAGATTTTGGAAAGTGAAATAGGGAGCCAATGAAAGCCTATGGGGGATTTTACCAATTTTGCACCCCTGTAACTCTGGTTTGCAGAGATGTAGGGACTCCATCTTTGGAATCCAAGTCTAACAATATGTCTTCTACCTGCATGAGACATTTCGTGAAATTCAGACGTTGCTAACGGCCATGGCTGCGATTTATGTACGTCAGCATTACTACCATTGAAATTGCCCAAATAAACAGGTTTTTGTGACCCTAGGCTATGACCTCTTCGGCCTAGGGGCCCGAAACTCACCAGTTATGACCCCCCTAACAGTTCCTACAATGCTAGAAAATTTGCCACTGCTGAGCAATTGCCCTTTGAAAAGGTGTGACATTTTGGAAAGTGAAATAGGGAGCCAATGAAAGCCTATGGGGGATTTTACCAATTTTGGACCCCTTTAACTCTGGTTTGCAGAGATGTAGGGACCCCATCTTTGGAGTCCAAGTCTAACAATATGTCTTCTACCTGCATGAGACATTTCGTGAAATTCAGATGTTGCTAACGGCCATGGCTGCGATTTATGTACGTCAGCATCACTACCATTGAAATTGCCCAAATAAACAAGTTTTTTTGACCCTAGGCTATGACCTCTTCGGCCTAGGGGCCCGAAACTCACCAGTAATGATCCCCCTAACAGTTCCTACAATGCTAGAAAATTTGCCACTGCTGAGCAATTGCCCTTTGAAAAGATGTGAGATTTTGGAAAGTGAAATAGGGAGCCAATGAAAGCCTTTGGGGGATTTTACTAATTTTGCATCCCTGTAACTCTGGTTTGCAGAGATGTAGGGACCCCATCTTTGGAATCCTAGTCTAACAATATGTCTTCTACCTGCATGAGACATTTCGTGAGATTCAGACGTTGCTAACGGCCATTGCTGCAATCTATGTACGTCAGACTCGCCACCATTGAAATTGCCCAAATAAACAGGTTTTTGTGACCCTAGGCTATGACCTCTTCGGCCTAGGGGCCCGAAACTCACCAGTTATGATCCCCCTAACAGTTCCTACAATGCTAGAAAATTTGCCACTGCTGAGCAATTGCCCTTTGAAAAGATGTGAGATTTTGGAACTGTAAATAGGAGGCCCAATGAAAGCCTATGGGGGATTTTACCAATTTTGGAGCCCTGTAACTGTGGTTTGCAGAGATGTAGGGAACCCATCTTTGGAGCCCAAGTCTAACAATATGTCTGCTACCTGCATGAGACATTTCGTGAGATTCAGACGTTGCTAACGGCCATGGCTGCGATTTATGTACGTCAGACTCGCCACCATTGAAATTGCCCAAATAAACAGGTTTTTGTGACCCTAGGTTATGACCTCTTTGGCCTAGGGGCCCGAAACTCACCAGTTATGATCCCCCTAACAGTTCCTACAATGCTAGAAAATTTGCCACTGCTGAGCAATTGCCCTTTGAAAAGATATGAGATTTTGGAATTTGAAATAGGGAGCCAATGAAAGCCTATGGGGGATTTTACTACTTTTGCACCCCTGTAACTCTAGTTTGCAGAGATGAATGGAACCCATCTTTGGAGTCCAAGTCTAACAATATATCTTCTACCTGCATGAGACATTTCGTGAGATTCAGACGTTGCTAACGGCCATGGCTGCGATTTATGTACGTCAGACTCGCCACCATTGAAATTGCCCAAATAAACAGGTTTTTGTGACCCTAGGCTATGACCTCTTCGACCTAGGGGCCCCGAAACTCACCAGTTATGATCCCCCTAACAGTTCCTACAATCCTAGAAAATTTGCCACTGCTGAGCAATTGCCCTTTGAAAAGATGTGAGATTTTTTAACTGTAAATAGGAGGCCCAATGAAAGCCTATGGGGGATTTTACCAATTTTGGAGCCCTGTAACTCTGGTTTGCAGAGATGTAGGGAACCCATCTTTGGAGCCCAAGTCTAACAATATGTCTTCTACTTGCATGAGACATTTTGTGAGATTCAGACGTTGCTAACGGCGATGGCTGCGATTTATGTACAGTACATCAGAGTCGCCACCATTGAAATTGCCCAAATAAACAGGTTTTTGTGACCCTAGGCTATGACCTCTTTGGCCTAGGGGCCCGAAACTCACCAGTTATGATCCCCCTAACAGTTCCTACAATGCTAGAAAATTTGCCACTGCTGAGCAATTGCCCTTTGAAAAGATGTGAGATTTTGGAAAGTGAAATAGGGAGCCTAATGGAAGCCTTAGCAGAATTCAGCACTTTTGCACCCCTATAATTCTGGTTGGTTATCATCACCCGCCGACTTTAGCAGTTAATAGCAAAGGCCCCTTACATACTAGCAACACCAAATTTGCAGGATATGTTAAAAAGATAGCAGGAAACAATATTTAAAGGACTTTCGAGGCCACAGATGTGAAAGAAAGTTAAATACCTTTTCATAATCCAGATCCATGGAGGACGCCATCCGCGCCCTCCCGTTCATTCCCCCATGGCTCCCGCAGTAATACCGGCCCCGGTCGGGTCCCGACTCCCGACCCCTCCGAACAGGTCGGGCTCTCATTCCCTCCTCAATATGGCCGCCACAGATTGCCGCGGCTGCGCAGTCCGCACAGACGCGATTGCACCTGCGCAGCTCTAGGGCCTCCTCCTGCCGCGTCATCAATATGCGTGCATACATCGGACGCATCGGGAAGAGGACCTAGAGCTGCGCAGCTGCAATCGCATCTATGCGGACTGCGCAGCCGCGGCAATCTGTGGCGGCCATACTGAGGGGGGAATGAGAACCCGACCCGTTTGGAGGGGTCGGGACCCGAACGGGGTCGGTATTACTGTGGGTGCCATGGCGGAATGAACGGGGTGGTGCGTGTGTGTATATATATATATATATATATATAGATATATATATATATATATATATGTGTATATATATATATATATATATATATATATATAATTTTATTTTTTTATTATTATTTTTATGTGCTGAGTGTGGGAAATCTGAAAAAAAATGACGTGGGGTCCCCCCTCCAGAGCCTCTGTAACCCCTTGTCCCCCATGCAGGCTGGGATAACCAGAATGCGGAGCCCCGGCTGACTGGGGCTTCACACACTGAGCTATACCAGCCCGCATGGTCCATGGTATGGGGGGCTCCGGGGGGTGGAGGGGCAGCCAAGCCTTCCCCTCCCCCCCGGAGCCCTTGTCCAATCCATGGACAAGGGACTCTTCCCCACCTCCGGTGCCCCAGGAGGAGGTGGGGGCGACGACTCCCTGGGGGGGGTTCATGGTGGCATCTGGGAGTCCCCTTTAAGAAGGGGACCCCAGATGCCCACCCCCTCCCAGAAGAAATGAGTATAGAGGTACAAAGTACCCCTTACCCATTTCCACAAAGGGTTAAATGAAATAAAAACACAACCACGAAAAAAGTCCTTTAATTTTATTAATTAACCAGAAATACTTACCTGTACCTTTAAAAAAAATTTCCCACGCCAATATCCACGGTAATTGATCCAACGAACTGTATCCTCTTATGCTGCGATCTTCTATTAAGTTGATTGAAGATCTCCGAAGCCCCCCACCCACATAGCAGAGAATGCGTCCTTTCGGATGCATAGCTGCTAGCTCCCGCTGTCTCTCCCTACCTGCCTGCCTGCACATGTCAACCCCCACCTAGGCTGGCACCTAGTGCACCCACGGGTGCGCTGGGTGCCAGCCTAGGTGGGGGTTGACAGGTGCAGGCAGGTGGGGAGAGACAGCAGCGGGAGCCAGAAGCTTCATGTCCTTCCGAGGATGCATTCTCTGCTATACTAACGGCTCATGAATGAGCCGGATCTTTTTAATGAATCGGTTCTTTTTTATGAATCAACTCTTTTTTTTTTTTACTTTAAAATCGATTTTCTCAAAAACTATAAGGTCTTTTTGAAAAAAAAAATGTCCTCTTGTTCCCACTGTTCTTCTTAACATTCCCAGTAATTTTGGTTTTGCTAGCTTTTAAAGGGGCTTTGTAATTAACCATTAAAGTCGGCGGGGGTATATTTTCCCACGGTCAGAAGGAGAATTTACATTGAAACTTTAAAATTGATTTTCTCAAAAACTATAAGGTCTTTTTGAAAAATGTGTTTTTCCTTTTATTCCCACTGTTCTCCTTAACATTTTCTGCAAGTTTGGGGTTTCTATCTTTTAAAGCGGCTTTGCTATTAACTGCTAAAGTCGGCGGGCGCTTAATTTTCCCACGGTCAGAAGGAGTTACTTTAAAATTGATTTTCTCAAAAACTATAAGGTATTTTTGAATTTCCCCCCCCCTCTTGTAGTCACTGAAAGATCTCAGGTGTTAGACACCTTGAAACATCTTTTCCATCACTTTTGTGGCCAGCATAAATGTTTCTAGTTTTCAAAGTTCGCCTCCCCATTGAAGTCTATTGCGGTTCGCGAACTTTTATGCGAACCGAACCTTCCGTGAAGGTTCGCGAACGGGGTTCGCGAACCGAAAATCGGAGGTTCGCAACATCTCTAGGCAGTATAAGTGTATGAAGGTTGGTTACGCATAGAGTGTTCATTACGGTGGGGGATGTACTGGGGATAACCAAAAGATTGCCCTGCGTTTAGGCTGTATGTGGTAACAGGCGGGAACTTAGATACGTGATAGGAAATCCCCGGGGGGGTCGGGGGCGGGGAGGGATATGAGCATGATTAATGTATTGATTTATAAGTAAGACCTGCTATGTTTTATTATTATTTTTATATTTTAAACTGTCTATGTTAATTTAAATGTAGGAAAATGTATACGTGATGAATCCCGAGTAGTAGGAAATTGGTAGCAGGATATGTTATCTGAAGCCCGGTCCAGTGCTCTGCCCAGCACGCTCACGATCCTATGACGTACAGCCTAGTCGGGGCGAGTGAGAGGTGGGCGGGGATCTGCAGACAAATGCCTGCAGTCGAGTGTGTACGTCAGAGCCCCTGATGAGTCACGCCTCTAGTGACGAAACACGTAGGGTGGAGCTAAGTGACGTACACGCTACCAGTATCAGGAACTACTACGAGCGGCTCGGGAGCGGTGACGGGCAGAGAACTGAAACGCCGGCCGATGGAGTTGTGAGATATGCCTAATGTTTTTATGTATTTGGTACGCATACTTTTATTGGGGCTGAGTTGGCCATATTAAAAAGCTATATTACGCTATGGGAAGTGCTCTTCCTCTTTTATGTTTGTAGATGCTGGATATTATGTGATACGCTTATTATCAAGAAGCCTGACGGTGAGCAGGGAACTAAGGGGGTAGTGAGTGTCCCCTCCCCTGTTTTGGTGACAGCAACTCCGCACAGTGTGTGTGTTTACACAGAAGGGTGTACTGTTCTGGAGATAGCTCACTATGTTTGTTTATTTCCTCTCTCCCAGGCATATCGAATAATAGGAGGTTGCAATAGGAAATTTAACCGGATGCGCAGCTGTGACTCTGTTATACACCTGGCTATACTGGGGACACCTATACACCTGGCTATACTGGGGACACCTATAGATCTGGCTGCATATACTGGGGACACCTTTTCACATTGCTACATATACTGGGAATACCTATAAACCTTGCTACATATGCTGGGAACACCTAACGACCTGGCTATCTAAACTGGAGACACCTATAGATCTGGCTATCTGTACTGGGGACACCTATAGACCTGGCTACCTATTCTGGAGACACCTGTAGACCTGGATATCTATACTGGGGACACCCATAGACCTTGCTACCTATTCTGGGGACACCTATAGTCCTGGCTTCCTATTCTGGGGACACCTATAGACCTAACTATCTAAACTGGGGACACCTATAGACCTGGTTATCTATTCTGGGGACACCTATAGACCTGGCTACTTATACTGGGGACACATATAGACCTAGATACCTGTACTGGGAACACCAATACACCTGGTTACTTCCACTGAGGACACCTTTAGACCTGTTACCTATACTGGGGGCACCTATTTTGGGGTACCTGCTGCCAGATTAACTATTTTTAGGGAACCGCTGCTGCTAGATTAAGTGTATTTTGGGGAACAGCTGCCAAATTATGTGTATTTTTGGGGAACCAATGCCAGAGTGTGTATGTTGGGGGAACCGCTGCTTCCAGATTATGTGTATTTTGGGGGAACCACTGCTGCAAGATTACATGTATTTTGGGTGATCCGCTGCCAGATTATGCATATTTTGGGCAACCGCTGCCAAATTATGTGTATGTTAGGGAAACTGCTGCTGCCAGATTACGTCTACTTTGGTGGAACAACTGCCATATTATCTGTATTTTGGAGGAATCTGTGCCAAATAGCGTAGATTTTTGCTGAAATTCGGTCAGAGTACACGTATTTTGGGGGGAAACACTAAGGCAGAGCTCAAACTTCCCTGACAGACCTTTTACACCACTGCCAAGGTCATGTATATTTTGCCCCACCCATAACCACGCCCACATTCTGTTGTGTGACCACACCCATTTTCCCTGCGCGGCGCAGGGATAGTTTTTTATCAGTATAAAATATCTCTTGGCAGTAAATTATTAGATCTTACTCTGTAAAAAATAACATGAAATGTGGGTGACACTGGTACGGGGCCCCATAATCTCCTATTGCCCGGGGGCCCCATGAGTTGTAAGTCCGCCCCTGGTTATGTGTGCACCTAGCCTCACAGTTATCTTCTGGGAGTGTATTCAAATGCCTCACCGCTGTCTCTGCTACACGTGGATATGTTACGGCCAGAAACCGTAGTCTGCCACTTCAGGTTCTGGTCGGCCAAAATGCAAAGTGGCCGACTGACTCACTGCAGGCAATGTGAGAAATGAATTTATTCCTGTCGGGCAATGTGAGGAACGAATGCATTCCTCTGCCAGCGCATCACTCCCTGGTGCCGTGTCCTCTCTTACTTGTGCACCATCCTCTCCTCCCTACAGAAGCCGTCTAATTAATGGATTTCCGGGGGCTCTGTGCTCCTCTGCTCTGTCTCCTCCTCCTGCCTCCCTCCTATTTCCCTCTGACAGCCGGGGACACACATGCACTCACAGTCGCTCGTGGTTGCAGGAAAGCAGAGCGGGAACGCTGCAGACATTGCTTCTGTCAGCACCCGCTCTGCAGGAATGAACAGAGTGAACCCCTGCAGTGACGAACAACTATGGATACATGTTTGTGTCCCCGGCTGCCAGAGGGAAATAGGTTGGGGAGGAGCCAGAGCTGAGGAGCACAGAGCTGCCAGGAATACCAAGAATACAGCCACCGGGAGCCGACAGGAGTACATTCATTTCTAACATTGGCTGCAGTGAGACGGCCACTTTGTATTTTGGCCAGAACCCGAAGTGGCCAGACTTTGGGTTCTGGCAGTAACATATACAAAAGCTCGGAATCAGCCTGTTCTGGAAGTATTTGTTCATGCTAATGGTAACTTCAGAATGCCTACCAGGATGTATTCAAAGCATAGGGACACCTGGGGTGCAGGGACAGAAATATGGGACTGGGCCCCCTGACAAGGCAGTCTACTTTGAAACTGGACCACTTGCTGAGGCTAGTTTGCATGCTAAAAGGAACTATCCTTTCTAGAGTGAGCTGGGCGTCCTGGTCTGACTCTCACATTCCTACCTGCACATTTGCCTTGGGGGAAAGCTCTACAGGTATGCCCTGGTGTGCTAATATTAACAGCTAGTGAGTATTTTTGAGAGCAGTAATGCATTACTAAGTAAATAACAGTGGATGCCATAATCCCGTCACATACAGATGCAGCTCAAAAATTAGAATATTGTGCAAAAGTCCATGTATTTCAATAGTTCAACTTAAAAGGTGAAACCAACATATGAAATAGACTCATTACATGCAAAGCAAGATATGTCTAGCCTGTATTTGTTTGTAATTTCGATGATTACGGCTTATAGATTATGAAAACCTCCCCAACATCAATGTCTCAGACCATTAGAATGGTGTGAAAATGTTCAATATTCTAGTCTCAGTGTGTCAGACTCTAATCAGCTAATAATCCAGAAACACCAGCAAAGGGTTCCTATTTCATATTTTAGCTTCACCTTTTAGGGCTCTTTCACACACAGACGTTGCGTTAGTGGGGACATTAAGGTCGCATAACGTTCCCCTAACGCAATGCATGGTGGTGCTATGGGTGGACGCTAAATAAAGCCGCGTTACGCGGCTCTTGGTGCGCCGTTAGACTGTGGAGACCACGTGATCGGAATGCTCCGCATCACGTTGGTCCCGCTAGTGACGTCAGCATAGCGCAGTGAATAATAATTAGCCATGTTCCTAGTCACAATAGACATTACTGCGCACGTGCAAACAGTCTAACGCAGCCGAATAGAGTATAACGCACAGCACGCTGCACTTTCATTTAGGCTGCTTTCACAGTAAGACGTTACAGGCGCACGTTAGTGCAGCCTGTAACGCAGCCCCACCGCACAGTAATGAGAAATCAATGGGCTGTTCACAGTGCCCACGTTGCGTTACATTGTAACGCTGCACATGCGTTGAGAGTGCTGCATGCTGTGCGTTATGCGCGGCTAAGCCACGTTAGACTGCTTGCACATGCTCAGTAGTGTTGGGGAGGAGTGGAGAGCGGGCAGGCACATGGCTAATTAATATTCACTGCACGGTGTGACGTGCAGTGTTTACTTCCTGGAGCGGCCGCTCTGTGCGGCGATTAGCCGGACGGGACCACGTGATGCCGCATGCGTCCAAGAGTACGCATCACGGCATCACGGACGCCAGAGTGAGCTGCACAACGCGGCTCACTCTGACATCCACATCGCAGCCGTATTCATACCTGATGAAATATGCGTGCAAACAAACCGGATCCGGATCGGATCCGCATCGGAACCGTACGGGTCCGGTCCGGGCATCCGGTCCGTTTTCACCAAAAACGCAAGTGTGAACGGGGCCTTATACAAAACTAGTTGCCTGGCAGCTCTGCTGAGCTATTTGGCTGCCGTAGTGTAGTGTTGGGCGAACATCTAGATGTTCGGGTTCGGGCCGAACAGGCCGAACATGGCCGCGATGTTCGGGTGTTCGAGCCGAACTCCGAACATAATGGAAGTCAATGGGGACCCGAACTTTTGTGCTTTGTAAAGCCTCCTTACATGCTACATACCCCAAATTTACAGGGTATGTGCACCTTGGGAGTGGGTACAAGAGGAAAAAAAAATTAGCAAAAAGAGCTTATAGTTTTTGAGAAAATCGATTTTAAAGTTTCAAAGGGAAAACTGTCTTTTAAATGCGGGAAATGTCTGTTTTCTTTGCACAGGTAACATGCTTTTTGTCGGCATGCAGTCATAAATGTAATACATATAAGAGGTTCCAGGAAAAGGGACCGGTAACGCTAACCCAGCAGCAGCACACGTGATGGAACAGGAGGAGGGTGGCAATCCAGTATAGAGAACGACTGAACCAACCTCAGTTTCTCAATCCTAGGTCAGGAGAGTAGGTGCCGGTGCACTCCTTCACGCAGGTACACCACCTCTGCTACACAACGTGATACTTGTATTCAAGAAGAAGGAGGCACTCCACAGGCTTGACTTTGCGTTCAGTTTATTGCATGTCGTTACACTACATGTTTCGGGCTCCGCCCTTCATCAGGTGTGACCACCTACTACCTCCACCTTCCTTTTATATCACTGACCCCACCCACTAGGGGTGGGTCAGATTCACCATCAGTGATTACATATTAACATTCTATTATCCCCTGTTAAGTCACAGGTTAAATATAAACATCATACATCCTCCATGCTTATAGCGGCTGCTAAATGGAGGAGACTAGAACCAAATATAATAAAAATAAAAATACAAGTACTGAACAAATCATAATAAAACTGAAAAGTAAAAAGTCACTTTCACAGGGCACTACCCCTTGGGGTCTACCCTGGAGAAACTGATGAGAGAATACGCTCTAGACATGTTAGTTCAATTACTCCCATGATTATTTTACATACAGTTTCTTGTCAATTTCATGAGATACTTCAGCACAGTTCATTTCCTGCAACAGAATCATAGAAAGCATTTTAAATTTACTTGTTCATTCAGACCTCTTGGTGACACAGAATCAAGTCTTTTAATCCATCTAATTTCCTTCTGTAATAGCACTCGTTCTCTATCTCCCCCTCTGGGCAATGGTTCTACCTGATCTAATACTAGCCACCTCAATTGAATCACGTTATGGCCATGTTCCACAAAGTGTCTAGATACTGAGGTCTCATGTCTTTTTTCCCCTTTAGCAAATCCTTTTATGTTGTTTTTATGTTCCTGGATGCGGGACTTCACCCCCCTGGTGGTTTTACCCACATAGAACAATCCGCAGGGACATTTAAGGGCATAGACAGTATGGTCGCTTTCACAAGTATAATATCCTGTACATTTGATTTTTTCACCTGTGCGGGGATGTGGGAACCAGTCCCCTTTCATTACGGCTCCACAACAATTACATGAAAGACAAGGAAATGTTCCGGTTTTTTTTGTTCCCTGGAATCTCGATTTCTTTTTTCTCGACAGATCCTTGTTACTCACTATTTCACCGATAGTTTTCCCTCTTTTATAGGCAAATACAGGATAATCCTTAAACAGGTGGCCACACTCTCTATCGTTTTGGATTATGGACCAGTACTTCCTTACAGCTTTGCGTACTGTGTTTGACAAGTCATTGTATTGTAATACATAGGGAATTCTCTGCTGTCTCTTTCTCCCTGATCTACTTTGGAACATTAACTGATTCCTGTCCATGGTTCTTATCTGTTCTTTGAGATTTTTTAAAATTTCTGACTTATACCCTTTTGCCTTAAATTTCTCAATTAGATGGTCTGCAGCTTTCATATAGTCTTCCTCAGATGAAGAAATTCGTCTCGCTCTGAGGAACTGACTACGTGGTATAGCTTTCTTGCAGTTGGGCTCATGGTAACTGTCTGTTCTTAATAGGCTGTTCCTATCTGTGGCCTTACTGTACAAGCTAGTGACTAGTTTGCCCTCTTTTTTATTGATCATTACATCTAGGTAACTAATGGATACCTCTGATGTTTCTGCCGTAAACTTAATGGTGTTATGAGAGGAATTAACCTCTGTCATAAAATC